>NC_092045.1:89396947-90014530 GCF_003086295.3 Arachis hypogaea
TCTGTTCCTCGTTTTATCTAAAGGTTGCTTTTGTCTGCTCTTGTTTTCCGACTTCCATTGAGAGGAAGCGTCCCTTCTTCTATACCTATGAATACTTCTTCAGTCAGTTGAACGTTACTTTTCCTTTTACTGCTTTTGAGACCGACCTGTTGTGGTCGTGTAATATTGCCCCATCCCAGCTTCACCCAAATTCCTAGGGTTTCATTAAAATTTTTCAGCTTCTCTGTCGAGAATTAGATGTAACACCCTCTCAGACTCTTTTCCTTTCTTTGTTTGTTTCCGCCAAGCCTGGCGGTTCTTCAAAAAAGAAGCTTCCTGGGTTTCTTTCAGGTCCGCCCAGGGCCATAAAGTTTTTGCTATGTATGATGAGTTCTTTAAGGACTTCAAGAATTACTTCTTTAAGGTTCGTGCTATCGAGGGGGCCCGCCCCTTTTTTGTTGATGAAAATGATGAGCCTTCTTTCCCTCTAGAGTGGCAGAGGGATGTGAGAGTGTCTCGCTATACCTGGGAGATGCTTGATGATGTTGAGCGTGCCTTTGTTGTTGTTCTTGAGGATCTATGGGGGGCACCACCCCATCTTGATACAAAAAGGTTTTTGAATGACCCGTCCTTGGTTCGGGCCATTTTGGGTACTTGTCTGACTTGTTTTTACACTAGTTGCTTAATTTTTTCTTCCTCTTATTGTGACTGTAACTCTTTGCTGTGGCTGATTCTATATTTGTAGTGATGTCAAAGAACAATGACTTTATGAAGGCCTTTAAAAGGACAAAGAAGGCAACTGCTGCTCTGAACATCTCGGCTAAAGTGGCCGGAGAGGGATCTTCTCAGGTTTTAGTGAAGCCTCCTGTGCCGAGTTCTCTCGGGCTGAGGAAAGCAATTCCTACTCCTCGGTTTCGTTAGGTCGATCCTCCACAAACTTCTACCGTTGCTTCTGGTGCTCCTCCTTTAAAAAAGCAAAAAACATCCGAGCCCTTTAACCTGGATGCCCCGGATTTTGATGCTATCGAGTTTGTTGACCAGCAAATTGCCCCTTATGGTGGGCTTTCTATGGACGACGTGTCTCTTCTTCAGTAACTGGATTTTATCACCAAAAGTAGTGTGAAAATGGCTTATATGGGTGCAGCTATTTTCCAAACAGTTCAGGGGATCCCGATTCATGCCACAAAATCCTTCATGGAGGAGGCCAAATCAGAATTTGATCGGATCAAGGGTCTGAAGGATGAGTTGGAGGTGAAGTTGGCGAAGGTAGAGAAGGAGCTGGAGGGTGAGAAGGCTAGCTCTATTGCCTTGGGTGCTTCTTTGAAGTTGGCTGAGGACATGGCACTGAAGCACAAGGATAGCTATGTCTTAGCTTATAGGGAATTAATGCATCTCTGGGATGATTTGGAAACTGCTCGGGTTAATTATGCCGAGCTTCAGAGTCACCTTGTGGGCAGCGTAACTGCCGCCTCTGAGAACCTGATGGAGCAGTTTCGGATTGTTGCTCCTGATGCCGACTTGACTCTCGTCAACCTGGACAATGTTGTGAGGGATGGTAAGATTGTCCCTGATGACCAGGATGATGATGATGCTGACCCTCCCCCAGTGTCTTCTCTTAAAGTGTCGACCTCTTTGGTTCCTCCCGTTATGTCTGATTCGGATTGTCAGATTCTGAACCGGGATGATGGAACTGTAGATGCTGTGCCTATTCAGACTTGCCCTCCTTCTCCCCGTACTGATGCTGCCAGGAAGGCTCCAGATCTTGGTTGACCTCCTTTTTTAAGTATTTGTGTAAATAGCCCGGTTTGTGGGCTTTGAACTCTTTTTTGTAAATGATGCTTTGTTGACTGTTGATACTCCAGTTGCTATTTTTAGCAACTTTATTTTGAAAAACAAAATGGCTTCTCTGGCTCTTGGGGTTGGCTTCAATCGGCCTGTTGAGTCTTTGTTTTATGGTAACTGCGATATGCTTGCTTGCAGCTTTCTTTATTATTTACCTGGAATTTTCAGAGTTGTTTTTTATCCATCCTCTTTTGATCGCTTTTGTGGCGAGGTCAAGGTCTATCGGGTCGAATTATCTCCCCTCTGTTGGTTGATCTTCTCAATTGATCTTTTCGAGAAACCCCTTGGGATTACTTTTTATAACTTTCTGTAGCTTTAGTTCGACTTCTTCATGTCGGTCCCTGTTTCGTTACTTGGTGATCCTTTTTTCTTAGATCTTGTTCAGATCTCTTTTGAGGTTTTACCTTTTGTAACTTTATCTTTTTTCGGGCCGACTTCGTCATACCGGACTCTGTCGAGTTTTTTGATAATCATCTTTTTTGGACCTTGTTCAGGTCTCTTTCAGGGATTATCTTGTTTTGTAGGAGACCGACTTCGTTAGGTCGATTTCTTCTAAGTTGCTTTTGTAATCCTCTTTCTTGGACCTTTGTTAGATCTCTTTCAGGGATTACTTTTACAACTTGTCTTGTAGGGGATCGACTTCGTTAGGTCGATCTCTTCTAAGTTGTTTTTACAATCCTCTTTCTTGGACCTTTGTTAGGTCTCCTTCAGGGATTACTTTTACAACTTGTTTTGTAGGGGATCAACTTTGTTAGGTCGATCTCTTCTAAGTTGTTTTTGCAATCCTCTTTCTTGGACCTTTGTTAGGTCTCTTTTAGGGATTACTTTTACAACTTGTTTTCTAGGAGACCGACTTCGTTAGGTCGATTTCTTCTAAGTTGCTTTTGTAATCCTCTTTCTTGGACCTTTGTTAGGTCTCTTTCAGGAATTACTTTTACAACTTGTCTTGTAGGGGATTGACTTCGTTAGGTCAATCTCTTCTAAGTTGTTTTTGTAATCCTCTTTCTTGGACTTTTGTTAGGTCTCTTTCAGGGATTACTTTTACAACTTGTTTTGTAGGAGACTGACTTCGTTAGATCGATCTCTTCTAAGTTGTTTTTGTAATCCTCTTTCTTGGACCTTTGTTAGGTCTCTTTCAGGGATTACTTTTACAACTTGTCTTGTAGGAGACCGACTTCGTTAGGTCGATCTCTTCTAAGTTGTTTTTGTAATCCTCTTTCTTGGACCTTTGTTAGGTCTCTTTCAGGGATTACTTTTACAACTTGTCTTGTAGGAGACCGACTTCGTTAGGTCGATCTCTTCTAAGTTATAGCAATTCCTCTTTAATAGGGTTGGCCAGACCTCTTTCCAGGGATTTGCTGATAACTTGGGTTGACTTGGTCCGACTTTTTAGTGTCGGTCAATCTTTTTAAGTTATTATATAGCAATCCATAAGACCTCGTCAGGTTCTTTTTGGGATCACTTTCGATAACTTCTTGCATTATTCTGTGTTCATCTTTGCCGATTTGTAGATGGTGGTTTCTGTCCTGGTTTAATCGACCTTTAGGTGAATCGTGTTTTCACCTTTGTCGGTCGATCATTCCTATCGAGATCGTATAGTGAACCTATTTTTCACTTTCTATTCGATCCTTTGCTTTATAATCGGACGATGAATGCTTCAGATTAATGCGTCTTGGGAATTTGTCGAATATCTGAAATGTATTTTATTCAAAGAAAGTGCAAATATATACATGCGGAAGTTTTCCGTACCCTTAAGTCGGATTAAATCTCAATCTTGATGCCTCATTAAAAAACCTTTTCAGGAAAAAGAGTGCATCTTGTGATGAGATCTTTTACCTGTCCTAGCTATAGTACCTTCTTAGGTTACAGGCGTGCCATGATCTGGGGAGTTCTCGTCCCTCGAGTTCGGATAGTCTGAAGTAGTCTTTCCCAAGTACTTCTGTGACTCGATAGGGTCATATCCAGTTGGCTGCCAGCTTTCCTTCTCCGGGTCGAGTTGTTCCAATATCATTTCGGATTAAGATGAGATCATTCTCAGCAAAACCTCTTGGCACTACCTTTTGATTATACCTGGAAGCCATTCGCCACTTTAGTGCTTCTTCTCTGATCCGATCTTTTTCTTGGATTTCCAGAAGTAGGTCGAGCTCTTCTCTTTGAAGTTGAGAGTTGGTTTGTTCATTGTAGTGGACTACTCGGGAAGACCCTTCCTCGACTTCATTGGAATCATTGCCTCCACTCCGTATGCTAATCGAAATGGTGATTCGTTCATAGTAGAATGTGGAGTTGTTCGATACGCCCATAGGACTTGTGGAAGTTCCTCGGCCCAAGCTCCCTTTGCTTTTTGCAGTCTCCATTTCAGCCCGGCCAATATGACTTTGTTGGCCACTTCGGCTTGTCCATTGGCTTGGGGATGTTCGACGGAGGTGAACTGGTGTTTTATATTCAAGTCAGCTACTAGTTTTCTGAAGCCTGCATCTGTGAATTGGGTTCCATTATCTATGGTAATGGAGTATGGAACCCCGAACCTTGTAATGATATTCCTATATAGGAATTTCCGACTTCTTTGAGCAGTGGCGTTGGCTAGGGGTTCTGCTTCGATCCATTTTGTGAAATAGTCTACCCCTACTATGAGGAACTTGACATGTCTCGATCCTTGGGGAAAGGGTCCGAGAAGATCGAGTCCCCACTTTGCAAATGGCCAGGGTGAGGTCACACTGATGAGTTTTTTCGGCGGGGCGATGTGAAAGTTGGCATGCTTCTGACATGGTGGACATGTCTTTACAAATTCGGTAGCTTCCTTTCGTAGAGTTGGCCAATAGAATCACGCCCGGAGTACCTTTTTGGTGAGAGCTTGTGCTCCGAGATGATTGCCACAAATGCCGCGGTGTACTTCCTCCAAGACTTCCTTTGTATTGGAGGTTGGTATGCATTTTAACAATGGTGCTCAGATCCCTCTTTTGTATAGGGTGTTGTTTATGATAGTGTAGTACTGTGCCTCCCTTTTTAACCTCTTTGCCTCCTTTTCAACTATAGGGAGCGCTTCTATTTTGAGGTAGTTAATTATGGGGGACATTCATCCTTGATCCCGACCTGTTATGGCTAGGACTTTTTCTTCTTCCGATATTGACGGGTTCTGTAGTATTTCCTGGATGAGGCTTCTATTGTTGCCCCCTGATTTGGTGCTGGCTAGTTTTGAGAGTGCGTCAGCTCGGGCGTTTTGCTCGCGGGGTATGTGGCAGATCCTATATTCCCCGAGTTGTCCGAGTTGTTCCTTGGTTTTATCCAAATACTTTTTCATTGTAGGATCTTTGGCTTGGTAGTTCCGTATTATTTGTGAGGTAACGACTTGTGAATCGCTGTAGATGTTGAGTTTCCGAACTCCAACTTCTCTAGCCAGCTTCAAACCAGCTAATAACGCTTCATATTCCGCTTGGTTGTTTGAGGCCGGTAATCCAAATTTGAGGGACAGCTCAAGTTGGGTTCCTTGGTTGCTTTCGATTATCACACCTGCACCACTTTCGGTTTTATTTGAGGAGCCGTCCATGTATATATTCCACTCTACGGGATCTCCGGGGTGTCTGTGAATTCTGCAATGAAGTCGGCTAGGTATTATGATTTAATGGTTGTTCGTGCCTCGTATTAGAGGTCGAACTCGGACAATTCAATTGCCCATTGTAGGATTCTTCCTGCTAGATCTATTTTCTGCAATATCCCCTTTATGGGCTGGTTGGTCCGAACTTTAATGGTGTGCGCTTGGAAGTACGAGCAAAGTCGTCGGGATGTGAGTATGAGAGCGTAGGCAAACTTCTCTATTTTCTGGTAGTTCAGCTCTGACCCCTGCAGTGCTTTACTAATGAAGTAGACGGGTTGTTGCCCACCCCTCGCCTTCTCTAATTAGTGCTGAGGCTATTGCTCGACTTCCTACTGCGAGGTACAATATGAGTGGTTCCCCTTCTCGTGGTCGAGATAGGATAGCTGGCCGTTTCAAGAATTCTTTGAAGTCTTGGAAGGCTTGTTCACATTCCGTTGTCCACTCAAAGTTCTTTCCCTTCCTTAAAGTAGCGTAGAAAGGGAGGGATCTTATTGCTGACCATGCTAGGAATCTGGATAAGGCTGCCAGTCTCCCATTGACTTGTTGTACCTCTTTGACGCAGGTTGGGCTCTTCATGTTGAGTATGGCCTGGCATTTATCTGGATTTGTGATGAGCGGATAATTTGTACGCTTTTTGGCATTGTTTTTAGTATGTTTTTAGTATATTTTAATTAGTTTTTAGTATATTTTTAGTAGTTTTTAGTTAAAATTCACTTTTCTAGACTTTACTATGAGTTTGTGTGTTTTTCTGTGATTTCAGGTATTTTCTGGCAGAAATTGAGGGTTCTGAGCAAAAATCTGAATCAGAGGCTGAAAAAGACTGCAGATGCTGTTGGATTCTGACCTCCCAATTGGCGCGCTCTCAACGGCGTTGGAAAGTAGACATCCTGGGCTTTCCAGCAATGTATAATAGTCCATACTTTGCCCGAGATTTGATGGCCCAAACTGGCGTTGCAAATCAGCTTCAAAATTTCCAACGTTTAACGCTGGAACTGGCATAAAAATGGGAGTTAAACGCCCAAACTGGCATGAAAGCTGGCGTTTAACTCCAGAAAAAGTCTCTACACATGAAAGCTTCAATGCTCAGCCCAAGCACACACTAAGTGGACCCAGAAGTGGATTTTTACGTCATTTACGCATTTCTGTATACCCTAGGTTACTAGTTCACTATTAATAGGATCTTTTGACATTGTATCTGTACCTCATGACACTTTACACGTTTCTTTGTGTACCTTCCACGGCATGAGTCTCTAAACCCCATGGTTGGGGGTGAGGAGCTCTGCTGTGTCTTGATGGATTAATGCAATTACTACTGTTTTTCATTCAATCATGCTTGCTTCCATTCTAAGATATTACTTGTTCTTAAACCGGATGAATGTGATGATCCGTGACACTCATCATCATTCTCAACTATGAATGTGTGCCTCACAACCACCTCCGTTCTACCTTAGATTAAGTAGATATCTCTTGGATTCTTTAATCAGAATCTTCGTGGTATAAGCTAGAACTGATGGCGGCATTCAAGAGAATCCGGAAGGTCTAAACCTTGTCTGTGGTATTCTGAGTAGGATTCAATGATTGAATGACTGTGACGAGCTTCAAACTCCTGAGGGCGGGGCGTTAGTGACAGACGCAAAAGAATCACTGGATTCTATTCCGGCCTGATTAAGAACCGACAGATGGATAGCCGTGCCGTGACAGGGTGCGTTGAACATTTCCACTGAGAGGATGGGAGGTAGCCACTGACAACGGTGAAACCCTTGCATACAGCTTGCCATGGAAGGAGCCTTGCGTGCTTGAAGAAGAAGACAGTAGGAAAGCAGAGATTCAGAAGATGGAGCATCTCCAAAACCTCAACCTGTTCCCCATTACTGCAAAACAAGTACTTATTTCATGTTCTTTTACTTTTCGCAATCAACCTTGATAATTATTGATATCCTGACTAAGATTTACAAGATAACCATAGCTTGCTTCAAGCCGACAATCTCCGTGGGATCGACCCTTACTCACGTAAGGTATTACTTGGACGACCCAGTGCACTTGCTGGTTAGTTGTGCGGGATTGCAAAAGTGTGATTGCAATTTCGTGCACAAAGTTTTTGGCGCCGTTGCCGGGGATTGTTCGAGTTTGGACAACTGACGGCTTATCTTGTTGCTTAGATTAGGACTGTTTTATTTTTTTTTGGTTTAGAGTCTTTTAGTTGAGTCTAGTTTCATATTTTAAGTTTGGTGTCAACTGCATGCTTTTTCTTTTCTTTTAATTTTCGAATTTGCATGTCCTTAGTCCCTTTTTGATCCATAAAAATTCTAAGTTTGGTGTCCTCTTTGTGTTTTTCCCTTAAAAATTTTCGAAAATTAGTGTTTGATTTTCTAAAAATTTTAAGTTTGGTGTCATTTTGTTGTTTTTCTCTTTCCTTTTTTTCAAAAATCAAATCTTTTTCATAAAATTTTTTCAATCATACCTTTCTAATTGCTAATCTCAAAATCTTTTTAATTAACTAATTGATTCAGTTTTCAATTTGCTTTGATCTTATTGTCTTTTAATTTTCGAATTCTTTTTTTCATTTTATTTTCCTTTTGTTTTTATTTTTCGGTTAATTCAAAAAAATATAAAAATATTTTCATCTACTTGCAATCCATATTATTTCCCTTTATCCATCATGGACATAAGTGGAATTGAACAGTCCAGAAGGACTTTGGGGTCATATGCTAACCCCATTACAGCTGCATATGGGAGTAGCATCTGTACACCTCCCATCAAAGCAAGCAGCTTTGAGCTAAATCCTCAACTCATTATCATAGTGCAGCAAAACTGCCAGTATTCCGGTCTTCCACAAGAAGAACCTACTGAGTTTCTGGCACAATTCTTGCAAATTGCTGACACAGTACATGATAAAGAGGTGGATCAGGATGTCTACAGACTATTACTGTTCCCATTTGCTGTAAAAGATCAAGCTAAGAGGTGGTTAAATAACCAACCAACAGCAAGCATAAAGACATGGAAACAGTTATCAGACAAATTCCTGAATCACTTTTACCTTCCAAAGAGGATGACACAGCTAAGGCTGGACATCCAAGGCTTTAAACAAGAGGATAATGAATCCCTTTATAATGCCTGGGAGAGGTATAGAGGTATGCTAAGAAAATGCCCCTCTGAAATGTTTTCAGAGTGGGTACAATTAGACATCTTCTACTATGGGCTTACCGAAAAAGCTCAGATGTCTTTAGACCACTCAGCTGGTGGATCTATACACATGAGGAAGACAATTGAAGAGGCTCAAGAGCTCATAGACACTGTTGCTAGAAATCAATATTTGTACTCTGGCAATGAGTTCTCCCCAAAAGAGGAAGTCATGGCAGTAGCCACTGATCCTAATCCTCAAGAACAGATGATTGAGCTTAATCAACAATTGCTCCAGATGACAGAACAGTTAGCAGAATTTAAAGAGATGCTCCATGAAACTAAAGTTGCTAACAAGAACATAGAACTGCAGTTGAATCAAGCAAAACAGCAGATATCTAAACAGATAATAGAAGAATGTCAAGCAGTTCAACTGAGGAGTGGGAAGACATTGAACAACACCACTCAAAAGAGCAAAAAGCCAAATAAGGAACAATTGACAGAGGAGAGCCAAACCACTATCCAAAATCCCTCTGAGGACAGTAAGAGCCCAGAGAGGAATACTATTGGCGTTCAAACGCCAGAAAAGGAGGGAAAGCTGGCGTTAAACGCCCATTCCCTGCCCAGACCTGGCGTTCAAACGCCAGAAAAGGGGGAAAAATTGGCGTTAAACGCCCATTTTCCACCCAATCCTGGCGTTCAAACGCAAAAGGGGGACCAGACACCTGAGAGTGCTGACAATAATCCCTCTAAAAAGGCTTCTTCAACCACTTCTGTGAGGAATAAGCCTGCAGCAACTAAGGTTGAAGAATATAAAGCCAAGATGCCTTATCCTCAGAAACTCCGCCAAGCGGAGCAGGATAATCAATTTGCCCGCTTTGCAGACTATCTAAGGACTCTTGAAATAAAGATTCCGTTTGCAGAGGCACTTGAGCAAATACCTTCTTATGCTAAGTTCATGAAAGAGATCTTAAGTCATAAGAAGGATTGGAGAGAAACTGAAAAAGTATTTCTCACTGAAGAATGCAGTGCAGTCATTCTGAAAAGCTTACCAGAAAAGCTTCAAGATCCAGGAAGCTTTATGATACCATGCACATTAGAAGGTGCTTGCACCAAGACAGCCCTATGTGATCTTGGAGCAAGTATCAATCTAATACCTGCATCCACTATCAGAAAACTTGGGTTGACTGAAGAAGTCAAACCAACCCGGATATGCCTCCAACTTGCTGATGGCTCCATTAAACATCCATCAGGCATAATAGAGGACATGATTGTCAAGGTTGGGCCATTCGCCTTTCCAACTGACTTTGGGGTGCTGGAAATGGAGGAGCACAAGAGTGCAACTCTCATTCTAGGAAGACCTTTCCTAGCAACTGGACAAACTCTCATTGATGTACAAAAAGGGGAAATAACCCTGAGAGTCAATGAGGATGAGTTCAAGTTGAATGCTGTAAAAGCTATGCAGCATCCAGACACACCAAATGACTGCATGGGCGCCGACATTATTGACTCTTTGGTGGAAGAGATCAATATGACTGAAAGCCTAAAATCAGAGCTTGAGGACATCTTCAAGGATGCTCAATCTGATCAAGAAGTAACAGAGGAAATAAAGGAATTTTCGAAAATTCCTCAGGAGGAGAATAAACCTCCCAAACCTGAACTCAAACCACTACCACCATCCCTGAAGTATGCATTTCTGGGAGAGGGTGATACTTTTCCAGTGATTATAAGCTCTGCTTTAAATCCACAGGAAGAGGAAGCACTGATTCAAGTGCTAAGGACACACAAGACAGCTCTTGGGTGGTCCATAAGTGATCTTAAGGGCATTAGCCCAGCCAGATGCATGCACAAGATCCTGTTGGAGGATAATGCCAAACCAGTGGTCCAACCACAAAGGAGGCTAAATCCAGCCATGAAGGAGGTGGTGCAGAAAGAGGTCACTAAATTACTAGAGGCTGGGATTATTTATCCTATTTCTGATAGCCCCTGGGTGAGCCCTGTCCAAGTTGTCCCCAAAAAGGGAGGCATGACAGTGGTTCATAATGAAAAAAATGAACTGGTTCCTACAAGAACAGTCACAGGGTGGCGCATGTGTATTGACTACAGAAGGCTCAATACAGCCACCAGAAAGGATCATTTTCCTTTGCCATTCATAGACCAAATGTTGGAAAGACTAGCTGGTCATGATTATTACTGCTTTTTGGATGGCTATTCAGGTTACAACCAAATTGCAGTAGACCCTCAGGACCAAGAGAAAACAGCATTTACTTGCCCTTCTGGCGTGTTTGCCTACAGAAGGATGCCTTTTGATCTGTGTAATGCTCCTGCAACCTTTCAGAGATGCATGCTATCCATCTTCTCTGACATGGTGGAGAAATTCCTGGAAGTCTTCATGGATGACTTCTCAGTATATGGAGACTCATTCAGCTCTTGTCTTAACCACCTAGCACTTGTCCTGAAAAGGTGCCAAGAGACTAACCTGGTTTTAAACTGGGAGAAATGTCACTTTATGGTGACTGAAGGAATTGTCCTTGGACACAAAATTTCAAGCAGGGGAATAGGGGTGGATAAGGCAAAGGTAGAGGTAATTGAAAAATTACCACCACCTGCCAATGTTAAGGCAATCAGAAGCTTTCTGGGGCATGCAGGATTCTACAGAAGGTTCATAAAGGATTTTTCGAAAATTGCAAAACCTTTGAGCAACCTACTAGCTGCTGACACACCATTTGTGTTTGACACACAGTGTCTGCAGGCATTTGAGACCCTGAAAGCTAAACTGGTCACAGTACCAGTCATCTCTGCACCAGATTGGACATTACCATTTGAACTGATGTGTGATGCCAGTGACCATGCCATTGGTGCAGTGTTGGGACAGAGGCATAACAAGCTTCTGCACGTCATTTATTATGCCAGCCGTGTTCTAAATGATGCACAGAAGAATTACACAACCACAGAAAAAGAGTTACTTGCAGTGGTCTATGCCATTGACAAGTTTAGATCCTATCTAGTGGGATCCAAAGTGATTGTGTACACTGACCATGCTGCTCTTAAATACTTACTCACAAAGCAGGATTCAAAACCCAGGCTTATAAGATGGGTGTTGCTTCTGCAAGAGTTTGATATAGAAATAAGAGACAGAAAAGGGACAGAGAACCAAGTAGCTGATCATCTGTCCCGAATAGAACCAGTAGCTGGGGCATCCCTCCCTTCTACTGAGATCTCTGAGACTTTCCCAGATGAGCAACTCTTTGCCATTCAGGAAGCTCCATGGTTTGCAGATATTGCAAATTATAAAGCTGTGAGGTTCATACCCCAGGAGTACAGCAGAGTGCAAAGAAAGAAATTAATTTCAGATGCCAAGTACTACCTATGGGATGAACCATATCTCTTTAAGAGATGTGCAGACGGAATGATCCGTAGATGTGTACCCAGAGAAGAAGTACAACGGATCCTATGGCACTGCCATGGATCACAGTATGGAGGACATTTTGGAAGTGAGCGAACAGCCACTAAAGTCCTCCAATGTGGCTTCTACTGGCCTACTCTCTATAGAGATGCCCGAGAGTTTGTGCGTAACTGTGACAGTTGCCAAAGAGCTGGTAACTTGCCTCACGGATATGCCATGCCTCAACAAGGGATATTAGAGATTGAGTTGTTTGATGTATGGGGAATTGACTTTATGGGTCCATTCCCACCATCATACTCAAACACTTACATTCTGGTGGCAGTAGACTATGTATCTAAGTGGGTAGAAGCAATTGCCACACCCACTAATGATACTAAGACCGTGCTGAAATTCCTCCAGAAACACATCTTTAGCAGATTTGGTGTTCCCAGAGTCATAATCAGTGATGGGGGCACTCATTTCTGCAATAAACAGCTGTACTCTGCTATGGTCCGATATGGAATTAGCCACAAAGTGGCCACCCCGTATCATCCACAGACAAATGGGCAAGGTGAAGTCTCTAACAGAGAGCTAAAAAGAATCCTAGAACGGACTGTGATGGCTCGAAGAAAGGATTGGGCAAGGAGCTTGGATGATGCTCTGTGGGCATACAGAACAGCATTCAAGACCCCAATAGGAACCTCACCATACCAACTTGTGTATGGCAAGGCCTGTCATTTGCCCGTGGAACTGGAACATAAAGCCTACTGGGCAACCAGATTCCTAAATCTGGATGCTAAGTTAGCTGGTGAAAAGAGATTACTCCAGCTAAATGAGCTAGATAAATTTAGACTCAGTGCCTTTGAAAATGCCAAGCTTTATAAGGAAAAGGCAAAGAAGTGGCATGACAAGAAGTTGTCATCCAGAGTCTTTGAGCCAGGACAAAAAGTTCTGCTCTTCAACTCTTGGCTCAGATTGTTCCCAGGAAAACTTAAATCCCGGTGGAGGGGTCCGTATGTGATTACAGAAGTGTCACCATATGGATATGTTGAGCTTCAGGATATTGATTCTGACAAAAAGTTCATTGTTAATGGACAGAGGATCAAGCATTATCTTGAGAGCAATTTTGAGCAGGAATGCTCAAAACTGAGGCTGGAATGATCCTCAGTAAAGGTCCAGCTAAAGACAATAAAGAAGCGCTTGCTGGGAGGCAACCCAGTCATTAGCAGGTTATATGTTTTATTTCTACAGAGGCAATTATCAAAATTGAAGGAATTCACAGAGTTACAGAAGGATTCAGTGCAAAAAGCAGAGAAAAAGAACTTACTGGCGAAAAAAATGCCAGTAAGGGGCATTTTGGGCGTTAAACGCCAGAATGGGCACCATTCTGGGCGTTTAACGCCAGGTGTGCAGCATCCTGGGCGTTTAGCAAAACGCCCAGTGACAAAGGGAATTCTGGCGTTTAACGCCAGCCAGGGCACCTGGCTGGGCGTTAAACGCCCACATTGGCTAGCAAATGGGCGTTAAACGCCAGAATGGGTACCATTTTGGGCGTTTAACGCCAGAAAGGTGGGGGACAAAGATTTTACTTTTTGATTAAATTTTTTTCAAACTTTCCTTTTTTGAACCAACTTTTCTATACAAACACATTTCAAACTTTCATCATTCATCTTCAAATCTTCAAAAATCAAAATCATTCTTCAAATCTCTTTCAAATCCTTCCCAAATCTTGTTCAAAAAACTCAACTTTCTCTCAATTTCTTTCCATATCTTCTCAAACCTCCTTCCAAATTTTCGAAATCTCTCCTACCCCTTATATATACACGTTCGGCCTCCCTATTCCCTCACACCATTCGAATTTGCTCTTCTCTTCTCTCTCATCTTTCCTTTCTTTTGCTTGAGGACAAGCAAACCTCTAAGTTTGGTGTGCTTTTTCCGTGATCACTAAGTCAAAATTCATCAAGATCATGGCTCCTAAGGGAAAACAAACCAATTTAAGAGGAAAGAAAGAGAATAATCCAAAGAACCTTTGGAATCAAGAGAAGTTCTCAACCAAGGAACATGAAGACCATTATCACAAAATAATGGGTCTGAGGTCAGTGATCCCAGAAGTTAAATTTGATCTGAAAGAAGATGAATATCCAGGGATCCAAGAGCAAATCCGAAACAGAGGATGGGAAGTTCTAACCAATCCTGAGATAAAGGTTGGAAGAAATATGGTTCAGGAATTCTACTCAAATCTGTGGCTAACAGATAAGCAGAGAATGACTGGAACTGCTTACCATACTTATAGAACCATGGTCAGGGAAAATTATATACTTCTATCTGGACAAAATAAGAGAAATCTTCAAATTGCCTCAACTGCAAGATGATCCTGAATCCTTTAATAGGAGAATGGTGAGAGCAGATAAAGGGTTGGATCAAGTTCTAGAGGACATATGCCTCCCTGGAACTAAGTGGATAACCAATTCAAAGGGTGTCCCAAACCAACTCAAGAGGGGAGACCTCAAGCCAATTGCAAGAGGTTGGCTAGACTTTATTGGGCGTTCCATATTGCCCGCTAGCAACCGTTCTGAGGTCACTATCAAGAGAGTAGTGATGATTCATTGCATTATGCTTGGAAAAGAAGTGGAGGTCCATCATCTGATTGCTTGTGAGATCTACACAATTGCAAATAAGAATTCCACTGAAGCCAAACTGGCTTACCCAAGCTTAATCTCCTTGCTCTGTAAAGAGGCTGGGGTAAAGATGGGAGTAGATGAATTCATACCCATTGAACATCCAATCACCAAGAAGTCAATGGAAGGACAAATGCAAGACAACTCTATCAAGAGGAGGGCGCAGGAGTTCCTCCCTGAACTTCCTGAAATTGGCTACTGGGCCAGCCTAGAAGCATCTATCACCAAGTTGCAAGAAACTATGGAGCAACTTAAGGAAGAACAGCAGAATCAGAACTGCATGCTCTGCAAATTGCTGAAGGAACAAGAGAAGCAAGGGCGTGAACTCCAAGAGTTGAAACGCCAAAAGCTCTCCTCTCAAGTTGAGGGAGCATCCACTTCTCAAAATCAAGGTTGTTGAGTCCTAACTCTGTGAAAACCTCTATCATTAGGAGCCTATTTAAATTTTTGTTTTCTATCTTTTTTTAATCTCATCTTATATCTATTTTTGAGTCTTGTTCTTAATTCATAATTAATAAAATTTAAAATTCATGTCTTAAAGCTATGAATGTCCTATGAATCCATCACCTCTCTTAAATGAAAAATGCTTTAATCACAAAAGAACAAGAAGTACATGATTTCGAATTTATCCTTGAAACTAGTTGAATTAGTTTGATGTGGTGACAATACTTTTTGTTTTCCGAATGAATGCTTGAACAGTGCATATGTCTTTTGAATTTGTTGTTTTGAGAATGTTAAAATTGTTGGCTCTTGAAAGAATGATGGGAAAGGAGAATTGTTATTGAGGATCTGAAAAATCATCAAATTGATTCTTGAAGCAAGAAAAAGCAGTTTATTAAAAAAAAACGAAAAAAAAAGAGAAGAAAGAAAAGAAAGAGAAAAAGAAAAAGAAAGAAATAAAGTTGTGATCCAAGGCAAAAAGAGTGTGCTTAAGAACCCTGGACACCTCTAATTGGGGACTCTAGCAAAGCTGAGTCACAATCTGAAGAGGTTGACCCAATTATGTGTCTGTGGCATATATGTATCCGGTGGTAATACTAGAAGACAGAGTGCTTTGGGCCACAGCCAAGACTCATACAATAGCCATGTTCAAGAATCATCATACTTAACTAGGAGAATCAATAACACTATCTGAGTTCTGAGTTCCTATAGATGCCAATCATTCTGAGCTTCAAAGGATAAAGTGAGATGCCAAAACTGTTCGGAAGCAAAAAGCTACTAGTCCCGCTCATCTAATTGGAGCTAAGTTTCCTTAATATTTTGGAGTCTATAGTATATTCTCTTCTTTTTATCTTATTTTGATTTTCAGTTGCTTGGGGACAAGCAACAATTTAAGTTTGGTGTTGTGATGAGCGGATAATTTGTACGCTTTTTGGCATTGTTTTTAGTATGTTTTTAGTATATTTTAATTAGTTTTTAGTATATTTTTAGTAGTTTTTAGTTAAAATTCACTTTTCTGGACTTTACTATGAGTTTGTGTGTTTTTCTGTGATTTCAGGTATTTTCTGGCTAAAATTGAGGGTTCTGAGCAAAAATCTGATTCAGAGGCTGAAAAGGACTGCAAATGCTGTTGGATTCTGACCTCCCTGCACTCGAAGTGGATTTTCTGGAGCTACAGAAGCCCAATTGGCGCTCTCTCAACGGCGTTGAAAAGTAGACATCCTGGGCTTTCCAGCAATGTATAATAGTCCATACTTTGCCCGAGATTTGATGACCCAAAATGGCGTTGCAAATCAGCTTCAAAATTTCCAGCGTTTAACGCTGGAACTGGCATAAAAATGGGAGTTAAACGCCCAAACTGGCATGAAAGCTGGCGTTTAACTCCAGAAAAAGTCTCTACACATGAAAACTTCAATGCTCAGCCCAAGCACACACTAAGTGGACCCAGAAGTGGATTTTTACGTCATTTACTCATTTCTGTATACCCTAGGTTACTAGTTCACTATTAATAGGATCTTTTGACATTGTATCTGTACCTCATGACACTTTACACATTTCTTTGTGTACCTTCCACGGCATGAGTCTCTAAACCCCATGGTTGGGGGTGAGGAGCTCTGCTGTGTCTTGATGGATTAATGCAATTACTACTGTTTTTCATTCAATCATGCTTGCTTCCATTATAAGATATTACTTGTTCTTAAACTGGAAGAATGTGATGATCCGTGACACGCATCATCATTCTCAACTATGAACGTGTGCCTGACAACCACCTCCGTTCTACCTTAGATTAAGTAGATATCTCTTGGATTCTTTAATCAGAATCTTCGTGGTATAAGCTAGAACTGATGGCGGCATTCAAGAGAATCCGGAAGGTCTAAACCTTGTCTGTGGTATTCTAAGTAGGATTCAATGATTGAATGACTGTGACGAGCTTCAAACTCCTGAGGGTGGGGCGTTAATGACAGACTCAAAAGAATCACTAGATTCTATTCCGGCCTGATTGAGAACCGACAGATGGATAGCCGTGCCGTGACAGGGTGCGTTGAACATTTCCACTGAGAGGATGGGAGGTAGCCACTGACAACGGTGAAACCCTTGCATACAGCTTGCCATGGAAGGAGCCTTGCGTGCTTGAAGAAGAAGACAGTAGGAAAGCAGAGATTCAGAAGATGGAGCATCTCCAAAACCTCAACCTGTTCCCCATTACTGCAAAACAAGTACTTATTTCATGTTCTTTTACTTTTCGCAATCAACCTTGATAATTATTGATATCCTGACTAAGATTTACAAGATAACCATAGCTTGCTTCAAGCCGACAATCTCCGTGGGATCGACCCTTACTCACGTAAGGTATTACTTGGACGACCCAGTGCACTTGCTGGTTGGTGGACGAAATTGTATCTCTTTATAGAATATGATAATAGAGTCTGGTCCAAAATCAATTTCGTCCAACTAACCAGCAAGTGCACTGGGTCGTCCAAGTAATACCTTACGTGAGTAAGGGTCGATCCCACGGAGATTATTGGCTTGAAGCAATCAATGTTATTTTATTAATCTTAGTCAGGAGGCTAATGAAGTTATTTGGATTTATTTGTAAAAAGCCAAACTACAAACTACTTAAAATTGTAAGTTAAAATAATAGAGAATAATAATGTTACTTGTTGTGCAGTAATGGGAAAGATGTTGGAGTTTTGGAGATGCTTTGTCCTTTGAACTTCAACTCTTCCTTGAATTCCTCTTCTCACACGCAAGTTCCTTCCATGGCAAGCTCTATGTAGGGTGTCACCGTTGTCAATGGCTACTTCCCATCCTCTCAGTGAAAACGTTCCTATGCTCTGTCACAGCACGGCTAATCATCTGTCGGTTCTCAATCAGGTTGGAATAGAATCCATTGATTCTTTTGCGTCTGTCACTAACGCCCAGCCCTCAGGAGTTTGAAGCACGTCACAGTCATTCAATCCCGGAATCCTACTCGGAATACCACAGACAAGGTTTAGACTTTCCGGATTCTCATGAATGCCGCCATCAATCCGGCTTATACCACGAAGATTCTGTTGGGGAATCTAAGAGATATTCATTCAATCTGATGTAGAACGGAGGTGGTTGTCAGGCACACGTTCATGGATTGAGGAAGGTGATGAGTGTCACGGATCATCACCTTCTTCACAATTAAGCGCGAATAAACATCTTAGATAAGAACAAGCGTGTTTGAATGGGAAACCAAGGAATTGTATTAAATCATCGAGACGCTACAGAGCTCCTCACCCCCAACAATGGAGTTTAGAGACTCATGCCGTCACAAAGTTTGTAATTCAGATCTGAAAATGTCATGAGGTACCAGAAATGTCTGTAAAAGTTGTTTAAATAGTAAACTAGTACCCTAGGTTTACAGAAAATGAATAAACTAAGATAATTGGTGCAGAAATCCACTTCTGGGGCCCACTTGGTGTGTTCTGGGGCTGAGACTAAAGCTTTCCACGTGTGGAGGCCCTTCTTGGCGTCGAACTCCAGGTTATGACGTGTTTTGGGCGTTCAACTCCGGATCATGACGTTTTTCTGGCGTTTAACTCCAGACAGCAGCATGAACTTGGCGTTTAACGCCAAGTTACGTCGTCTATCCTCGCGCAAAGTATGGACTATTATATATTGCTGGAAAGCCCTGGATGTTTACTTTCCAACGCCGTTGAGAGCGCGCCAATTGGACTCCTGTAGCTCCAAAAAATCCATTTCGAGTGCAGGGAGGTCAGGATCCAACAGCATCAGCAGTCCTTTTTCAGCCTAAGTCAGATTTTTGCTCAGCTCCCTCAATTTCAGCCAGAAAATACCTGAAATTACAGAAAAACATACAAACTCATAGTAAAGTCCAGAAATATGATTTTTGCCTAAAAACTAATATTATTTTACTAAAAACTAACTGAAACATGCTAAAATCTACATGAAATTACCCCCAAAAAGCGTACAAAATATCCGCTCATCACAACACCAAACTTAAACTGTTGCTTGTCCTCAAGCAACTAGATAAATAAAATAGGTTTTAACAGAAATAAAGAAGTAATAACATTCTCGAGTTTTAAATGAAGCTCAGATTCTTATTAGATGAGCGGGGCTTGTAGCTTTTTGTCTCTGAACAGTTTTGGCATCTCCCTGTATCTTTAAAATTTCAGAATGATTGGCATCCTTAGGAACTCAGAATTCAGATAGTATTATTAACTCTCCTAGTGTAGTATGTTGATTCTTGAACACAGTTATTTTATGAGTCTTGGCCGTGGCCCTAAGCACTTTGTCTTCCAGTATTACCACCGGATACATAAATGCCACAGACACATAACTGGGTGAACCTTTTCAGATTATGACTCAGCTTTGCTAGAGTCCCCAGTCAGTGGTGTCCAGAGCTCTTAAGCACACTCTTTTGCTTTGGATCACGACTTTAACCACTCAGTCTCAAGCTTTTCACTTGGACCTTCATGACACAAGCACATGGCTAGGGACAGCTTGGTTTAGCCGCTTAGGCCTGGAATTTATTTCCTTGGGCCCTCCTATCCATTGATGCTCAAAGCCTTGGATCCTTTCTACTCTTGGCTAGTGCCCATGGCTTGTGAATATTGTGTTTTTTTTTTGACTGCTTTTTCTTGCTTCAAGAATCAATTTTATGATTTTTCAGATCATCAATAATATTTTTCGTGTTCCTCATCCTTTCAGGAGCCAATATTCATCAAATTCAAAGTACAAATTATGCACTGTTCAAGCATTCATTCAGAGAACAAAAAGTATTGCCACCACATATAATTAATTATAAATTTTATTATTAAGAACTCGAAAAATATAGATTACTTCTTTATTCTGAAAAAAATCTACTACTTTATTCATGCCTAATGATGATGAGAAAAATAAATTATAGCTTAATTGGAAATAAAATCAAAATAGATATACTAATTACTACTAAATATATAACTTCTAAGGTCAATTTCTAATAAGAATAATTATCACAGAGTTAAGGCAAAGATTAGAACTCAACGACCTGTGTTTTGGGAAGTGGATGTTCCTCTAGTCTGTGGGGTGCCTTTAAGAATTGATTTCTGACGCTTCAGCTCCCTTAAGTTCACATCCTTGCTCTTCCTGTTCCCTTAGGTGCCATGATCTTAATGAGTTTTAGCTCAGTGATCATGGCACATCACACCAAACTTAGAGGTTTGCTTGTCCTCAAGCAAAAGAAAGGAAAGGAGAGGAATAGAAGGAGAGGCAGTTTAAAGAAAATAAGATGAGTTGAGAAAGATATGAGAAGAAATTAAAAAGATTTGAAAAGAATTGGATTGGAAAAAGATTTGTGTTTATGAATTAAGATATATTTAATATTTTTGAAAAAGGGATTTTAGAAATTAGGATTTTTAGAAAACTAATTTGATTTGAGGGATGACAATTTGAAACATGTTGATGCAAGAAATCATGAATTAAAACATAAAAATTTGGAAAAATTATAAAGAAAAACGAGTTTTACCTCCTCCCACCATCCTGGCGTTAAACGCCCAACTGGTGCATGTTTTGGGCGTTTAACGCCCAATTGTTGCTTCTCCTGGGCGTTCAACGCCCAGATGATGCTTCTTTCTGGCGTTGAACGCCAGGAAGTCCTTTGTTACTGGGCGTTTTTCTGAACGCCCAGGATGCTAGCAGACTGGCGTTAAACGCCCAGAAGGTGCTTCTTTCTGGCGTTTAACGCCCAGAAGATGCTCCTTTCTGGCGTTTAACGCCCAGATGGCTACCCTTACTGGCGTTAAACGCCCAGTGGGTGCTTCTTTTGGGCGTTTAACGCCCAAAGTGTTTCTTACTGGCTTTCTCACGCCAGTGAGCTTCCAAATTTCCCTGTAACTCTGTGACTTCAACCAATTGCTATTTCACCTTTGAAGATACTTGGACTCAAACCTGTAAAGAAAAGAAAATTTATTTTAATTAGTAAATAAACTTTGCAAATGGCTGGGTTGCCTCCCAGCAAGCGCTTCTTTATTGTCTTTAGCTGGACTACCACTGAGCTCTAATCAAGTCTCAGTTTTGAGCATTCTTGCTCGAGGTTGCCTTCAAGATAATGTTTAACTCTCTGTCCATTAACAATGAACTTTTTGTTAGATTCATTATCCTGAAGCTCTACGTATCCATATGGTGACACACTTGTAATTACATATGGACCTCTCCACCTGGATTTTAATTTCCCAGGGAATAATTTGAGCCTAGAATTGAATAGCAGAACTTTCTGCCCTGGCTCAAAGACTCTGGATGACAATTTCTTATCATGCCATCTTTTTGCTTTCTCCTTGTAAATTTTTGCATTCTCGAAAGCATTGAGTCTAAATTCCTCTAACTCATTTAACTAGAGCAATCGTTTTTCTCCAGCTAACTTGGCATCAAGGTTTAGGAATCTGGTTGCCCAATAGGCCTTGTGTTCCAGTTCCACTGGCAAGTGACATGCCTTTCCATACACAAGCTGGTATGGAGAGGTCCCTATAGGGGTCTTAAATGCTGTTCTGTATGCCCACAGAGCATCATCCAAGCTTCTTGCCCAATCCTTTCTACGGTTAATTACAGTCCGTTCCAGGATTCTTTTGAGTTCTCTATTTGAGACTTCAGCTTGCCCATTAGTTTGTGGGTGATATGGAGTAGCTACCCTGTGGTTAACTCCATAACGTACCAGAGCAGAGTAAAGCTGTTTATTGCAGAAATGAGTGCCCCCATCACTGATTAATACTCTAGGGATACCAAATCTGCTGAAGATATGTTTCTGGAGGAATTTTAACATTGTTTTAGTGTCATTAGTGGGTGTTGCAATAGCCTCCACCCATTTGGATACATAATCCACTGCCACCAGAATATAAGTGTTTGAGTATGATGGTGGGAAAGGTCCCATGAAGTCAATGCCCCATACATCAAACAACTCAATCTCCAAGATTCCTTGTTGAGGCATGGCATAACTGTGAGGCAGGTTGCCTGATCTTTGGCAACTATCACAGTTAAGCACAAACGCTCGGGAATCTTTATAGAGAGTAGGCCAGTAGAGGCCACTTTGGAGGACTCTTGTGGCTGTTCGTTCACTTCCAAAATGTCCTCCATACTGTGATCCATGGCAATGCCAAAGGATCTTCTGTGCTTCTTCTTTAGGCACACATCTACGGATTACTCCGTCTGCACATCTCTTAAAAAGATATGGTTCATCCCAAAGATAGTACTTTGCATCTGTGATTAATTTCTTTGATTGCACCCTACTGTACTCTTTGGGTATGAATCTCACTGCCTTGTAGTTTGCAATGTCTGCAAACCATGGCACTTCCTGGACGGCAAACAGTTGCTCATCCGGAAAGGTTTCAGAGATCTCAGTGAGAGGGAGGGACGCCCCTTCCACTGGTTCTATTCGGGACAGGTGATCTGCCACTTGATTCTCTGTCCCTTTTCTGTCTCTTATTTCTATATCAAACTCTTGTAGAAGCAACACCCATCTGATGAGTCTGGGTTTTGAATCCTGCTTTGTGAGTAGATATTTAAGAGCAGCATGATCAGTGTACACAATCACTTTTGATCCTACTAAATAGGATCTGAATTTGTCAATGGCGTAAACCACTGCTAGTAGCTCTTTTTCTGTGGTTGTGTAATTCTTCTGTGCATCATTTAGAACACGGCTGGCATAGTAAATGACGTGCAGAAGCTTGTCATGCCTTTGTCCCAACACTGCACCAATGGCATGGTCACTGGCATCACACATTAATTCAAATGGTAATGTCCAGTCTGGTGCAGAGATGATTGGTGCTGTGACCAATTTAGCTTTCAGAGTCTCAAATGCCTGCAGACACTCTTTATCAAAGATAAATGGCGTGTCTGCAGCTAGCAGGTTGCTCAGAGGTTTGGCAATTTTTGAAAAATCTTTTATGAACCTCCTATAGAATCCTGCATGCCCCAGAAAGCTTCTGATTGCCTTAACATTAGCAGGTGGTGGTAATTTTTCAGTTACTTCTACCTTAGCTTGATCCACCTCTATTCCCTTGTTTGAAATTTTGTGCCCAAGGACAATTCCTTCAGTCACCATAAAGTGACATTTTTCCCAGTTTAAAACCAGGTTAGTCTCTTGGCATCTTTTCAGAACAAGTGCTAAATGGTTAAGGCAGGAGCTGAATGAGTCTCCAAATACTGAAAAGTCATCCATGAAGACTTCCAGGAATTTTTCCACCATATCAGAGAAAATTGAGAGCATGCACCTCTGAAAGGTTACAGGTGCATTGCACAGGGCAAATGGCATCCGTCTGTATGCGAATACTCCAGATGGGCATGTGAATGCCGTTTTTTCCTGATCCTGGGGATCTACTGCAATTTGATTATAACCTGAATATCCATCCAGGAAGCAGTCGTATTCATGACCTGCTAGTCTTTCTAGCATCTGGTCTATGAATGGTAAAGGAAAATGATCCTTTCTGGTGGCTGTATTGAGCCTTCTGTAATCAATGCACATACGCCACCCTGTAACTGTCCTTGTAGGAACCAGTTCAATTTTTTCATTATGAACCACTGTCATGCCACCTTTCTTAGGGATAACTTGGACAGGGCTCACCCAGGGGCTGTCAGAAATAGGATAAATGATCCCAGCCTCTAGTAATTTAGTGACCTCTTTCTGCACCACTTCCTTCATAGCTGGATTCAGCCGCCTTTGTGGTTGAACCACTGGCTTGGCGTCATCTTCCAGTAAGATCTTGTGCATGCATCTGGCTGGGCTAATGCCCTTAAGATCACTAATGGACCACCCAAGAGCTGTCTTGTGCGTCCTTAGCACTTGAATTAGTGCTTCCTCTTCCTGTGGCTCTAAGGTAGAGCTTATAATTACAGGAAAGGTTTCACCTTCTCCCAGAAATGCATATTTCAGGGATGGTGGTAATGGTTTGAGTTCGGGTTTTGGAGGTTTCTCCTCTTCTTGAGGGATTTTCAGAGGTTCTATTATTCTCTCTGATTCCTCTAGATCAGGCTGAACATCTTTAAAGATGTCCTCTAGCTCTGATTCGAGACTCTCAGCCATATTGACTTCTCTTACCAGAGAGTCAATAATATCAACACTCATGCAGTCATTTGGGGTGTCTGGATGTTGCATGGCTTTAACAACATTCAACTTGAACTCTTCCTCATTGACTCTCAAGGTTACTTCCCCTTTTTGGACATCAATGAGGGTTCGGCCAGTTGCTAGGAAAGGTCTTCCTAGAATGAGAGTTGCACTCTTGTGCTCCTCCATTTCCAGCACCACAAAGTCAGTAGGAAAGGCAAATGGCCCAACCTTGACAATCATGTCTTCAATCACGCCTGATGGGTACTTAATGGAGCCATCAGCAAGTTGAAGACATATCCTGGTTGGTTTGATTTCTTCAGTCAAACCAAGCTTTCTGATAGTAGATGCAGGTATTAGGTTGATACTTGCCCCAAGATCACATAAAGCTTGCTTGGTACAAGCACCCTCTAATGTGCATGGTATCATAAAGCTCCCATGATCTTTAAGCTTCTCGGGTAAGCTTTTCAGAATGACTGCACTGCATTCTTTAGTGAGGTAAACTTTTTTAGTTTCCCTCCAATCCTTCTTATGACTTAAGATCTCTTTCATGAACTTAGCATAAGATGGTATTTGCTCGAGTGCTTCTGCAAACGGAATCTTTATTTCAAGAGTCCTGAGATAGTCTGCAAAGCGGGCAAATTGCTTATCCTGTTCCGCTTGGCGGTGTTTTTGAGGATAAGGCATTTTGGCTTTGTATTCCTCAACCTTAGTTGCTGCAGGTTTATTACCTACAGAAGTGGGTTGGGAAGCCTTTTTAGAAGGGTTGCTATCAGTACTTGTATGTGACTGATCACCCACTGGCATTTGAATGCCAGGTGTGGAAGCTGGAGTGGCGTTAAACGCCACCTCCTTGCTTGTTACTGGCGTTTGAACGCCAGAACCATGCTCTTTTTGGGCGTTCAACGCCAGATCCATGCTTGTTTCTGGCGTTGAACGCCAGGAATGAGCATGGGCTGGGCGTTCAGCGCCAGCTTCATTCCTCTCTGGGCTCTGATTGTCCTCAGAGGGATTTTGAGTAGATATCTGTTCATTTCTTGGCTTCCTGCTGCTTTGAAGTGAGGTATTTAATGTTTTCCCACTTCTTAATTGAACTGCTTGGCATTCTTCTGCTATTTGTTTTGACAGTTGCTTTTCTGTTTGCTTTAATTGCACTTCCATATTCCTGTTAGCCATTCTTGTTTCCTGTAATAATTCCTTGAATTCGGCTAGCTGCTGAGTTAGAAAGTCTAATTGCTGATTAATTTCATTAGCCTGATCCACCGGACTGAGTTCAGCAGTTACTGTTTTAGCTTCTTCTTTCATGGAAGATTCATTGCTTAGGTACAGATGCTGATTTCTGGCAACTGTATCAATGAGCTCTTGAGCTTCTTCAATTGTTTTTCTCATATGTATAGATCCACCAGCTGAGTGGTCTAGAGAAATCTGAGCTTTTTCTGTAAGCCCATAATAGAAGATGTCTAATTGCACCCATTCTGAAAACATTTCAGAGGGGAATTTTCTTAGCATCTCTCTGTATCTCTCCCATGCATCATAAAGGGATTCATTATCTCCTTGTTTGAAGCCTTGGATGCTTAGCCTTAGCTGTGTCATCCGTTTGGGAGGGAAATAGTGATTCAGGAATTTTTCTGACAGCTGTTTCCATGTTTTTATGCTGTTCTTAGGTTGGTTATTTAACCACCTCTTAGCTTGATCTTTCACAGCAAATGGAAACAGTAATAATCTGTAGACATCCTGATCTACTTCCTTATCATGTACTGTATCAGCAAATTACAGAAATTGTGCCAGAAACTCTGTAGGTTCTTCATGTGGAAGACCAGAATACTGGCAGTTTTGCTGCACCATGATAATGAGCTGAGGATTCAGCTCAAATCTACTAACTCCAATGGAGGGTATGCAGATACTACTCCCATATGAAGCAGTAGTGGGGTTAGCATATGACCCCAGAGTCCTCTTGGACTGATCATTCCCATTTAATTCCATAATGGAATAAAAGAGATGATATGTATGTTGCTATTATTTATTTTATAGTAGTGGAATAAATAAAAATGGAATATATAAAAAGAAGTTAAAAATATATTTATTTAAAATTTTTTTTTTGAATTTTGAATTTTATAATGAAAGAGAAAAACACACAAAAGACACAAGACTTAAAATTTTTAGATCTAGTGCTCCTTATTTTCGAAAATTTTTGGAGGGAAAACACCAAGGAACACCAAACTTAAAAATTTTAAGATCAAGACACAAGAAAAACTCAAGAACACCTTGAAGATTCACAAGAACACCAAGAACAAAAGGAAGAACACCAAACTTAAAATTTTTAGAAAATCAAAATAAATTTTCAAAATTTATAAAAAGATTAACAATAAAACACCAAACTTAGAGTTTGGCACAAGGTTAAATCAAGAAAAATTATTTTTGAAAAAGATTTTCAAAAGTATTGGTGCTTCCTTATCAAGAATGTAAACCAATGCTTTAGCCAATTGGGAATAAATATGACACTTGATGCAGATATTCCAATTAGTGCTTTAAAAGGAACACAGGTGAAACAAGAAAAGACACAAAGTAAGAAAAACTCAAGATCAAACGAGAAAAATAAGCAAGGACAACTTGAAGATTATTGAAGAACAAAGATCACAAGTCGAAAATTTTAAAGAAAAATATGAGGTATGCAATTGACACCAAACTTAGAACAAGACACTAAAACTCACGAAAATTAGCAATTAATTAAGAAAAATAATTTTTGAAAAGAAATTTTTGAAAATAAACTATCCTATCAGAATTTGATGACTCTATAACAACAAAAAGGAACTATTCCTAATCTAAGAAATAAAATAAGCCTTCAATTGTTCAAACTCAATAATCCCCGGCAACGGCGCCAAAAACTTGGTAGACGAAATTGTATCTCTTTATAGAATATGATAATAGAGTCTGGTCCAAAATCAATTTCGTCCAACTAACCAGCAAGTGCACTGGGTCGTCCAAGTAATACCTTACGTGAGTAAGGGTCGATCCCACGGAGATTATTGGCTTGAAGCAATCAATGTTATTTTATTAATCTTAGTCAGGAGGCTAATGAAGTTATTTGGATTTATTTGTAAAAAGCCAAACTACAAACTACTTAAAATTGTAAGTTAAAATAATAGAGAATAATAATGTTACTTGTTGTGCAGTAATGGGAAAGATGTTGGAGTTTTGGAGATGCTTTGTCCTTTGAACTTCAACTCTTCCTTGAATTCCTCTTCTCACACGCAAGTTCCTTCCATGGCAAGCTCTATGTAGGGTGTCACCGTTGTCAATGGCTACTTCCCATCCTCTCAGTGAAAACGTTCCTATGCTCTGTCACAGCACGGCTAATCATCTGTCGGTTCTCAATCAGGTTGGAATAGAATCCATTGATTCTTTTGCGTCTGTCACTAACGCCCAGCCCTCAGGCGTTTGAAGCACGTCACAGTCATTCAATCCCGGAATCCTACTCGGAATACCACAGACAAGGTTTAGACTTTCCGGATTCTCATGAATGCCGCCATCAATCCGGCTTATACCACGAAGATTCTGTTGGGGAATCTAAGAGATATTCATTCAATCTGATGTAGAATGGAGGTGGTTGTCAGGCACACGTTCATGGATTGAGGAAGGTGATGAGTGTCACGGATCATCACCTTCTTCACAATTAAGCGCGAATAAACATCTTAGATAAGAACAAGCGTGTTTGAATGGGAAACCAAGGAATTGTATTAAATCATCGAGACGCTGCAGAGCTCCTCACCCCCAACAATGGAGTTTAGAGACTCATGCCATCACAAAGTTTGTAATTCAGATCTGAAAATGTCATGAGGTACCAGAAATGTCTGTAAAAGTTGTTTAAATAGTAAACTAGTACCCTAGGTTTACAGAAAATGAATAAACTAAGATAATTGGTGCAGAAATCCACTTCTGGGGCCCACTTGGTGTGTGCTGGGGCTGAGACTAAAGCTTTCCACGTGTGGAGGCCCTTCTTGGCGTCAAACTCCAGGTTATGACGTGTTTTGGGCGTTCAACTCCGGATCATGACGTTTTTCTGGCGTTTAACTCCAGACAGCAGCATGAACTTGGCGTTTAACGCCAAGTTACGTCGTCTATCCTCGCGCAAAGTATGGACTATTATATATTGCTGGAAAGCCCTGGATGTCTACTTTCCAACGCCGTTGAGAGCGCGCCAATTGGACTCCTGTAGCTCCAAAAAATCCATTTCGAGTGCAGGGAGGTCAGGATCCAACAGCATCAGCAGTCCTTTTTCAGCCTAAGTCAGATTTTTGCTCAGCTCCCTCAATTTCAGCCAGAAAATACCTGAAATTACAGAAAAACACACAAACTCATAGTAAAGTCCAGAAATATGATTTTTGCCTAAAAACTAATATTATTTTACTAAAAACTAACTGAAACATGCTAAAATCTACATGAAATTACCCCCAAAAAGCGTACAAAATATCCGCTCATCACTGGTTAGTTGTGCGGGATTGCAAAAGTGTGATTGCAATTTTGTGCACCAATTTGCCTCGATTCCTCTTTGTGTGAGCATAAAGCCCAAGAACTTACCGGCTTCTACTGTGAAGGTGCATTTAGCCAAGTTAAGTCGCATGCCATACTTCCGTATGGTGTCTGTTCTGGGGGTTACTTGAAACTGTAGGTCGATCTCGGATGAGATCTTCTGTGCTGGTCAGAGCTGTTGTGTCCGACTTGATGATGGGGCTGGAGCCGCCGTGTCCGACTTATTGGACTTGGTGATGGTGCTGATCCTTCATCCCCGGAGGGTGGGGATACCTGCAAGGGACTCTGATGCTTAAGTTAACAAGGGTATTAAGCAGGTATTGAGTAGAATCAGAGTATGAGTTATACCTAGGTGCTCCAGTGTATTTATAATGGTGAGACGTGACCTTCTATGGATAAGATAAGTTAGTTATCTTATCTTATCTTTATCTTTATCTTCAAGTGAGGTCATCTTATCTTCAAAGGAACTGCCCTTCTCTCTGTAGGCTTGGGCTGCCTTAGGATTTGGGGCGTGTTCCTCTATTTGGGTCCTTCTTTGGGCTTTCTTGGTGACTTGGTCGAGCTCTTTTTGGAAGAGGTCGGGTTGTCCTGACCTGAAGAGGTCGGTCGCTTTGTCTATCGAACATCCCGAGTCGGACAGCTCGACCCAGGGTATGAACAGTGCCCCTGCTTGAGCTCAGACTTCTTTGAGGTTGAGTCTTTGACTTCGGTCCTCCTTTGGTGAAGCCGAACTCAAGCATTTTGTCGATTCCTTTGTAGCAGCTTTTGAATGTAGAACGTTTTCCTCTAAAAGCGCGCGTTTTTATATCAGCGTTTTTTGGGAACGCGAGAGAGTTTTAATATCTGCATCTAATTGGCATTAATTGCCCCGTTTTCTCTTGGTCTTTTATTTTGAATTTCTTAATCAAAAAACGGTTTCTCTTTTTCACTCCTTCTTCGTAACTTCTCCCTTTACTTTCTCATTTTCTGTTTCTTTCGTAGTTTCTTCCATCTGTTATGTCGCTGCTTTCTGTGGAAGAGGGGTGACTTCTAGGTTTTTTCCTCCGCAGTTTTCCACTTTCGAGGGGTGGCTTTGTAGCTTCTGTTCTTTTGGCTTTCGAGGTTTTCTTCTACCTTTTTCCATGTTTGTTTTTCTTTCTTCTGTTTCCTTATATGTGGGAAGTTTGCATTTTGTTTAGAGGAAGTTTGGGTCTTTCTGCTTTTATCATGCCCGATTGTTGCATGCTCTAGAATTTCTTCGTTTATGGTGCGAATCTTTTTTCTTGTTGCTTGAATCTTTTTCTTTATGTTCTCGTCGTTTCTGCTTGTGCCTTCGCTGATGATTTTTTGCTTGATTCCGGAAAAGTTTGCGTCTTTGCTGTTTTTCTGTTTGCCATTTTTAGTGTTTTTGACAATGAACTGTAGAAGGGTGGCGACTTTGCGTTTTTGCTTCCTTTGTATACTTTGAGACTTTATTTTCTTTTTAATGAGTGTCAGGACGTGAGCTGTAGAGATTTCCTAAAAAACCTTGCTTTGTTACTATCTCCAAGGGATGCCCCAGGACTTTTGGCTTGAGTCTTGGGGTTTTCCTTTTCTGTTTGTCCGTCCGTCGAGTTGTTTTGCCCCTTATCCGAGATGTTTTTTAAAGTAATCCGTTCTTCTTTCCTTTTTGTAGGATTTTAGTTGGCCTCATGTCTTCCCGAAATAACGTTGTAGAGATGCCTTCCCAGGTCCTTGAGGGCATGGCCAATTGGGTGGACTTGACGGTTCTTATGTGTGTCTCTCTGGTTGATTCTGAGTTTTGTGTCTGTAGTGATCCTGGTGATGAGAAGAACTATGAACTTGTCCCTCCCTCTTCTGACGAGAGAGTCTGCTTCTCTACTCGGGTTGTTGACGATCGCCCTTTCTTCTATGTTTATGACTTTTTCTTTGGTCAGCTGGGTATCACCCTTCCCTTCACTAAATTTGAGATCGACCTGTTATGGTCCTATAATGTCGCCCCCTCTCAACTTCACCCTAATTCCTGGGGTTTCATAAAGATTTTTCAATTTTTGTGCAATGGTTTTGGTATCCCTGCTTCCCAATCTCTCTTTTTCTATCTGTTTGTCTTGACTAAGCCCGGAGTGGTAAAAAAGAAGGCAGCTTGGGTCTCCTTTTGCTCTACCCAAGGAAAGAAGGTTTTTTCCATGTTTGACGAGTCATTTCGTGATTTTAAAAACTACTTTTTCAAGGTCCGCGCTGTTGAAGGAGCTCGGCCCTTCTTTCTGAATGAAAATGACGAGCCTGCTTTTCCCTTGGAATGGCAAAAAGATGTGAGGGTGCCCCGATATACGTGGAAAATATTGGATGAGGCTGCGCGAGCCTTTGTTACTGTCTTGGAAGAACACTGGGGTCAACCTCCCCATCTCGACACAAAGAAATTTCTAACAAATCCCTCTCTTCTTCAAACTGAGCTGGGTATTTTGTGTTTCCTTTTTTATCTGTTTTATATTACTCGTAACTGTCTTTTCTGACTTGTAGCTTAATTTCTGTTTTATTTGCAGAGGCGATGAAGAATAATGAATCCATGAAAGCTTTTAAAAGAGCGCAGAGGGCGACTGCTGCCAAAAACATCTCGGCTAAGACGGCTGGGGAAGGATCCTCCCAAGTGCACGTGAAGCCGTCTGTGCCGAGTTCCCTTGGGGTGAAGAAGGTGATCCCTACTCCCCGAGTTTGTCTGGTGGATCCTCACCCTACTTCTGCTGCTCCTACTGTTGCTCCTCCCAATAAAAAACAAAAAACAGCTGAGCCTTTCGACCTTAACGCTCCCGATTTTAATGCCATTGATTTTGTGGATCAGCAAATCGGTCCCTATGGTACCCTCTCAATGGACGATGTGTCCATCCTCCATCATTTGGAATTTATGGCCCGAAATCACGTATAGATGGCGTATATGGCGGCTGCTATATACCGGACTCCTCAGAATCTTCCTCTCCATGCTACCAAAGCATTTATGGAGGAGGCAAAGTAGGAGTTTGACCGGATGAAGGGGCTGAAGGAGGAACTTGAATTAAAGGTGACCAAGTTGGAGAAGGATCTAGAGAATGAGAAGGCGAGTTCCCTTTCACTGGCAGCTTCTTTGAGGTTGGCCGAGGACACAGCCCTGATGCATAAGGAGAGTTACGTTACGACTTATCGGGAGGTGATGCGTCTGAGGGGGGAGTTGGACAATGCCCGGGAAGATTATTCTGAGCTCCAAGGTCATCTTGTTGGCAGCGTGACTGCTGCTTACAAGAACTTGAAGGAGCAAGTTCGGGTCATTGCTCCCGAGGCCGATCTTGCCCTTTTCAGCCTGGACAACGTTGTCAGGGATGGCAAGATTATCCCTGATGACGAGGGTGATGATGATGCTGATCCTCCCCCTGTGTCCTCTGCCAAAGTGTCGACCTCTTCTGCTCCTCCGGTTGCACCTGATTCGGATTGTCAGGTTCTAAACCGGGAGAATGGAACTATAGATGCTATGTTTATTCAGACTCGCCCTCCTTCTCCTTGTCCTGATGCTGCCAAGAAGGCTCCTGATGCTTGCTGATCTCTTTCCAGATATTTATGTAGTTGGCCTGGCTTGTGGGCTCTTTAAAACATTGTTTATTTTGCTGACGGTTTCTAGTTGCTTGTTTTAGCAACTTTTATTTTGAAAAACAAAGAGTAGCTCGCTATCTTTGGTAGGTGTTGATGGCCGCCGAGGCTTTTATAACTTTGTAGATTATATCAAGGTTTTTGACTTGTTTTCTCTTCTGCTTTCTGAGAATGCTGGAACCTTGCAGCTCGACTTCTTAGGATTGCTTTGTGCATTTTGTTTATGGCTTGGATCCTTTGAGTTTGTGTCTATGTGGGTCCGACTTATTTATCGGTTTTCTCGCTTTCGTACGTATTTTTGGCGCTCCGTAACCGATTCTTTTGCGTTGGTCCCCCTCTAAGTTATTTCTGTAATCCCTTTTCTAGGAACTTTATTAGGTTTCTTTTGGGGATTACTTTTATAACTTGTAGGAGATTGACTTCGTTAGGTCGATCTCTTTCTAAGTTATTTTTTGTAATCCTCTTTTTTGGACCTTTGTCAAGTCTCTTTCAGGGATTACTTTTATAACTTCATTTTGTAGGAAATCGACTTCGTTAGGTCGATCTCTTTCTAAGTTATTTTTGTAATCCTCTTTCTTGGACCTTTGTCAGGTCTCTTTCAGGGATTACTTTTATAACTTCGTTTTGTAGGAAACCGACTTCGTTAGGTCGATCTCTTTCTAAGTTATTTTTGTAATCCTCTTTCTTGGACCTTTGTCAGGTCTCTTTCAGGGATTACTTTTATAACTTCATTTTGTAGGAAACCAACTTCGTTAGGTCGATCTCTTTCTAAGTTATTTTTGTAATCCTCTTTCTTGGACCTTTGTCAGGTCTTTTTCAGGGATTACTTTTATAACTTCGTTTTGTAGGAAACCGACTTCGTTAGGTCGATTTCTTTCTAAGTTATTTTTGTAATCCTCTTTCTTGGACCTTTGTCAGGTCTCTTTCAGGGATTACTTTTATAACTTTATTTTGTAGGAAACCGACTTCGTTAGGTCAATCTCTTTCTAAGTTAAAGTAATCCTCTTTAATAGGGTTGGCCAGACCTCTTTCCAGGGTTTACTTATAACTTGGGTTGACTTGGTCCGACTTCTGAACGTCAGCCAGTCTTTAAGTTATTATTTTAGCTATCCGTAAGACCTCGTCAGGTTCTTTTTTGGATTGCTTTCGATAACTTCTTACATTATTCTGTGTTCATCTTTGCCGATTTGTAGAAAGTGGTTGGCATCTTTAGATCGTCTTTTGGGTGAATCGTGTTTTCACCTTTATTGGACGGTTATCTTTAACGTGATCGTGCAGTGAAATTATTTTTCACTTTCTGCCGATCTGTTGCTTTATAATCGGACGATGAATACTTCAGATTAATGCGTCTTGAAATCTTGTGGAATATCTAAATAAATTTTATTTCAAAGAAACGTGCGAATATATATATGTGGGAATTTTTTCATCCCTTTAAGTCAGATAGTGTCTAGGTCTCAACCTGGTGCCTCATTAAAAAACCTTTTCAGGAAAAAGAGTGCATCCAATAATGAGATCCTTTACCTTTTCTAACTGTAGTACCTTCTTAGGTTGCAGGCGTGCCATGATCTGGGGAGCTCTCGTCCGTCGAGTTCGGACAGTCTGTAGTAGCCCTTCCCAAGTGCTTCTATAACTCGGTAGGGTCCTTTCCAATTTACTGCCAGCTTTCCTTCTCCTGGTCGAGTTGTTCCAATATCATTTCGGATTAGGATAAGATCATTCTCTGCAAAACTTCTCGGTACTACCCTTTGATTATATCTGGAAGCCATTCGGCGTTTTAGAGCTTCCTCCCTGATCCGAGCTCTTTCTTGGATTTCGGGTAGTAGGCCGAGCTCTTCTCTCTGAATTTGTGAGTTTGCTTCCTCATTGTAATGAATTGCTCTAGGCGATCTTTCCTCAATCTCTACTGGAATCATTGCTTCTATTCTGTATGCTAACCGGAAGGGGGATTCCTTTGTGGTGGAACGTGGCGTTGTTCGATATGCCCATAGGACCTGTGAAAGCTCTTCTGCCCAGGCTCCCTTTGCATCTTGTATTCTCCATTTTAACCCGGCTAATATGACTTTGTTGGCGGCTTCGGCCTGCCCATTGGCCTGTGGATGTTCGACGGAGGTGTACTGGTGCCTTATGTTCAAGTCGGCTACTAGTTTTCTGAAGCCTGCATCTGTGAATTGAGTGCCATTGTCTGTGGTTATTGAATATGGAACTCCGAACCTTGTAACAATGTTTCTATATAGGAATTTCCGGCTTCTTTAGGCGGTGGCGTTAGCTAGGGGTTCTGCCTCAATCTACTTTGTAAAGTAGTCTACCCCTACTATGAGAAATTTAACTTGTCTTGATCCCTGGGGAAAGGGGCCGTGAAGATCGAGTCCCCATTTTGCAAACGGCCAAGGAGAAGTCACGCTGATGAGCTCTTCTGGCGGGACGATGTGAAAGTTGGCATGTTTCTGACATGGTGGACATGTCTTTACAAATTCTGTGGCTTCTTTCTGTAATGTTGGCCAATAGAACCCTGCCCGGAGTACTTTTTTGACAAGAGCCCGTGCTCCGAGATGATTGCCACAAATGTCGCCATGCACTTCTTCTATAACTTCCCTTATGTGGGAGGTCAGAACGCATTTTAATAATGGTACTGAGATCCCTCTTTTGTACAGTATGTTGTTTATGATGGTGTAGTACTGTGCCTCCCTTTTAGCCTTTTCACCTCCTTTTCTTCTGTCGGGAGTGTTCCTGTCTTGAGATAGTTGATTATGGGGGTCATCCATTCTTGGTCCTGGTTTACTATGGCTAGGACTTTTTCTTCTCCCTAAATTGACGGGTTCTGTAACATTTCCTGGATGAGGCTTCTATTGTTGCCCCCTGGTTTGGTGCTAGCTAGTTTCGAGAGTGCGTCAGCTCGGACATTTTGTTCGCGGGGTATGTGGCAGATCTTATATTCTCTGATTTGTCCGAGCTGTTCCTTGGTCTTATCTAAATACCTTTTCATGGTGGGATCTTTGGCTTGGTAGCTCCCTGTTATTTGTGATGTGACCACTTATGAATCACTATAAATGTTGAGTTTTTGAGCTCCCACCTCTTCAGCTAGCTTCAAACCAGCTAACAATGCTTTATATTCTGCTTGGTTATTTGAGGCCGGGAATCCGAACTTGAGGGAGAGCTCAATTTGGGTTCCTTGGTTGCTTTCTATTATTACGCCTGCGCCGCTTCCAGTTTTATTTGAAGAGCCGTCTACATAGAGATTCCATTCTGTGAGGGTTTCCAGGGCATCTGTGAATTCTGCGATAAAGTCGGCCAGATACTTTGATTTGATGGCCGTCCGAGCTTCATATTGGAGGTCAAATTCTGACAACTCGACTGCCCATTGTAGAATTCTGCCCGCTAAATCTGTTTTCTGCAATATTTCTTTTAAGGGCTGGTTAGTTCGAACTTTAATGGTGTGAGCTTGGAAGTAAGGGCAGAGTTGTCGGGATGTTAAGATGAGAGTATAGGCGAATTTTTCTATTTTCTGGTAGTTCAGCTCGGATCCCTGTAGTGCTTTGCTAATGAAGTAGACGGGTTGTTGTCCATTCTCGTCTTCTCTGACCAGTGCTAAGGCTATTGCTCGGCTTCCTACTGCGAGATATAATATGAGTGGTTCTCCTTCTCGTGGTCGAGATAGGATAGGTGGCGTCTTAAGAATTTCTTAAAGTCTTGGAAGGCTTTCTCGCATTCTGGTGTCCACTCGAACTATTTTCCCTTTCTTAAAGTAGCATAGAAGGGAAGAGATTTTATCGCGGCTCCTGCTAAGAATCGGGATAGGGCGGCCAATCTCCCGTGAGTTGTTGTACTTCTTTGACACAGGTTGGGCGCTTCATGTTGAGTATGGCCTGACATTTGTCTGGATTTGCTTCAATTCCTCTTTGTGTGAGCATGAAACCTAAGAATTTGCTCGCTTCTACTGCGAAGGTGTATTTCGCGGGATTGAGTCACATGTCATGCTTTCTTATGGTGTCGAACACTTGGGCCAGGTCGGACAACAATGTCTCTTCGCTTTGTGTTTTTATTAGCATGTCGTCCACGTAGACTTCCATGATCTTTCCAATGTGATCCGAGAAGACTTTATTCATTAGCCTTTGATAAGTAGCTCCTACGTTCTTGAGACCGAAAGGAATCACAATGTAGTAGTAGTTTACTTTCGGTGTTAAGAACGAGGTTTTTTCTTGATCTGGTGGATACATGGGGATTTGGTTGTACCCCGAGTATGCGTCCATAAACGAGAGATATCTATACCCGGAGGAAGCATCTACCAGAGCGTCAATACTTGGGAGTGGGTATGGATCTTTTGGACAAGCTTTGATAAGATTGGTGTAATCGGTGCACATTCACCACTTCCCATTTGATTTTTTCACCAAGACGACGTTGGCTAGCCATAGTGGGTATTTAACCTCTCTTATGAATCCTGCTTCCAGTAGTGGTTGTACTTGTTCTTCCACAGCCTGGGATCGCTCTGGCCCAAGTTTTCTTCGTCTCTGCTGTACTGGCCGAGATCCTGGGTAGACCGCCAACTTATGACTCATTAGCTTAGGGTCTATTCCTGGCATGTCTGCGGCTTTCCACGCGAAGAGATCAACATTATCTCGTAAGAATTGTATTAGTAGTTCTTTTGAATCTTTTTTTAGGATTGTGCCGATATTAGTTATTTTTTCTGCAGTATCCCCGATCTGAATCTTCTCTATCTCACTTTCTGGCTGTGGGCGAAGCTCTTCTCGTCGTTGGATTCCGCCCAGCTCAATTGTTTGGAACTCTTCTCCTCCGCCTTTGAGGTTTAGGCTTTCGTTATAACAGCGACGTGCCATCTTTTAATCTGCTTTTATCGTAGCTATTCCTTTCGTAGTGGGGAATTTCATAGATAGATGTGGGGTCGAGACTATTGCGCTAAGTTGGTTGAGTGTTGTCCGACCTATGAGAGCATTGTAAGCTGAATTTACATCGACCACGATGTAGTCTATTTTGAGGGTTCTAGATTGGTTTCCTTTTTCGAAGGTTGTATGTAGTGGTAAGTATCCCAGTGGTTGAACCGGGGTATCTCCTAGTCCAAACAAACTGTTTGGATATGCTTTAAGTTCTTTTTCTTCTAAGCCGAGTTTATCGACGGCTGTTTTGAATAAGATGTTGGCAGAACTCCCTTGGTCTATTAAGGTGCGGTGCAGATTGGCGTTTGCCAATATGATAGTGATGACCATGGGATCGTCGTGTCCTGGGATGATGCCGGAGGCGTCCTTTTTAGTAAATGTTATTGCGGGATGTTGAGTGCTTCTTCCTTTCCCTCGACATGATATACTTCTTTGAGATATCTTTTGCGAGATGATTTGGAGATCCCTCCTCCTGTGAATCCTCCATGTATCATGTGGACATGTCTCTCTGGCGTCCGAGGTGATCGTTCGGTTCATTCGTTATCTTCATCTCTTCGTCTCTTTCTTTGATCATCATCTCGGGTGGCCAGAAATTGATCTAATTTTCCTTCTCTCACCAACTTTTCTATGATAATTTTTAAGTCGAAGCATTCATTTGTGGAGTGTTCTCGGACTCGATGGTATTCACAATATTCCTTCCGGTTTCCTCCTCCCCTTTTGCCTTTGATTGGTCGTGCTGGGGGGATTTTTTTCGTATGGCAGACTTCTTTGTATATCTCGACCAGGGATGCTCTGAGAGGAGTGTAATTATGGTATTTTTTTATTTTCTCCCCTTGTCGATCTTCTTTTCTCTTGGATTCCTTGTCTTTGTCTCGGTAGGAGGCCTCCGATTTTGAGGTTTTCCCTAACCAAGCGTTTTCTTCCATGTTGATATATTTTTCTGCTTGTTCCTGTACTTCGTCTAAGGAGGTCGGGTACTTTTTTGATATAGACTGGCTAAAAGGTCCCTCTCGTAGGCCGTTGATGAGTCCCATGATGGCGGCCTCTGTTGGTAGACTTTGTATGTCCATGCACATTTTGTTGAATCTCTCCATGTAGTTGCGGAGGCTCTCCCGATCTCCTTGTTTGACCCCTAGTAAGCTGGGGGCGTGTTTGGCCTTATCTTTCTGAATGGAGAATCTGGCTAGAAATTTTTTAGCTAGGTCATCAAAGCTTGAGATGGACTTAGGGGGCAGGTTGTCAAACCATCGGATTGCTGTCTTTGTGAGAGTTGTTGGAAAGGCTTTACAGCGAATAGCATCTGGGGCGTCGGTGAGGTACATTCTGCTTCTGAAGTTGCTGAGGTGATGGTTGGGGTCCGTGGTGCCATCGTACAGGGTCATATCCGGGAGTTTGAAGTCTTTTGGAATTTTGGTTTTCATGATTTTCCTGGTGAACGGGTCTTGCTCTTTGCGTGAATTTTCTTCGAGATTGGCCCGATGGGCTTTTAATTTAAGGTCGGCTTCCAATTGCTGTAGTTTTTCTTCCAATTCTCGACGTCGCCGCAACTCTCTTTGTAGATCTTTTCTGATTTCCCATTGTTATTGGGTTTCTTTTTCAAGTTGTTTTAGGCAGTCTAGGAGCGCTTCTATTGCCCCCGAATTTGGTGAGTCTTTGTCCTTGTTGGTTTCCGGGGTATCCTGCAGCGTGACATCCGCGTTCTTGTACGGTGTTCTATTTTCCAGATCTGAATCGTGGTCGTTGTCATGGGCATCCACCATGGTGATGGGATGACTGCCAGGTCCCCGACAACGGCGCCAATGTTCTGGCGGTTACCTGAAATTGTAGGTCGATCTCAGACGAGATCTTTTGTGCTGGTCGGAGCTGTTGTGTCCGACTTGATGATGGCGGCTGGAGCCGCCGTGTCCGACTTGTTGGACTTGGTGATGGTGCTGATCCTTCATCCCCGGAGGGTGGGGGGTACCTGCAAGGGACTCCGTTGCTTAAGTTAGCAAGGGTATTAAGCAGGTATTGAGTAGAATCAAAGTATGAGTTATACCTGGGTGCTCCAGTGTATTTATAATGGTGAGACGTGACTTTATGTGGATAAGATAAGTTAGTTATCTTATCTTATCTTTATCTTTATCTTCAAGTGAGGTCATCTTATCTTCAAGGGAACCGCCCTTCTCTCTGTAGGCTTGGGATGCCTTAGGATTTGGGGCATGTTCCTCTATTTGGGCCCTTCTTTAGGCTTTCCTGGTGACTTGGTCGAGCTCTTTTTGGAAGAGGTCGGGTTGTCCTGACCTGAAGAGGTCGGTCACTTTGTCTGTTGAACATCCCGGGTCGGACAGCTCGACCCAGGGTATGAACAGTGTCGAATATTTGAACCAAGTCGGACAGTAATGTTTCTTCACTTTGTGTCTTTATCAGTATGTCATCCACGTAGACCTCCATGATTTTTCCGATGTGATCTGAGAAGACCTTATTCATTAGCCTCTGATAAGTAGCTCCCGCGTTCTTAAGGCCGAAAGTCATTACGATGTAACAATAGTTTGCTTTGGGTGTTAGAGACGAGGTTTTTTCTTAATCCGGTGGATACATTGGGATCTGGTTGTACCCCGAGTATGCGTCCACAAACGAGAGATACTTAAATCCCGATGAGGCATCTACTAGAGTGTCGATACTTTGGTAGTGGATAAGGGTCTTTTGGGCAGGCTTTGTTGAGGTCGGTGTAGTCGGTGCACATTCGCCACTTCCCATTTGACTTTCTCACCAAGACGACGTTTACTAGCCATAGTGGGTACTTAACTTCTCTTATGAACCCTGCCTCTAGTAGTGCTTGCACCTGTTCTGCTACAGCCTGAGACCGTTCTGGCCCGAGTTTTTTTCGTCTTTGTTGTACCGGCCGGGATCCCGGATAGACTGCCAACTTGTGGCTCATCAGTTTGGGATCTATGCCTGGCATGTCGGCAGCTTTCCATGTGAAGAGATCAACATTATCTCGTTGGAACTGTATGAGTGATTCCTTTGCATCTCCTTTCAGGATCGTGCCAATATTAGTTGTCTTATCCGAGGTGTCTCCGATCTGAACTTTCTCTACTTCACCCTCGGGCTGTGGACGGAGTTCTTCTCGCTTCTGAACTCCACCAAGTTCGATTGTGTGGAACTCTCCTCCTTTGCCTCTGAGGTTTAGACTTTCGTTATAACAGTGACACGCCATCTTTTGATCTGCTTTTATTGTAGCTATCCCTTCTACAGTTGGGAATTTCATACATAGATGTGGAGTTGAAACTATTGCGCCGAGTTGGTTTAACGTTGTCTGACCTATTAAGGCATTGTAGGCTGAGCTTACGTCAACCACGATGTAGTCTATCTTGAGTGTTCTGGATTAGTTCCCCTTTCCGAAGGTTGTATGTAGCGATACATATCCCAGTGGTTATACGGGGGTATCCCCAAGTCCGAATAGGCTGTTCGGGTATGCTCTTAGCTCTTTTTCTTCTAAGCCGAGCTTGTCGAAGGTAGGTTTGAATAAGATGTCGGTGGAGCTTCCTTAGTCAATTAATGTACGGTGGAGGTTGGCGTTTGCCAGTATGATAGTGATGACCATGGGGTCGTCGTGTTCTGAGATAATTCCAGATGCGTCTTCTTTGGTAAACGTTAGTGCTGGGATGTCTGGCGCCTCCTTCTTTCCTTCGACATGGTATACTTCTTTGAGGTGTCGCTTGCGAGATGATTTGGAGATTTCTCCACCTGCAAATCCGTCATGTATCACGTGGACGTGTCTCTCTAGTGTGCGGGGTGATCGCTCAAATCATCCGACATCTTAATCCCTTCTTCTTTTTCTTGGCTCTTTGTCCCGGTTGGCCAAAAACTGATCTAGTTTTCCTTCTCTTACTAATTTTTCTATGACATTTTTCAAGTCAAAGCATTCGTTGGTAGAATGTCCTCGGACTCGATGGTACTCACAGTATTCGTTCCAATTTCCTCCTCCTCTTTTGCCTTTGAGTGGCCGAGCTGGGGGTATTTTTTTCGTATGGCAGACTTCTTTGTAAACATCTACCAAGGATACCCTAAGAGGGGTGTAGTTATGATATTTTTTAATTTTCTCCCCGGAGCGATCTTCCTTTTTCTTGGATTCTTTATCTTTATCTCGGTAGGTGGAACCGAATCGCGAGGCTTCCCCAAGTCGAGAATTCTCCTCCATGTTGATGTACTTCTGTGCCCGTTCTTGTACTTCGTCCAGAGATGCATGGTACTTCTTTGATATAGATTGGCTAAACAGTCCTTCTCGTAGGCCATTTATGAGGCCCATAATGGCAGCTTCTGTTGGTAGACTTTGGATGTCCATGCATGTTTTGTTGAATCTTTCCATGTAGTTACGAAGACTCTCCCGATCCCCTTGCTTGATTCCTAGTAGGCTAGGTGCGTGTTTAGCCTTATCTTTTTGTATGGAAAATCTGGCCAGGAACTTTTTGGCCAGGTCGTCGAAGCTTGAGATGAACTTTGGAGGTAGGCTGTCGAACCATCTAATGGCTGTCTTGGTAAGAGTTGTTGGAAAGGCCTTGCAGAGAACTGCATCCGAGGCGTCAGTGAGGTACATTCTACTTCTGAAATTGCTGAGATGATGGTTGGGGTCTGAAGTGCCGTCATATAGAGTCATATCCGGAAGTTTAAAGTCCTTTGGGATTTTGGTCTTCATGATTTCCCTGGTGAATGGATCTTGATCCTTGCGAGAGCTATCCTCTGAAGTGGATCGAGTAGCTTTAGTTTTGAGATCGGCTTTGAGTTTTAAAAGTTTATCTTCTAATTCTCGGTGTCGCCTTATCTCCCGATGCAGATCCTCTTCTTTTTCGCGTTGATGTTGGGCTTCTTTCTCAAGTTGCTTTAATCGATCTTGAAGTGCCTCTATCACTCCTGGATCTGATGAATTTTTGTTTCCATTGGGCTCCGGAGTATCTTTGAGTGTAACATCTGCGTTCTTGTGCGGCGTTCTATCTTCCAAACCTGAATCGTGGTCATTGTCATGGTCGTCTGCCATGGTGATGAGATAACTTCCAGGTTCCCCGGAAACGGCGCCAATGTTCCGAGGGTTACCTGAAACTAGAGGTCGATCTCGGACGAGATCTTCTGTACTGGTCGGTGCTAACATGTCCGGCTGGTGGAAGACGGCCGGAGCTGTTGTGTCCGAATTGTTGGACTGACTGCACTGCTGATCCCTTCTCACCGAAGGGTGGGGGTACCTGCATGGGACTCCGATACTTAAGTTAGCAAGGGTATTAAACAGGTATTTTGTAGAATCAGAGTATGACTTATACCTGGGTGCTCCAGTGTATTTATAATGGCGTAGAGTGACCTTCTTTAGATAAGATAAGTTAGTTATCTTTATCTTATTTTATCTTTTGGGTGGGATCAGCTTATCTTCAAGGGAACCGCCCTTCTCTCCATAGGCTTGGGCTGCCTTTGGATTTAGGGCGTGCTCCTCTATTTGGGCCCTTCTTTGGGCTTTCCTGTGACTTGGCCGAGTTCTTTAAGGAGAGCTCGGATTGTCCTGACCTGAACAGGTCGGTCGCTTTGTCTTGTCAAACATCCCGGGTCGAACAACTCGACCCAGGGTATGAACACTTGTCAAGGTGGTTTCCGATTTGTATCACTTCCGTTTTGCCCTCAGGCTGAGGTCGTAGTTCTGCTCGAACTCGGATTCCACCTAACTCGATTGTATTGACTTCTTTACCTTCTGAGTTGCCTTTCAGTCTGAGGCTCTCGTTATAGCATTTTCTTGCTAACTTTTGATCTCCTTTGATGGTGGTAATCCCTTTAGCTGTTGGAAATTTCATGCAAAGATGTGGGATGCAGACGACAATCGTAAGTCGGATCAAAGTCGTCCTACCTATTAGGGCATTGTAGGCTGAACTTACATTGACTACAATATAGTCAACACTTAATGTCCTTGATCTGGCACCTTTCCAAAGGTGGTGTATAATGAGATGTAACTTAGAGGTCGGATTGGGGTGTCTCTCGGTTCGAAAAAACTATCTGGGTATGCCCTTAGATCTTTTTCCTCTAACCTCAGCTTGTCAAAGGCAGTTTGAATAGAATATCCGCCGAGCTACCTTGATCTACCAAGGTTCAATGGAGATTGGCGTTTACTAGGATTATAGTTATCACCACTGGGTCGTCGTGCCCTGGTGATATTCCTTGAGCATCTTTTTTAGTGAAGGAAATAGTAGGTAAGTCGGACGATTGATTATTCTCCTCGACTTGATATACTTTCTTGAGGTGCCTTTTTCGTGAGGATTTTGTTATTCCTCCTCCTGGAAACCCACCATTAATCATGTGTATATGTCGCTCAGGGATGTGAGGAGATCATCATCCCTTCTTCTCTTCCTTGGGTCGTTCGACCTATCTGCCGGGTATTATCAAGTCGGCCTTCTCTAGCCAACTTTTCGATGATATTCTTTAAGTCGCAGCATCCATTAGTGGAATGACCATAGAGCTTATGATACTTGCAGTATTCAGCCCGACTTCTAGCTTTCTTGTGCTTAATCGGATAAGGAGGTCTAAGCTTCTCTGTATGGCATATCTCTCTGTAGACATCTACTAAGAAAACCCTAAAAGGAGTATAATTGTGATATTTTCGAGGTTTCTCTATGTTTTGCTCTTTTTTCTTCTTAGGTTCTCTCTCTTTATCCCGAGATAGATAAGGTACGTTAGATAGCGAAGGAGGTTCCCTGAGTTGGAAATTTTCCTCCATGTTGATGCATTTTTCTGTCCTTTATTGGATTTCGTTCAGAAAAGTTGGGTATATTTTAGATATTGACTGAGAAAATGGTCCTTCTCTAAGGCCATTGACCAGGCCCATAATTATAGCTTCGGTGGGTAAACTCTGAATTTTCAAGCAAACTTTGTTGAACCTTTCCATATAGTCACGAAGGGTTTCTCTGACCTCTTGCTTTACTCCCAGTAGGCTCAAAGCGTGCTTCATTTTATATTTTTAGATGGAGAATCTGGTAAAAAATTTTCTTGCCAGGTCGTCAAAGCTAGTGACTGACCTGGGGGCAGACTATCGAACCACTTTATGGCTGCCTTGGTCAAAGTAGTCGGAAAAGCTTTACAACGAGTGGCGTTAGAGGCATTGGCCAGGTACATTCTACTTTTGAAGTTACTGAGATGATGGCTCGGGTCGAACGTCCCATCATAGAGATCCATGTCGGGCGATTTGAAGTTCCTAGGAACTTTAGCCTTCATGATCTCTTCTATGAACAAATCTTATCCTCCTAAGGGACTTTCATCATGCTCAGCCCGAGTATTCCTCCTTTGTATATCAGCTTCTAGTTTCCGTAGTTTGTCTTCTAACTCATTTTCTTGTCTTACTTCTCTTCGCAATTCTCGTTATACTTCTCGTTGTCGTTTAACCTCATATTCAAGCTGTTGTAATCGATTCTCCTGGCCATGAACGAGATCCAGGATCTCAGTTGTATGAGGTTGGTCTTCAGCCTCGGGATGGTGGACTTTGGACTGGATCCTTCTTGTTTGAGGATTTTCTGAGGTCCCTTCCCCGTGGGGGCCTTGGTGTGGTGGTGGAGGCAAAAGTAAGAAGGCTTGATCTTCTAGCTGATTTTCTAGCTCAGACTCAGATGTTGTATAGCGATCTCTGCGCTCGTGGTCTGCCATTTGTTAAAAAGAGAATCTCAGGTCCCCGGCAACGATACCAATGTTCTGAGAGTTCGACTTGTTGTGTCGAGGTGCTGCCTGTTTGAGTTCCTCGTCAGGAGGTGGGGGGTGGTACTTGCAAAAGACTCCAATGCTTAAGTTAGTAAGGGCTTTAGGCAAGTTTTTAGTAGATTAGAACGTGAGTTATACTTGGGGTGCAAGTGTATTTATAGTAGAATTGATAACCATCTTTGTTGGAGTTATTGTTCTTTTTATCTTGAGAATTTGTTAGGATCTATTTTCTAAATGAAATAGAAATAGTAAAAAAATTTTGTAGAAATGGCTACTATTTTGGACAGATAAGACCTGATCTTCCTATGTTAGTGTCCGATTTTTTTAAAGAGATCAAATTTAATTAATTTATCATAAAGTTCATCTTTATTAGTGGATCTAACTTTATTAGTAGGTCTTTTTATATTATTGCACCTGACAATATCCGTTATAGCTAGACTTCGAATCTTTTGTTGAACTGTCGTACCGTTCCAGGTCAATCAATTTTTAGGTCATAAAAAGGCGCAGCTTATCCTTGCTTTATAAGGGAGGGACTTATTAAAACATTAAAATAAGTATTTAAATTGTTTCTTAGCTTGTAAACACAGCGAAGCATAAAATGGTGTAAAGCAAACCAACACTTACACAATATTCACGAAATAAGGCCGTTTATTATTATTATTATTAAATGCGTCAATTTATGCCTCATTGTATCTAACTTCTAAATTCTAATTTCACCATCGATTAATACTGCTCATATTTAATAAAATAATTAAAATCTTTTATTACTGACGCCTACTTTTTTCTTGGTTTCCCTGTTTTAACGAGATTAACATCGAGTTCTCTATACATTTGAATAAGTACATTCACTCATAACCTATTCAACCAACTGATTAATTTAAATATTTATACATTATTGCAACCAACTGAAGAAAAAAAGCACCACCACTAGTGTTACCCAAGAAAAAAAAGAAGAATAGGAATATACGTAGCAAAAAGAAAGCATTTTAATTAGTAATTTTTTGAAGGAGATCGAAGAAGTATGGTACATATTTCAAAGAGATCAACAACTGAATCGGAAATTGTTGCCCAGCTTGATTCCTTTCAGTCTCACCATTTCCAGAAAACATTAGAACCACACTTGTATTTGTCCTTTCCTTCACATTCAAGCTCCAAATCATCAGAAAGGAATGGCACTTTCTGCATAAATAAATAGAGAGAGGTAAACGCAAAGCACCTAGGATTTAATTTGCTAATAAAGAAATAAAAAAACAGAGGGTATATTCGACCTTTTGCTTGGCAAGATCTTGGCAACCAGTGAAGTTCTCAGGGAATTTGCAAGTGCCAAATTGCACCGTGTATGCTCTTGCAAAATTTGCTCCACTAGTAGCTAACCTTTTCTTGTCATTCAGTTCCTATATATCAAATTGGTAATCTCATCAACACAAATTACACCAACATCCTAATTTTTTACCTTCTATTGGTTTTTTATACACACCCATATATACATAAATTACTATAATTGGGTTTAGTGACTTTGTGGATTCTTGTAATCAAATTTGTAATTGAATTCTATGATATTTTTAATTTTATAATTTAATTATTGTCGTTTGAAAAATATGAATTAACAGAATATTTTTTATAAATTAAATATATCCTCAATTAAAAACTTAATTAGTCAAAATATTTTGTTAATTCTAATATTTTTGACAAAAAATTAATTACAAATAAAAAATGTGTAAAGATTCCATTAAAAACTAAAAAATAATTATAAATTTGATAAAATTATAAACCTGTCCAAAAAATTTAAACTTTTTTTCTGTTAAACAAAAAGCAAACCTATACTTTTAGAGTATCATAAAATTGCTTGTCTCAAAAATAAAAAATTACCTAATAATTGACTACTTAAAAAAATTATAAATAAAGCATTGATAGTTATAATTGCAAAATTGATTAAATAAATAAGTAAGGAGAAAAAACAAAATGTGATGAGACCTTGTTGGCCTTGCTCTTCTCAAGGTAATCTTCAATGACACCAGCATTGGCAGAAGAAGCAGCAGCTGCAGTGCCAAAAAGTGTGGCTGCCAAGTAAACAAGAGCGGTTCTTCTTGTTCCCAATTCAGATTCTTTCATGGCTTTGGGGGCTCTCTCTTGCTGGGCCTTCACCTTTATCACAGGCAACTTGGTGGAGACAGAGGGCAAGGAAGTAATCTTGCCACTGAGCTCGGAACTGGAAGCGCCACCCGAAATGGCGTAGCTACAAGCCAATACACTAGAGGAGTTCATGGCAGCCATGGAGATGATGCAAAGTTTAATTTGGAGCACTAAATTAATAAGTTAAGGCTAGGATTGTGTAGTGGTTCTTGGTCTTGGGTTATTGTTATTTTGGTTTAACTTGTTGAGGGGAGATAAGGAGGTAGTGTGATTGTGATAGTGATGATGGATGAAATGAACGGATTGTGGTAGGAGTGTGGATAAGGTGAGATTGCCTCATTCCTATTGGCAAATCTTGCTTCTCTATGCATTCTTTTGAGCCCACTTCAGTTTCTGTGGTGCGTCTATATTTAGGACCCACTTCCAATATACTTTCTTCGTATTTCCCTTTATAATATATATAAAAAAACAAATTGATAATCAATCAATAAATTTTTTTTATTTTCGCTTTCTATCTCTCTAATCTTTGTTTATATTTTTTTATTACTTATTATTCGTTAATTGTTGGATTAAAACAGTTTTTGAAAGATTACACAATAGTAAAATTTGCCAATCAAACCTTTTAAATTAGTCTATAAAAAGTGCAATTAACTTAAACTAGTCATTTCGTCAATTAGATCATGCATGTCACATTAAATATCACATATTAAGCTAATTTAACAAGTTGGTATCAAGTATTATAAAATGACTAATTGATGTATCTTATTAGTAACATGTAATGTGTTATGTACCATTTGAAAGATTTTCTAATGTACTAGTATATTTTTTAGATACCAATATGACATGATTTTGAACCTTGTAGATATTGAATTAAATATTGAAATAAATATGTGGATAGTTAAGATTCTCAAAGCAATTTATGTGGTAATAGAGGTGTTTGTGGTACGGTTTGGATCGATTTTGAAATAAAAATTCATTTGATTCGAATGTTAATTTTACTTGTGGTTCGGATTGGATTGGATGATGTTTAAAAAAATATCCAATCTAATCTGATTCAATTTTAAGCGGTTTGGATTGGATTGGATTTGTGGATTTATAAATTAAAAAAATTAAATACATATAATAAGTCTTAATATCAAATTTTAAATAATTAACAATAACATAACAAGTCTCAACAATATCTTAAAAAATCAACAATAACATAATAATACAAATAAAATTATAGGTTAGTTAAAATAAATAAATAAATAACATTTTGAATATAAAATATTTATTAAATAATAATAATACATGAATAATATAAAAATATATAACAAATTAAACTTGTTATAAGTATAATGGTAAATATAATAATAAAATAATAATATTATACCCCATTGTGTGATTTGAATTGGATTAGATTGAATTAGTTATCAAAAATAGATTCAAAATCTGATTTGATCCAGCGGTTTAAAACAAATATAATTCAATTAGTGCAGTTTTAATCGATTTTTGATTTGAATTAGATTGGATAAACAGTTTAATTTGGATCGATTTAGATTTAAACACTTAATGTGATAGTGCTGATAAATTACAGAATAAGCATAGAGAAAGATCCGATGTCCCCTTAACCGAGGAACGTTGACGTTAGTTCCGACGAATTCTCGGATGGGCTTGTTAATGAGAGGTTTACTTAGTGGACTAGGTTGGATTATTTTTTCCATTTTTGGAAAACTAGTTGGGTTGGGGTATTGGGTTGTCTGTTTAGAATAAGTAGTTTCTAGATTTGGTATGGTGTTTTAATTAATTTTTTGTCCCATACCCTGACCAGAAATTAAAAAAAAAAAAAGCTTTTGTATGGCGTTGACCCGACCCAAAAATATATTTTGGTGAAGAACCTGATGTGGATTTGTTTGGTTTAGCTTGCTTTTCTTATAATCATGTGTTAGTGGTTGTAATAGTCGATTGGATATAGTTATGAGTAACAGAGGGTTTAGTGAAATTAATTTTTCTTTGAATTAGTAATGGTTAAGTTGCTACGGAAGTTAATTAGTAAAATTCAATATTTTTTAAAAATAAATTAGTATTAAAATCTTTTTAAATTATATAAGTTTATTACTAAAGGATTACTATGTGTTCATAACACGCAACGAAGAAAAATAAGGTAATTCTAAAGATCTATTTTGTGCTTAAACTTTATTTCAATAAACAATATATAATATAGATCAGATCTAAATACCTTTAGACGCTTTAGTAAAAACTTTATTCTTCGATTGTACGAAGACTCTATACGTATCCACACCGAGACCAACCTTTGTTGTCAACTCCTTGACCAATGAACATCTGATCTAAATTGAGAAACTTCTTGCAACTCTTTGCATGCCATAAAATTCTTCTCCAAGAATCAAGCTCACATACATTTATGTGTATAGAGGTAAAGGAATAAAATCCTTGTGTTTTACTCTCACGCTTTTCTCTACTCTTAGCATACATATATATAGTATGAGATTTGTTATTGATTTTAAATTTGATTCTCTATTCAAATTTAAATCATATTTTGAAATTCTAAATCTGAATCCTTCAAATTTATGAATCATATCATAACTCAATTTGGGAAAGAATCAGTTAGAATCTCATCCAAATTTATAGAATAACTAATTATTCTCAAATCTCATTTAATATTCTCAATTATCATATAATTATTATATTCTTGGTGCTAGCAAAAAATATAATAATATTCCATTTGAATTAATATAATTATTTATTTGATCAAATCAAAATAATAATTAAATAATTCTATATCAAATATTAAAATACTCGTTAGTGTGTGACCCCATAGGTTTAACACTAAGCGGGTAGTAAATTAGTCAAACTAAATTTACTAATCAAGGTTGGCGTCTAACAACACTCTTCAACGACCCGATAGTATGAAGTAATATATTTTTACTAAGAACCTTAGAAGAACAAAGTATAATTACTTCCATCTTTCCAGCTCTTGGTTAACCTTTAGAGTATGGTTTAATTGTCAAACTCTAACTTGTTATCATTATTATAATAAACTGTAAATGACTTAAGAAACTCATTTTTTCATTCATTCAATCCTCTTGGCCAAGATTTTATTCATCTCAGTCATTATAATCACAGAGCTCAAACTCTTTACCGAGAGATGATGAATTTTTTATTGACTAATCATTAATTCTACAAATATTTAAATTATACCCAATATCCATTTCACTAGCACACTAGGGTATTAGGTGTTCGGAATTAAAGTATAATAAATACATTATTAATTAGTATGACAGTTGCAGGTCAAAGGAAACTCTATTACTATGTTCATCTTGAAAATATCCTATTGACAAATATGTGATAACTATAACTATTAGGAATTCTCAAACTGAGTCAATTCAATGGTCATATCTCTATATGCACCATCTATATATATAATTTAATAAATGAGATCTATTAATCTTCATCCAATGAAGACCATTATATATATATATATATATATATATTGATCTTTCCGGATTATTAATGTCCTTTTTAATAATCTTATGACCAAGAACAATTTAGATTAAATTATAAAAGAATGATCTCTCAATATTATGATCACTATCACAATGATAAATCTCTAAATTTAATCAAGGACCTTATTCTATTAACATTTTAATCTAATAACAATAACAAATTATTTGACACATGATTGATTGGATTGTGGTTATACTCCTTATTCCCAACAATTACAACTAGAATTTAATTTTTATAAATCTAATAACAATAATTATTCATAGGTTTAATTATTCTATTAGTCCTTTTAATTTTGTAAAATTTTTAATTAAGTCAATTACTGCTAAGAAGGACATACTTGAAAAAAAATTGGTGCAGAAATCCAATTAAAAGAAAAAAAATTATAGTGACCTAATTAAAAATTTTACGAAACTATAGAGACCAACAGAATAATTAAACCTTATTCATATAATATTTAATCATTATCAAAATATTAAAAGATGTCTCCTTTTGGTCAAATTTAAAAGCACTAGATGAATTTGGAACACCACATCATCTGTACCAGTGTGGTCGTTTTTTTTTTCTTTTGTTTGAATCCGAGTAAAAATTTTGCTTGCATTTTCTTATATGACTCATTGAACTGATTTCATTCTCATATTATATTAAGTTATCACAATATTTATATTTAATTTTTTTTCAATAACATTCTCTACTTTAAAATTATCCGAAATAACTGATCGATTTTTACGAATATTTGACAAAAAAAATAGTTAAATATTAGTGGACATCCTTACTACTTCAATACTATTATTATCAATCATTTTATTCTGTATATAATAAAGAGACAATATTAATAACGCCATCTTATTTATAAAATTAAACCACAACTTAAAGATTTAATACAAACAACTAAGGGTGTGTTTGGAAAACCAATTGAAAAGGAAGAAAGACGTTTAAATTTCTTTAAAGCTTTAATTTTTGGTTTGACAAATTTTTTTTTTATGAACGTAGAAATGATTTTGCTGCCAAAATCACGTTTACAAGAAGCAACTATTTGTAGCTTCTCCATTTTTTTAACTGCCTTTTAGCTATAGATACTAATAATTTATTTACTTTTTACCAACTTTATCCTTTATATATGTTATTGTATTATTTATAAAATTCTTGTTATTTTTATTTATATGAGTTCTATTTTCTATTATTTATTATTTTTATTTTTTTCAACTATTTATTTGACATTATATACTTTTATAATTGTGATTTTTGTGTATTATGTTTGTTATTATTTTTTATAATATAATTTACTAATTCTATTAGGTAAAATAAATTAAACAAAAAATTAACTGTAAATAATAATAATAGTAAAAAATAACATACTAAACCAAAAATACTAAAAATATATTATATAAAAAGATTATCAAGAACTTTTAGATTTGTTTCGATCATTATAAAATAAATATTTAATTTTTTTTATTATCTTCAGTATTCTCTTTTATAATTGTAATTTTCGTATACTATGTTTTAGTGTAATTTTTTATAATATAGATTATGATTCCATTAAAAAAAGATAAATTAAATAAAAAATTAATCCTAGATAATAATAAATCATAAACGTTGGATTCCAAATTAATATTAAGAATAAGATTATTGAGAGTATTAGAATAAGAGTATGATGTAAAAAATACTAAAGTAACATTTAATACTTAGAAAATGTAACATATTTGATTGGAAAAATTACCAAAAGTACTCATGAAGTTTATGAACACTGACGAAAGTATCCATAAACTAAGAAAATTAACGCTGTACCCATGAAAGATGAGTTTCGTACGACAAAAGTATCCAAACCCTCATTTTTTGTTAATTTTTTAATAAAATTCTCAAATTACCCTATTTTAACCCCATTCTACTGTCACTCCCTCTCTTCTCACTGCTTTCTCTCTCCTCATTTCTCCCTCTCTCAAAAACGCTCACAGAGTCACATAACTCTCCTCCTACCTCCTCATTGTCGTCTGCCACCCACCTACCTATCACCGCCAATTTCCTTCCCTCTCATTGCTACCCCTCTCACTCTTAAGGTGACTACAACACCTTCATCGCGCGCCTTTGACCCAACCTAAAGAGAATGGTGCTGTGCCGTGCCTGTGTTCTAGTCGAGGAGAACGTTGTCGTGGCGCGCCTAATCCAGCCGAGGAGAACACCGTCGTCGCGCACATGAGAAGAGAAAGGGTTCGTGGTGCTGCTGCATGCAAAAAGAGGGTTTGGTAAACTTATGACTAAACTACCTGAGGTTCGATCTTTCACCACCACCACCACCATTGATTTCAGCCTGATTTGTTGTAGGAGTAGTTTTAGACTCCATGACAAGAATTTTACAGGTGCAAGTTGGATTATGAAAGGTTGAAAAAGTGAGTTGAGGTTGAGGGTGAAGTAGTTTGGGAATTTTATTAAAAATTTAGCAAAAAATTAGGATTTGGATACTTTTGTCATACAGAACTCATCTTTCATGGGCATAACATTAATTTCTTTAGTTTATGGGTACTTTTGTCAGCGTTTCGTAAATTTCATGGATACTTTTGGTAGTTTTTCCTATTTGATTAAATATTCTTATATATATATATATAATTTATATTTTTTATTTAAAAATATATTTTATCTATTTTTATATGTTATTTTTATTTTAGTAAGTAAATATTAATTTTATTATAAAATTAACTAATAAGATGTAGTTAAATATCTAAATTAAAATAATAGGATAATATAAAAAAAAAATGTAAGTTGATATCCATTTTAGTAATTTTTATCTAAAAGTAATTTTGAATGGTATAAGTCAAACAACATTTATTTTATTATAATCCATTTTGATACAAAAATTACCAAACATAAATCACTTTAACACAAACTTACTTTTGATCAAAATTTGCAAAATTAATTTTATATAAACTCCTGTTTGCAAACTGTAATCCAAACACACACTAAGTTTAAAGGGACCAAAACTCAACTAGTGATATACATATTTTCTTAGCAGTAGCAATCACTAAACCAAGGATTATGAACCAAACCGAATAGGAGAAACAAAATTGCTTTTTACTAAAACTGAGGATGTGAGTTTCGAATACAATCACTTCTCAATATTTTTATCTAGCTAGTTTATTATTCTTAGTTGTGGATTATCATTATATAGAAATACATGGTTATTATATTGTTGTTGTGTGAATTGAAATATATAATCAAAATAATATATATATATATATATATATATATATATATATATATATACTAAAGTGCATGATTTCCGTAAGTTTACGATTCACAAACAACTAAACGAGTAATATTTCTAGTGGATATGAGAAGAAAGAGAAAGGAGCAGAGTAGAAGACCAAGAGGCTTTGTGTGAAGTGGCCTCCAATTAGGGGCTTTTTGGATCTGGATGATTTAAAATTATTTAAATGGTTTAGATAAAAAAATTACTATAAAATAGATATAACTTGGTTTGAATTATTTTTATTAAAAATAGTCTAATTTAGATTGGGTTTAAAACCCAAAATTTTAATATTTTTGGCACAGTCCTAATAACGAGAGACCCAAATCCATGATATGTATTAGGTGTAAACAGCCTGCCCAAGAAATGTGCAACAAAAAGAGATAAACCAACCAACATATATGGGCTTTGAATTCATCAACAAAGCCGATATTTTACAACACAGATGCTCTTGTTACCACAAAAAACGGGGCTGATCCAAAATTGTGATCGTCCAATTTCTCCTAAAAAATAATTGTTGCGCTACTTCAGAAGAGTGCATGTATTCAAGTTCATCAACTTTAAACTTAATCTACTTTGAAATTTTGCAATAAGATAAGTTGAAGGCAATTGAGAATGTAACAGCATGATTAAATACGATTAGTTGAGGGGTATTTTTGCTCCAAATTGTGGCGTGGATCTCCACCCCTATGCACGTTCCTCACCATTTTCTTATTCTTTATATTGCTTTATATATAGGGTACTCCTACCTAGCTATTGCATATCAAACATGACTTGTCAAGTGCATGAATCTCTATCCATGTTAATTAAAAACATGTGCATGGGTGCTCTTTGGCCGCTTTTTTACTTATAGGCATGCCACATCATCATGTTTTAACTTTTGCCTCTATATTCTATGTTATTTTTATGAACTTTACTTGTGAAACAGTTGAAAAAAGAGCAAAACGGAATGTTCTCTGAGGTTGTTATTCCACTTATTAGTTATTACCACTGTACATCCATTCACCATGAAAACCATATGTTAGTACCAGCCGCCATGACATCATCACTACCCTTTTCGGCTTTTTCATTTATTTAGGCATCTACTGAATTAACCTTTATCCACACCCACAATGCAAGCAATAAGTAGAAGATGAAACAGAGAGAACACTATTCAATTAGCAGTGAATTATTGGTGGATTATTATTTATCTATATTTATATAAGGAAATTAAATATGGCATTTTCAAGTTAAAAATTGTTTATACACAATTCTTAATTACTAAAATATGGTTAATTTTATACTTTTATATTATATAAAAAGTCTTTGCTATGGTGCCTATAACTCAACTACGAAAATCAAACATAAAAACATTGGTCTCACATTCATCATATGTTCACACACACCATAGAGGGTCATATTCCGGCAAATTCAGTAAGAAGTCTCAAGGCACTAAAAAATTAGCCGTATATAAAGTATATACATTTATATCGAAAAATGTCCGTGATAGTCGACGGTTGATGGACATTTTTGTATCCAACAAAACGAATTTTATTTAACATGTTTGTATATATCTCCTTAGCTTATTGCTTGTTTCCCTGTGAGTTGGCAACTTGGCATTGCAATTATTTATTTATTTATTTATTTATTGATATTTGGGGTGAAATTGAAATTGATGATCATGCAATAATATCCTCAGAAATTGGCAATAATGGTGTGTATGAGTGAGTGTGTCCCCACATGGACAGTGTCCATATTATTATGGTACAAACAGGGCATGTTTAATGCGTTTAAGACTCTGGGCAAATCAAGTTTCTGCCGCCCCAGTTAGTGTTGTTAGTCAGTGTTGGCAATCAAACACTCTTTGTCATGAGTTACAATGTTTACAACATTTCCCTTTTTGGCACACTTATTATTTGATTTGAAAGTGATTAAGTGCTTTCACCCTCAGATTCCATTCATTATGTTATGCTCCATTGACTGGATAAAGTATGCCACTTTGTAATTTTTTTTCTCTTTCTTTCTTTTTCATTTTGCTTTGTGTCTTAGCAATTATCAAAGGTGAAATAGGAAGATTGTTCACACTGCACTATACATAAGAGAAGCAATCGCTACCCCATAATATTTTCCTTCTCACATATTTTATTGTATTTCAGTTGCATCTTGTAATAATTTTTGCTTTATCCTATGATTTTGTGGTCATGCATAACTTCCTTGTTATTTCTCTGATGCTAAAAAAAAAATTAGAAAAAGTCACACATACATCAGTCCCAAAATTAAATAAAAGTATGTCTACATAATATATGGAGAGAAGTTCTAGAAGTATATGGTTTACGCATAAGTCATAGTAAGACAGAATATATAGAATGTAAGTTTAGCTGCCAAAGAAAAAAATCCTAATATAGAGGTAAAGATTGGAAAAAATATCCTACGAAAAGTTAAAAGTTTTAAATATCTTTGGTGCATCATACAGAATAATGAAGAGATTGAACATGATGTAAATTATAGAATCCAAACAGGTTGGTCAAAATGACGGAATGCGTCTGGTTTTATATGTGACAAAAAATGTCTTTAAAACTTAAAGGTAAATTTTATCGCACTGCTATCAGATCGGTTATGCTTTATGGTACATAGTGTTGGGTGCCAAAGGGGAGCACGAACATAAGTTAAGTGTGGCAGAGATGAAGATATTGACATAGATGAGTGGTCATATACGATTAGATAGAATAAAGAACGGAGATATAAGAGAAAGTGTTGGAGTAACAAGTATTGTGGAAAAAATAGTAGAATCGCATCTCAGGTGGTTTTAATATGTGAGAAGAAGATCGATAGAACACCCAGTTAGAGGGTGAATGAGATAAAAGATGAATAAATGGTGAAAGATAGAGAAAGACCTAGAAAAACTATCTATAAAATGGTCAAACGAAATCTACATGTAAACAATCTTTTTGTAAATATGATATATAATAGAGTTTAATAACATCATTTAATTTATGTAATCGACCCACCTAATGGGACAAAAATATCGTTATTGCTTTTTTTTTATTGTTGTCGACATTGAAGATAAAAAATCATTATTCCTCCTTTAGGCACTCATCTCAAGTAAAGGATAAAACATCAACAAAAAAAACTTACAAATGTTACTACATAATTAAGTTATTTGGATAACCAAATTTAATTAAATTAAACCAACAGTTTATTAACACAACAAAAACTAATTAAAAAAAAAGACACATAAGAAGAAGAAAAAAAAAACTTAATTACATAAATAATTTGTTCATCTAATATTTTTCGTAAACTTAAACCTTTAAAGATAAACACACCTCTACGATATTTAATAATATGGGGTCTAATTGTTCAAATAAATATATATAATTTACTTGACTGCATTAGGTTATTAGCTAGATAGATAAGTTTCACTTAAAGTTGGGATTTGAATTTGACTTTATTTAAAAAAAAAAAAACTCTAATTTTTATAGAGATTGCTTGTTCAATTCCTTAGTTTGCTTAAACTATCTAGCTGCCTTACTAGGCGTCCATTGGAATTAAATTCATTTACGAAGCAACAGAAATTTCTAATAATACCTTGTTAATTCAATAAGTAATTTACAATTCAATAATGCAATTTCAATTTAAACTTGCTTTATACACTTGGAAGAGACCTAAAGCTAAAACAACAACTAAAGAGTTTCAAACTCTATGCACATTTCACCAATAATAATTAACCATAACCATCACTACATGCTAATAAACCCTATATATAGTCCTAATTAATTAATTAATAACTACTACAACTTAACCAGCAGTGCATTGATGAATATGGTTGAATAATTAATTGGATTCCCTATAGTTACGCACCAAACGTTCTGGGTCCAATGGTGCTATGGTAAGAATAGTTTCTGGCAATTGTGATGATGTTGATGAGGTAGTAGCCCCAATAATCTTGTGGCAAGTCTCCATAAGGCAGTGTCTGCATTTGGGGCAAGAAGAATGCGAACTCAACCATTTATCAATGCACTTTATGTGGAAACCATGGTTGCACTTAGGCAAAATCCGCAACCGGTCGCCGATGGCGAAATCCGACAAGCATATCACACACTCTGAGTCCAAACTAGGAAGGTTGAATTCATTTGAGTAACTTAGTGTTGTAAAAGTCTTGAGTGCTTTCTTCTTGATTCCGGTGTTGACCACTCTTGATGATGGAGTGTGGTGGTTATTATTACTATCACTATTATTGGTACTCACAACTAAGCTGGAACACTTTAATGCACACCTTATGATGGAGTTTAATCCAAGTGAGCATATTAGAGCACATAAAAGTACTGAGAGTACCATGACAACATTTGCATCAAAGGTTCCATCTCCAAGGTATGATGATTGTGGTGATGAGTTTTGGGGGCTATTTGGTGGGTTGGGTGATGAGCTTGGTGATTGGTTGAATGATGGGGTAGTGTGTAAGAGTAACCTTCTTGAGTGGAATTCTAAAAGAAGTTCATGGATCAGAGGTGAAGTGAATGAAGTTGAAGCATACATTATGTTATTGTTGGAGGGTGTGTAATTGTATTGTAATGTGTGTTAGTTAGAGCTTCTTGTGGATGGTTGCCTATGGTATTATATAGAAGGAAAGTTCACATCCTTGGATTTGGTGGCTGCTTTTTATTAGAGTATTAATTAATTTATTAAATAATTTTATATATTTTTTAATGAATTTTACTTTTAACTTAAGATTCATTTTTGAGACTCTTTTAAAAAAGAATCATAATATTAATTATTATTCTCTGTCTCAATAATTTAGATTTTTTTTGTCTATTCCTATCAATATAAAAAATGTTATGTGCACACATAAAATCAATCACCCTATATTTATCTATAAATAATTAAATATATATTTTATATTTGTATATTTTATACAAATAGTTAATATAGTAATTAATTTTTTACATACGTCTATCCTAATATAATTAGGTGTTTTTTATTTATAAAAAAGCACATATAATAATATATAAACTTCCTATAACTAAATATATTTGAGTATTAGAGAAGTTGCACATAATTAATTGCACAAAAGTCAAAACATTTTTTTAATATTAATCTCTCTAATCCAAAATCACTAATAAATAAATGTTGTTCCAACCAATCATATGTGGTTATCATTAATAATTGGGTTAACAATGGTTTGTTGGTAATTACTGGTTTTTAATAATGTTTGTGATTGCTGTTTTGAGATATATTTGTAATTAAGCATATGCATGCAATGGATGCTCCACTGATTAAACCTTTTTGTAATGGTCCTTCGGATCAAGATGGGTCCATGCAATCCCACTTTGCACGCAGGAGGATGTGCCGCGTGGCATTTGGGTTTCATATATCATATGATATCAGAAATGAATTGAAGGGAATTGTGAAGCTTCCTAAAAGAGATCGATCATCGATGACTAGAAAGTTGGAAAATTTTGCTTTTGATTTTCAGGTTCATCTTTTACGTGTCGTATCTTTTTGGGTCCCAATAGAAAAAGATGACCAAAGTAGCCTAATGATCCGTACTTGCCCATAGAAGTTGTTCAATTCTGGTAAATGATTTCCTTTTCTTTTCCACCTTCCCCTTCTGAACCTCAACGACAGAGACAAGGTAAGCAGCATGAACATCATTCTTAGCGCAATCATGAGTAGTTCCTTAATTACCACTGCAAGATTTGTGTTTATGGATATCACAGCTAAGGGACTAAATTGTCCAAGTTTATTTAAAGGTCATCTGTCTAATAAATTACTGTATAAATTGCTATACGTACAAGGTATAAACACTTATACAGATTATTTGACTAATTTAAGTTAATTACAACTTTTACATTTATTTATCTAAAAAAAATACAGGTAACTAACATTTTTGAACAATGTGTGAATAATATGAATTAATTGGGTTAAAAAAGTAAATTTAAATTAATAACATTAAATTAGAATGTAGTATATTTTTATTTGATTGGTGATTGTTCATGTTATTTAAGATAGTCATTATAGCATTCTCCTTACCTAAATTGTCTACAAAATAATTATAACAAGTCATAACAAAACTGCATAAAACTTAACGGATTATAATAAAAATCAATTTTTAAGATATCAAAATAATAAGGAGTATATATATATATCGGCATGCAATTATCATGACATATATGAACTATTTCTTGTTTGTATATTGTATGTAACAAAAAAACAACAAACGAAAAATGAATTTCTTTGTTCAGTTATGATATTTTTCCACACTGTTGTAATGTCAACTTGGGGTAATGCTACTTTAGCAATATTTAGAATACCAAGTTGTCACTTATTAGTGATTGATTATTCTCTGTCTACATTCTTTTAATTCAGAATCATACACAGAACAATCATGATTATTCTTCTTACTAGTATCTCCTGTATAGTGTGCATGATGTATAATACTGTATAATAATATTGTGTTAGTGCCTTATCGGATAAAAAATGATGGTCCCAAATATCCTTTTCCAGCACAATAAATAGTTATGCAATCTTCACACCATGTGCAACATGTTACATCAGAATCTCTTGGATTTCCGAATTGTAACCTTGAATAAAGGAGCATCAGTCTTTATTCTTTAATAATAATAATAATAACAATAATAATAATAATAATAATAATAATAATAATAAAATTGAACAAGTTGACTCAACTCAATGTTACTAGGATAAAACCAAATCTTATGCCGATCCGATTCAGTTTGTCTTCACCTGTAGTTTGTGGTTTAAAAACGTGGCATTGATGGCTAAAAGTACTTGTGTTTCACTTAAGAAATTAAAATTATTATTATTATCCAAATGTACGAGTGAAGTTACGCGGAGAATAGTGGAGGGAGCTTTTATTTGCCCTTTTTCAGTTAGAGTTTGCTTTGGACTATGGCCAAAAGAAGATTGTTTAAGAGTAACTATATTTTATTTTTAGACCATAACTGTAAATTGGCAGTAGCATATACAGGTGAGTTCTCTAAGCTAGCCATCGGAAGAGAAATAGAGATTGAGAGAGACCAAAAAGACAGAAACTAAAAAATAAAGACTAAAAGACAAAAATTAAAAAAATAAAGACGGAAATAAGTTTTAGTATTGTGTTTAGTGTAGAATGAGATTGAAATAAGAATAAAGTTCTAATTTAATTCATACAAAAGATAAAGTTAAAATTAATTAATTAAAATAGAAATATTTTAGATATAAAATGTTATTAAAGTTTCTATCTCTATCTTAAAAAATTATAGTCTCTTGTATCTCAATTTTTTTGAGGTATTAAAGTACTGAAATTTTAGAGACAGAGATTAAAATTTTAGTATCAATTTTTAGACTAATAAATATAATACTAAATTCCAATCTTTTAATCTCTATTCGAATACCTCAAAAAAAGCACCACCTAAGCTCTAATATGCTTTCGGTTTAAAATTTAAATGCCTTACATGCTTATGTTGTTGCCTTCCTTAAAACACGTAGAGCGTAGAGTGTGGAAAAAATAAATTTTTGAGTAATTACCCAAATCAGTTTCTAAGGATTTTAAAATAAAATCAGACATTTTAGTCCCTAGAAAAAATTAATACACAAATTAATTTCTAAGGTTTTAGACAGACAAATCAATCTCTAGTTCATTTTTCAGTAGAATAATTATCCAAATCAGTCCCCAAAGATTTTAAAAACGGATATTTTAGTTCTTAAGAAAAACTTATGTACAAATAAATCTCCAACGTTTTTTCTATTAGACATAATAGTCATCCGTCTAAAATTAAAATAAAATAAAATAATTATTATTATTAATTACACAATAATATTATACTATTTTTTTATATTTTTTAAACAAAAACAATAATAAATTTATTCATTAAATTTGTACACATATATATATATATATAGTCACTCAATAATAATAATAATAATAATAATAATAATAATAATAATAATAATAATAATAAAATTATTAGAGATTATTTTACAAGAAATTCAAGGTTAAAACTATTTGATATTTTTGTATTTAATATAATCAAAAGATGTCCTATATAAAAAAATTATATGTTTGTATTAAAAAATATGTATTAAAAGAAAAGATTATATATATATAGTCACTCAATAATAATAATAATAATATTATTATTATTATTATTATTATTATTATTATTATTATTAGAGATTATTTTACAAAAAAAATTCAAGATTAAAATTATTTGATATTTTTGTATTTAATATAATCAAAAGATGTACTATTTTAAAAAATATGTTTACATTGAAAAAATATATATTTAATATAAATCCAAATTAAAATCTTTTCTTTTAATACATATTTTTTAATACAAACATATTTTTTTCATAGGACATCTTTTGATTATATTAAATACAAAAATATCAAATAGTTTTAACTTTAAATTTCTTGTAAAATAATCTCTAATAATTTTATTATTATTATTATTATTATTATTATTATTATTATTATTGAGTGACTATATATATATAAAAGAATTTAATGAGTAAATTTACTATTATTTTTGTCCAAAAAATATAAAAAATATAGTACAATATTATTGTGCAATTAATAATAATAATTATTTTATTTTATTTTATTTTTAGACGGAATACTATTATGTCTAATAGAAAAAACGATGAGATTGATGATTTGTAGATTAGTTTTTCTTGGAGACTAAAATGTCCGATTTAAAAATTTTTGGGGACTGATCTGGATAATTAACCTGCCGAAAATTGAACTGGGACTGATTTGTCTATTGGAGTAAAACTTTGGAAATTGATATGTGTATTAATTTTTTTTGGAGACTAAAATATCCGATTCTAAAATCCTTGAAAACTGACTTGGGTAATTATTCTAAATTTTTTCAATTTTTTAATTATTCTGTTAAATATAATTTTTTATTATTTAATATATTTTTTATATTTTTTTAAGTTTCACTTAAAGACTTAAGAATATATAATGAGAAATCATACTCAATAAAATAATTAAACAGAAAAAGATTAAGAGGGACCATTTTCGAATCGTAAGAATATGACAATTATTGCAAGTATAATTTCACAGTTAATTAGTCTAGGGTCCCTCACTTATATAATGACAATATTATATTTACTCTAACTCACTAAAAATACTCATACAATGGAATTTTTTTTTTCTAATACTACAGCATACATTTTTTATTCATGGAGAGAGGTATGTCTATGGTACATATAGCTTGCTTTTATTTAGAAATTTTTTTAATAAAATACTAATTCTTAACAACAAAGTATTAATTATAATAACAATAACATTTAATGAAGCCAGTAGAAAGTCTAATTTATTTTGGCTAGTCAAATTTCTATCAATTTTACTTCAAATTTTTCAAGTTGATCAAAATTTTAATTCATATATGTCTCCAATTTTTGAAAAGACATTCTTGAACGTTGTGTTGTAGCGTTAGAGTTCGTTTTGATTATTTTTCCACGACTTCAACTATTAAAGCCAACATGATATGCTTCTATAATATTCTAACATCAATTATTTTATCTCAAAAATCAGAGATATTCATCAACTAGAAGTTTTTAATTCTATGATTCTTTTAGTATAACGATGATAATACTATAATAAAAATACTGAATAGCAACAGTTTATTTTGTGATTTGGGTTCTCGAACCAGCATTTTGTAATTTTTTATTATACAAAATCTTATGTTATAGTTGTAAATCAGAAGTGGTAAGACATTATGATATTTAAAAAAAAATATACACGTAATATTTAAAGAATAATAATATAATTAAAAACTTGTAAAGGGAAGATAAACAAAATCAACAAATGCTATCACACACGAACCTGTGAAAGAAAGATAAGTAAAATCGACAAGGTGAATTTTATGGTGTCTATAATTTGATGTCTAACTTTTGTCTAACTTACTTCTTAAACTTTTGAATATTTAATAATTATTTATTTTTATACTTTTAAAATTAAATATTAAATTTTAACCCTTTTTGATAAGTTTAGGCAAACACTTTTAGGCACCATAGCAATCACCAATCGACAAATGCTATCATACACAAAATGTTAAAATAAAAAACTTGCATACAGAGCAAAAGATATATATATATATATATATATATATATATATATATATATATATATATATATATATATATATATATATATATATATATATATATATATATATTCAGGTTCAAGGTACGATACATAATAATCATTATTCTCGACCCGCGAAGATAAGACTGGCAAGAATATTACAAACTACAAAGTGTGCAAAATAAGATCCAGTTAACTAAAAAATATAACCCTAAAAAGAATATACAATAATATTTTTAAAATTGGAGAAATGCTAAATACAAAATAAGTATAAATAAAAGTCTTCTTCTCTTTGTCAAAATAATCCTGCACACTCAGCGAGGTGCATCACGGCCTGTATCTGAAAAACAGAAAATTCACGATGTGTGAAAACTCGAAGGTTTCCAATAGGGTAATAGTTTCAAATAAAAACTATATAAAGAGACATGAACCTACTAGTTCCTCCAAATAATAGTTCATACGGATTGGCAAGAAATGAGTGGACTTCGTCAACCGATCCACAATTACCCACACCGCATCATATCCTACTCTAGTCCTCGGCAAGTCTAACAAAAAATCTATGTAATACCTCCCCACTTCCACTACGGAATCTCAAGGGGTTGTAACGTTTCGGGTGGCTTTTGGTGCTCTATCTTCACTTTTTGACATGTAAGACACTTGGATACGTGTTTTGCCAAACCATTCTTCATTCCTGGCCACCAGGACATCACTCTGAAGTCATGGTACATCTTGATAACTGGTGGACGAAATTATGATTCGTACTCTTTGTACTTGTATGAAATTTAATTCGAGATAATAGCTCTTTACTATGTGTGGTCACAACTCCGTTCAACTAACCAGCAAGTGTACTGGGTCGTCCAAGTAATAAACTTTACGTGAGTAAGGGTCGATCTCACAGAGATTGTTGGTATGAAGCAAGCTATGGTCATCTTGTAAATCTCAGTCAGGCGGATTTAAATAAATTATGGAATTTGGAAAATCAAATAATAGTAAATAAACATAAAATAAAGATAAAGTTACTCATGTAATCCAATGATGGGGATTTCAGAAGGCGTATGGAGATGCTGTGCTCCTCCTGAATCTCTGCTTTCCTACTGTTTTTATCCAATTTTATCACTCCCTTCTATGGCAAGCTGTATGTAGGGCATCACCGTTGTCAATGGCTACATCCCATCCTCTCAGTGAAAAAGGTCCAAATGCTCTGTCACAGCACGACTAATCATCTGTCGGTTCTCAATCAGGTTGGAGTAGAATCCCTTGATTCTTTTGCGTCTGTCACTAACGCCCAGCCTTCAAGAGTTTGAAGCTCGTCACAGTCATTCAATTCCAGAATCCTACTCGGAATACCACAGACAAGGTTAGACCTTCCGGATTCCCATGAATGCCGCCATCAATTCTAGCTTATACCACAAAGATTCTGATTAAGGAATCCAAGAGATATGCGCCCGGTCTAGGGTAGAACGGAAGTGGTTGTCAATCACGCGCGTTCATAGGTGAGAATGATGATGAGTGTCACGGATCATCACATTCATCAAGTTGAAGTGCAACAAATATCTTAGAATAGGAATAATTCGAATTGGATAGAAAATAATAGTAATTGCATTGAAACTTGAGGTACAGCAGAGCTCCACACCCTTAATCTATGGTGTGTAGAAACTCCACCGTTGAAAATACATAAGTGAAAGGTTCAGGCATGGCCGAAAGGCCAGCCCCCCAAAACGTGATCAATAGTCTCCTCAGATGAAGAATAAAATAAAACTGAGACCAAAGATGTCTAATACAATAGTAAATTATCCTATTTATACTAGACTAGCTACTAGGGTTTACATGAGTAAGTAATTGATGCATAAATCCACTTCCGGGGCCCACTTGGTGTGTGTTTGGGCTGAGCTTGATCTATCCATGAGCTAAGGCTTCTTTTGGAGTTGAACGCCAAGTTGTAACGTGTTTTGGGCGTTCAACTCCGGGTCGTGACGTGTTTCTGGCGTTTTACTCCAAACAGCAACATGGAACTGGCGTTGAGCGCCAGTTTACATCGTCAATTCCCGAATAAAGTATAGACTATTATATATTTCTGAAAATCTCTGGATGTCTACTTTCCAACGCCGTTGAGAGTGCGCCATTTGGAGTTTTGTAGCTCCAGAAAATCCATTTCGAGTGCAGGGAGGTCAGATTCCAACAGCATCAGCAGTCCTTTGTCAGCCTCCTATAAGAGTTTTGCTCAAGTCTCTCAATTTCAGCCAGAAATTACCTGAAATCACAGAAAAACACACAAACTCATAGTAAAGTCCAGAAATGTGAATTTAACATAAAAACTAATGAAAACATCCCTAAAAGTAGCTTGAACTTACTAAAAACTACCTAAAAACAATGCCAAAAAGCGTATAAATTATCCGCTCATCACAACACCAAACTTAAATTGTTGCTTGTCCCCAAGCAACTGAAAATCAAATAGGATAAAAAGAAGAGAATATACTATAAATTCCAAAATATCAATGAATATTAATTCTAATTAGATGAGCGGGACTTGTAGCTTTTTGCTTCTGAACAGTTTTGATATCTCACTTTTTCCTTTGAAGTTCAGAATGATTGGCTTCTCTAGGAACTTAGAATTTCGGATGGTGTTATTGATTCTCCTAGTTAAGTATGTTGATTCTTGAACACAGCTACTTTTATGAGTCTTGGCCGTAGCACTAAGCATTTAGTTTTCCAGTATTACGACCATATACATAAATGCCACAGACACATGACTGGGTGAACCTTTTCAGATTGTGACTCAGCTTTGCTAGAGTCCCCAGTTAGAGGTGTCCAGATCTCTTAAGCACACTCTTTTTGCTTTGGATCACGACTTTAACCACTCAGTCTCAAGCTTTTCACTTGGACCTTCATGACACAAGCACATGGTTAGGGACAGCTTAATTCAGCCGCTTAGGCCTGGATTTTATTTCCTTGGACCCTCCTATCCATTGATGCTCAAAGCCTTGGATCCTTTTTACCCTTGCCTTTTGGTTTTAAGGGCTATTGGCTTTTTCTTCTTGCTATTTCTTTTTCTTTCTATTTTTTTTTTGTAAGATTTTGTTTTTCACTTCTTTTTCTTGCTTCAAGAATCAATTTCATGATTTTTCAGATTATCAATAACATTTCTCTTTGTTCATCATTCTTTCAAGAGCCAACAGTTTTAACATTCATAAACAACAAGATCAAAAATATGCACTGTTCAAGCATTCATTCAGAAAGCAAAAAGTATTGTCACCACATCAATATAATTAAACTAAATTCAAGGATAAATTCGGAATTTATGTACTTCTTTGTTCTTTTGAATTAAAAACATTTTTCATTTAAGAGAGGTGAAGGATTAATGGAATTATTTATAACCTTAAGACATAGTTACTAAACACTAATGATCATGAAGTAGAGACACAAAACATAGATAAACATATAATATAAAAACCGAACAGCAGAAAAGTAAGAACAAGGAATGAATCCACCTTAGTGGCGTCTTCTTCTTGAAGGACCAACAATGTCCTTAAGCTCTTCTATGTCCCTTCCTTGCCTTTGTTGCTCCTCCCTCATTGCTCTTTGATCTTCTCTTATTTCATGGAGAATGATGGAGTGCTCATGATGTTCCACCCTTAATTGTTCCACATTGTAGCTCAAATCTTCTAGGGAAGTGTTGAGTTGTTCCCAATAGTTGTTAGGAGGAAAGTGCATCCCTTGAGGCATCTCAGGGATTTCTTGATGATGAGCTTCCTCATGCATCTCTTGAGATCCGTGGAGGGTCTCTCTTGCTTGCTCCATCCTCTTCTTGGTGATGGGCTTATCCTCTTCAATGAGGATGTCTCCTTCTATGATAACTCCAGCTGAGTAACATAGATGGAAAATAAGATGAGGAAAAGCTAGCCTTGCCATGGTGGAGGACTTTTCGGCTATTTTGTAGAATTCATGGGAGATGACTTTATGAGCTTCTACTTCCTCTGCAATCATGATGCTATGAATCATGATGGCCCGATCCACAGTAACTTCAGATCGGTTGCTAGTGGGGATGATGGAGCGTTGAATGAACTCTAACCACCCTCTAGCCACAGGCTTGAGGTCCAGTCTTCTTAGTTGAACCGGCTTGTCTTTGGAGTCTCTTTTCCATTGAGCTCCTTCCACACATATGTCCACAAGGACTTGGTCCAACCTTTGATTAAAGTTGACCCTTCTAGTGTAGGGGCGTTCATCTCCTTGCATCATGGGCAAGTGGAATGCCAACCTCACATTTTCTGAACTAAAATCTAAGTATTTCCCCCGAACCATTGTGAGATAATTCTTTGGACTCGGATTCACACTTTGATCATGGTTCCTAGTGATCCATGCATTGGCATAGAACTCTTGAACCATTAAGATTCCGACTTGTTTCATGGGGTTGGTTAGGACTTCCCAACCTCTTCTTCAGATTTCATGTCGGATATCCGGATACTCATTTTTCTTGAGTTTGAAAGGGACCTCAGGGATCACCTTCTTCTTTGCCACAATATCATAGAAGTGGTCTTGATGGCTTTTGGAGATGAATCTTTCCATCTCCCATAACTCGGAGGTGGAAGCTTTTGTCTTCCCTTTTCCTTTTCTAGAGGATTCTCCGGCCTTAGGTGCCATTGATGGTAATGGAAAAACAAAAAGATTATGTTTTGACCACACCAAACTTAAAATATTGCTCGCCTTCGAGCAAGAGAAGAAAGAAGAGAAGAAGAAGAAGAAGAAAATATGGAGGAGAGTGAGGGAAGGTGTTTCGGTCAAGGTGTAGAAGAGGGGGTTTGTGTTGTGTGAAAATGAAGTAGAATGGAAGGGTATATATAGGGAGGGGAGTGGGTGTAGTTTCGGTCATTTAGGGTGGGTTTGGGTGAGAAAGATTTTTGAATTTTGAAGGTGGGTAGGGTTTATGGGGAAGAGTAGATGGATGTGAGTGGTGAAGGGGGTAATTGGGAAGAGAGATTGAAGTTGTTGGGAAGTGTGCTTATGGGGAGGAGAGAATGAATAGTGAGAAGAGGGGAGAATATGTTAGGTGGGGATCCTGTGGGGTCCACAGATCCTGAGATGATCCTGTGGGGTCCATAGATCCTGAGGTGTCAAGGATTTACATCCCTGCACCAATTAGGCATGTAAAATGCCTTTGCACACCATTCTGGCATTTAAACGCCGAAGGGATGCACACTCTGGGCGTTCAACGCCCATGTGTAGCATGTTTCTAGCGTTGAACGCCAGTTCCATGCTTGTTACTGGCGTTCAGCGCCAGGTTTCCTCAAGGCATATTCCTGGCGTCCAAACGCCAGGATGTTGCTTGTTTCTGGCGTTCAGCACCAGAAACATGCTCTGTTCTGGCGTTGAACGCCAGCCAGATGCACCTTACTGGCGTTTAAACGCCAGTAAGTCCTTCCTCCAGGGTGTGATTTTTCTTCTGCTATTTTTGATTCTGTTTTTAATTTTAGTATTTTTTTCGTGACTCCACATGATCATGAACCTAATAAAACACAAAATAACAATAAAATAAAAATAAAATTAGATATATAAAAATTGGGTTGCCTCCCAACAAGCGCTTCTTTAGTGTCATTAGCTTGACAGTGGGTTCTCATGGAGCCTCACAGATATTCAGAGCATGATGAAGGCCTCCCAACATCAAACTTAGAGTTTGAATGAGGGAGCTTCTCAACACCAAACTTAGAGTTTGGTTGTGGCCTCCCAACACCAAACTTAGAGTTTGACTGTGGGGGCTCTTTTTGACTCTGTACTGAGAAAAGCTTTTCATGCTTCCTCTCCATGGTTGCAGAGGAAGGTCCTTGAGCTTTAAACACAAGGTAGTCCCCATTCAATTGAAGGACTAATTCTCCTCTGCTAACATCAATCATAGCTTCTGCTGTGGCTAGGAAGGGTCTTCCAAGGATGATGCATTCATCTTCTTCCTTCTTAGTGTCTAAGATTATGAAATCAGCAGGGACGTAAAGGCCTTCAACCTTTACTAACACGTCCTCTACTAATCCATAAGCTTGTCTTACTGACTTGTCTGCCAATTGAAGTGAGAATAAGGCAGGCTGTACCTCAATGATCCCCAGTTTCTCCATTATAGAGAGTGGCATAAGATTTATGCCTGACCTCAGGTCACACAGAGCCTTGTTAAAGGTCATGGTGCCTATGGTACATGGTATTAAGAATTTACCAGGATTTTGTCTCTTTTGAGGTAGAGTTTTCTGAATCCATGTATCTAGTTCACTAATGAGCAAGGAGGATTCACCTTCCCAAGTCTCATTACCAAACAACTTGGCATTCAGCTTCATGATAGCTCCTAGATATTGAGCAACTTGCTCTCCAGTTACATCTTCATCCTCTTCTGAGGAGGAATAGTTTTCAGAGCTCATGAATGGCAGAAGGAGATTTAGTGGAATCTTTATGGTCTCTATATGAGCCTCAGATTCCTTTAGGTCCTCAATGGGGAACTCTTTCTTGTTTGAGAGACGTCCCAGGAGGTCTTTCTCACTAGGATTTTCGTCCTTCTCCTCCCTTGTGCACTCGGCCATATTGATTACTTCAATGGCCTTGCAATCTCCTTTTGGATTCTCTTCTGTATTGCTTGGGAGAATACTGGGAGGAGTTTCAATGACTTTCTTACTCAGCTGGCCCACTTGTACCTCCAGATTTCTAATGGAGGACCTTGTTTCACTCATGAAACTTAAAGTGGCTTTTGATAGATCAGAGACTAAGTTTGCTAAATTAGAGGGGCTCTGTTCAGAATTTTCTGTTTGTTGCTGAGAAGATGATGGAAAAGGCTTGTTATTACTGAGTCTATTTCTTCCACCATTGTTAAAGCCTTGTTGAGGCTTTTGTTGATCCTTCCATGAGAAATTTGGATGATTTCTTCATGATGAGTTATAGGTGTTTCCATAAGGTTCACCCATGTAATTAACCTCTGCCATTGCAGGGTTCTCAGGATCATAAGCTTCTTCAGAAGCTGCCTCTTTAGTACTATTGGATGCATTTTGCCATCCATTCAGACTTTGAGAGATCATGTTGACTTGCTGAGTCAACACTTTGTTCTGAGCCAATATGGCATTCAAAGTATCAATTTCAAGAACTCCCTTCCTCTGAGGCGTCCCACTATTCACGAAATTCCTCTCAAAAGTGTACATGAATTGGTTATTTGCAACCATGTCAATAAGTTCTTGAGCTTCTGCAGGTGTTTTCTTTAGGTGAATGGATCCACCTGCAGAATGGTCCAATGACATCTTGAAAAACTCAGATAGACCATAATAGAATATATCTAATATGGTCCATTCTGAAAACATGTCAGAAGGACACTTTTTGGTCATCTGCTTGTATCTTTCCCAAGCTTCATAGAGGGATTTACCATCTTTTTGCTTGAAGGTCTGAACATCCACTCTAAGCTTGCTCGGCTTTTGAGGAGGAAAGAATTTATCCAAGAAGGTCGTGACCAGCTTATCCCAAGAGTCCAGGCTATCTTTAGGTTGTGAGTCCAACCATGTTCTAGCTCTGTCTGTTACAACTAAAGGGAAAAGCATGAGCCTGTAGACTTCAGGATCTACTCCATTTGTCTTAACAGTCTCACAATTCTGCAAGAACTCAGTTAAAAACTGGTAAGGATCTTCAGATGAAAGTCCATAAAACTTGCAGTTCTGTTGCATTAAAGTAACTAGTTGAGGCTTAAGCTCAAAATTGTTGGCTCCAATGGAAGGAATGGAGATGCTTCTTCCATCAAATTTGGACGTTGGTTTTATGAAGTCACCAAGCATTCTCCTTGCATTATTGTTGTTGGGTTCGGCTGCCATCTCCTTCTCTTATTCGAAAATTTCAGAAAGGTTGCCTCTGGATTGTTGTAGTTTAGCTTCTATTAGTTTTCTCTTCAGAGTCCTTTCAGGTTCTGGATCAGCTTCAACAAGAGTGTATTTTTCCTTGTTCCTGCTCATATAGGGAAGAAGAGAACAAGAAAAGAAAGAGGAATCCTCTATGTCAAAGTATAGAGATTCCTTTATGTTAGTAGAAGAAAAAAAGGGCAGAGTAGTGAAGAAGAATGGGTAAGGATAGAGGTGGTGATCTGAGATGAAGAGAGATGAAGAGAAGTATTAGTGAATAAATAAATAAATAGATAGAAGGAGAGATAGAGAATCTCGAAAATAATTTTGAAAAAGTGGTTAGTGATTTTCGAAAATTAAAGATAGGATATGTTTAAAATTAAAATTTAAACAATTAAAAAGATTTTTTTTTTTGAAAAAGAGGGAGGTATTTTCGAAAATTAGAGGGGGAAAAGTAGTTAGGTAGTTTTGAAAAAGATAAGAAACAAATAAAAAGTCAAATAGTTAGTTAAAAAATATATTAAAATCAAATTTGAAAAGATAAGCAGATAAGAAGTTAGATAAGATATTTTGAAATCAAATTTTTGAAAAAGATATGATAAAAAGATAAGATATAAAAGATATGATAAGATATGTTTGAAAAAGATTTAATTTTTAAAATTAAAATTAATTACTTTACTAACAAGAAACTACAAGATAAGATTCTAGAATTTAAAGATTGAACCTTTCTTAACAAGAAAGTAACACACTTCAAATTTTTGAATCAATCACATTAATTGTTAGTGTAATTTCAAAATTTTTGAAATAAAGATAAGGAAGAGATTTTGAAAATATTTTGAAAACAATTTGGAAAATTTTCGAAAAAAAGAAAAAAATGAAAAAGATATGATTTTTGAAAACGATTTTAAAAAGATAAGATTTTTAAAATTGAAAATTTGACTTGACTTGTAAGAAACAACTAATTTTAAAAATTTTTGATCAAGTCAACCCAAAATTTCAAAAATTTGGAGAAAAAAAAGGAAAAGATATTTTTTTGATTTTTGAATTTTTAAAGATGAGAGAGAAAAAAATGTCATTTTTGTGTTTTTCTCTTTTCTTTATGGATCAAAATGAAGAATGCATGCAAGAACACTATGAATGTTAAGATGAACACCAAGAACACTATTGAAGATCATGATGAACATCAAGAACATATTTTTGAAAAATTTTTTATGCAAAGAAAACATGCAAAACACCAAACTTAGAAATCTTTAATGCATGGACTCTAACAAACGAAAAATGCATATGAAAAACAACAAGAGATACAAAACAAGAAAACATCAAGATCAAACAAGAAGACTTACCAAGAACAACTTGAAGATCATGAAGAACACTATGAATGCATGAATTTTCGAAAAATGCATAATAATCTTTTTAAAACATGCAATTGACACCAAACTTATAAATTCACTCAAGACACAAACAAGAACATAAAATATTTTTGATTTTTATGATTTTCTGATTTTTTTGTATTTTCTTTTATTTTTTTTGAAAATGTTCTTTAGAAAAACGAAAATAAAGAAAAATTTTTGAAAGATTTTTTGAAAACTTTTTTTTGAAAGGAAAATTACCTAATCTGAGCAACAAGATGAACCTTCAGTTGTCCATACTCGAACAATCCCCGACAACGGCGCCAAAAACTTGGTGGACGAAATTATGATTCGTACTCTTTGTACTTGTATGAAATTTAATTCGAGATAATAGCTCTTTACTATGTGTGGTCACAACTCCGTTCAACTAACCAGCAAGTGTACTGGGTCGTCCAAGTAATAAACCTTACGTGACTAAGGGTCGATCCCACAGAGATTGTTGGTATGAAGCAAGTTATGGTCATCTTGTAAATCTCAGTCAGGCGGATTTAAATAAATTATGGAATTTGAAAAATCAAATAATAGTAAATAAACATAAAATAAAGATAAAGTTACTCATGTAATCCAATGATGGGGATTTCAGATAGGCGTATGGAGATGCTGTGCTCCTCCTGAATCTCTGCTTTCCTACTGCTTTTATCCAATTTTATCACTCTCTTCTATGGCAAGCTGTATGGAGGGCATCACTGTTGTCAATGGTTACATCCCATCCTCTCAGTGAAAAAGGTCCAAATGCTCTGTCACAGCACGGCTAATCATCTGTCGGTTCTCAATCAGGTTGGAGTAGAATCCCTTGATTCTTTTGCGTCTGTCACTAACGCCCAGCCTTCAAGAGTTTGAAGCTTGTCACAGTCATTCAATTCCGGAATCCTACTCGGAATACCACAGACAAGGTTAGACCTTCCGGATTCCCATGAATGCCGCCATCAATTCTAGCTTATACCACGAAGATTCTGATTAAGGAATCCAAGAGATATGCGCCCGGTCTAGGGTGGAACGGAAGTGGTTGTCAATCACGCGCGTTCATAGGTGAGAATGATGATGAGTGTCACGGATCATCACATTCATTAAGTTGAAGTGCAACGAATATCTTAGAATAGGAATAATTCGAATTGGATAGAAAATAATAGTAATTGCATTGAAACTTGAGGTACAGCAGAGCTCCACACCCTTAATCTATGGTGTGTAGAAACTCCACCGTTGAAAATACATAAGTGAAAGGTTCAGGAATGGCCGAATGGCCAGCCCCCCAAAACGTGATGAATAGTCTCCTCAGATGAAGAATAAAATAAAACTGAGACCAAAGATGTCTAATACAATAGTAAATTATCCTATTTATACTAGACTAGCTACTAGGGTTTACATGAGTAAGTAATTGATGCATAAATCCACTTCCGGGGCCCACTTGGTGTGTGTTTAGGCTGAGCTTGATCTATCCTTGAGCTGAGGCTTCTTTTGGAGTTGAACGCCAAGTTGTAACGTGTTTTGGGCGTTCAACTCGGGGTCGTGACGTGTTTCTGGCGTTTTACTCCAGACAGCAACATGGAACTGGCGTTGAGCGCCAGTTTACGTCATCAATTCCCAAATAAAGTATGGACTATTATATATTTCTGAAAATCTCTGGATGTCTACTTTCCAACGCCGTTGAGAGAGCGCCATTTGGAGTTCTGTAGCTCCAGAAAATCTATTTCGAGTGCAGGGAGGTCAGATTCCAACAGCATCAGCAGTCCTTTGTCAGCCTCCTATCAGAGTTTTGCTCAAGTCCCTCAATTTCAGCCAGAAATTACCTGAAATCACAGAAAAACACACAAACTCATAGTAAAGTCTAGAAATGTGAATTTAACATAAAAACTAATGAAAACATCCCTAAAAGTAGCTTGAACTTACTAAAAACTACCTAAAAACAATGCCAAAAAGCGTATAAATTATCTGCTCATCAATAACACCAGGGTGAATTGAAAACATGCTCTTGTGAGCCTCTGTCAACACTTCGTGTCACAGATCTCCTACGTATAGTATACGGATTTTCCCCCTTGTGTCTCCAAATTCCCTCTCTGTCTTGGGTAACCTCTCCTTATTTTCCTTGCCCAATTGTCTGCAGCATCTTCTATACTCCTTGATCATCCTGCTAAGCCTTTTGAATGTTAGCCTTGAAGTTGCTACAGATATACAACTGGTTTAAGCAAACACTTATAGCCACCTCTCTATTGGCCAACATAAAATCTACAGATTTACTCAACATCCCTTCTTACTTAATCATCATCCAAGTAATATTTAGAGATTTTTTGGTCAAGGCATCTGCTACCACATTCGCTTTTCCGGATGATAATTCAATTCAAAATCATAGTCCTTCAATAACTTCATCCATCTACTCTGATGCATATTGAGTTCTTTCTAATCAAAGAGATACTTCAGGCTTTTTTGATCAGAAAAGACTCAGAATTTTACTCCGCAAAGATAGTGCCTCCAAACTTTCAATGCAAACACAACTACAGCAAATTCCAAGTCGTGAGTGGGATGATTTAGTTCTTGCAGCCTCAACTGTTGCAAAGCATAAGCCACCACATTCTAGTGTTGTATCAGCACACACCCTAAGCCTTTGTGACATTACAGTACAGTTCAAACGGTTCATGGGGTTTAGGCAATACGAGCACTAGTGATGTAGTCAACGAATGCTTTAGAGTTTGAAAACACTTTTCACATTCAGACGTCCATAAAAATGGCGTATCCATACGAGTGAACTTGGCCATAGGCAACGCAATCTACGAGAAACCCTTAATAAATTTTCAGTAATACCCAGCCAACCCCAAGAAACTTCTCACCTCCATCATAGTTGTTGGCTGTCTCCATTCAATCACTGCTTCAACTTTAGCAGGATCCACTGTTATGCCTTCTTGGCTTACCACATACCCTAAGAACTTCACTTCTTCCTTCCAAAACTCGCACTTAGAAAGCCTTGCATAGAGCTTCTTCTCTTTCAAGATTTGTAGAATTATTCGCAAGTGCTTTTTGTGCTCCTTCGCAGTCTTAGAGTATATGATAAACCACTATTTTATGGTTTATCTTGTGCTCAATTGAGTAGATTTTATCAATCTTTCATACACTTGTTCATACAAAATGCATGGCTTTAAATTCTCCTTCCTGATTTTGTGCTATGATTGAAAATATGCTCCTTTGGCCTTATATTTGCTAATATTAATCCTCTCTTATTACCATTAGATGCCGTGATATGTGCGTTAAGTGATTTCAGGGATGGCTTAGAGGATGGAAAGGAAGCATGCAAAAGTGGAAGGAATACAAGAAACTGAAAAAACTGCTAAAGCTGTCCAGCCTGACCTTCTAGTACTAAATTGACCATAATTTGAGTTACAGAGGTCCAAATGACACAGTTCTAGTTTCTTTGAAAAGTTAACGTACGGGGCTTCACAACGATATATAATTTGCTATAGCTTCTCCAAAGCCAGGCAATGTGAACGCATGGATCACGCGGACGCGTGACCTGACAAAAACCCAATACACGCTAACGCGTGGACGACGCTTCCGCGTGACTTTGCAGTGACCTGTACGAACCAGAAATCACTGGGGGTGATTTCTGGGCTGTTTTTGACCTAATTTTTGACCCAAAAAACACAAATTAGAGGTTATAAAGTGGGAGAATGCATCCATACAGACACAACTTCTCATAATTCATAATTTTTAGGTTTAGATGTAGTTTTTAGAGAGAGAGAGACTCTCTCCTCTCTCTTAGGTTTTAGGATTTAGGATTTTTTTTAGGATTAGGATTTCTACTTCTCAATTTCCAGGTTCAATGTTCCTTTTATTTATTTTTCCAATTTAATTTATGAACTTTTCTATGTTAGATTTGATTTCTTTTATTAATGCAATTTGAGGTATTTCAGATATATATTTTTTTTAGCTTTCTATATTCTTGGCTTTGGTTGAGTAATTAGAGACTCTTGAGTTATCAAACTCTTTTGTTAATTGATAATTGGATGTTGCTAATTAACTTGAATTCCAGTAACTCTAGTCTTTCTTTGGGAATTGACTAGGACTTGAGGGTTCATATTGATTTATCCACTTGACTTACCTTCATAGTTAGAGGTTGACTAAGTGGGAGCAACGAGCAATTCTCATCACAATTGATAAGGATAACTAGGATATGACTTCTAATTTTCATACCTTGCTAAGAGTTTTCTTAGCTATTGATTTATTAATTCCTGCAATTTATTTCTCTTGTTCAAACCTTTCCAAAATCCAAAAATACTATTTTCCATAACCAATAATAAAACACACCTAGGGGTGTGCAAAAAAAACCAAAATGTGGTTAACCGGTTAAAAAACCATAACTACATTTTGGTTAACCAGTTTTATAAAACAATTTTAAAAACCATATCCATATTTTTCAAAATAGGTTAACCAAAACCAAATAAAAAAAACCGGTTTTTAACCGGTTAAAACCGGTTAACCAAATTAAAATAAAACCTAATTTCACTTCTTCTCCTCTTCGACAAATCCTCTTCAACAAAAACAAATCCACTCTTCGCCAATCGCGGAATCGCCACCGTCAACATTTCTTCTTCTCTGCCTCTCGTCGGAGCTCGCCGGTGGTTCGTCGGCCTCTACCTCTTCGAGTTCGAGTCTTCCGTCTTCACTTTGATTCGAGACTCTGTCTCTCTGCCTCGACCTCCATTCACGACTTTGTCTTCTCTCTTTTCGGTTCTCTTATTCTTTTGTTGGTGGCTCGTCGGAGCTCATGCTCATCAATTGAGGTAAGCCTCATCCTTGCCCTTGGTTCTGAATTCTGAGTTTTATCTGGGTTATTTGTTATCTGGGTATTTTCTTTTTTGTTGATTTGTTCTGTTTTGTTCCTTCATGAGTATACTGACTTCTTCACTTCAATGGATTGAATGTGCAGATTTTAAAATCTCTCAGTATTGAACATTTGAACTCTCCATTTCAATGGATCCTGCTGTAAGTTTCTTCTTCACTGTGGTTCACTTTTTGTTGAAAAATATCTAATTAAACTAAGTAGTAGTTGAATCCTTGATGAACTGATTGCCATGCTCATTTATTATTTTTTTGGTTCATGCATGTACCATAATATATATAGTATATATGTAGCGCTAGTTGTGTTATATACAGTGTATGAATTTTCAAATTGAACCCCCCTAAAACTTGATTTCATAAAAAATCTACTTGCTGATTTAAGCCAATACGTAAGTGTTCTATATGTATTGTGCTACTTGATTATATATATATATATATATAACAGAATATGGTTACTGAGGCTAACTATAATCACTAACTAACTAATCAATAAAACCAACAACCAATCTCCTAATCTTTTATAGGAATTAGAATTAGATAGACTAGTAGTTGAAGTTGCAGGGATGAATGATGAATTTGAACAATGCTGCATAAGAGGGATAATAAAAACACTTCAAATGGTGACATTGATTCAAGAACTTTAGTAAGAAGTGTATTAACTCTGGTTCAATTAGCAATCATATGAAAAATCATTATTTAGTTGAAGAAAACTAACTTATCTTATACATGTTTCTGGCTTTATTGTTCTAATTTTTGTTGTAAATAGAATTTTGTTCTAAAAATCATTAACTGTGTTCTGCCTTGGCCTTCTTTTTCTTATCATTATTTACTGCCTTGAATCTTTCGCTCTAGCAAGTAGCAACTATAGTATAGGCAATGGAAACAACTCAATTTAGGAGTATAGTATAGTATTGGACTTAGGAGTGCTTGCTTTCACTAGTCCCCACCTTAATTTGTCCACAAAATCCTATTTCTGGATTAGAAGTAGCCATATGTTTTGTTCCTGAATTTCCAGAAAAGCTATACTTGGTTGCTTGAATGAAGAAAAAAAGAAAAGCTTTGCTTCTTGTGGTCTTATGAGGAAAATGAAGAGACAGATCAATGTAGTGATTAGCAAAAAAATACAATGACAATAGATGATTTCAACAGTATTTTAGAATGTGGGCCCTTGGTGCGATGTGATGTTTTTATTTCAGTGACAAAAGTGATATTTATCAGCAGTTTCTTGCAATGAGTAAGAAAGAAACTAAAGTGTAAGTGTCAAACTAGAAGAGAATATTTTCAAAGATTTAGTAGATGAAATAATCTTCACATGAAAAATTTTCAAGAGAAAGAGTGGATGCACTACTTATTTTAAAATGCCTGCTTGGTTCTTAATTTCTTGAAGTGTTATAGGATTCTGTGAGTTCATGTAAATAGTGTAGATGTTATGTAAGGGTTTGACAATGGAGTTTTATTTATTGTGGATTGATTTTCATGTAACTTACATGTGAGTGTATATTACTACCAGTGTACATGTTGTTTCTATCTTAATTTCTCCAACTTTAATTCACTATCTATGTTTCTACGTAGAAGATAGCAACAGGGAGAAGAATATATTGGTGACATTCTTATTTGCTTTGTCTTTAAGGCTTATATATCTATGTATATATATTGATAGCTCTTTTTAAATCAAGTTCTGGACCAAGAAAAAGAAATGGAATGATAAGGTTGTACGACTCTGATGATAAACAAGAACAAAATGGATTGTTAGGGTTTAGGAAATCATGATGAATTCAAATGATTCATTACTATGTATATGTATGTGATCTAAGAATGCAAGTTGCATCGGTTGTTGCCCTTCTATTCATCAATGCAGCTCCTATGTTCCTTCAATTTTTCCCCTTTTATCCTATTCTTCATTTATGCAGTAGGTTTTTACCACACAAGAATCGAAACTTTGATCAAATCAGTAGATATCTGATGATGCATGACTGGCTGGTGTACCATATAACAAGTTGATTGTTAACTTCTATGTATTTACAGTTTTAGTTTCCTGACTTTTATATCCTATGTAATTTTTTTCTTCATGTGTATAAAGGATTCTTACCATTATGCAGCAAAGTATTATTTTCTTCAACTTATCCTATGTCCTTTTAATTTGTATATATTTACAGATTTAATATTGTTAAAGTATTTAATAATTAGATTTTATGGCTTCTTTTTCAGAATGAGGTAGCCGATCGTGATGTTCCCATTTCAGAGTCTGCAGAGCATTCGACTTCTACATTACCTCCTCTCCCAACCACATCATCTGAGCGCAAAAATCGATCAATAGTTTGGGTGCACTTCAAGAGAACCCCTGATGATGAAAGTAAGGCTCAATGTCAACACTGTTTAAAAGTGATCAAGTGCGGAAATGGAACAAGTGCAATGAGATCACATTTAAAGATTTGCATAAGCAATCCCGGTTCAGATAGAGGCAAACGACAGAAAACAGGCACATCGCCTAGCCCAGAAGCACAAGTGGGTAGGTTTGATGCAGAATATGCTCGAGAAAAATTGATATCAATGTTTGTTCGCGAGGAGCTTCCTTTTCGATTTGTAGAAAGTCAAGGTTTTAAAGAATATTCAGCGGCCTTGCAACCAGGATTCAATACTCTTTCACGTTTTACATTGGCACGTGACATCTTGGTGCTCCATGAAACAAAGAAGGTTCAACTTCAAAAATACTTTTCCAAATACGGAGGAAGAGTTTGTCTTACAACTGATAACTGGAGTTCATGTCAGAATATGGCGTATATGTGTTTGACTGCTCATTTCATCGATGTGGACTGGAAGTTGCAAAAAAAAATACTAAATTTTTGCCAAGTCACCGGCCACACGGGAGAGATTATGGCTCAAAATGTTGAAGCTTGCTTGAATAGCTGGAAGTTGAACAAGATTTTGAGTTTGACAGTTGATAATGCATCGTCTAACGATGTAGGAGTTATGTATTTACAAAGAAGACTAAATTCTTGGAAGAGTTCAGTTTTGAATGGAGAGTATCTCCATATGCGGTGTTGTGCGCATATTTTAAACCTGATTGTGAAGGATGGATTGAAGGAGATTGATGATTCAGTCGCCAAAATTCGAGATGCTGTGAAGTATGTCAGATCTTCAAATTCAAGATTAACTAGGTTTAAGGCATGTATTGCACAAGAGAATATTCCATATAAGACTCTTGTTTGCCTAGATGTTGAAACGCGATGGAACTCTACATACTTAATGTTAGTAGCAGCCTTAAAGCATCAGAAGGCATTTGAGCTATTAGAGATGCAAGACAAAAAATTTGTTGAAGAATTAAACAAGGGAAGAGGGGTACCTTCATTTCAAGATTGGGATTATGCTAAGTCCGTCTTACCATTTTTAGAGATGTTTTACGATGCTACACTTCGCATCTCTGGATCCTCTTATGTCACTAGTAACTTATACATGAAAGAAGTGTTTGCTCTTGGAAGGAGGATTCAACAATATCGTGATGATGATGATTTGAGCATAAGTCTTATGGCAAGTAAGATGAAAGCAAAATACAACAAGTATTGGGGAAATGCAAAAACTATTAACATGTTGTTGTTAATTGCCGTAGTTCTAGATCCCTGCCATAAGTTGGATTATGTTGAGTGGTGCCTAGTTAATTCTTTTGGTGTGGAAGTGGACGGTGAATTGAAGACAAAGTTGTCTTCTTGTCTTCATTCACTTTATAATTTATATCAAGGTGCAGATGAAGGAAACCAAGATGATACCCTCTCCCAACCGAGTGCAAGTGATAAAGCCAAAGACATTTATGATATGGGGTTATATCGTCGATCAACCGGTCGCAAATCCAATCTTAAATCTGAGCTTGATCGTTATTTGAATGAAGACTGTGAGCCAGATGATAAGCCTTTGGATATTCTAGGATGGTGGAAGGCTAACTCGAATCGGTTTTCCATCCTAGCAAATATGGCACGGGACATATTGGCTATACCAGTTTCAACAGTAGCTTCCGAGTCTGCTTTTAGTATGGGGGGAAGAATCATCGATCAATATCGTAGCTCATTGACTCCTAAGATGATAGAAGCCCTTGTATGTACCGAAGATTGGCTTAAAGGAGATTTTTTCTCTTCTCTTGCACCTGAGAATTTCGAAGAGCTTGAAAAGGTCGAGCAAGGTAAATTGAATAAAATTAATTATGTAGATTCAAATGATGAATAAAATTAATTAAATTATTCCATTAGTCTTTATAAATTTTTTAAATTTATAATTATAGTTTTTTTTTTACAGATTTGATTTTATCAGAGGACATTACTTGTTCAGTGGGTCCAGGTTCAATTGCACTTGAAGATGACTAGAAAGTTTGGATTGTTTATGTTTTCTTTAGTTATGTTCTAAACACTTAGGTGGTAAAGATATTAGACTTACTTTTCCATATATGATTAGACTTGCTTATGTTTATGTTTATATTTATGCTTATGTTTACGTTGGTTTGTTTGAGACTTTGAGGCACAACTTATAGCAGTTGCAATGTCAATTTTGGATGGGGACATTGGTATCAACAATTATAGCAGTTGGAATGTCATTTTTGTGAATAAGATGAAGGTCTTAGTTGCAGTGGCTTTGAAATGTGTAGAGGAAGACAAAGATGCAAGACCAACTATGAGCCAAGTGGTCGAGATGCTTCAGAGCCATGACACAGATCCTTAGTGTTGAAGCTATACTCACCAAAACTTGCTAGTCTGGGTCTTTTGAGCTTGATTTTTCACTTTCTTTTTTGCATCAAGAGTATTGTACATAAACTATATCCAATTCTTGAGTTGCACTTGTTTCTTTCTTAGGCAGTTAGGCTACAGGGGAAGGGCGAAGGGAGTTGCATTTGAAAGAAAAAATTATTTAGAAAGAAAAAAAAATTAATTTAGATTACAAAAATTAATTTAAAAAAAAAAGTAAAAAAATTTGGGTTTTTGTATGTGAAAAAATTAATTTTTGTGTAAAAAATGGTTTTTAGGTGTAAAAATAACTTTTTTTTGTGTAAAAACCGGTTTTTTGGTAAAAAAATCGGTTTTTTGGTGAAAATCGATTTTTTTTATGTAAAAACTGGTTATTTTTTGAAAACCGGTTTTTTTAAAAATAACCGGTTAAAAACCGGTTTTGAATTTTATTAACCGGTTAATAACCACTTTTTTAATGTAAAACCAATTTGGTTAATAACCAAGACTATATTTTTGGTTAACCAAAAAACTGGTTTGGTTTTTGGATTAACCAAACCATGAACACCCCTAGTTATACACACCTCCCTGCAATTCCTTGAGAAGACGACCCGAGGTTTCAATACTTCGGTTATAAATTTTATTGGGTTTTGTTATTTGTGACAAGCAAAACTTTTGCACGAAAAGATTTTCTGTTGGTTTAGAAACTATACTTACAATGCAATATATTTTTGTGAAATTCTTTACCGATAGAAATCAGTTCGTCAAAAATGGCGCCGTTGCCGGGGAATTACAAACGTGTGCCTTATTATTGGTTATTGTAAATATTTGCTTTTTGCTTGTTTATTTGTTTTTATTTTTACTTTTTCATAAATTAAGAGGTTATTGGTTTTTATTTAGTTATTAAAAATTTCGAAAATAATGTTCCTTGTTCTTTCTTGATCTTCAAGTTGTTCTTCGTGTTCATCTTGACCTTCAAGTTGTTCTTGGTTGTTTTCTTCACTTTGATCTAAAAATTCTAAATTTGGTATCTTTTTATTATTTTTCTCTTTCCTCATTAATTTCAAAAATATATTTTCTCTTTATTTTAATTAATTTTTTCAAAAATTACAAAAAAAATTCAAATTTTTATTTTAAATTTTTTATCTTATCTTATCTTAGTTTTAAATTTCAAAATTCAAATCTTTTTTAAAAATCATATCTTTTTCAAAATCATATCTTATCTTATTTAAAAATCAAAATTTCAAATTTCAATATTTAAAATTCTAAAATTCAAAATTCAAATTTCAAAATTTAAATTTAAAATTTTAAAAATCAAACCTTTTCAAAATTTAAAATTTTTTTCAAATCTTTATCTTATATTGTTGTCAGTGTTTCTATGTTTTAGGAGTTTATTTTCATTAATTTTTTTTATTAGTTTTTGTTTTTATTTTCTCTTACTACTATGAACTCTCACCCCTTTGGCTATGAGTCTAGTTACAATTGTATTGCAGGAAGAGGAGATTACAATGAGAACATGCATCAAGGTTGGGACAATCAAAGATGGGAGGAGCCACAAGGATTTGATCAACCTTCTTGGCAACAACCCCCTCCAATGCGCTATAACCAACAACCATTCCATGATGCATACCAAGACAATGGTTATGGTGGACCTTTTCGTGACACTCAATACCCACCACAACACGTCTATGAACCATCTCCTCAATATAGCTTTGAACCACCATACTCACAAGCCCTTTACCACCAAACACCTCCATATGACCCTAACCCATATCCACCATACCAACCACCTTATGAGACATATGAACCGTATCTAGAACCACCACCTCCATATACACCATGTCCATATTCATCAATCCAAGAACCATATGATCTTAATTATGTTATCCCGGTGGAATAAGAGTCAAAGGATCGTTTCAAGGAGACAGTGGACCGACTTAATGCAACCATTTAACAGCTGGGGCAAGCGATAATTTGATTAGACTCCCGACGTCTGGACACTCAAGAAGCCCCCATGCCCTCATGTGGAAAATCTAATGAGAAACGCAGCATGAAGGAGACACTAGAAATCCCAGTGGACCGTGAGAAGCATGACTTTGTGTTGGAGCAATTGGAAGAAGCCATGCCTCCCAAGGAGGAGAAGAAAGTGGTCAAAGACTTAGGAGATGCGGAATGTCCATGGGAACCCCTAGTTATAGAGCCCCTTCTAAGGAGTTTGAATTTGATGTTGAGGAGGGTGTACAACCTCCAAGGCATATCATGGTTGAAGACTTGGAAGAGGTTGATCAAGAGATGGATGTTCAAGAAGAAGAAGCACAACCTCCCATGCCCTTGGAAAGTAGTGAAGAGGAGATTGAAATGGAAGAAAGCTACCAAGAGGAAGAGGTTGAAATTGAAGAAACTTGCAAGGAGGTGGAAGTTGTCATAGAAGAGTACAAGGGAGTGGAGCTTGGAAGATCATTAGAAACACCTCTCTCAAGGCCATTACCATCCAACACAACGTTCAAGTGGGTAAAATTCTTATCCTTGACCTTTACTTTCCCACTTGAATATGGGCTACTAGAGACGGATGGTCAACTTAGAACTCTTTGTGGCTTTAAGAGTAAGAGGGAGATGGTTAGTGATTGGAAACACAGTCCTAGGTTCATTGTAGTGGGGAGCTCACGGCTGAATTATCATGGTTGGAAGAATACTAAATTGTATGGGTCTAGGAAGCTGTTTGGATGCCTCAGTGAGAATTTGGATTGCTTACCACCCAGTTGGAACAAAGATGGTCAACAAAAGGACGGGTGCAAAAGCAAGGTTTGGGACCCCGGAATTCAGTCTAGCAATCAACACTCTTGGGGCCTTGTCACTTGCTTTAACTTGCTTGAAGGCTCTTTATGCCTAGTTTGGGATCCCAGAGGCCATTGGAATTACAAACATTGGTGGAGATTCCTGGATGAGTTCAAGCACAAGCCACCATAACAAGGGACTCACCAAATGTCCAATTTAAGGACTTTAACTAAAAGTGCTAGGTGGGAGACAACCCACGATAGTATGATCGTTCTTTTTCAGTCTTAGTTTTATTTTATTCTTAGTTTTATTTTATTCTATTTTTCTTAGTATTCACTTATTATTTCTGCATACTCTTCTGCATTCTCCATTTTGTATTCTGCATACTGCATAAAAAAAAGAGCATGCGACGCGCAAGCGTCGCTGACGTGTCCGCGTCATATGTGCATGCGACAAAAAGAAAGAATGAACAGAAAGTCATGTGGGAGCATGGCTGGAGGCATGCCTTAGGCACCAACGCATCCATGCGTACGCGTCCCTGAAGCGTACGCGTCATTTTCTAAACCAGACCAACGCACGCGCACGCGTCAATTAAATTTTTGGCAATAATAAGTGCGTATGAGACAGAGAGTTGCGCGAGTGCGAGGCTGCTCTCGCGCCAATGGCACAAACCAAGTCACGCGTCCGTGTGACCGATGCGTCCGCGTCACTTGAAAATATCGCAACTCATGCGATCGCGTGACCCACGTGTCCGCGTCGCCTGCGCCGCATATTTTATCCAGATCAGCGCAAAAAATCTTATCTTTTCTTCCCCGATCCTAATTTTTCTTTCCTCCTTTCTTACTTACTTCTTCTTCCTTTCTTTCACTTCTCATCCATCTTCACTTTCATTCTACTTTACTTAATTTATTTGCATACTTTCATTCATTGTATTTTAATTTTGTGCATATTTTTATTTTCTTTTCTAAATTTATTATTTTTCCATTGCTGTTAAAAATTTTCTTACTCAACTGTTGCATATTTCTTGCATTATTTCGAGCACTCCTTGACTTGTTTACTATTTAGTTGCCATGCCCTATGCTTCTATTATTTTCTCACTTACATGTTGTAGCTACCATGTAGTTGAGAACCTCATTACTATTTGGCATTAGCCCACCTAGATTTTATCTGTTTTTATATTTTTGTTTGTGGGTCATTCTTCTTCCTTTTTTCTCTTCTTTCAGGCTGGCCACCAAAGAGGGGTAAAGAAAAAGTTTCTAACTGGAGCAATAAACAAGTCCGCCGCACAATCTTTAGAGAAAAAAAAGTATCAGTTTTAGCAACCTGTCCACTTGCACATCTCAGCATGCACCGAGGACGGTGCAATTTTTAAGTGTAGGGAGGTCGATACCGATCTCCGTGGGTTAGTTATTCTCTTTTTCAACACCAATGTTTAGTTTTCTTTATTAAATTAAGTGGTTACATTCGCATGTGTAATTGCATGTTTGTTTGATTTTGTGCATGTTTTACCACTTGGTTGAAGTAATATTTTCTTTTTCAAGAAAACTTTTTATAGCATTTCACTAATTTGAATTAAACTTTTTGAAAAACTTGTTTGAAGAAATATTATTTTGGAACATGGTTTAGAGCTCGAACACACAAAACCTGTGAGATTTTTGAGCTTATTTGAATTGGTTGCATTTTATCAACCAATATTTTATTTTTGGTGTGTTTTTTCTCTCTAAAATTGTGATCTTTGTCTTGCTTAATTCTATATTTCCATTGTTTGATGTATGCATGCACTTATATGATTGAAGCCTTTGTTTCACTAAGCTTACATACCCATATGGCCTTACCCTTTCATTTTCCTTTGCAAACCAATTTGTGAGCCTATTTTGTCCCATTTATTCCTTATTTTACCACATCACTAACTCTAAGCGGAAAACAATAATGTCCCTAATTTGAATCCTTGGTTAGCTTAGACTAGTGAGAGTGCTCATGAATTAAGTGTGGGGAAAGTGGGTTTGGAAATGTTTGGTTTGGGAATTGAGTATGTTAGACTTTCTGTGAAAATGTGAAAAATATTGAGAACATGTTTATGCATTCAATACCTTAATCATATGCATTGGAAAAAACAAAAGAATATATATATAATACAAGAAAATCAAAGAAAAAGAAAAGAAAAAGAGCAAATAAATAAAAGGGGACAAAATGCCCCAAGTTAGAGTAATAATATCAATGCATATGAGTTGTACTTAAATTTGGGATGCATGAATATGTGGTAAACATAGTTAATGGGCAGTTAGATCTTGTATTGTGATTACACGGATTTTCCTAAGTTAGGTGAGAAGTTTAGGTTAATTAAGGATTCAGATTTTAGTCCATGGTGCACGAAAATTACATTCACACTATGTAATTCCACATAACTAACCAGCAAGTGCACTGGGTCGTCCAAGTAATACTTTACGTGAGTAAGGGTCGAATCCCACGGAGATTGTTGGCTTGAAGCAAGCTATGGTTATCTTATTATTCTTAGTCAGGATACCAATAGGGTTCTTTTAGTTTTAATTGTAAAAAGTGAAAGTGCATACAATAAGTAATTGTTACGCAGTAATGGAGAATATGTTGGGGTTTTGGAGATGCTTTGTCTTCTGAATCCCTGTAACATAATGCTTTCTCACTTTCAAACATGCAAGGCTCCTTCCATGGCAAGCTGTATGTAGGGCATCACTGTTGTCAATGTCTACTTCCCATCCTCTAAGTGAAAATGGTCCAAATGCTCTGTCACAGCACGGCTAATCATTTGTCGGTTCTCGATCATGTCGGAATAGGATCCATTGATCCTTTTGCGTCTGTCACTACGCCCAACACTCGCGAATTTGAAGCTCGTCACAGTCATCCAATCCTTGAATCGTACTCAGAATACCACAGACAAGGTTTAGACCTTCCAGATTCTCAAGGATGCTGCCAATGGATTCTAGCTTATACCACGAAGATTCTGATTAAGGAATCTAAGAGATACTCATTCAGTCTAATGTAGAATGGAGGTGGTTGTCAAGCACACGTTCATGGGTTGAGAATGGTGATGAGTGTCATGGATCATCACCTTCTTCATATTGAAGCACGAATGAACATCTTAGATAAGAACAAACGTGTTTGAATAGAAAACAAAAATAATTGCATTAATTCATCGAGACGCTGCAGAGCTCCTCACCCCCAACAATGGAGTTTAGAAACTCATGCCATCACAAAGTATAAAGTTCAGATCTAAAATATCATGAGATACAAAATAAGTCGCTAAAAGTTGTTTAAATACTAAACTGGTAACCTAGGTTTACAGAAAATGAGTAAACTAAGATAGATGGTGCAGAAATCCACTTCTGGGGCCCACTTGGTGTGTGCTGGGGCTGAGACTTGAGCTTCTCACGTGCCTGGGCTGTTTCTGGAGTTAAACGTCAGGTTGTAACCTGTTTCTGGCGTTTAACTCCAACTTGCAACCTGTTTCTGGAGCTGAACGCCAGAATGCAACATGGAACTGGCGTTCAACGCTAGTTTACGTTATTTATCTTCGCGTAAAGTATGAACTATTATATATTGCTGGAAATTCCTGGATGTCTACTTTCCAACCCAATTGAGAGCGCGCCAATTGGATTTCTGTAGCCCCAAAAAATCTATTCCGAGTGTAGGGAGGTCAGAATCCAACAACATCAGCAGTCCTTTTTCAGCCTGAATCAGATTTTTGCTCAGCTCTCTCAATTTCAGCCAGAAAATACCTGAAATCACAGAAAAACACACAAACTCATAGTAAAGTCCAGAAATATGAATTTTGCCTAAAAACTAATAAAAATATACTAAAAACTAACTAAAGCATACTAAAAACTATATGAAATTACCCCCAAAAAGCGTATAAAATATCCGCTCATCACAACACCAAACTTAAACTGTTGCTTGTCCTCAAGCAACTAGATAAATAAAATAGGATAAAAAGAAATCAAGAAGCAATAGTATCTCAGAGTTTTAAGTGAAGCTCAGATTCTAATTAGATGAGCGGGGCTAGTAGCTTTTTGCTTTCGAGCAGTTTTGGCATCTCACTTTATCCTTTGAAATTCAGAATGATTGGCATCCATAGGAACTCAAAGTTCAGATAGTATTATTGATTCTCCTAGTTTAGTATGTTGATTCTTGAACACAGCTACTTGATGAGTCTTGACCGTGGCCCTAAGCACTTTGTTTTCCAGTATTGCCACCGGATACATAAATGCCACAGACACATAACTGGGTGAACCTTTTCAGATTGTGACTTAGCTTTGCTAAAGTCCCCAATTAGAGGTGTCCAGAGTTCTTAAGCACACTCTTTTGCCTTGGATCACGACTTTAACCACTCAGTCTCAAGTTTTTCACTTGGACCTACATGCCACAAGCACATGGTTAGGGATAGCTTGATTTAGCCACTAAGGCCTGGATTTATTTCCTTGGGCCCTCCTATCCATTGATGCTCAAAGCCTTGGATCCTTTTCACCCTTGCCTTTTGGTTTAAAGGGCTATTGGCTTTTTCTACCTCTTTTGCCTTTTTTACTGCTTTTTCTTCTTCAAGAATCAATTTCATGATTTTTCAGATCAACAATAATATTTCTCTTGTTCATCATTCTTTCAAGAGCCAACAATTTTAACATTCATAAAATTCAATATAAAAAATATGCACTGTTCAAGCATTCATTCAGAAGACAAAAAGTATTACCACCACATATAAATAATTAGAATTTTCCTTATTAAGAACTCGAAAAAATATTGCCTTTTTATTCTAAAAATCTACTATTTTGTTCATGTTTGATGATGATGAGAAAAATAAATTATAGCTTAATTAGAGATAAAATCAAAATAGAGATACTAATTACTACTACTTCATATATAACTTCTAAGGTAAATTCCCAAAATAGAACGATTACCACAGAGTTAAAACTAAGATTAGGACTCAACAACCTTTATTTTAGGAGGTGGATGCTCCTCTAATTTGTGGGGTGCTTGGCCCTTCAAGAGACAGCTTCTGACGCTTCAGTTCCCCCAGTTCACGCCCTTGTTCTTCTTGTTCCTTAAGCAGTTTGCAAAGCATGCTATTTTGATTTTGCTGTTCTTCCTTTAGTTGCTCCATAGCTTCTTGTAAATTGGTGACAGATGCTTCAAGGCGCTCCCAGTATTCAATTTGAGGGATCTCCGGGAGGAATTCCTGTGCTCTCCTCTTGATGGGGTCATCCTGCACTTGTTGTCTTTCCATTGATATTTTGGTGATTGGTTGCTCAACTGAGATATACTCAGTTACTCCCATCTTCACCCCAGCATCTTTACATAGCATAGAGATTAAGCTTGAATAAGCCATTTTGACATCTTTGGAGTTCTTGTTTGTAATTATGTAAAGTTCACACAAAATCAACTGATGAACTTTCACTTCTCTTCCCAACATAATACAATGGATCATTACTGCTCTTTTTATGGTGACTTCAGAGTGATTACTAGTGGGAAATATAGAACGCCTAATGAAGTCCAGCCAGCCTCTGGCGACTGGTTTGAGATCTTCTCTCTTGAGTTGATTTGGGACGCCTTTGGTGCTGGTTGTCCACTTGGTTCCAGGGAGACATATGTCCTCTAGAATCTTGTCCAGGCCTTTATTTGTTCTCATCATTCTCCTATTAAAGGAGTCTGGGTCATCTTTCAGCTGAGGTAGCTTAAAGATCTCCGTGATTTTGTTAGGGTGGATGTGAACAATCTTTCTTCTGACCAAAGTCCGATAGTCATAGAGGGCAGTTCCAGATATTCTCTGCCTGTCTGTTTGGCACAGATTAGAGTAGAATTCCTAAACCATGTTTCTTCCCACCTTTGTTTTAAGATTAGCTAGGATTTCCCAGCTCCTGTTTCGAATTTGCTCTTGGATCTCCGGATATTCATCTTCTTTCAGATCGAATTTGACTTCCGGAATCACTGGTCTTAGACCCATTATTTTGTAGTAATGGTCTGAATGTTCTTTGGTTAAGAACTTCCCTTGGTTCCAAAGTAGTTTTGGAATATTCTCTTTCTTGCCTCTTGGAGTGGTTTGCTTTCCCTTAGGAGCCATGATCTTAGTGGGTATGGCTTAGTGATCACGGATAAACACACCAAACTTAGAGGTTTGCTTGTCCTCCAGCAATAGAAAGGAAAGGAGAGAGATAGAAGGAGAGCCAATTTTTGAATTGTGGAGGAGAGAAGAGAGGCCGAACGTGGATTTAAAGGGTAGGGGGTGGGTTTTCGAAAATTTTGAAAAGATAAGATAGAAGATATGATTTGTAAAAGATAAGTTTGATAGGAAAAAGATGTAATTTTAAAATTTAAAAGTTATGAAAGATATTTGAAAAAGATAAATCTAAATTTAAAAAAAAGATTTGAGATGAATTTGAAAAGATAATTGAGTTTTTTTTAAAAAAGATTTGAAAAGAAGTTGGAGAGGATTTGAAAAGGATTTGTGTTTATGAATTAAGATATATTTGATATCATTGAAAAGGGATTTTAGAAATTAGGATTAAAAATTTTTAGAATTGAAGTTTGAAAGGTAGGAGTTTGTAACATGTTTATGCAAGAAATCATGAATTGAAACGTGAAAAATGGAAAAAATTTGAGTTGAAAACGAATTCACCTCCTCCTCACAATCCTGGCGTTAAACGCCCAAACGCTGCATATTTTGGGCATTTAATGCCCATCTGTAGCTTCTCTTGGGCGTTTAACGCCCAGCTGTTGCTTCTGGATGGCGTTAAACGGCAGGAATTCCTTTGTCACTGGGCGTTTTTTTGAACGCCCAGGACGCTGTAAATCTGGCGTTCAACGCCCAGAAAGTGCTTCTTTCTGGTGTTTAACGCCCAGAAGATGCTTCTTTCTGGCGTTTAACACCCAGATTGCTATCTTTACTGGCGTTGAATGCCCAATAGATGCTTCTTTTGGGCGTTCAACTCCCAAAACAGCTCTTACTGGCTTTTTCGCACCAGTGAGCTTCTTTTTGCTGTTTTATCCTCTGAATCCTTCTATGACTCTGTGAACTCATGAAATTGCCATTCTACTTTGAAGAAAATCAATATGAACCTATAAAAATCAATTAATTGAATAATAAGCTTTGTTAATGGCTGGGTTGCCTCCCAACAAGCGCTTCTTTATTGTCTTTAGCTGGACTATTACTGAGCTTTTAATCAAGTCTCAGTCTTGAGCATTCTTGCTCAAAATTACTTTCAAGATAATGTTTAACTCTCTGTCTATTAACAATGAACTTTTTGTTAGAATCATTATCCTGAAGCTCTATGTAACCATATGGTGACACACTTGTAATCACATATGGTCCTCTCCACCGGGATTTCAATTTCCCGGGGAATAATCTGAGCCTAAAATTAAATAGTAGAACTTTCTGCCCTGGCTCAAAGACTCTGGATGACAGTTTCTTATCATGCCAACTCTTTGCTTTCTCTTTGTAATTTTTTGCATTTTCAAAAGCATTGAGTCTGAATTCCTCTAGCTCATTTAACTAGAGCAATCATTTTTCTCCTGCTAACTTGGCATCAAGGTTTAGGAATCTGGTTGCCCAATAGGCCTTACGTTCCAGTTCCACTGGCAAGTGACAGGCTTTTCCGTACACAAGCTGGTATAGAGAAGTTCCTATAGGGGTCTTGAATGCTATTCTGTATGCCCACATAGCATCATCCAAGCTTCTTGCCCAATCCCTTCTACGGTTAATCACAGTCTGTTCTAGGATTCTTTTAAGTTCTCTATTAGAGACTTCAGCTTGCCCATTTGTCTGTGGATGATATGGAGTAGCTACCCTGTGGCTAACTCCATATTGAACCAAAGTAGAGTAAAACTGTTTATTGCAGAAATAAGTGCCCCTATCACTGATTAGTACTCTAGGGATACCAAATCTGCTGAAGATGTGTTTCTGGAGGAATTTCAGCACTATCTTAGTATCATTAGTGGGTGTTGCAATAGCTTCAACCCATTTGGATACATAATCCACTGCCACCAGAATATAAGTGTTTGAGTATGATGGTGGAAAAGGCCCCATGAAGTCAATACCCCATACATCAAACAACTCAATCTCCAAGATCCCTTGTTGAGACATGGCATAACTGTGAGGCAGATTGCCAGATATTTGGCAACTATCACAATTAAGTACAAACACTCGGGAGTCTTTATAGAGAGTAGGCCAGTAGAAGCCACATTAGAGGACCCTTGTGGCTGTTCGCTCACTTCCAAAATGTCCTCCATACTATGATCCATGGTAGTGCCAGAGGATCTTCTGTGCTTCTTCTTTAGGCACACATCTATGGATTACTCCATCTGCACATCTCTTGAAGAGATATGGTTCATCCCAAAGATAGTACTTTGCATCCGTGATCAATTTCTTTGATTGTTGCCTACTGTACTCTTTGGGTATGAATCTCACTACCTTATAGTTTGTAATGTCTGCGAACCATGGCACTTCCTGGATGGCAAATAGGTGCTCATCCGGAAAGTTTTCAGAGATCTCAGTAAGGGGGAGGGACACCCCTTCCACTGGTTCTATTTGGGACAGGTGATCTGCTACTTAGTTCTCTGTCCCTTTTCTGTCTCTTATTTCTATATCAAACTCCTGTAGAAGCAACACCCATCTGATGAGTCTGGGTTTTGAATCCTGCTTTGTGAGTAGATATTTAAGAGCAGCATGGTTAGTGTACACAATCACTTTTGATCCTACTAAATAAGATATGAACTTGTCAATGGCGTAAACTACTGCAAGTAACTCTTTTTCTATGGTTGTGTAGTTCTTCTGTGCATCATTTAAAACATGACTGGCATAGTAAATGACGTGCAGAAGCTTGTCATGCCTTTGTCCCAACACTGCACCAATGGCATGATCACTAGCATCACACATCAGTTCAAATGGTAATGTCCAGTCTGGTGCAGAGATGACTGGTGCTGTGACCAGCTTAGCTTTCAGAATCTCAAACACCTGCAGACACTCCTTATCAAAGATAAATGGCGTGTCGCAGCTAGCAGATTACTCAAAGGTTTGGCGATTTTTGAAAAATCTTTTATAAACCTCCTATAGAATCCTGCATGCCCCAGAAAGCTTCTGATTGCCTTAACATTGGCAGGTGGCGGTAATTTTTCAATTACCTCTACCTTAGCTTGATCCACCTCTATTCCCGTGTTCGAAATTTTGTGCCCAAGGACAATTCCTTCAGTCACCATAAAGTGACATTTTTCCCAATTTAAAACCAGGTTAGTCTCTTAGCACCTCTTTAGAACAAGTGCTAGATGGTCAAGACAGGAGCTGAATGAGTCTCAAAATAATGAAAAGTCATCCATGAAGACTTCCAGAAAATTTTCCACCATATCAGAGAAAATAGAGAGCATGTACCTTTGAAAGGTTGCAGGTGCATTGCACAGACCAAATGGCATCCTTCTGTATGCAAATACTCTGGATGGACATGTGAATGCTGTTTTCTCTTGATCTTGGGGATCTACTGCAATTTGATAATAACCTGAATATCCATCCAGGAAGCAGTAGTATTCATGACCTGCTAGTCTTTCTAGCATCTGGTCTATGAATGGTAAAGGAAAATGATCCTTTCTGGTAGCTGTATTGAGCCTTCTATAATCAATACACATACGCCACCCTGTAATTGTTCTTGTAGGAACCAGTTCATTTTTTTCATTATGAACCACTGTCATGCCACCCTTCTTAGGGACGACTTGGACAGGGCTTACCCAGGGGCTATCAGAAATAGGATAAATAATCCCAGCCTCTAGTAATTTAGTGACCTCCTTCTGCACTACCTCCTTCATGGCTGGATTCAGCCACCTCTGTGGTTGAACCACTGGCTTAGCGTCACCCTCCAATAGGATCTTGTGCATGCATCTGGCTGGGTTAATACCCTTAAGATCACTGATGGACCACCCAAGAGCTGTCTTGTGTGTCCTTAGCACTTGTATTAGTGCTTCCTCTTCCTGTGGTTCTAAGGTGGAGCTTATGATTACAGGAAAGGTATCACCTTCTCCCAGAAATACATATTTAAGGGTTGGTGGTAATGGTTTGAGCTCGGGTTTAGGAGGTTTCTCCTCTTCCTGAGGGATTTTCAGAGGTTCTATTATTCTCTCTGGTTCCTCCAGATTAGGATGAGAATCTTTAAAGATATCCTCTAGCTCTGATTTGAGACTCTCAGTCATATTGACCTCTTTTACCAAGGAGTCAATAATATCAATGCTCATGCAGTCATTTGGGGTGTCTAGATGCTGCATAGCTTTGACAACATTCAACTTAAACTCGTCCTCATTGACTCTCAGGGTCACTTCCCCTTTTTGGACGTCAATGAGGATTTGTCCAGTTGCTAGGAAAGGTCTTCCTAGATTGAGAGTTACACTCTTGTGCTCCTCCATTTCCAACACCACAAAGTCAGTGGGAAAGGCAAATGGTCCAACCTTGACAATCATGTCTTCAATCACGCCTGAGGGGTATTTAATGGAGCCATCAGCAAGTTGGGGACATGTCCGGGTTGGTTTGACTTCTTCAGTCAAACTAAGCTTTCTGATAGTAGATGCAGGTATTAGGTTGATACTTGCCCCAAGGTCACATAAAGCTTGCTTGGTCCAAGTACCCTCTAATGTGCATGGTATCGTAATGCTTCCGGGATCTTTAAGCTTCTCAGGTAAGCTTTTCAGAATGACTGCATTGCATTCTTCAGTGAGGTATAATTTTTCAGTTTCCCTCCAATTCTTCTTATGACTTAAGATCTCTTTTATGAACTTAGCATAAGAGGGTATTTGCTCAAGTGCCTCTACAAATGAAATCTTTATTTCAAGAGTCTTGAGATAGTCTGCAAAGTGAGCAAATTGCTTATCCTGTTCCGCTTGGCGGAGTTTCTGAGGATAAGGCATTTTGGCATTGTATTCCTCAACCTTAGTTGCTGCAGGTTTACTACCTACAGATGTAGTTTGAGAAGCCTTTTTAGAGGGGTTACTATCAGCACTTGTATGTGTCTGATCCCCCACTGGTGTTTGAATGCCAGGGGTGGAAGCTGGAGTGGCGTTAGACACCAACTCCTTACCTGTTTCTGGCGTCTGAATGCCAGAACTGTGCTTTCTTTGGGAGTTCAACGCCAATTCCTTGCCTGTTTCTGGCGTTGAACGCCAGGACTGAGCATGGGTTGGGCGTTCAACGCCAGCTCTCCACCCCTTTTCTGGCATTTAAGCACCAAAATTATTCCTCTCTGAGCTCTGACTGTCCTCAGAGGGATTTTGGGTAGCAGTTTGTTCATTTCTTGGCTTCTTGCTGCCTTGAAGTGAGGTATTTAATATTTTCCCACTTCTTAATTGAACTGCTTGGCACTCTTCTGTTATTTGTTTTGATAATTGCTGTTCTATTTGCTTCAACTACACTTCCATATTCATATTAGCCATTCTTCCTTGAATTCGGCTAGCTATTTTGTTAGAAAATCTAATTGCTGATTGACTTCAGTAACTTGTTCTGCAGGACTTAGTTCAGCAGTTACTGTTTTAGCCTCTTCTTTCATGAAATGTTCACTGCTTAGATACAGATGCTGATTTTTGGCAACTGTATCAATGAGCTTTTAAGCTTCTTCAATTGTCTTTCTCATGTGTATAGATCTACCAGATGAGTGGTCTAGAGAAATCTGAGCTTTTTCTGTAAGCCCATAATAAAAGATGTCTAACTGCACCCACTCTGAAAACATTTCAGAGGGGCATTTTCTTAGCATCTCTCTGTATCTCTCCCAGGCATCATAAATGGATTCATTATCTCCTTGTTTGAAGTCTTGGATGATCAGCCTTAGCTGTGTCATCCGTTTTGGAGAAAAATAGTAATTCAGGAATTTTTTTTACAGCTGTTTCCATGTCTTTATGCTGTCCTTAGGTTGGTTATTTAACCACCTCTTAGCTTGGTCTTTTACAGCAAATGGAAATAGTAACAATCTATAGACATCCTGATCTACTTCCTTATCATGTACTGTGTCAGTAATTTGTAAAAACTGTGCCAGAAACTCTGTAGGTTCTTCCTGTGGAAGACCAGAATACTAGCAACTTTGCTGCACCATGATAATGAGCTGAGGGTTCAACTTAAAGCTATTGACTTCGATGGAGGGTATACAGATACTACTCCCGTATGAAGCAGTAGTGGGGCTAGCATATGACCTCAGAGTCCTTCTGGACTGTTCATTTCCACTTAGGTCCATGATGGAGAAAGGGAGATGATGTGGATTTATTTTATTTATTTTATTATATTAAATTTTTTTTTCGAAATAATAAAATAGAATAAAATAAAAACCAAAACAAAAAAATGAAAAATAAAAAATAAAATAAAAAAATAAAAAATTTGAAAATATTTTATGAAGATTTTCGAAAAAGTGAGGAGAGAGAAAGTGGTTAGGATATTTTTTAAAAAGATATAATTTGAAAATTTTTGACCAAGTCAACCCAAGTAATTCGAAAATTATGAGAAATTAAAGGAAAAGATATTTTTTTATTTTTGAATTTTATGATGAAAGAGAAAAACGCACAAAAGACACAATTTAAAAATTTTTAGATCTAATGCTCCTTGTTTTTCAAAAATTTTGGAGGGAAAATACCAAGGGACACCAAACTTAAAAATTTTAAGATCAAAACTCAAAGAAGACTCAAGAACACCTTGAAGACTCACAAGAATAATAAGAACAAAAGAAAGAACACCAAACTTAAAATTTTTGGAAAACCAAAATATATTTTCAAAAGTTAAAGAAAATTAACAAGAGAACACCAAACTTAAAGTTAGGCACAAGATTTAATCAAAGAAAAATTATTTTTGAAAAAGTTTTTTTTTTAAAGAAGATACCCAATTGCCAAGAACATAAACCAACGCTCTAGCCCACTGAGCTATAAATTTAACGTGATAATTAAAAATTTTTTTGAAAACTAAAAATTTGAAAAAGCACAAGAAAAACAAGAAAAGACAAAAAACAAGACAAACCAAACATCAAACAAGAAAAATTGACAAGAACAATTTGAAGATCATGAAGAACACATGCATGAATTTTCGAAAAATGCATAAATTTTTTAAAACATGCAATTGACACCAAACTTAAAACAGGACACTAAACTCGCAGAAAAACTAAAAATTAATAAAGAAAAATAATATTTTTGAAAGGGATAATAAAAGATGCAATTCTAGTGACTCTAAACCAAAAAGACTAATTTTTCCTAATCTAAGCAACAAGATTCACCGTCAGTTGTTCAAACTCAAACAATCCCCGGCAACGGCGCCAAAGACTTGGTGCACGAAAATTATATTCACACTATGTAATTTCGCACAACTAACCAGCAAGTGCATTGGGTCGTCCAAGTAATACCTTACGTGAGTAAGGGTCGAATCCCACGGAGATTGTTGGTTTGAAGCAAGCTATGGTTATCTTATTATTCTTAGTTAGGATACTGGTGCACGAAATTGTGATCATCAATGGCGCCATCAACATGGTACGCTCAATTGCAATCTCAACTCTTTATCACAACTTTGCACAACTAACCAGCAAGTGCACTGGGTCATCCAAGTAATAAACCTTACGCGAGTAAAGGTCGATCCCACGGAGATTGTTGGTATGAAGCAAGCTATGGTCATCTTGTAAATCTCAGTCAGGAAGATTCAAATGGTTATGGATGATTTATGAATAAAGCATAAAATAAAGATAGAGATACTTATGTAATTCATTGGTGAGAATTTCAGATAAGCGTATGGAGATGCTTTGTCCCTTCCGTCTTTCTGCTTTCCTACTGTCTTCATCCAATCCTTCTTACTCCTTTCCATGGCAAGCTGTATGTTGGGCATCACTATTGTCAATGGCTACAGTCCCGTCCTTTCAGTGAAAATGTTCAACGCGCTCTGTCACAGCACGGCTATTCAGCTGTCGGTTCTCGATCATGTCAGAATAGAATCCAGTGATTCTTTTGCGTCTGTCACTAACGCCCCACAATCGCGAGTTTGAAGCTCGTCACAGTCATTCAATCCTTGAATCCTACTCAGAATACCACAGACAAGGTTTAGACCTTCCGGATTCTCTTGAATGCCGCCATCAATTCTAGTTTATACCACGAAGATTCTGATTAAGGAACCTAAGAGATAAACATTCAAGCCTTGTTTGCTTGTAGAACGGAAGTGGTTGTCAGGCACGCGTTCATAAGTGAGAATGATGATGAGCGTCACATAATCATCACATTCATCATGTTCTTGGGTGCGAATGAATATCTTAGAACAAGAATAGGCTGAATTGAATAGAAGAACAATAGCAATTGCATTAATACTCGAGGTACAGCAGAGCTCCACACCTTAATCTATGGTGTGTAGAAACTCCACCGTTGAAAATACATAAGAACATGGTCTAGGCATGGCCGAGAGGCCAGCCCCCAATAATCTAAGAACTAGACATCCAAAGATGATCTAAGGATCTAAAGTGATCAAAAGATGTAAATACAATAGCAAAAGATCCTACTTATAGAGAACTAGTAGCTAGGGTTTATAGAAATGAGTAAATGACATAAAAATCCACTTCTGGGCCCACTTGGTGTGTGCTTGGGCTGAGCATTGAAGAATTTTCATGTAGAGACCCTTCTTGGAGTTAAACGTCAGCCTTTGTGCCAGTTTGGGCGTTTAACTCCCATTCTTGTGCCAGTTCCGGCGTTTTACGCCAGAATTCCTGAGCTGACTTGAAACGCCTGTTTGGGCCATCAAATCTCGGAAAAAGTATGGGCTATTATACATTGTTGGAAAGCTCAGGATGTCTACTTTCAAACGCAGTTGAGAGCGCGCCAATTGGGCTTCTGTAGCTCCAGAAAAGCTACTTTAAGTGCAGGGAGGTCAGAATCCAACAGCATCTGCAATCCTTTTCAGCCTCTGAATCAGATTTTTGCTCAGGTTCCTCAATTTCAGCCAGAAAATACCTGAAATCACAAAAAAACACACAAACTCATAGTAAAGTCCAGAAAAGTGAATTTTAACTAAAAACTAATAAAATTATAATAAAAACTAACTAAAACATACTAAAAACATACTAAAAACAATGCCAAAAAGCGTATAAATTATCCGCTCATCACAACACCAAACTTAAATTGTTGCTTGTCCTCAAGCAACTGAAGATCAAATAAGATAAAAAGAAGAGAATATGTAATGAATTCCAAAACCATCTATGAAGATCAGTACTAATTAGATGAGCGAGGCTTTTAGCTTTTTGCCTCTGAACAGTTTTGGCATCTCACTTTATCCTTTGAAACTCAGAATGATGGGCTTCTATAGGAACTCAGAATCCAGATAGTGTTATTGATTCTCCTAGTTAAGTATGATGATTCTTGAATATAGCTACTTTATGAGTCTTGGCCGTGGCCCAAAGCACTCTGTCTTCCAATATTACCACCGGATACATACATGCCACAGACACATAACTGGGTGAACCTTTTTAGATTGTGATTCAGCTTTGCTAGATTCCCCAATTAGAGGTGTCCAGGGTTCTTAAGCACACTCTTTTTGCCTTGGATCATAACTTTTTTTTTTCTTTTTCTTTTCCCCTTTTTTTGTTTTTTTTGAATTCAATGCTTTTTCTTGCTTCAAGAATCATTTTTATGATTTTTCAGATCCTCAGTAACATGTCTCCTTTTTCATCATTCTTTCAAGAGCCCACATTCATGAACAACAAATTCAAAAGACATATGCACTGTTCAAGCATACATTCAGAAGTCAAAGTATTGCCACCACATCAAAATAATTAATCTATTATAAAATTCAAAATTCATGCAATTCTTCTCTTTTTCAATTAAGAACATTTTTTTTATTTAAGAAAGGTGATGGATTCATAGGACCTTCATAACTTTAAGGCATAGACACTAAGACACTAATGATCATAAGACACAAACATAGATAAACATAAGCATGAAAATTCGAAAAACAGGAAGTTAAAGAACAAGGAGATTAAAGAACGGGTCCACCTTAGTGATGGCGGCTTGTTCTTCCTCTTGAAGATCTTATGGAGTGCTTGAGCTCCTCAATGTCTCTTCCTTGCCTTTTTTGCTCCTCTCTCATGACGCTTTGATCTTCTCTAATTTCATGGAGGAGAATGGAATGTTCTTGGTGCTCCACCCTTAGTTGTCCCATGTTGGAACTCAATTCTCCTAGGGAGGTGTTGATTTGCTCCCAATAGTTTTGTGGAGAAAAGTGCATCCCTTGAGGTGTCTCAGAGATTTCATGGTGAGTGAGATCTCTTGTTTGCTCCATCCTCTTCTTAGTGATGGGCTTGTCTTCATCAATGAGGATGTCTCCCTCTATGTCAATTCCAACTGAATAACAGAGGTTACAAATGAGATGAGGAAAAGCTAACCTTGCCAAGGTAGAGGACTTGTCCGCCACCTTATAAAGTTTTTGGGATATAACCTCATGAACTTCTATTTCCTCTCCAATCATGATGCTATGAATCATGATATCCCGGTCTATAGTAACTTCGGACCGGTTGCTAGTGGGAATGATTGAGCGTTGGATAAACCCCAACCATTCTCTAGCCACGGGCTTGAGGTCATGCCTTCTCAATTGAACCAGCTTCCCTTTTGAATCTCTCTTCCATTGAGTGCCCTCTTCACAAATTTCTATGAATACTTGGTCCAACCTTTGATCAAAGTTGACCCTTCTAGTGTAAGGGTGTTCATCTCCTTGCATCATGGGCAAGTTGAATGCCAACCTTACATTTTCCGGACTAAAATCCAAGCATTTCCCCGAACCATTGTAAGCCAATTCTTTGGGTCCGGGTTCACACTTTGATCATGGTTCTTGGTGATCCATGCATTGGCATAGAACTCTTGAACCATTAAGATTCGGACTTGTTGAATGGGGTTGGTAAGAACTTCCCAACCTCTTCTTCGGATCTCATGTCGGATCTCCGGATATTCACTCTTTTTGAGTTTGAAAGGGACCTCGGGGATCACTTTCTTCATGGCCACAACTTCATAGAAGTGGTCTTGATGCACCCTTGAGATGAATCTCTCCATCTCCCATGACTCGGAGATGGAAGCTTTTGCCTTCCCTTTCCTCTTTCTAGAGGTTTCTCCGGCCTTAGATGCCATAAATGGTTATGGAAAAACAAAAACCAATGCTTTTACCACACCAAACTTAGAAGTTTTGCTCGTCCTCGAGCAAAAGAAGAAAGAAGAGAGTAGAAGAAGAAGAAATAGAGGAGATGGAGGTGGCTTTGTGATTCGGCCAAGGGGGAGGAGTAGTGTTTTGGTTGTGTTAAAATGAAGGAGTGAAGATGGGTTTATATAGGGGTGGAGAGAGGGGTAGGGTTCGGTCATGTGAGGGTGGGTTGGGAGGGAAAGTCATTTGAATTTGAATGGTGAGGTAGGTGAGGTTTTATGAAGGATGGATGTGAGTGGTGAGGAGAATAGTGGGATTTGATAGGTGAGGGATTTTTGGGAAGAGGTGTTGAGGTGATTGGTGAATGGGTGAAGAAGAGAGAGAGTGGTGGGGTAGGTGGGGATCCTGTGGGGTCCACAGATCCTGAGATATCAAGGAAAATTCATCCCTGCACCAAGTGGCGAGCAAAAATGCTCCTTCTACCAATTCTGGCGTTAAACGCCGGGCTGGTGCCCATTTCTGGCGTTTAACGCCAATTTCTTGCCCTTTCCTGGCGTTTAACGCCGGTCTGGTGCCCCTTTCTGGTGTTAAACGCCCAAAATGGTGCCAGACTGGGCGTTAAACGCCCATTTGCTGCCCTTACTGGCGTTTAAATGCCAGCAAGTTTTCCTCCATGGTGTGCAATTTTTCTTTCTATTTTTTATTCTGTTTTTGCTTTTTCAATTGATTTTGTGACTTCCCATGATCATCAACCTACAGAAAACATAAAATAACAAAGGAAAAATAGATAAATATAACATTGGGTTGCCTCCCAACAAGCGCTTCTTTAATGTCAGTAGCTTGACAGTGGGCTCTCATGGAGCCTCATAGATACTCAGAGTCATGTTGGAACCTCCCAACACCAAACTTAGAGTTTGAATATTGGGGTTCAACACCAAACTTAAAATTGGTTGTGGCCTCCCAACACCAAACTTAGAGTTTGACTGTGGGGCCTCTGTTTGACTCTGTTTTGAGAGAAGCTCTTCATGCTTCCTCTCCATGGTTACAGAGGGATATCCTTGAGTCTTAAACACAAGGGATTCTTCATTCACTTGAATGATCAATTCTCCTCTGTCAACATCAATCATAGCCTTTGCTGTGGCTAGGAAGGGTCTGCCAAGGATGATGGATTCATCCATGCACTTTCCAGTCTCTAGGACTATGAAATCAGCAGGGATGTAATGGTCTTCAACTTTTACCAGAACATCCTCTACAAGTCCATAAGCTTGTTTTCTTGAATTGTCTGCCATCTCTAGTGAGATTCTTGCAGCTTGTACCTCAAAGATCCTTAGCTTCTCCATTACAGAGAGAGGCATGAGGTTTATGCTTGATCCTAGGTCACACAGAGCCTTCTTGAAGGCCATGGTGCCTACTGTACAAGGTATTGAGAACCTCCCAGGGTCCTGTCTCTTTTGAGGTAATATCTGCCTAGTCAAGTCATCCAGTTCTTTGGTGAGCAAAGGGGGTTCATCCTCCCAAGTCTCATTACCAAATAACTTGTCATTTAGTTTCATGATTGCTCCAAGGTACTTAGCAACTTGCTCTTCAGTGACATCTTCATCCTCTTCAGAGGAAGAATACTCATCAGAGCTCATGAATGGCAGAAGTAAATTAAATGGAATATCTATGGTCTCAGTGTGAGCCTCAGATTCCCATGGTTCCTCATTAGGAAACTCATTGGAGGCCACTGGACATCCATTGAGGTCATGTTAATGGCCTTGTACTCTCCTTTTGGATTCTCTTCTGTATTGCTTGGAAGAGTACTAAGAGGGAGTTCAGTAACTTTCTTGCTCAGCTGACCCACTTATGCCTCCAAGTTTCTAATGGAGGATCTTGTTTCAGTCATGAAACTTTGAGTGGTTTTGATTAGATCAGAGACCATGGTTGCTAAGTCAGAGTGGCTCTGCTTAGAATTCTCTGTCTGTTACTGAGAAGATGATGGAAAAGGCTTGCTATTGCTAAACCTGTTTCTTCCACCATTATTGTTGTTGAAACCTTGTTGAGGTCTCTGTTGATCTTTCCATGAGGGATTTGGATGATTTCTCCATGAAGGATTATAGGTGTTTCCATAGGGTTCTCCCATGTAATTCACTTCTTCAATTGATGGGTTCTCAGGATCATAAGCTTCTTCTTCAGATGAAGCGTCCTTAGTACTGCCTGGTGCAGCTTGCATTCCAGACAGACTTTGAGAAATCATATTGACTTGCTGAGTCAATATTTTGTTCTGAGCCAATATAGCATTCAGAGTATCAATCTCAAGAACTCCTTTCTTCTGATTCGTCCCATTGTTCACAGGATTCCTTTCAGAAGTGTACATGAATTGGTTATTAGCAACCATTTCAATGAGTTCTTGAGCTTCTGCAGGCGTCTTCTTCAGATGAAGAGATCTTCCAGCAGAGCTGTCCAATGACATCTTGGACAGTTCAGACAGACCATCATAGAAGATACCTATGATGCTCCATTCAGAAAGCATGTCAGAAGGACACTTTCTGATCAATTGTTTGTATCTTTTCCAAGCTTCATAGAGGGATTCACCTTCCTTTTGTCTGAAGGTTTGGACTTTCACTCTAATCTTACTCAATTTTTGAGGTGGAAAGAACTTTGCCAAGAAGGCATTGACTAGCTTTTCCCAAGAGTTCAGGCTTTCTTTAGGTTGTGAGTCCAACCATATTCTACCTCTGTCTCTTACAGCAAAAGGGAATAGCATAAGTCTGTAGACCTCAGGGTCAACCCCACTGGTCTTAACAGTGCAACATATTTGCAAGAATTTAGCTAAAAACTGATGAGGGTCTTCCAATGGATGTCCATGGAACTTGCAATTCTGTTGCATTAGAGAAACTAATTGAGGCTTGAGCTCAAAGTTGTTTGCTCCAATGGCAGGGATAGAGATGCTTCTCCTGTAGAAGTCGGGAGTAGGTGCAGTAAAGTCACCCAGCACCTTCCTTGCATTGTTGGCATTGTTGTTGTTTTCGGCTGCCATGGTTTCTTCTTGTTTGAAGATTTCTGTTAGGTCCTCTACGGAGAGTTGTGCTTTAGCTTCTCTTAGCTTTCGCTTCAAGGTCCTTTCAGGTTCAGGGTCAGCCTCAACAAGAATGCTTTTGTCTTTGCTCCTGCTCATATGAAAGAGAAGAAAACAAGAAAATATGGAATCCTCTATGTCACAGTATAGAGATTCCTTGAGGTGTCAGAGGAATAGAAGGGGGAGGTAGAAGAATTAGGATGTGAGAAAAAGGGAAGAATTTTAGAAAATAAGTTAAAAGATTTTGAAAAAGAATTTTGAAAATTGATTGATGATTTTCAAAAACTAAGAGTGGGAAAGAAATTAAGTGATTTTTGAAAAAGATTTTGAAATTAGAAATCAAAAAGATATGATTAAAAACATTTTGAAAAAGATGTGATTAAAAAGATATGATTGAAAATATATAGTTTTAAAAAGATATGATTGAGAAGATATGATTGAAAAACAATTTAAAAAGATTTGATTTTTAAAATCAATGACTTGGCTAACAAGAAACGATATGATTCAAACATTAAACCTTTCTCAACAGAAAAGGCAACATAGTTGAAATGTTGAATCAAATCATTAATTGTTAGCAAGTATTTTTGAAATTGGAAAGAAATTGATTTTGAAAATATATGCTTGAAAAGATATGATTTGAAAAAGATTTGATTTTGAAAAATTATGAAAACTTGAAAAAAATTTGAATTGAAAACAAAATCTTCCCTCTTGTGCGTGGCGTTAAACGCCTAGAATGGTATCCATTCTGGCGTTTAACGCCCAAAATGCTACCCTTTTGGGCGTTAAACGCCCAGCCAGGTACCCTGGCTGGCGTTTAAACGCCAGTTTCCCTTCCTCACTGGGCGTTTTGAACGCCTAGCTTTTTTTGTGTAATTCCTCTGCTGTATGTTCTGAATCGTCAATTCTCTGCATTATTGACTTGAAAAGACACAAATTAAATTTTTTTTTGGATTTTTAATGATGAGGAAAAATCAAAATGCAACTAAAATCAAATAAACAATGCATGCAAGACACCAAACTTAGAAGTTTATATACTACTGACACTAAGAAGTTGAGAATGCATAAGAGAAACAACAAAACACACAAAACAAGAGAATTTCAAGATCAGAGCAAGTAAATCATCAAGAACAACTTGAAGATCAATAAAGACACATGCATGAATGCAAGAAGAACAGAAACATGCAATTGACACCAAACTTAAAATGAGACACTAGACTCAAACAAGAAATATTTTTGGTTTTTATGATTTTGTAATTTTTTTGGATTTTTCGAAAATTATATGAAGAAGAAAATAAAGAGATTCAAAATTTTTAATAAGAATTCCAGGAATCATGCAATGTTAGTCTAAAGCTTTAGTCTAAAGGAATTAGACATGGCTAGCCAAGCTTCAGCAGGACATTGCATTCAAGAGCTAAATTGATGAAGATCAATCAGCTTTCGTGATGATGAGAACATCACCTTGAAACACTAGAATTCATTCTTAAAAATTCTAAAAAATACCTAATCTAAGCAATGATGAACAGATAATTTATACGCTTTTTGGCATTATTTTTAGTATGTTTTTAGTATAATCTAGTTAGTTTTTAGTATATTTTTATTAGTTTTTAGTTAAAATTCACTTTTCTGGACTTTACTATGACTTTACTATAAGTTTATGTTTTAGTATTTTTATAAGTTGTGATCCAAGGCAAAAAGAGTGTGCTTAAGAACCCTGGACACCTCTAATTGGGGACTCTAGCAAAGCTGAGTCACAATTTGAAAAGGTTCACCCAATTATGTGTCAGTGGCATGTATGTATCCGGTGGTAATACTGGAAGACATAGTGCTTTGGGCCACAGCCAAGACTTGTACACTGGCTATGTTCAAGAATCATTATACTCAACTAGGAGAATCAATAACACTATCTGAGTCTGAGTTCTTATAGATGCCAATCATTCTGAACTTCAAAGGATAGAGTGAGATGCCAAAACTGTTCGGAGGCAAAAAGCTACTAGTCCCGCTCATCTAATTGGAGCTAAGTTTCCTTGATATTTTGGAGTCTATAGTATATTCTATTCTTTTTATCCTATTTTGATTTTCAGTTGCTTAGGGACAAGCAACAATTTAAGTTTGGTGTTGTGATGAGCGGATAATTTATACGCTTTTTGGCATTATTTTTAGTATGTTTTTAGTATAATCTAGTTAGTTTTTAGTATATTTTTATTAGTTTTTAGTTAAAATTCACTTTTCTGGACTTTACTATGAGTTTGTGTGTTTTTCTGTGATTTCAGGTATTTTCTGGCTGAAATTGAGGGTCCTGAGCAAAAATCTGATTCAGAGACTGAAAAGGACTGCAGATGCTGTTGGATTCTGACCTCCCTGCACTCAAAGTGGATTTTCTGGAGCTACAGAAGCCCAATTGGCGCGCTCTCAACGGCATTGGAAAGTAGATATCCTGGGCTTTCCAGCAATGTGTAATAGTCCATACTTTGCCCAAGATTTGATGGCCCAAACTGGCGTGGCAAATCAGCCTCAGAATTTCCAGCGTTTAACGCTGGAACTGGCATAAAACTTGGAGTTAAACGCCCAAACTGGCATAAAAGCTGGCGTTTAACTCCAGAAAAGGTCTCTACACGAAAATGCTTCATTGCTCAGCCCAAGCACACACTAAGTGGACCCAGAAGTGGATTTTTATGTCATTTACTCATTTCTGTATACCCTAGGTTACTAGTTTACTATTAATAGGATCTTTTGACATTGTATCTGTACCTCATGACACTTTACACGTTTCTTTGTGTACCTTCCACAGCATGAGTCTCTAAACCCCATGGTTGGGGGTGAGGAGCTCTGCTGTGTCTTGATGGATTAATGCAATTACTACTGTTTTTCATTCAATCATGCTTGCTTCCATTCTAAGATATCACTCGTTCTTAACCCGGATGAATGTGATGATCCGTGACACTCATCACATTCTCAACTATGAACGTGTGCCTAACAACCACCTCTGTTCTATCTTAGATTGAGTAGATATCTCCTAACCAGAATCTTCGTGGTATAAGCTAGAACTGATGGCGGCATTCAAGAGAATTCGGAAGGTCTAAACCTTGTCTGTGGTATTCTGAGTAGGATTCAATGATTGAATGACTGTGACGAGCTTCAAACTCCTGAGGGCGGGGCGTTAGTGACAGATGCAAAAGAATCACTGGATTCTATTCCGGCCTGATTGATAACCGACAGATGGATAGCCGTGCCGTGACAGGGTGCGTTGAACATTTCCACTGAGAGGATGGGAGGTAGCCACTGACAACGGTGAAACCCTTGCATACAGCTTGCCATGGAAGGAGCCTTGCGTGTTTGAAGAAGAAGATAGTAGGAAAGTAGAGATTCAGAAGATGGAGCATCTCCAAAACCTCAACCCGTTCTCCATTACTGCAAAACAAGTACTTATTTCATGTTCTTTTACTTTTCACAATCAATCCTGATAATTTCTGATATCCTGACTAAGATTTACAAGATAACCATAGCTTGCTTCAATCCGACAATCTCCGTGGGATCGACCCTTACTCACGTAAGGTATTACTTGGACGACCCAGTGCACTTGCTGGTTAGTTGTGCGGGATTGCAAAAGTGTGATTGCAATTTCGTGCACCAAGCAACAAGATGAACCGTCAGTTGTCCAAACTCAAACAATCCCCGGCAACGGCGCCAAAAACATGGTGCACAAAATTGTGATCATCAATGGCGCCATCAACATGGTACGCTCAATTACAATCTCAACTCTTTATCACAACTTCGCACAACTAATCAGCAAGTGCACTGGGTCGTCCAAGTAATAAACCTTACGCGAGTAAGGCTCGATCCCACGGAGATTGTTGGTATGAAGCAAGCTATGGTCATCTTGTAAATCTTAGTCAGGCAGATTCAAATGGTTATGGATGATTTATGAATAAAGCATAAAATAAAGATAGAGATACTTATGTAATTCATTGGTGAGAATTTCAGATAAGCGTATGGAGATGCTTTGTCCCTTCCGTCTCTCTGCTTTCCTACTGTCTTCATCCAATCCTTCTTCCTCCTTTCCATGGCAAGCTATATGTTGGGCATCACCGTTGTCAATGGCTACAGTCCCGTCCTCTCAGTGAAAATGTTCAACGCGCTCTGTCACAGCACGGCTATTCAGCTGTCGGTTCTCGATCATGTCAGAATAGAATCCAGTGATTCTTTTGCGTCTGTCACTAACGCCCCACGATCGCGAGTTTGAAGCTCGTCACAGTCATTCAATCCTTGAATCCTACTCAGAATACCACAGACAAGGTTTAGACCTTCCGGATTCTCTTGAATGCCACCATCAATTCTAGCTTATACCACGAAGATTCTGATTAAGGAACCCAAGAGATAAACATTCAAGCCTTGTTTGCTTGTAGAACAGAAGTGGTTGTCAGGCACGCGTTCATAAGTGAGAATGATGATGAGCATCACATAATCATCACATTCATCATGTTCTTGGGTGCGAATGAATATCTTAGAACAAGAATAGGCTGAATTGAATAGAAGAATAATAGTAATTGCATTAATACTCGAGGTACAGCAGAGCTTCACACCTTAATCTATGGCGTGTAGAAACTCCACCGTTGAAAATACATAAGAACAAGGTCTAGGCATGGCCGAGAGGCCAGCCCCCAATAATCTAAGAACTAGACATCCAAAGATGATCTAAGGATCTAAAGTGATCAAAAGATGTAAATACAATAGCAAAAGGTCCTACTTATAGAGAACTAGTAGCTAGGGTTTACAGAAATGAGTAAATGACATAAAAATCCACTTCCGGGCCCACTTGGTGTGTGCTTGGGCTGAGAATTGAAGCATTTTCGTGTAGAGACTCTTCTTGGAGTTAAACACCAGCTTTTGTGCTAGTTTGGGCGTTTAACTCCCATTCTTGTGCCAGTTCCGGCGTTTTACGCCAGAATTCTTGATCTGACTTGGAACGCCTGTTTGGGCCATCAAATCTCGGGCAAAGTATAAACTATTATACATTGCTGGAAAGCCCAGGATGTCTACTTTCCAACGCAGTTGAGAGCGTGCCAATTGCGCTTCTGTAGCGCTAGAAAATCTACTTCGAGTGCAGGGAGGTCAGAATCCAATAGCATCTGCAGTCCTTTTCAGCCTCTGAATCAGATTTTTGCTCAGGTCCCTCAATTTCAGCCAGAAAATACCTGAAATCACAGAAAAACACACAAACTCATAGTAAAGTCCAGAAAAGTGATTGATGAGTGGATAATTTGTACGCTTTTTGGCATTGTTTTTAGTATGTTTTTAGTATGTTTGAGTTAGTTTTTAGTATATTTTTATTAGTTTTTAGTTAAAATTCACTTTTCTGGACTTTACTATGAGTTTGTGTGTTTTTCTGTGATTTCAGGTATTTTCTGGCTGAAATTGAGGGACCTGAGCAAAAATCTGATTCAGAGACTAAAAAGGACTGCAGATGCTGTTGGATTCTGACCTCCCTGCACTCGAAGTGGATTTTCTGGAGCTACAGAAGCCCAATTGGCACGCTCTCAACGGCGTTAGAAAGTAGACATCCTGGGCTTTCCAGCAATATATGATAGTTCATACTTTGCCTAAGATTTGATGGCCCAAACTGGCATTCAAAGTCACCCTCAGAATTCCCAGCGTTAAACGCCGGAATTGGCACCAAAGTGGGAGTTAAACGCCCAAACTGGCATAAAAGCTGGCGTTTAACTCCAAGAAGAGTCTCTACACGAAAATGCTTCAATGCTCAGCCCAAGCACACACCAAGTGGGCCCGGAAGTAGATTTTTATGTCATTTACTCATCTCTGTACACCCTAGGCTACTAGCTCTCTATATATAGGACCTTTTACTATTGTATTTGGAGCTTTTGATCATGTTTTTATGATTGAACCCTCTTTGGGAGGCTGGCCATTCGGCCATGCCTAGACCTTGTTCTTATGTATTTTCAACGGTGGAGTTTCTACACACCATAGATTAAGGTGTGGAGCTCTGCTGTACCTCGAGTATTAATGCAATTACTATTGTTCTTCTATTCAATTCCGCTTGTTCTTGTTCTAAGATATCACTTGTTCTTCAACTTGATGAATGTGATGATCCGTGACACTCATCATCATTCTCACCTATGAACGTGTGCCTGACAACCACCTCCGTTCTACCTTAGATTGGGTGAATATCTCTTGGATTCCTGATACACGATGCATGGTTGATCGCCTGACAACCGAGCGCTCGCCTGACAACCGAGCCAGCCATTCCATGAGATCAGAGTCTTCGTGGTATAGGCTAGAACTGATGGCGGCATTCAAGAGAATCCGGAAGGTCTAACCTTGTCTGTGGTATTCTGAGTAGGATTCAATGATTGAATGACTGTGAAGAGCTTCAAACTCCTGAGGGCGGGGCGTTAGTGACAGACGCAAAAGAATCACTGGATTCTATTCCGGCCTGATTGAGAACCGACAGATGGATAACCATGCCGTGACAGGGTGCGTTGAACATTTCCACTGAGAGGATGGGAGGTAGCCACTGACAACGGTGAAACCCTTGCATAAGCTTGCCATGGAAAGGAGTAAGAAGGATTGGATGAAGACAGTAGGAAAGCAGAGAGACGGAAGGGACCAAGCATCTTCATACGCTTATCTGAAATTCCCACCAATGAATTACATAAGTATCTCTATCTTTATCTTTATGTTTTATTCGTATATCATCCATATCCATTTGAGTTTGCTTGACTAAGATTTACAAGGTGACCATAGCTTGCTTCATACCAACAATCTCTGTGGGATCGACCCTTACTCGCGTAAGGTTTATTACTTGGACGACCCAATACACTTGCTGGTTAGTTGTGCGAAGTTGTGTTTATGCCAAGGTATTGAACACCAAGTTTTTGGATTCATTACCGGGGATTATTTGAGTTGTGAAAAGTATTGATCACAATTTCGCATACCAAGTTTTTGGCGCCGTTGCCGGGGATTGTTGAGTTTGGACAACTGACGGTTCATCTTGTTGCTTAGATTAGGTATTTTTTCTTCAGAGTTCTTAAGAATGAGTTCTAGTGTTTCAAGATGATCTGTTGAAATCTGGCTGGCTGTGAAGCCATGTCTAATTTCATTGGACCGAGGTTTCAACTTATCATCACGAGAGCTTGTTGATTTCTATCAATCTTGCTATTAGAGCAGTGATCTGCTAAGGCTTGGCTGGCCATTGGCCATGTCTAGTGTTTTGGACCGAAGCTTTCTTTGAAAGCTTGGCTGGCTGTGAAGCCATGTCTAATTCCTGGACCGGAGTCTTAGACTAAACATTGCATGATTCCTGGAATTCTCATTAAGAATTTTGATACCTTTATTTTCTTTTTAACTTAATTTTCAAAAAAAAAAATTTACAAAATCATAAAAACCAAAAAAATATTTTTCCTATTGAGACTCTATTCTCATTTTTAAGTTTGGTGTCAATTGCATGTTTCTATTCTTCTTGCACTCATGCATGTGTCTTCATTAATCTTCAAGTTGTTCTTGATGATTTCTTACTCTGACCTTTGAATTCTCTTGACTTGAGTGTTTATGTGTCTCATATGCATTCTCATTAGTGTCAGTAGTTTACAAACTGCTAAGTTTGGTGTCTTGCATACATTGTTATTTGATTTTAGTTGCATTTTTATTATTCCTCATTATTAAAAATCCAAAAATATTTTTAATTTGTGTCTTTTCAAGTCAATAATACAGAGAATTGAAGATTCAGAACATACTGCAGAGGAATTGCACAGAAAAAGCTGGGCGTTCAAAATGCCCAGTGAAGAAGACAGACTGGCGTTTAAACGCCAGCCAGGGTGCCTGGTTGGGCGTTTAACGCCCAAAAGGGTAGAGTTTTGCGCGTTAAACGCCAGAATGTGCACCATTTTGGGGGTTTAACGCCAGGATGGCACAAGAGGGAAGATTCTGTTTTTAATTCAAATTTTTTTCAAGTTTTCAAAATTTTTCAAAATCAAATCTTTTTCAAATCATATCTTTTCAATCAAATCTTTTTCAAAATCAATTTCTTTCTATTTTCAAAAATACTTGCTATCAATTAATGATTTGATTCAACATTTCAAGTATGTTGCCTTTTCTGTTGAGAAAGGTTTAATGTTTGAATCATATCTTTTCTTGATGGCCAAGTCATTAATTTTTAAAATCAAATCTTTTTAAAAAATGTTTTTCAAATCATATCCTCTCAATCACATCTTTTTAAAACTAATCATATCTTCTTAACCACATCTTTTTCAAAATAGTTTTCAATCATATATTTTTAATTTCTAATTTCAAAATCTTTTTCAAAAATCACTTTACTTCTTTCCCACTTTTATTTTCGAAAATCAATTAGTTTTTTTTTCAAAATGTTTTCAAAATCTTTGACTTAATTTTCGAAAATTACTTCTCCTCTTTTCACATCCTTCTATTTATGGACTAACATTATTCCTTAATGCAAAATTCGAACTCCATCTTCTTTGATAAGTTTGAATTTTCTACTTCTGCCTTCTATTTTTCTTTTCCTCTGACACCTCAAGGAATCTCTATACTGTGACATAGAGGATTCCATATTTTCTTATTCTCTTCTCTTTCATATGAGCAGGAGCAAAGACAAAAGCATTCTTGTTGAGGCTGACCCTGAACCTGAAAGGACCTTGAAGCGAAAACTAAGAGAAGCTAAGGCACAATTCTCTGTAGAGGACCTAACAGAAATCTTCAAAGAAGAAGAACAAATGGCAGCCGAAAACAATAACAATGCCAACAATGCAAGGAAGGTGCTGGGTGACTTTACTGCACCTACTCCCGACTTCTATGGGAGAAGCATCTCTATCCCTGCCATTGGAGCAAATAACTTTGAGCTTAAGCCTCAATTAGTTTCTCTAATGCAACAGAATTGCAAGTTCCATGGACTTCCATTGGAAGATCCTCATCAGTTTTTAGCTGAATCCCTGCAAATCTGTGACACTGTCAAGACTAATGGGGTTGACCCTGAGGTCTACAGACTTATGCTATTCCCTTTTGCTGTAAGAGACAGAGCTAGAATATGGTTGGCCTCACAACCTAAAGAGAGCCTGAACTCTTGGGAAAAGCTAGTCAATGCCTTCTTGGCAAAGTTCTTTCCACCTCAAAAATTGAGTAAGCTTAGAGTGGAAGTCCAAACCTTCAAACAGAAGGAAGGAGAATCCCTCTATGAAGCTTGGGAAAGATACAAACAATTAATCAGAAAGTGTCCCTCTGACATGCTTTCTGAATGGAGCATCATAGGAATGTTCTATGATGGTCTCTGGTGCGCGAAATTGTGAACAATACTTTTTCACAACTCTCATAATCCCCGGTCATGAACCCCAAAAACTTGGTGGCTCAATACCATGGCATTACACAACTTCGCACAACTAACCAGCAAGTGCACTGGGTCGTCCAAGTAATAAACCTTACGCGAGTAAGGGTCGATCCCACGGAGATTGTTAGTATTGAAGCAAGCTATGGTCATCTTGTAAATCTTAGTCAGGCAAACGCAAATGATAATGGTGATGAACGAAAATAACACAAAGGTAAAGATAGAGATACTTATGTAATTCATTGGTAGGAACTTCAGATAAGCGCATGAAGATGCCTTCCCTTCCGTCTCTCTGCTTTCCTACTGTCTTCATCCAATCCTTCTTACTCCTTTCCATGGCAAGCTTAAGCAAGGGTTTCACCGTTGTCAGTGGCTACCTCCCATCCTCTCAGTGAAAGCGATTGCATATGCTCTGTCACAGCATAGCGGAATTCATCTGTCGGTTCTCAATCAGGCCGGAATAGAATCCAGTGATTCTTTTGCGTCTGTCACTAACGCCCCGCCTTCAGGAGTTTGAAGCACGTCACAGTCATTCAGTCATTGAATCCTACTCAGAATACCACAGACAAGGTTAGACCTTCCGGATTCTCTTGAATGTTGCCATCAGTTCTCGCCTATACCACGAAGACTCTGATCTCACGGAATGGTTGGCTCGTTTGTCAGACGAGCACTCGGTTGTCAGGCGATCAACCATGCATCGTGCAATCAGGAATCCAAGAGATATTCACTAGAGCCTTGATCGCTTGTAGAACAAGAGTGGTTGTCAGTCACCTTGTTCATGGGTGAGAATGATGATGAGTGTCACGGATCATCACATTCATCAAGTTGAAGAACAAGTGATATCTTGGATAAAGAACAAGCGGAATTGAATGGAAGAACAATAGTAATTGCATTAATACTCGAGGTACAGCAGAGCTCCACACCTTAATCTATGGTGTGTAGAAACTCCATCGTTGAAAATACATAAGCACAAGGTCTAGGCATGGCCGAATGGCCAGCCTCCCAATAATCTAAGAACTAAATGTCCAAAGATGATCAAAGGATCTAAAACAATCCCCCGATATGAAAATACAATAGTAAAAGGTCCTACTTATAGAAAACTAGTAGCCTAAGGTGTACAGAAATGCGTAAATGACATAAAAATCCACTTCCGGGCCCACTTGGTGTGTGCTTGGGCTGAGCAATGAAGCATTTTTCGTGCAGAGAATTCTCTTGGAGTTAAACGCCAGCTTTTATGCCAGTTTGGGCGTTTAACTCCCATTTGGGTGCCAGTTCCGGCGTTTAACGCTGGGATTTCTGAGGGTGACTTTGAACGCCGGTTTGGGCCATCAAATCTTGGGAAAAGTATGGACTATCATATATTGCTGGAAAGCCCAGGATGTCTACTTTCCAACGCCATTGAGAGCGCGCCAATTGGGCTTCTGTAATTCCAGAAAATTCACTTCGAGTGCAGAGAGGTCAGAATCCAACAGCATCTGCAGTCCTTTTTAGTCTCTGAATCAGATTTTTGCTCAGGTCCCTCAATTTCAGCCAGAAATTACCTGAAATCACAGAAAAACACACAAACTCATAGTAAAGTCCAGAAAAGTGAATTTTAACTAAAAACTAATAAAAATATACTAAAAACTAACTATATCATACCAAAAACATACTAAAAACAATGCCAAAAAGCATACAAATTATCCGCTCATCACAACACCAAACTTAAATTGTTGCTTGTCCTCAAGCAACTGAAAATCAAATAAGATAAAAAGAAGAGAATATGCAATGAATTCCAAAAACATCTATGAAGATCAGTATTAATTAGATGAGCGGGGCTTTTAGCTTTTTGCCTCCGAACAGTTTTGGCATCTCACTCTATCCTTTGAAATTCAGAATGGTTGGCTTCTTTAGGAACTTAGAATCCAGATAGTGTTAATGATTCTCCTAGTAAAGTATGATGATTCTTGAACAAAGCTACTTATTGAGTCTTGGCTGTGGCCCAAAGCACTCTGTCTTCCAGTATTACCACCGGATACATACATGCCACAGACACATAATTGGGTGAACCTTTTCAGATTGTGACTCAGCTTTGCTAAAGTCCCCAATTAGAGGTGTCCAGGGTTCTTAAGCACACTCTTATTTGCCTTGGATCACAACTCTTATTTCTCTATAATGTTTTTCGTTTTCTTTTCTTTCTTTTTTTTTTCGAATTTTTTTTTTGAATAGAAATGCTTTTTTCTTGCTTCAAGAATCATTTTAATGATTTTTCAGATCCTCAGTAACATGTCTCCTTTTTCATCATTCTTTCAAGAGCCAACATTCATGAACCACAAATTCAAAAGACATATGCACTGTTTAAGCATACATTCAGAGAACAAAAATATTGCCACCACATCAAACTAATTAAACTGTTATAAAATTCAAAATTCATGCAATTCTTTCCTTTTTTCAATTAAGCACATTTTTATTTAAGAAAGGTGATGGATTCATAGGACATTCATAACTTTAAGGCATAGACACTAAGACACTAATGATCACAAGATACAAACATGGATAAATACAAGCATAAAATTCGAAAAACAGAAGAATAAAGAACAAGGAAATCAAAGAACGGGTCCACCTTAGTGATGGCGGCTCTTTCTTGTTCGTGAAGATCCTATGGAGTGCTTGAACTCCTCAATATCTCTTCCTTGTCTTTGTTGCTCCTCCCTCATTATTCTTTGATCTTCTCTAATCTCATGAAGGATGATGGAGTGTTCTTGATGCTCCACCCTTAGTTGTCCCATGTTGGAACTCAACTCTCCTAGGGAGGTGTTTAATTGCTCCCAATAGTTTTGTGGAGGAAAGTGCATCCCTTGAGGAATCTCAGGGATCTCATTATGAGTGGGATCTCTTGTGTGCTCCATCCTCTTCTTAGTGATGGGCTTGTCCTCCTCAATGGGGGTGTCTCCCTCTATGTCAACTCCAACTGAATAACAGAGGTGACAAATGAGGTGAGGAAAGGCTAACCTTGCCAAGGTAGAGGACTTGTCCGCCACCTTATAGAGTTCTTGGGCTATAACCTCATGAACCTCTATTTCTTCTCCAATCATGATGCTATGGATCATGATAGCCCGGTCTATGGTAACTTCGGACCGGTTGCTAGTGGGAATGATTGAGCGTTGTATAAACTCTAACCATCCTCTAGCCACGGGCTTGAGGTCATGCCTTCTCAATTGAACCTGCTTTCCTCTTGAATCTCTCTTCCATTGGGCGCCCTCTTCACATATGACTGTGAGGACTTGGTCCAACCTTTGATCAAAGTTGACCCTTCTAGTGTAAGGATGTTCATCTCCTTGCATCATAGGCAAGTTGAACGCCACCCTCACACTCTCCGGACTAAAATCCAAGTATTTCCCCCGAACCATAGTAAGGTAATTCTTTGGATTCGGGTTCACACTTTGGTCATGGTTCTTGGTGATCCATGCATTGGCATAGAACTCTTGAACCATCAAAATTCTGACTTGTTGAATGGGGTTGGTAAGAACTTCCCAACCTCTTCTTCGGATCTCATGTCGGATCTCCGGATATTCACCCTTTTTGAGTGAAAAAGGGACCTCGGGGATCACCTTCTTCAAGGCCACAACTTCATAGAAATGGTCTTGATGCACCCTTGAGATGAATCTCTCCATCTCCCATGACTCGGAGGTGGAAGCCTTTGCCTTCCCTTTCCTCTTTCTAGAGGTTTCTCCGGCCTTGGATGCCATAATTGGTTATGGAAAAACAAAAAGCACTGCTTTTACCACACCAAACTTAAAATGTTTGCTCGTCCTCGAGCAAAAGAAGAAAGAAGAGAGTAGAAGAAGAAGAAATGAGGAGAAAGGGAATGGCTATGTGTTCCGCCAAAAGGGAGAAGAAGTAGTGTTTAAGGTGTGTGAAAATGAAGGAGTGAAGGAGGGTTTATATAGGAGAGGGGGAGAGAGATGTTCGGCCATTAGAGGGTGGGTTTGGGTGGGAAAGTGGTTTGAATTTGAATGGTGGGGTAGGTGGGGTTTTATGAAGGATGGATGTGAGTGGTGAAGAGAAAGATGGGATTTGATAGGTGAGGGGTTTTTGGGGAAGAGGTGTTGAGGTGATTGGTGAAGAAGAGAGAGAGTGGTAGGGTAGGTGGGGATCCTGTGGGGTCCACAGATCCTTAGGTGTCAAGGAAAAGTCATCCCTGCACCAAATGGCACTCAAAAACACGTTTTGAGCCATTTCTGGCGTTAAATGCCGGGCTGGTGCCCATTTCTGGCGTTTAACGCCAGCATCTTGCCCCTTTCTGGCGTTTAACGCCAGTCTGGTGCCCCTTTTCTGGCGTTAAACGCCCAGAATGGTGCCAGACTGGGCGTTAAACGCCCACCAGCTAACCTCACTGGCGTTTAAACGCCAGTGGGTGCGTCCTCCAGGGTGTGCTGTTTTTCTTCCTGTTTTTCATTCTGTTTTTACTTTTTTTCATTGTTTTTGTGACTTCTTATGATCATCAACCTACAAAAAGGAGAAAATAACAAAAGAAAATGGTTAATTATAAAACATTGGGTTGCCTCCCAACAAGCGCTTCTTTACTGTCATTAGCTTGACAGAGGACTCTCATGGAGCCTCACAGATACTTAGAACTGTGTTGGAACCTCCCAACACCAAACTTAGAGTTTGAATGTGGGGGTTCAACACCAAACTTAGAGTTTGGCTGTGGCCTCCCAACACCAAACTTAGAGTTTGACTGTGGGGGCTCTGTTTGGCTCTGTTTTGAGAGAAGCTCTTAATGCTTCCTCTCCATGATGACAGAGGGATATCCTTGGGCTTTAAACACCAAGGATTCTTCATTCACTTGAATGATCAACTCTCCTCTATCAACATCAATCACGGCCCTTGCAGTGGCTAGGAAGGGTCTGCCAAGGATGATGGACTCATCCATGCTCTTCCCAGTCTCTAGGACTATGAAATCAGTAGGGATGTAATGGTCTTCAACTTTGACCAGAACATCCTCCACAAGTCCATAGGCTTGTTTTCTTGAGTTGTCTGCCATCTCTAGTGAGATTTTTGCAGCTTACACCTCAAAGATCGCTAATTTCTCCATTACAGAGAGGGGCATGAGGTTTACACTTGACCCTAAGTCACACAAGGCCTTCTTGAAGGTCATGGTGCCTATGGTACAAGGTATAGAAAACTTCCCAGGATCCTGCCTCTTTTGAGGCAGTTTCTGCCTAGACAAGTCATCTAGTTCTTTGGTGAGCAAAGGGGGTTCATCCTCCCAAGTCTCATTTCCAAATAACTTGTCATTTAGCTTCATGATTGCTCCAAGGTATTTAGCAACTTGCTCTTCAGTGACATACTCATCCTCTTCAGAGGAAGAATACTCATCAGAGCTCATGAATGGCAGAAGTAAGTCCAATGGAATCTCTATGGTCTCATTTTGAGCCTTAGATTCCCATGGTTCCTCATTGGGGAACTCATTGGAGGCCAGTGGACGCCCAGTGAGGTCTTCCTCAGTGGCGTTCACTGCCTCTTTTTCCTCCTAAAATTTGGCCATGTTGATGGCCTTGCACTCTCCTTTTGGATTTTCTTCTGTATTGCTTGGAAGAGTACTAGGGGGGAGTTCAGTAATTTTCTTGCTCAGCTGACCCACTTGTCCTTCCAAATTTCTGATGGAGGACCTTGTTTCAGTCATGAAACTTTGAGTGGTTTTGATTAGATCAGAGACCATTGTTGCTAAGTCAGAGGTATTCTGCTTAGAGCTCTCTGTCTGTTGCTGAGAAGATGATGGAAAAGGCTTGCTATTGCTAAACCTGCTTCTTCCACCATTATTGTTATTGAAACCTTGTTGAGGTCTCTGTTGATCCTTCCATGAGAGATTTGGATGATTCCTCCATGAAGGATTGTAGGTGTTTCCATAGGGTTCTCCCATGTAATTCACCTCTTCCATTGAAGGATTCTCAGGATCATAAGCTTCTTCCTCAGATGAAGCTTCCTTAGTACTGCTTGGTGCATTTTGCATTCCAGACAGACTTTGAGAAATCATATTGACTTGTTGAGTCAATATTTTGTTCTGAGCCAAAATGGCATTCAGAGTGTCAATTTCAAGAACTCCTTTCTTCTGACTAGTCCCATTGTTCACAGGATTTCTTTCAGAAGTGTACATGAATTGGTTATTTGCAACCAATTCAATCAGTTCCTGAGCCTCTGCAGGCGTCTTCTTCAGATGAAGAGAGCCTCCAGCAGAGCTATCCAAAGACATCTTGGACAATTCAGAGAGACCATCATAGAAAATACCTATGATGCTCCATTCAGAAAGCATGTCAGAGGGACACTTTCTGATCAATTGTTTGTATCTTTCCCAGGCTTCATAGAGGGATTCACCTTCCTTCTGTCTGAAGGTTTGGACTTCCACTCTAAGCTTGCTCAATTTTTGAGGTGGAAAGAACTTTGCCAAGAAGGCATTGACTAGCTTTTCCCAAGAGTCCAGGCTTTCTTTAGGTTGAGAATCCAACCATGTTCTAGCTCTGTCTCTTACAGCAAAAGGGAATAGCATTAGTCTATAGACCTCAGGGTCAACCCCATTAGTCTTAACAGTGTCACAGATTTGCAAGAATTCAGCTAAAAACTGATGAGGATCTTCCAATGGAAGTCCATGGAACTTGCAATTCTGTTGCATTAGAGAAACTAGTTGAGGCTTAAGCTCAAAGTTGTTTGCTCCAATGGTAGGGATAGAGATGCTTCTCCCATAGAAGTCGGGAGTAGGTGCAGTAAAGTCACCCAGCACCTTCCTTGCATTGTTGGCATTGTTGTTGTTTTCGGCTGCCATGAGTTCTTCTTCTTTGAAGAATTCGTTCAGGTGCTCTAAAGAGAGTTGTGCTTTGGCTTCTCTGAGCTTTCTCTTCAAGGTCCTTTCAGGTTCAGGATCAGCCTCAACAAGAATGCCTTTGTCTTTGCTCCTGCTCATAAGAAAGAGAAGAGAACAAGAAAATGTGGAATCCTCTATGTCACAGTATAGAGATTCCTTTAGGTGTCAGAGGAAAAGAAGAGTAGAAGACAGAAGTAGAAAATTCGAACTTATCAGAGAAGATGGAGTTCGAATTTTGCATTAAGGAATAGCGTTAGTCCATAAATAGAAGGATGTGAGAAGGAGGGAAGTAATTTTTCGAAAATTAAGTGAAAAATTTTGAAAACATTTTTGAAAAACATTATTTAATTTTCGAAAATGAAAATGGAAAAGAAATCAAGTGATTTTTGAAAAAGATTTTGAAATTAGAAATCAAAAAGATTTGATTGAAACTATTTTGGAAAAGATGTGGTTAAGAAGATATGATTGTTTTAAAAAAAATGTGATTGAGAAGATATGATTTGAAAAACATTTTGAAAAGATTTGATTTGAAAATTAAAAACTTGACTAACAAGAAAAGATATGATTCAAACATTAAACCTTTCTCAACAGAAAAGGTAACATACTTGAAATGTTGAATCAAATCATTAATTGATAGTAAGTATCTTAAAAAAAATGGAAAGAAATTGGTTTTGAAGAAGATTTGATTGGAAAATAGATTTGAAAAAGATTTGATTTTGAAAAGATTTTGAAAACTTAGAAAAAATTTGATTTGAAAACAAAATCTTCTCCTCTAGCCATCCTGGCGTTAAACGCCCAGAATGGTGCACATTCTGGCGTTTAACGCCCAAAATGCTACCCTTTTGGGCGTTAAACGCCCAACCAGGTACCCTGGCTGGCGTTTAAACGCCATTCTGTCCTTCTTCACTGGGCGTTTTGAACGCCCAACTTTTTCTGTGCAATTCCTCTGCTGTATGTTCTGAATCTTCAATTCTCTGTATTATTGACTTGAAAAGACACAAATTAAAAATATTTTTGGATTTTTAATAATAAGGAAAAATCAAAATGCAACAAGAATCAAATAACAATGCATGCAAGACACCAAACTTAGCAGTTTGTATACTACTGACACTAACAAAATGAAAATGCAAATGAGACACTCAAGTCAATAGAATTCAAAGATCAGAGCACGAAAATCATCAAGAATTACTTGAAGATTCTTAAGACACATGCATGAATGCAATAAGAACAGAAACATGCAATTGACACCAAACTTAACATGAGACACTAGACTCAAACAAGAATTATTTTTGGATTTTATGATTTTTTTTTATTTTTTTGTGTTTTTTTTCGAAAATTAAGCGGAAAAAGGTATCAAAATTCTTTATGAGAATTACAGGAATCAGTGCAATGCTAGTCTAAGACTCCGGTCCAGGAATTAGACATGGCTTCACAGCCAGCCAAGCCTTCAAAGAAAGCTTCGGTCCAAAACACTAGACATGGCCAAAGGCCAGCCAAGCCTTAGCAGATCACTGCTCCAAGAGCAAGATTGATAGAAATCAACAAGCTCCTGTGGTGATAAGTTGAAACCTCGGTCCAATGAGATTAGACATGGCTTCTCAGCCAGCCAGATTTCAACAAATCATCATGAAACTCTAGAATTCATCTTCAAGAATTTCGAAAAAAATAAATACCTAATCTAAGAAACAAGATGAACCGTCAGTTGTCCAAACTTGAACAATCCCTGGCAATAACGCCAAAAACTTGGTGTTGTTGCCGGATCTTGGCACTGATGTTACCAAAAGCTTGCTCAAAACTTGAACAATCCCCGGCAACGGCGCCAAAAACTTAGTGCGCGTAATTGTGAACAATACTTTTTCACAACTCTCATAATCCCCGGTCATGAACCCCAAAAACTTGGTGGCTCAATACCATGGCATTACACAACTTCGCACAACTAACCAGCAAGTGCACTGGGTCGTCCAAGTAATAAACCTTACGCGAGTAAGGGTCGATCCCACGGAGATTGTTAGTATTGAAGCAAGCTATGGTCATCTTGTAAATCTTAGTCAGGCAAACTCAAATGATAATGGTGATGAACGAAAATAACACAAAGGTAAAGATAGAGATACTTATGTAATTCATTGGTAGGAACTTCAGATAAGCGCATGAAGATGCCTTCCCTTCCGTCTCTCTGCTTTCCTACTGTCTTCATCCAATCCTTCTTACTCCTTTCCATGGCAAGCTTAAGCAAGGGTTTCACCGTTGTTAGTGGCTACCTCCCATCCTCTCAGTGAAAGCGATTGCATATGCTCTGTCACAGCATAGCGGAATTCATCTGTCGGTTCTCAATCAGACCGGAATAGAATCCAGTGATTCTTTTGCGTCTGTCACTAACGCCCCGCCTTCAGGAGTTTGAAGCACGTCACAGTCATTCAGTCATTGAATCCTACTCAGAATACCACAGACAAGGTTAGACCTTCCGGATTCTCTTGAATGCTGCCATCAGTTCTCGCCTATACCACGAAGACTCTGATCTCACGGAATGGTTGGCTCGTTTGTCAGACGAGCACTCGGTTGTCAGGCGATCAACCATGCATCGTGCAATCAGGAATCCAAGAGATATTCACTAGAGCCTTGATCGCTTGTAGAACAAGAGTGGTTGTCAGTCACCTTGTTCATGGGTGAGAATGATGATGAGTGTCACGGATCATCACATTCATCAAGTTGAAGAACAAGTAATATCTTGGATAAAGAACAAGTGGAATTGAATGGAAGAACAATAGTAATTGCATTAATACCCGAGGTACAGCAGAGCTCCACACCTTAATCTATGGTGTGTAGAAACTCCACCGTTGAAAATAGATAAGCACAAGGTCTAGGCATGGCCGAATGGCCAGCCTCCCAATAATCTAAGAACTAAATGTCCAAAGATGATCAAAGGATCTAAAACAATCCCCCGATATGAAAATACAATAGTAAAAGGTCCTACTTATAGAAAACTAGTAGCCTAAGGTGTACAGAAATGAGTAAATGACATAAAAATCCACTTCCGGGCCCACTTGGTGTGTGCTTGGGCTGAGCAATGAAGCATTTTTCGTGCAGAGACTTCTCTTGGAGTTAAACGCCAGCTTTTATGCCAGTTTGGGCGTTTAACTCCCATTTGGGTGCCAGTTCCGGCGTTTAACGCTGGGATTTCTGAGGGTGACTTTGAACGCCGGTTTGGGCCATCAAATCTTGGGCAAAGTATGGACTATCATATATTGCTGGAAAGCCCAGGATGTCTACTTTCCAACGCCGTTGAGAGCGCGCCAATTGGGCTTCTGTAGCTCCAGAAAATTTACTTCGAGTGCAGGGAGGTCAGAATCCAACAGCATCTGCAGTCCTTTTTAGTCTCTGAATCAGATTTTTGCTCAGGTCCCTCAATTTCAGCCAGAAAATACCTGAAATTACAGAAAAACACACAAACTCATAGTAAAGTCCAGAAAAGTGAATTTTAACTAAAAACTAATAAAAATATACTAAAAACTAACTATATCATACCAAAAACATACTAAAAACAATGCCAAAAAGCATACAAATTATCCGCTCATCAGTCTCTCTGAACTATCCAAGATATCTTTGGATAGCTCTGCTGGAGGATCTCTTCATCTGAAGAAGACGCCTACAGAAGCTCAAGAACTAATTGAAATGGTTGCAAATAACCAATTCATGTACACTTCTGAAAGGAATCCTGTGAACAATGGGACTAGTCAGAAGAAAGGAGTTCTTGAGATTGACACTCTGAATGCCATATTGGCTCAGAACAAAATATTGACTCAATAGGTCAATATGATTTCTCAAAGTCTATCTGGAATGCAAAATGCACCAGGTAGTACTAAGGAAGCTTCATCTGAAGAAGAAGCTTATGATCCTGAGAACCCTTCAATGGAAGAGGTGAATTACATGGGAGAACCCTATGGAAACACCTATAATCCTTCATGGAGAAATCATCCAAACCTCTCATGGAAGGATCAACAGAGACCTCAACAAGGTTTCAACAATAATAATGGTGGAAGAAACAGGTTTAGCAATGGCAAGCCTTTTCCATCATCTTCTCAGCAACAGACAGAGAATTCTAAGCAGAGTAACTTGACTTAGCAACCATGGTCTCTGATCTAATCAAAACCACTCAAAGTTTCATGACTGAAACAAGGTCCTCCATTAGAAATTTGGAGGCACAAGTGGGTCAGCTGAGCAAGAAAATTACTGAACTCCCTCCTAGTACTCTTCCAAGCAATACAGAAGAAAATCCAAAAGGAGAGTGCAAGGCCATCAACATGGCCGAATCTGGAAAGGAGGAAGAGGCAGTGAACGCCACTGAGGAAGACCTCAATGGACGTCCACTGGCCTCCAATGAGTTCCCCAATGAGGAACCATGGGAATCTGAGGCTCAAAATGAGACCATAGAGATTCCATTGGACTTACTTCTGCCATTCATGAGCTCTGATGAGTATTCTTCCTCTGAAGAGGATGAGTATGTCACTGAAGAGCAAGTTGCTAAATACCTTGGAACAATCATGAAGCTAAATGACAAGTTATTTGGAAATGAGACTTGGGAAGATGAACCCCCTTTGCTCACCAAAGAACTGGATGACTTGTCTAGGCAGAAACTGCCTCAAAAGAGACAGGATCCTGGGAAGTTTTCAATACCTTGTACCATAGGCACCATGACCTTCAAGAAGGCCTTGTGTGACTTAGGGTCAAGTGTAAACCTCATGCCTCTCTCTGTAATGGAGAAGTTAGGGATCTTTGAGGTGCAAGCTGCAAAAATCTCACTAGAGATGGCAGACAATTCAAGAAAATAAGCCTATGGACTTGTAGAGGATGTTCTGGTAAAAGTTGAAGACCATTACATCCCTGCTGATTTCATAGTCCTAGAGACTGGGAAGTGCATGGATGAATCCATCATCCTTGGCAGACCCTTCCTAGCCACAACAAGGGCTGTAATTGATGTTGATAGAGGAGAATTGATCATTCAATTGAATGAAGAATCCTTGGTGTTTAAGGCTCAAGGATATCCCTCTGTCATCATGGAGAGGAAGCATGAAGAGCTCCTCTCAAAACAGAGCCACACAGAGCCCCCACAGTCAAACTCTAAGTTTGGTGTTGGGAGGCCACAACCAACTTCTAAGTTTGGTGTTGAACCCCCACATTCAAACTCTAAGTTTGGTGTTGGGAGGTTCCAACATTGTTCTGAGCATTTCTGAGGCTCCATGAGAGCCCTCTGTCAAGCTACTGACATTAAAGAAGCGCTTGTTGGGAGGCAACCCAATGTTATATTTTATATATTCTCTTTTGTTATTTTATGTTCTTTTGTAGGTTGATGATCATGAGAAGTCACAAAATCAATGAAAAAAGCAAAAACAGCATGAAAAACAGAAAGAAAAATAGCACACCCTGGAGGAGAACGTACTGGCGTTTAAACGCCAGTAAGGCTAGCTGTTGGGCGTTTAACGCCCAGTCTGGCACCATTCTGGACGTTTAATGCCAGAAAGGGGCACCAGACTGGCGTTAAATGCCAGAAAAGGGCAAGTACTTGGCGTTAAATGCCAGAAATGGGCACCAGCCCGGCGTTTAACGCCAGAATTGGCTCAAAATGCATTTTTGCATGACATTTGGTGCAGGGATGACTTTTCCTTGACACCTCAGGATCTGTGGACCCCACAGGATCCCCACCTACCCTACCACTCTCTCTACCTCTTCCCCAAAAACCCTTCACCTATCAAATCCCATCTTTCTCTTCACCACTCACACCCATCCTTAATAAAACCCCACCTACCTCACCATTCAAATTCAAACCACTTTCCCACCCAAACCCACCCTCACTTGACTGAACCCTACCCTTCCCCCACTCCTATATAAACCCTCCTTCACTCCTTCATTTTCACACAACCTAAACACCACTTCTCTCCCTTTTTTGGCCGAACACAAAGCCATTCCCTTCTTCCTCATTTCTTCTTCTTCTACTCTCTTCTTTCTTCTTTTGCTCGAGGACGAGCAAACCTTTTAAGTTTGGTGTGGTAAAAGCATTGCTTTTTGTTTTTCCATAACCATTTATGGCATCCAAGGCTGGAGAAACCTCTAGAAAGAGGAAAGGGAAGGCAAAAGCTTCCACCTCCGAGTCATGGGAGATGGAGAGATTCATCTCAAGGGTGTATCAAGACCACTTCTATGAAGTTGTGGCCTTGAAGAAGGTGATCCCCAAGGTCCCTTTTTCACTCAAAAAGAGTGAATATCCGGAGATCCGACATGAGATCCGAAGAAGAGGTTGGGAAGTTCTTACCAACCCCATTCAACAAGTCGGAATCTTAATGGTTCAAGAGTTCTATGCCAATGCATGGATCACCAAGAACCATGATCAAAGTATGAACCCAGATCCTAAGAATTGGCTTACTATGGTTCGGGGGAAATACTTGGTTTTTAGTCCGGAAAATGTAAGGTTGGCATTCAACTTGCCCATGATGCAAGGAGATGAACATCCTTACACTAGAAGGGTCAACTTTGATCAAAGGTTGGACCAAGTCCTCACAGACATTTGTGAAGAGGGCGCCCAATGGAAGAGAGATTCAAGAGGGAAGCCGATTCAACTGAGAAGGCATGACCTCAAGCCTGTGGCTAGGGGATGGTTGGAGTTTATCCAACGCTCAATCATTCCCACTAGCAACCGGTCCGAAGTTACTATAGACTGGGCTATCATGATTCATAGCATCATGATTGGAGAAGAAATAGAAGTTCATGAGGTTATATCCCAAGAACTTTATAAGGTGGCGGACAAGTCCTCTACCTTGGCAAGGTTAGCCTTTCCTCATCTCATTTGTCACCTCTGTTATTCAGTTGGAGTTGACATAGAGGGAGACATCCCCATTGATGAGGACAAGCCCATCACTAAGAAGAGGATGGAGCAAACAAGAGACCCCTCTCATCATCAAATACCTGAGATGCCTCAAGGGATGCACTTTCCTCCACAAAACTATTGGGAGCAACTAAATACCTCCCTAGGAGAATTGAGTTCCAACATGGGACAACTAAGGGTGGAGCACCAAGAACACTCCGTCCTCCTCCATGAAATTAGAGAAGATCAAAGAATCATGAGAGAGGAGCAACAAAGACAAGGAAGAGACATTGAGGAGCTCAAGCACTCCATAGGATCTTCAAGAGGAAGAACAAGCCGCCATCACTAAGGTGGACCCGTTCTTTAATTTCCTTGTTCTTTATTTTCTGTTTTTTTGAATTTTAGTGCTTATGTTTATCTATGTTTGTGTCTTGTGATCATTAGTGTCTTAGTGTCTATGCCTTAAAGTTATGAATGTCCTATGAATCCATCACCTTTCTTAAATGAAAAATGTGCTTAATTGAAAAAGAAAAGAATTGCATGAATTTTGAATTTTATAACAGTTTGATTATTTTGATGTGGTGGCAATACTTTTGTTTTCTGAATGTATGCTTAAACAGTGCATATGTCTTTTGAATTTGTGGTTCATGAATGTTGGCTCTTGAAAGAATGATGAAAAAGGAGAAATGTTACTGAGGATCTGAAAAATCATTAAAATGATTCTTGAAGCAAGAAAAAGCAGTGAATACAAAAAAAAATTTTCCGAAAAAAAAAGAGAGAAAAAGAAAGAAAAAGAAAGAAAAAGAAAGAAATAAAGTTGTGATCCAAAGCAAAAAGAGTGTGCTTAAGAACCCTGGACACCTCTAATTGGGGACTCTAGCAAAGCTGAGTCACAATCTGAAAAGGTTCACCCAATTATGTGTCTGTGGCATGTATGTATCCGGTGGTAATACTGGAAGACAGAGTGCTTTGGGCCACGGCCAAGACTCAATAAGTAGCTGTGTTCAAGAATCATCATACTTAACTAGGAGAATCAATGACACTATCTGGATTCTGAGTTCCTAAAGAAGCCAATCATTCTGAATTTCAAAGGATAGAGTGAGATGCCAAAACTGTTCAGAGGCAAAAAGCTAAAAGCCCCGCTCATCTAATTAATACTGATCTTCATAGATGTTTTTGGAATTCATTGCATATTCTCTTCTTTTTATCTTATTTGATTTTCAGTTGCTTGAGGACAAGCAACAATTTAAGTTTGGTGTTGTGATGAGCGGATAATTTGTACGCTTTTTGGCATTGTTTTTAGTATGTTTTTAGTATGTTTGAGTTAGTTTTTAGTATATTTTTATTAGTTTTTAGTTAAAATTCACTTTTCTGGACTTTACTATGAGTTTGTGTGTTTTTCTGTGATTTCAGGTATTTTCTGGCTGAAATTGAGGGACCTGAGCAAAAATCTGATTCAGAGACTAAAAAGGACTGCAGATGCTGTTGGATTCTGACCTCCCTGCACTCGAAGTGGATTTTCTGGAGCTACAGAAGCCCAATTGGCGCGCTCTCAACGGCGTTGGAAAGTAGACATCCTGGGCTTTCCAGCAATATATGATAGTTTATACTTTGCCCAAGATTTGATGGCCCAAACTGGCGTTCAAAATCACCCTCAGAATTCCCAGCGTTAAACGCCGGAACTGGCACCAAAGTGGGAGTTAAACGCCCAAACTGGCATAAAAGCTGGCGTTTAACTCCAAGAAGAGTCTCTACACGAAAATGCTTCAATGCTCAGCCCAAGCACACACCAAGTGGGCCCGGAAGTAGATTTTTATGTCATTTACTCATCTCTGTACACCCTAGGCTACTAGTTCTCTATATATAGGACCTTTTACTATTGTATTTGGAGCTTTTGATCATGTTTTTATGATTGAACCCTCTTTGGGAGGCTGGCCATTCGGCCATGCCTAGACCTTGTTCTTATGTATTTTCAACGGTGGAGTTTCTACACACCATAGATTAAGGTGTGGAGCTCTGCTGTACCTCGAGTATTAATGCAATTACTATTGTTCTTCTATTCAATTCCGCTTGTTCTTGTTCTAAGATATCACTTGTTCTTCAACTTGATGAATGTGATGATCCGTGACACTCATCATCATTCTCACCTATGAACGTGTGCCTGACAACCACCTCCGTTCTACCTTAGATTGGGTGAATATCTCTTGGATTCCTGATACACGATGCATGGTTGATCGCCTGACAACCGAGCGCTCGCCTGACAACCGAGCCAGCCATTCCGTGAGATCAGAGTCTTCGTGGTATAGGCTAGAACTGATGGCGGCATTCAAGAGAATCCGGAAGGTCTAACCTTGTCTGTGGTATTCTGAGTAGGATTCAATGATTGAATGACTGTGACGAGCTTCAAACTCCTGAGGGCAGGGCGTTAGTGACAGACGCAAAAGAATCACTGGATTCTATTCTGGCCTGATTGAGAACCGACAGATGGATAGCCGTGCCGTGACAGGGTGCGTTGAACATTTTCACTGAGAGGATGGGAGGTAGCCACTGACAACGGTGAAACCCTTGCATAAGCTTGCCATGGAAAGGAGTAAGAAGGATTGGATGAAGACAGTAGGAAAGCAGAGAGACGGAAGGGACCAAGCATCTTCATACGCTTATCTGAAATTCCCACCAATGAATTACATAAGTATCTCTATCTTTATCTTTATGTTTTATTCGTATATCATCCATATCCATTTGAGTTTGCCTGACTAAGATTTACAAGGTGACCATAGCTTGCTTCATACCAACAATCTCTGTGGGATCGACCCTTACTCGCGTAAGGTTTATTACTTGGACGACCCAGTACACTTGCTGGTTAGTTGTGCGAAGTTGTGTTTATGCCATGGTATTGAACACCAATTTTTGGATTCATTACCGGGGATTATTTGAGTCGTGAAAAGTATTGATCACAATTTCGCATACCAGTGATTTTAACTAAAAACTAATAAATTTATAATAAAAACATACTAAAAACAATGCAAAAAAACGTATAAATTATCCGCTCATCAGATACCAATAGGGTTCTTTTAGTTTTAATTGTAAAAGGTGAAAGTGCATAAAATAAGTAATTGTTACGCAGTAATGGAGAATATGTTGGGATTTTGGAGATGCTTTGTCTTTTGAATCCCTGTAACATAATGCTTTCTCACTTTCAAACATGCAAGGCTCCTTCCATGACAAGCTGTATGTAGGGCATCACCGTTGTCAATGGCTACTTCCCATCCACTCAGTAAAAATGGTCCAGATACTCTGTCACAGCACGACTAATCATCTGTCGGTTCTCGATCATGTCGGAATAGGATCCATTGATCCTTTTGCGTCTATCACTACGCCCAACACTCACGAGTTTGAAGCTCGTCACAGTCATCCAATTCTTGAATCCTACTTAGAATACCATAGACAAGGTTTATACCTTTCGGATTCTCAAGGATGCTGCCAATGGATTCTAGCTTATACCACGAAGATTCTGATTTTAAGAAATCTAAGAGATACTCATTCAGTCTAATATAGAACGGAGGTGGTTGTCAGGCACACGTTCATGGGTTGAGAATGGCGATGAGTGTCACGAATCATCACCTTCTTCATATTGAAGCACGAATGAACATCTTAGATAGGAACAAACGTGTTTGAATAGAAAACAGAAATAATTGCATTAATTCATCGAGACGCTGCAGAGCTCCTCACCCCCAACAATGAAGTTTAGAGACTCATGCCATCACAAAGTATAAAGTTCAGATCTAAAATGTCATGAGATACAACATAAGTCTCTAAAAGTTGTTTAAATACTAAACTGGTAACCTAGGTTTACAGAAAATGAGTAAACTAAGATAGATGGTGCAGAAATCCACTTCTGGGGCCCACTTGGTGTGTGCTGGGGCTGAGACTTGAGATTCTCACGTGCATGGGCTGTTTCTGGAGTTAAACACCAGGTTGTAACCTATTTCTGGCGTTTAACTCTAACTTGCAACCTGTTTCTGGCGCTAAACGCTAGAATGCAACATGGAACTTGCATTCAACGCCATTTTACGTCGTTTATCTTCGCGCAAAGTATAGACTATTATATATTGCTGGAAAGCCCTGGATGTCAACTTTCCAACCCAATTGAGAGAGTGCCAATTGGACTCCTATATCTCCAAAAAATCCATTCCGAGTGTAGGGAGGTCAGAATCCAACAGCATCAGCAGTCTTTTTTCAGCCTGAATCAGATTTTTGCTCAGCTCCCTCAATTTCAGCCAGAAAATACTTGAAATCATAGAAAAACACACAAACTCATAGTAAAGTCCAAAAATATGAATTTTGCCTAAAAACTAATAAAAATATACTAAAAACTAACTAAAACATACTAAAAACTATATGAAATTACCCCTAAAAAGCGTATAAAATATCCGCTCATCAGTCCACTTGGCCAAATACAATTCTACCTTGACCCTAACCCCATTACAAGCCTTAAAAGACCTCTTGATATGTGTATCTGTGTATTAATTCTTTGTTGATTGTTAGATGAAGAGCAAGTCTTAGAAAGCAAGATTAGTAGAGAATTGAGAGATTGAATCTTAAACACCTGAGCGATTAGAAAGCATACACTTCTAGTGAGGGTTCGATGCTCGATTCTTTGTTCCCGACTTTCATGAGCTATCTTCTTCTTACAAGTTTACTTGTACTTTATTTTGTGATTTGAATTAGTGAAATCTAGTTCATATTTTTTCTTGAAAGATTTGTTTACCTTTAGCCAAGTAGATAAAAGCATTTTGCATGTAGTTGCATTCATATAGATAGGTTGCATTTCATAAGTTTTACCATTCCTCTTCACTCTCTTATAGCTTCTCTTGAGCTTAGCATGAGGACATGCTAATGTTTAAGTGTGGGGACATTGATAAACCACTATTTTATGGTTTATCTTGTGCTCAATTGAGTAGATTTTATCAATCTTTCATACACTTGTTCATACAAAATGCATGGCTTTACATTCTCCTTCCTGATTTTGTGCTATGATTGAAAATATGCTCCTTTTGCCTTATATTTGCTAATATTAATCCCCTCTTATTACCATTAGATGCTGTGATATGTGCGTTAAGTGATTTCAGGGATTACAGAGCAGGAATGGCTTAGAGGATGGAAAGGAAGCATGCAAAAGTAGAAGGAATACAAGAAATTGAAGAAACTGCAAAAGATGTCCAGCTTGACCTCCTGGTACTAAATCAACCATAATTTGAGTTACAGAGGCTCAAATGATGCGGTTCCAGTTGCGTTGGAAAGCTAACATTTGGGGCTTTACAACGATATATAATTTGCCATAGCTGCCTTGAAGCCAGATGACGTAAACGCATGGATCACGCAGACGCGTGACCTGGCAAAAACCCAATCCATGCTAACGTGTGGACGACGCTTCCGCGTGACTTTGCAGTGACCTGTACGAACCAAAAATCACTGGGGCAATTTCTGGACTGTTTTTGACCCAGTTTTCGGCCCAGAAAACACAGATTAGAGGCTATATAGTGGGGGAATGCATCCATACAGACACAACTTCTTATAATTCACAATTTTTAGGTTTAGATGTAGTTTTTAGAGAGAGAGAGAGAGGCTCTCTCCTCTCTCTTAGGTTTTAGAATTTAGGATTTCTACTTCTCAATTTCCAGGTTCAATATTCCTTTTATTTATTTTCCCAATTTAATTTATGAACTTTTCCATGTTACATTTGATTTCTTTTATTAATGCAATTTGAGGTATTTCAGATATATGATTTTTATTTAGTTTTCTATATTCTTGGCTTTGGTTGAATAATTAGAGACAAATTTTTTTGTTGATTGATAATTAAAAGTTGCTAATTGACTTGAATTCCACTAGCTCTAGTCTTTCTTTGGGAATTGACTAGGACTTGAGGGTTCATATTGGTTTATCCACTTGACTTACCTTCATAGTTAGAGGTTGACTAAGTGGGAGCAACGAGCAATTTCCATCACAATTGATAAGGATAACTAGGATATAACTTCTAATTTTCATACCTTGCCAAGAGTTTTCTTAGCTATTGATTTATTAATTCCTACAATTTATTTCTCTTGTTCAAACCTTTCAAAAACCCAGAAATACTGTTTTCCATAACCAATAATAAAACACACCTCCCTGCAATTCCTTGAGAAGACGACCCGAGGTTTTAATACTTTGGTTATAATTTTTATTGGGTTTTGTTACTTGTGACAACCAAAACTTTTGCACGAAAGGATTCTCTGTTGGTTTAGAAACTATACTTACAACGCGATTATATTTTTGTGAAATTCTTTACCGATAGAAATCAGTTCGTCAGTATATCAAAATGTCATCGGTAAACACCACAACGAACTTGTCAAGGAAAGGTCAAAATACCCTGTTCATGTAATCCATGAACTCGGTAGGGACATTCGTCAACCCAAAGGATATCACGATGTACTCGTAATGACCAGAACGAGTTCTAAAAGCTGTATTATGAATATCCTCTTCTCTCACTCTTGTCTGATGATAACATAACCTCAAGTCAATCTTGGAGAAAACGTCAGATCCCTACAATTGATCCATCAAGTCATCAATTCTCAGTAAAGGATACTTATTCTTCATAGTCACCTTATTCAATTGCCTGTAATCCACCATAGTCGCATAGTATCATCCTTCTTCTTTACTACAACACTATTGTTCCCTACGGAGAAACACTTGGTCGAATAAATCTCTTATCCATCAGCTCCTCCAACTAAACCTTAAGTTCTGCTAGCTCTAATGGCGACATTCTATATGGCACAATTGAGATTGGTCCTACGCCCGACATCAATTTTATCGCAAATTCTATATCTCTAGGAGGGGGAAGTCAAGTTTATCCTCGGAAAATACCTCAAAAAATTTATTCACTATCAGAATTTGATCTAAATTTTGTTCATCTTCTGATGAGCTAGTGGCTAACAACACATACCCCTGACACTCATCTCCATTACAACTTACCATTACCGAGTTTAAATAATAACCCCGAACTTCTACCGGCCTATCTGACCCTTCAGACATAAATCGAATAAAAAGCTCAAAATAATCCAATAACACATGATGCATCGATAACCAATCCAAACCTAGAATTAAATCTATCCCAGTCAAGGGCAACCATATCAAGTCATGTACAAACCCCCTATTTTCTATCTGAATGGGCACTTGTTGACAATACAATTTTGTTGTCACCACATGAAAAGCTTTTGTATGCACATGCAAATCATAAATTAGTTATGCTAATTTCAACCCTAATTCCTCAACTTTGTCAAATGAGATGAATGAATGCGATGCTCCAGTATCATATAAAACAATTAAAGTTTGGTTACTAATTTCAATGTTTCCTTGAATCAAACTATCAGACCTAGCACCATCGTTCTCCGTCATGGCAAGACGCGACCTTGTTGTTGAGATCGACCGCATCATGAGGTTTCCTACGTGGACAATTCTTGGAGATATGCCCAAGTAATCCATATTTGTAGTATAGACCTAACTCATCCCTGCATGACTTATCTGGGTGGTAGCTCCTGTATTTCTGGCACCTCAAATTATCTAGTTGAGTCCTTGCCTGCTTTCCTTTACCATGCCCCTGGCGGTTGTTATTCCTTTGAAAGTCATTTCGGCCTTGGATGTGTTGCGACACATAGCCACCTCTCTTGAAACCTTGGCTCCTTGACTCAAAACTCTTGCCTTGATCTTTCTTATAAAACCTTCGGTGGTTACCCTTCACCATAGTAGCCTTCCCTGATTATTCTTCCACCACTCTACACTTGTTCACCAGCTCAGAAAATATTCGATTTTCATAAGGACCATGGTACTCATGATATCACTCCGAAGATCACCTTCATACTTAATGCGTTTCCACTCCTCATAACTCTCATAAGCACCTTGTCAAACTTTGGAAAATCGGCATAACTCCTCAAACTTGTTGGTATATTCAGTCATAGTCATAGAACCTTGCTTGAACTGCATCAGTTCCAATTCCTTTGCCGCCCTTACTAAGTTCCAAAAGTACTTCTTGTAGAACTCAGTCCTGAAAAGCATCCCAAGTAATAATAACATCACCTTGCTGCAACAAACGGTAAGATCCTTGCCACCAGAACTGAGTTTCTCCTTCCAGCCAATAAGTGGTAAACTCCACGTACTGACCCTCTGGCACGTGCTGAGCTTGCAAAGCTCTTTTCATACCTTAGAACCAATTATCTGCCTCAGTAGGGTTGGTCATACCCTAGAAGGCAGGAGGATTCACCATTAAGAATACAACTGGTATGCGAAATTATGATTCACACTTTTCACAACTCTGCATAGCTGACCAGCAAGTGCACTGGGTCGTCCAAGTAATACTTATGTGAGTAAGGGTCGATCCCACGGAGATTGACGGTTTGAAGCAAGCTATGGTCATTTTGTAAATCTCAGTCAGGCGAATTCAAATGGTTATGAGGTGTTGATAATTAAAAGATAAATAAAACATAAAATAAGATGGAGATACTTATGTAATTCGTTGGTGAGAATTTCAGATAAGCGTTTGGAGATGCTTTGTTACTCTTGAACCTCTGCTTTCCTATTGCCTTCATCCAATCATGCGTGCTCCCTTCCATGGTAAGCTGTAGGATCATATCAGTGAAAATGGTCCTCTACAGTTTTTGTACGGCTAATCAACTGTCAGATTTCTTGTCTCGGATGAAAAATACTGGGTACAGCTACCGTATGGCTAATCATCTGTCGGTTCTCACTAGCGTCGGAATAAGATCCATTGATCCTTTTGCACACTGTCACTGCGCCCAATACTCGCGAGTTTGAAGCTCTTCACAGTCATCCCTTCCCAGATCCTACTCGGAATACCACAGACAAGGTTTAGACTTTTTGGATCTCAGGAATGCTGTCTATTGTTCTAGCCTATACCACGAAGATCCTAATCTCAGATTCAGATGCTCTGTTGTCAGGAGAGACGATGTGAATCATTGATTAGAGACCTAAGAGAACATACTCCGGCTGTCGTCCAATGACTACGTTGAACATCATGTAGACCGCTTTGTGGTTGTCAGGCATGCGGATCTTGGCTAATCGAGTACTGAAGATAGAGGGTGATTGTCACGGGTCACCCCTTCAGTCTGACTTAACTGAATTAAGTACAAGAGTATATCTTGGAGAAAAAGTAGGTGTGAATTGAATGAAAAACCATAGTACTTGCATTAATTCATGAGGAGCAGCAGAGCTCCTCACCTTAATCTATGAGGTGTAGAAACTCCACCGTTGAAAATATATAAGAACAAAGGGTATAGGCATGGCCGAATGGCCAGCCTCCAAAAAGGGTTCGAAGAACTCCCAAAAGGTCAAAGACTTCAATACAATAGTAAAAAGTGCTATTTATACTAAACTAGTAAACTAGGTTTACAGAAAATGAGTAGATAGTGCAGAAATCCACTTCTGAGGCCCACTTGGTGTGTGTTTGGGCTGAGCCTTAAAGCTTTCACGTGCATAGACCATCCTTGGAGTTAAACGCCAGCTTTGGTGCCAGTTCTGGCGTTTTAATCTAGAAAAGGGTCTCTGGTGGGCGTTTGGTCGCTAGTTTGGGCCATCAAATCTCGGGCAAAGTATGGACTATTAAACATTGCTGGAGAGCCCAAGATGTCTACTTTTCAACGCAATTGAGAGTGCACCAATTGGGCTTCTGTAGCTACAGAAAATACACTTCGAGTGTAGGGAGCTCAGAATCCAATAGCATCTGCAGTCCTTTCTTAGCCTCTAATTCAGATTTTTGCTCAGGTCCCTCAATTTCAACCAAAAAATACCTGAAATCACAGAAAAACACACAAACTTATAGTAAAGTCCAAAAATGTGATTTTTGCATAAAAACTAATAAAAATATATTAAAAAGTAACTAAAACATACTAAAAACAACCTAAAAAAATGCCAAAAAGCGTATAAATTATCCGCTCATCACAACACCAAACTTAAATTGTTACTTGTTCCCAAGCAACTGAAAATAAAATAGGATAAAAAGAAGAGAATATATAATAAATCCTAAAATATCAATGAAGCTTAGTTCTAAATAGATGAGCGGGACTTGTAGCTTTTTGCTTCTGAACAGTTTTGGCATCTCACTTTATCCTTTGAAATTCAGAATGATTAGCATCTATAGGAATTCAGAATTAAGATAGTGTTATTGATTCTCCTAGTTCAGTATGTTGATTGAACACAACTACTTATGGGTCTTGGCCGTGACCCTAAGCATCTTGTTTTCCAGTATTATCACCGGATACATAAATGCCACAGACACATAACTGGGTGAACCTTTTTAGATTGTGACTCAGCTTTGCTAGAGTCCCTAGTTAGAGGTGTCCAGAGTTCTTAAGCACACTCTTTTTGCTTTGGATTACAACTTTAACCACTCAGTCCTAAGCTTTTCACTTGGACCTTCATAACCCAAGCACATGGTTAGGGACAACTTGATTTAGCCGCTTAGGCAGGGATTTTATTCCTTTTGGCCCTCCTATCCATTAATGCTCAAAGTCTTGGATCCTTTTTATCCTTGCCTTTTGGTTTAAAAGGCTATTGGCTTTTTCTGCTTGCTTTTTCTTTTTTTTCTTTATTTTTTTGCCATTTTTTCCGCAAGCTTTTTCTTTTTCACTGCTTTTTCTTGCTTCAAGAATCAATTTTATGATTTTTCAGATTATCAATAACTTTTCTCTTTTTTCATTATTCTTTCAAGAGCCAACAATTTTAACATTCATAAACTTCACTATAAAAAATATGCACTGTTCAAGCATTCATTCAGAAAACAAAAAGTATTGCCACCACATCAAAATAATTAAACTAATTTCAAGATAGAATTCGAAATTGATGTACTTCTTGTTCTTTTGCAATTAGAAACATTTTTCATTTAAGAAAGGTGAAGGATTTATGGGACATTCATAACTTCAAGGCATAGACACTAGACACTAATGATCATGTAATAAAGACACAAACTTAGACAAAACATAAAGCATAAGGGATGAAAAAACAGAAAAACAAATAACAAGGAAATTAAAGAACGGGTCCACCTTAGTGATGGCGGCTAGTTCTTCCTCTTGAAGCTCCTATAGAGTGCTTAAGCTCCTCAATGTTTCTTCCTTGCCTTTGTTGCTCCTCCCTCATGGCTCTTTGGTTCTCTATATTTCATGGAGGATAATGGAGTGCTCTTGGTGCTCCACCATTAGTTGCTCTATATTGGAACTAAAATCCCCTAAAGAGGTGTTAAGTTGCTCCCAATAGTTGTGTAGAGGAAAATGCATCCCTTGAGGCATCTCAGGGATTTCTTGATGAGTGACTTCCTCATGATCTTGTTGAGGTCCATGAGTGGGCTCTCTTGTTTACTCCATCCTCTTTTTAGTGATGGGCTTGTCCTCTTCAATGAGGATGTCTTCTTCTATGACAATTTCGACTAAATTGCATAGGTGACTGATGAGATGAGGAAAGGCTAACCTTGCCAAAGTGGAGGGCTTGCCAGCCACCTTGTATAGTTCTAGAGGTATGATCTCATGAACTTCCACTTCCTCTCCAATCATGATACTATGGATCATGATAGCACGATCCACAGTTACTTCGAATCGGTTGCTAGTAGGAATGATAGAACGTTGGATGAACTCCAACCATCCTCTAGCCACAGGCTTAAGGTCTGGCCTTCTTAGTTGAACTGGCTTGTCTTTGGAATCTCTCTTCTATTGAGCTCCTTCCACACAGATGTCCTTGAGGACTTGGTCTAACCTTTGATCAAAGGTGAATCTTTTAATGAAAGGGTGAGAATCTCCTCTCATGATTGGTGGTGCGCGAAATTGTGAACAATACTTTTCACAACTCTCATAATCCCCGGTCATGAACCCCAAAAACTTGGTAGCTCAGTACCATGGCATTACACAACTTCGCACAACTAACCAGCAAGTGCACTGGGTCGTCCAAGTAATAAACCTTACGCGAGTAAGGGTCGATCCCACGGAGATTGTTAGTATGAAGCAAGCTATGGTCATCTTGTAAATCTTAGTCAGGCAAACTCAAATGGATATGATGATGAACGAAAATAAACAATAAGATAAAGATAGAGGTACTTATGTAATTCATTGGTAGGAACTTCAGATAAGCGCATGAAGATGCCTTCCCTTCCGTCTCTCTGCTTTCCTACTGTCTTCATCCAATCCTTCTTACTCCTTTCCATGGCAAGCTCATGTAGGGTTTCACCGTTGTCAATGGCTACCTCCCATCCTCTCAGTGAAAACGCTGCCTATGCTCTGTCACAGCATGGGTAATCATCTGTCGGTTCTCGGTCAGGCCGGAATAGAATCCATCGATTCTTTTGCATCTGTCACTAACGCCCCGCCTGCTAGGAGTTTGAAGCACGTCACAGTCATTCAATCATTGAATCCTACTCAGAATACCACAGACAAGGTTAGACCTTCCGGATTCTCTTGAATGCCGCCATCAGTTCTAGCCTATACCACGAAGACTCTGATCTCACGGAATGGTTGGCTCGTTTGTCAGACGAGCACTCGGTTGTCAGGCGATCAACCATGCATTGTGCAATCAGGAATCCAAGAGATATTCACCCAATCGAAGGTAGAACGGAGGTGGTTGTCAGTCACACGTTCATAGGTGAGAATGATGATGAGTGTCACGGATCATCACATTCATCAAGTTGAAGAACAAGTGATATCTTAGAACAAGAACAAGCGGAATTGAATGGAAGAACAATAGTAATTGCATTAATACTCGAGGTACAGCAGAGCTCCACACCTTAATCTATGGTGTGTAGAAGCTCCACCGTTGAAAATACATAAGAACAAGGTCTAGGCATGGCCAAATGGCCAGCCTCCCAATGATCTAAGATAGCATAAAATGAAGATAGCTACCCCTCGATGTCCCAATACAATAGTAAAAGGTCCTACTTATAGAAAACTAGTAGCCTAGGGTGTACAAAGATGAGTAAATGACATAAAAATCCACTTCCGGGCCCACTTGGTGTGTGCTTGGGCTGAGCAATGAAGCATTTTCGTGCAGAGACTTCTCTTGGAGTTAAACGCCAGCTTTTATGCCAGTTTGGGCGTTTAACTCCCATTTTGGTGCCAGTTCCAGCGTTTAACGCTGGGATTTCTGAGGGTGACTTTGAACGCCGGTTTGGGCCATCAAATCTTGGGCAAAGTATGGACTATCATATATTGCTGGAAATCCCAGGATGTCTACTTTCCAATGCCGTTGAGAGCGCGCCAATTGGGCTTCTGTAGCTCCAGAAAATCCACTTCGAGTGCAGGGAGGTCAGAATCCAACAGCATCTGCAGTCCTTTTTAGTCTCTGAATCAGATTTTTGCTCAGGTCCCTCAATTTCAGCCAGAAAATACCTGAAATCACAGAAAAACACACAAACTCATAGTAAAGTCCAGAAAAGTGAATTTTAACTAAAAACTAATAAAAATATACTAAAAACTAACTAGATCATACTAAAAACACACTAAAAACAATGCCAAAAAGCGTACAAATTATCCGCTCATCACAACACCAAACTTAAATTGTTGCTTGCCCTCAAGCAACTAAAAATCAAATAAGATAAAAAGAAGAGAATATGCAATGAATTCCAAAAACATCTGTGAAGATCAGTATTAATTAGATGAGCGGGGCTTTTAGCTTTTTGCCTCTGAATAGTTTTGGCATCTCACTCTATCCTTTGAAATTCAGAATGATTGGCTTCTTTAGGAACTTAGAATCCAGATAGTGTTAATGATTCTCCTAGTAAAGTATGATGATTCTTGAACATAGTTACTTATTGAGTCTTGGCCGTGGCCCAAAGCACTCTGTCTTCCAGTATTACCACCGGATACATACATGCCACAGACACATAATTGGGTGAACCTTTTCAGATTGTGACTCAGCTTTGCTAGAGTCCCCAATTAGAGGTGTCCAGGGTTCTTAAGCACACTCTTATTGCCTTGGATCACAACTTTATTTTTCTTTCTTTTCTTTCTCTTTTTCTCTTTTTTTTCGTTTTTTTTTGAATAGTAATGCTTTTTCTTGCTTCAAGAATCATTGTAATGATTTTTCAGATCCTCAGTAACATGTCTCCTTTTTCATCATTCTTTCAAGAGCCAACATTCATGAACCACAAATTCAAGATACATATGCACTGTTTAAGCATACATTCAGAAAACAAAAATATTGCCACCACATCAAAATAATTAAACTGTTATAAAATTCAAAATTCATGCAATTCTTTCCTTTTCAATTTAAGCACGTTTTTATTCAAGAAAGGTGATGGATTCATAGGACATTCATAACTTTAAGGCATAGACACTAAGACACTAATGATCACAAGACACAAACATAGATAAACATAAGCACTAAAATTCGAAAAACAGAAGAATAAAGAACAAAGAAATCAAAGAACGGGTCCACCTTAGTGATGGCGGCTCTTTCTTCCTCTTGAAGATCCTATGGAGTGCTTGAGCTCCTCAATGTCTCTTCCTTGTCTTTGTTGCTCCTCTCTCATGATTCTTTGATCTTCTCTAATTTCATGGAGGATGATGGAGTGTTCTTGATGCTCCACCCTTAGTTGTCCCATGTTGGAACTCAATTCTCCTAGGGAGGTGTTTAATTGCTCCCAATAGTTTTGTGAAGGAAAGTGCATCCCTTGAGGAATCTCAGGGATCTCATGACGAGTGGGGTCTCTTGTGTGCTCCATTCTCTTCTTAGTGATGGGCTTGTCCTCATCAATAGGGGTGTCTCCCTCTATGTCAACTCCAACTGAATAACAGAGGTGACAAATGAGATGAGGGAAGGCTAACCTTGCCAAGGTAGAGGACTTGTCCGCCACCTTATAGAGTTCTTGGGCTATAACCTCATGAACTTCTATTTCTTCTCCAATCATGATGCTATGGATCATGATAGCCCGGTCTATGGTAACTTCGGACCGGTTGCTAGTGGGAATGATTGAGCGTTGTATAAACTCTAACCATCCTCTAGCCACGGGCTTGAAGTCATGCCTTCTCAATTGAACCGGCTTCCCTCTTGAATCTCTCTTCCATTGGGCGCCCTCTTCACATATGATCGTGAGGACTTGGTCCAACCTTTGATCAAAGTTGACCCTTCTAGTGTAAGGATGTTCATCTCCTTGCATCATGGGCAAGTTGAACGCCAACCTCACACTTTCCGGACTAAAGTCCAAGTATTTCCCCCGAACCATAGTAAGATAATTCTTTGGATCCGGGTTCACACTTTGATCATGGTTCTTGGTGATCCATGCATTGGCATAGAACTCTTGAACCATCAAGATTCCGACTTGTTGAATGGGGTTGGTAAGAACTTCCCAACCTCTTCTTTGGATCTCATGTCGGATCTCCGGATATTTACCCTTTTTGAGTGAAAAAGGGACCTCGGGGATCACCTTTTTCAAGGCCACAACTTCATAGAAGTGGTCTTGATGCACCCTTGAGATGAATCTTTCCATCTCCCATGACTCGGAGGTGGAAGCTTTTGCCTTCCCTTTCCTCTTTCTAGAGGTTTCTCCGGCCTTGGATGCCATAAATGGTTATGGAAAAACAAAAAGCAATGCTTTTACCACACCAAACTTAAAAGGTTTGCTCGTCCTCGAGCAAAAGAAGAAAGAAGAGAGTAGAAGAAGAAGAAATGAGGGGAAAGGGAATGGCTTTTGTTTTCGGCCAAGAAGGGGAGAAGTGGTGTGTATGTTGTGTGAAAATGAAGGAGTGAAGGAGGGTTTATATAGGAGAAGGGGAAGGGTAGGGTTCGGCATTTGAGGGTGGGTTTGGGTGGGAAAGTGGTTTGAATTTGAATGGTGAGGTAGGTGGGGTTTTATGAAGGATGGATGTGAGTGGTGAAGAGAAAGATGGGATTTGATAGGTGAAGGGTTTTTGGGGAAGAGGTGTTGAGGTGATTGGTGAATGGGTGAAGAAGAGAGAGAGAGTGGTAGGGTAGGTGGGGATCCTGTGGGGTCCACAGATCCTGAGGTGTCAAAAAAAAGTCATCCCTGCACCAAATGGCAAGCAAAATCACGGTTTTAGCCATTTCTGGTGTTAAACGCCGGGCTGGTGCCCATTTCTGGCGTTTAACACCAGCTTCTTGCCCATTTCTGGCGTTTAACGCCAGTCTGGTGCCTCTTTCTGGCGTTAAACGCCCAGAATGGTGCCAGACTGGGCGTTAAACGCCCAACAGCTAACCTCACTGGCGTTTAAACGCCAGTGGGTGCGTCTTCCAGGGTGTGCTGTTTTTCTTCCTGTTTTTCATTCTGTTTTTGCTTTTTTCATTAATTTTGTGACTTCTCATGATCACCAACCTACAAAAATATAAAATAACAAAAGAAAATAGTTAATTATAAAACATTGGGTTGCCTCCCAACAAGCGCTTCTTTAATGTCATTAGCTTGACATAGGGCTCTCATGGAGCCTCAGAAATGCTTAGAGCTATGTTGGAACCTCCCAACACCAAACTTAGAGTTTGAATGTGGGGGTTCAACACCAAACTTAGAGTTTGGTTGTGGCCTCCCAACACCAAACTTAGAGTTTGACTGTGGGGGCTCTGTTTTGCTCTGTTTTGAGGGAAGCTCTTCATGCTTCCTCTCCATGATGACAGAGGGATATCCTTGAGCCTTAAACACCAAGGATTCTTCATTCACTTGAATGATCAACTCTCCTCTATCAACATCAATCACAGCCCTTGCAGTGGCTAGGAAGGGTCTGCCAAGGATGATGGACTCATCCATGCACTTCCCAGTCTCTAGGACTATGAAATCAGTAGGGATGTAATGATCTTCAACTTTAACCAGAACATCCTCTACAAGTCCATGGGCTTGTTTTCTTGAATTGTCTGCCATTTCTAGTGAGATTTTTGCAGCTTGCACCTCCGAGATCCCTAACTTCTCCATTACAGAGAGAGGCATGAGGTTTACACTTGACCCTAAGTCACACAAGGCCTTCTTGAAGGTCATGGTGCCTATGGTACAAGGTATTGAAAACTTCCCAGGATCCTGTCTCTTTTGAGGCAGTTTCTGCCTAGACAAGTCATCCAGTTCTTTGGTGAGCAAAGGAGGTTCATCCTCCCAAGTCTCATTTCCAAATAACTTGTCATTCAGCTTCATGATTGCTCCAAGGTATTTAGCAACTTGCTCTTTAGTGACATACTCATCCTCTTCAGAGGAAGAATACTCATCAGAGCTCATGAATGGCAGAAGTAAGTCCAATGGAATCTCTATGGTCTTAGTTTGAGCCTCAGATTCCCATGGTTCCTCATTGGGGAACTCATTGGAGGCCAGTGGACGTCCAGTGAGGCCTTCCTCAGTGGCGTTCACTGCCTCTTCTTCCTCCCAAAATTCGGCCATGTTGATGGCCTTGCACTCTCCTTTTGGATTTTCTTCTGTATTGCTTGGAAGAGTACTAGGAGGGAGTTCAGTAATTTTCTTGCTCAGCTGACCCACTTGTGCCTCCAAATTTCTAATGGAGGACCTTGTTTCAGTCATGAAATTTTGAGTGGTTTTGATTAGATCAGAGACCATGGTTGTTAAGTCAGAGGTATTCTGCTTAGAACTCTCTGTCTGTTACTGAGAAGATAATGGAAAAGGCTTGCTATTGCTAAACCTGTTTCTTCCACCATTATTGTTGTTGAAACCTTATTGGGGTCTCTGTTGATCCTTCCATGAAAAATTTGGATGATTTCTCCATGAAGGATTATAGGTGTTTCCATAGGGTTCTCCCATGTAATTCACCTCTTCCATTGAAGGGTTCTCAGGATCATAAGCTTCTTCCTCAGATGAAGCCTCCTTAGTACTGCTTGGTGCATTTTGCATTCCAGACAGACTTTGAGAAATTATATTGACTTGTTGAGTCAATATTTTATTCTGAGCCAATATGGCATTCAGAGTGTCAATCTCAAGAATTCCTTTCTTCTGACTAGTCCCATTGTTCACAGAATTTTTTTCAGAAGTGTACATGAATTGGTTATTTGCAACCATTTCAATCAGTTCTTGAGCTTCAGTGGGCGTCTTCTTCAGATGAAGAGATCCTCCTGCAGAGCTATCCAAAGACATTTTGGATAGTTCAGAGAGACCATCATAGAAAATACCTATGATGCTTCATTCAGAAAGCATATCAGAAGGACACTTTCTGATTAATTGTTTGTATCTTTCCCAAGCTTCATAGAGGGATTCTCCTTCCTTCTGTCTGAAGGTTTGGACTTCCACTCTAAGCTTACTCAATTTTTGAGGTGGAAAGAACTTTTCCAAGAAGGCATTGACTAGCTTTTCCCAAGAGTCCAGGCTTTCTTTAGGTTGAGAGTCCAACCATGTTCTAGCTCTGTCTCTTACAGCAAAAGGGAATAGCATAAGTCTGTAGACCTCAGGGTCAACCCCATTAGTCTTGACTGTGTCACAGATTTGCAAGAACTCAGCTAAGAACTGATGAGGATCTTCCAATGGAAGTCCATGGAACTTGCAATTCTATTGCATTAGAGAAACTAATTGAGGCTTAAGCTCAAAGTTGTTTGCTCCAATGGCAGGGATAGAGATGCTTCTCCCATAGAAATCGGGAGTAGGTGCAGTAAAGTCACCCAGCACCTTCCTTGCATTGTTGGCATTGTTGTTTTTGGCTGCCATGTGTTCTTCTTCTTTGAAGAATTCGGTCAGGTCCTCTAAAGAGAGTTGTGCTTTGGCTTCTCTTAGCTTTCTCTTCAAGGTCCTTTCAGGTTCAGGATCAGCCTCAACAAGGATGCCTTTGTCTTTGCTCCTGCTCATATGAAAGAGAAGAGAACAAGAAAATGTGGAATCCTCTATGTCACAGTATAGAGATTCCTTAAAGTGTCAGAGGAAAAGAAGAGTAGAAGACAGAAGTAGAAAATTCGAACTTATCAAAGAAGGTGGAGTTCGAATTTTGCATTAAGGGATAGTGTTAGTCCATAAGTAGAAGGATGTGAGAAGGAGGGAAGTAATTTTCAAAAATTAAGTAAAAGATTTTGAAAACATTTTTGAAAACACTACTTGATTTTCGAAAATGAAAGTGGAAAAGAAATCAAGTGATTTTTGAAAAAGATTTTAAAATTGGAAATCAAAAAGATTTGATTGAAAACTATTTTGAAAAAGATGTGGTTAAGAAAATATGATTAGTTTTAAAAAGATGTGATTGAGAAGATATGATTTGAAAAACATTTTAAAAAAAAGATTTGATTTTGAAAATTAAAAACTTGGCTAACAAGAAAAGATATGATTCAAACATTAAACCTTTCTCAACAGAAAAGGCAACATACTTGAAATGTTGAATCAAATCATTAATTGGTAGCAAGTATCTTTGAAAATAGAAAGAAATCAATTTTGAAAGCATATGATTGAAAAGATATGATTTGAAAAAGATTTGATTTTGAAAAACTTTGAAAACCTGAAAAAAAATTGCATTGAAAAACAGAATCTTCCCTCTTGTGCCATCCTGGCGTTAAACGCCCAGAATGGTGCACATTCTGGCGTTTAACGCCCAAAACTATACCTTTTTGGGCGTTAAACGCCCAACCAGGTACCCTGGCTGGCGTTTAAACGCCAGTCTGTCCTTCTTCACTGGGCGTTTTGAACGCCCAGCTTTTTCTGTACAATTTCTCTGCAGTATGTTCTGAATCTTCAATTCTCTGTATTATTGACTTGAGAAGACACAAATTAAAAATATTTTTGGATTTTTAATAATAAGGAAAAATCAAAATACAACTAAAATCAAATAACAATGCATGCAAGACACCAAACTTAGCAGTTTGTATACTACTGACACTATATGAGACACATAAACACTCAAGTCAAAAGAATTCAAAGATCAGAGTAAGAAATCATCAAGAACAACTTGAAGATCCTTAAGACACATGAATGAATGCATACAATTGACACCAAACTTAAAATGAAACACTAGACTCAAACAATAAATATTTTTGGATTTTATGATTTTGTAAATTTTTTTTTGTGTTTTTCGAAAATTAAGTGGAAAAAGGTATCAAAATTCTTAATGAGAATTCCAGGAATCATGCAATGCTAGTCTAAGACTCCGGTCCAGGAATTAGACATGGCTTCACAGCCAGCCAAGCTTTCAAAGAAAGCTTCGGTCCAAAACACTAGACATGGCCAAAGGCCAGCCAAGCCTTAGCAGATCACTGCTCCAAAAGCAAGATTGATAAAAATCAACAAGCTTTTGTGATGATAAGTTGAAACCTCGGTCCAATGAGATTAGACATGGCTTCTCAGCCAGCCAGACTTCAACAAATCATCATGAAACTCTAGAATTCATCTTCAAGAATTTCGAAAAAAATAAATACCTAATCTAAGCAACAAGATGAACCGTCAGTTGTCCAAACTGAACAATCCCCGGCAACGGCGCCAAAAACTTGGTGCTGTTGCCGGATCTTGGCACTGATGTTATCGGACAAAAAGCTTGCTCAAAACTTGAACAATCCCCGGCAACGGCGCCAAAAACTTGGTGCGCGAAATTGTGAACAATACTTTTCACAACTCTCATAATCCCCGGTCATGAACCCCAAAAACTTGGTAGCTCAGTACCATGGCATTACACAACTTCGCACAACTAACCAGCAAGTGCACTGGGTCGTCCAAGTAATAAACCTTACGCGAGCAAGGGTCGATCCCACGGAGATTGTTAGTATGAAGCAAGCTATGGTCATCTTGTAAATCTTAGTCAGGCAAACTCAAATGGATATGATGATGAACGAAAATAAACAATAAGATAAAGATAGAGGTACTTATGTAATTCATTGGTAGGAACTTCAGATAAGCGCATGAAGATGCCTTCCCTTCCGTCTCTCTGCTTTCCTACTGTCTTCATCCAATCCTTCTTACTCCTTTCCATGGCAAGCTCATGTAGGGTTTCACCGTTGTCAATGGCTACCTCTCATCCTCTCAGTGAAAACGCTGCCTATGCTCTGTCACAGCATGGGTAATCATCTGTCGGTTCTCGGTCAGGCCGGAATAGAATCCATCGATTCTTTTGCGTCTGTCACTAACGCCCCGCCTGCTAGGAGTTTGAAGCACGTCACAGTCATTCAATCATTGAATCCTACTCAGAATACCACAGACAAGGTTAGACCTTCCGGATTCTCTTGAATGCCGCCATCAGTTCTAGCCTATACCACGAAGACTCTGATCTCACGGAATGGTTGGCTCGTTTGTCAGACGAGCACTCGGTTGTCAGGCGATCAACCATGCATCGTGCAATCAGGAATCCAAGAGATATTCACCCAATCGAAGGTAGAACGGAGGTGGTTGTCAGTCACACGTTCATAGGTGAGAATGATGATGAGTGTCACGGATCATCACATTCATCAAGTTGAAGAACAAGTGATATCTTAGAACAAGAACAAGCGGAATTGAATGGAAGAACAATAGTAATTGCATTAATACTCGAGGTACAGCAGAGCTCCACACCTTAATCTATGGTGTGTAGAAGCTCCACCGCTGAAAATACATAAGAACAAGGTCTAGGCATGGCCGAATGGCCAGCCTCCCAATGATCTAAGATAGCATAAAATGAAGATAGCTACCCCTCGATGTCCCAATACAATAGTAAAAGGTCCTACTTATAGAAAACTAGTAGCCTAGGGTGTACAGAGATGAGTAAATGACATAAAAATCCACTTCCGGGCCCACTTGGTGTGTGCTTGGGCTGAGCAATGAAGCATTTTCGTGCAGAGACTTCTCTTGGAGTTAAACGCCAGCTTTTATGCCAGTTTGGGCGTTTAACTCCCATTTTGGTGCCAGTTCCAGCGTTTAACGCTGGGATTTCTGAGGGTGACTTTGAACGCCGGTTTGGGCCATCAAATCTTGGGCAAAGTATGGACTATCATATATTGCTGGAAAGACCAGGATGTCTAATTTCCAATGCCGTTAAGAGCGCGCCAATTGGGTCTCTGTAGCTCCAGAAAATCCACTTCGAGTGCAGGGAGGTCAGAATCCAACAGCATCTGCAGTCCTTTTTAGTCTCTGAATCAGATTTTTGCTCAGGTCCCTCAATTTCAGCCAGAAAATACCTGAAATCACAGAAAAACACACAAACTCATAGTAAAGTCCAGAAAAGTGAATTTTAACTAAAAACTAATAAAAATATACTAAAAACTAACTAGATCATACTAAAAACACACTAAAAATAATGCCAAAAAGCGTACAAATTATCCGCTCATCAATTGGCAAGTTGAACGCCAATCTCACATTTTTTGGACTGAAATCTAAGTATTTCCCTTGGAACATTGTGAGCCAATTCTTCAGGTCTGGGTTCATACTTTGATCATGGTTCTTAGTGATCCATGCATTAGCATAGAACTCTTGAACCATTAAGATTCCAACTTGTTGAATTGGATTGGTGAGAGCTTCCTATCCTCTTCTCCTAATCTCATGTCGGATCTCTGGATATTCGCTCCTTTTGAGCTTGAAGGGGACCTCGGGGATCACCTTTTTCTTGGCCACAACTTCATAAAAGTGGTCTTGATGGGCTTTTGAGATGAATCTTTCCATCTCCCATGACTCAGAGGTGGAAGCAATTGCCTTCCCTTTCCTCTTTCTTGAGGTTTCTCCAGCCTTAGGTGCCAATAATGGTTATAGAAAATTAAAAAGTAAGGCTTTTTCCCACACCAAACTTAAGAGGTTTGCTCGTCCTCGAGCAAAAGAAGAAAGAAGGGAGTTGAAGAAGAAGATAAGTGGGAGATGGAGGCGTGAGAGGGTTTTGGCCAAGGGGGAAAGAAGTGTTTGTGATGTGTGAAAGTGGAGGAGTAAGTGGGGGGTATATATAGGGTAAGAGGAGGGGTTGGTTCGTGTGAAGTTGGGTGGTTTGGGGAGGGAAATAGTTTGAATTTTAATGGCGAGGTAGGTGGGGTTTTATGATGGGTTTTTAGGAATTAGGGGATGGATATGAGTGGTAAAGAGAATATGGGGAAGAGGGTAAGATTTGATTGGTGAGTGGTGTTTTGGGTAGAGTGTTATAGAGAGGTGTGAAGAAGAGAAAAAGTAAGGTGGGGGTAGGTAGGGATCCTGTGAGGTCCACAGATCCTGAGGTGTCACGGATTTTTCGTCCCTGCACCTCTTTGGCGTTAAAGGCCCTCTATGTGCCATTCATGGCATTTAAACGCCAGGCTACTGCCCTTTTCTGGCATTAAACACCAGTCTGCCTGCGAGTTCTGGCATTTAACGCCCAGAATGGTGCTAGGCTGGGCGTTTAAACGCCTTTTTTTCTACCCTTACTGGCGTTTAAATGCCAGTTTGCCTTCCAGTTTTGGCGTTTAAAGCCCAGAATGGTGCCAGGCTGGGTGTTAAACGCCCATTTTGGTATCCTTACTGGCGTTTAAATGGCAGTAAGCTCGTCCTCCAGGGTGTGCTATTTTTGATGCTGTTTTTGATTTTGCTTTAATTTTTACAGTTGTTTTTGTGACTCCATGTGATCATCATCCTAAAGAAAACATAAAGTAACATAGATAAAGAAATAAATTGAGTTGCCTCCCAATAAGCGCTTCTTTAATGTCAATAGCTTGATAGTGAGCTCTTTTCAGAGCTTCACAATTGTTCAGAGCATGGTTGTGGCCTCCCAATACCAAATTTAGAGTTTGAGTGTGGAGGCTCTGCTTGACTCTGTATGGAGAGAATTAGATGAAGCCTTTCATGCTTCTTTTCCATGTTTATAGAGGAAGATCCTTTGGCGTTAGACAAAAGTTAGTCCTCATTCAACTGAAGGACTAACTCTCCTTTGACCACATCAATTACAGCCTTCGATGTGGCTAGGAAGGGTCTTCCAAGGATGATGGATTCATCCTCATCCTTCCCAGTGTCTAGGATTATGAAGTCAGCAGGGATGTAAAGGCCTTCAACCTTCATTAAGACATCCTCACAAGTCCATAAGCCTTTTTCATCGATCTGTTTGCCATCTCCAATGAGATTCTTGCAGCTTGTACCTCAAAGATTCCTAGTTTCTCCATTACAGAGAGTAGCATGAGGTTGATGCCTGACCCCAGGTCACACAGAGCCTTCTCAAAGGTCATGGTGCAAATGGTGCAAGGTATTAAGAACGTTCTGGGATTCGGCTTCTTTTAAGGTATCTTCAGCTGAACCAAGGCATTTAGTTCATTAATGAACAATGGAGGTTCATCCTCCTAAGTCTCATTACCAAATAACTTGGCATTCAGCTTCATGATTGCTCCTAAATACTGAGTAACTTGCTTTTTAGCAATGACTTCATCTTTTTCAGAAGAAGAATATTCATCAGAGCTATTGAATGGTAATAGGAAATTCAGTGAAATCTCTATGGTCTCTGCTTGAGCCTCAGATTCCTTTGGTTCCTCATGAGGGAACTCTCTAGTGGTCAGTAGACGTCTATTGAGGTCTTTCTCATTGGGAACCACTGCCTCTTCCTCTTTTCCAGGTTTGGCCACGCCAAGTATGGTTATGGCCTTGCACTCCTCTTTTTGGATTCTCTTCTGTATTGCTTGTGAGAGTACTAGGAGGAGTTTTAGTAATTCTTTTACTCAGCTGACCCACTTGTCCCTTCAAATTTCTGATGGAGGACCTTGTTTCAATCATGAAATTGATAGTGGCCTTAGATAGATCAGAGACTATGCTTGCTAGACCAGAGAGGCTCTGCTCAGAATTCTCTGTCTGTTGCTGAGAAGATGATGAAAAAGGTTTGCTATTGCCAAACTTATTTCTCCTACCATTATTATTGTTGAAGCCTTGTTGAGGCTTCTATTGATCCTTCCATGAGAAATTTAGAGGATTCCTCCGTGAAGGATTATAGGTGTTTCCAAAAGATTCTCCCATGTAATTCACCTCTTCCGTTACAGGATTCTCAGGGTCATAAGCTTCTCCTTCTGAGGAGGCTTCTTTAGCACTGCCAGATGCAGCTTGCAATCCAGTCAGATTCTAAAAAATCATATTGACTTGCTGAGTCAATATTTTGTTCTGAGCTAATATGGCATTCAGAGTATCAATCTCAAGAACTCCTCTCTTCTGAGTCGTCCCATTGTTCATAGGATTTCTTTCAGAAGTGTACATGTACTGGTTATTTGCAACCATCTCAATGAGTTCCTGGGCCTCTGATGAGCGGATAATTTATACGCTTTTTGGCATTGTTTTTAGTATGTTTTTAGTATATTTTAGTTAGTTTTTAGTATATTTTTATTAGTTTTCAGTTAAAATTCACTTTTCTGGACTTTACTATGAGTTTGTGTGTTTTTCTGTGATTTCAGGTATTTTCTGGCTGAAATTGAGGGTCCTGAGCAAAAATCTGATTCAGAGACTGAAAAGGACTGCAGATGCTGTTGGATTCTGACCTCCCTGCACTCGAAGTGGATTTTCTGGAGCTACAGAAGCCCAATTGGCGCGCTCTCAACGGCGTTTGAAAGTAGACATCCTGGGCTTTCCAGCAATGTATAATAGTCCATACTTTGCCCGAGATTTGATGGCCCAAATCGGCGTGGCAAATCAGCCTCAGAATTTTCAGCGTTTAACGCTGGAACTGGCATAAAACTTGGAGTTAAACGCCCAAACTGGCATGAAAGCTGGCGTTTAACTCCAGAAAAAGTCTCTACACATGAAAGCTTCAATGCTCAGCCCAAGCACACACTAAGTGGACCCAGAAGTAGATTTTTATGTCATTTACTCATTTCTGTATACCCTAGGTTACTAGTTCACTATTAATAGGATCTTTTGACATTGTATCTGTACCTCATGACACTTTACACGTTTCTTTGTGTACTTCCCACGGCATGAGTCTCTAAACCCCATGGTTGGGGGTGAGGAGCTCTGCTGTATCTTGATGGATTAATGCAATTACTACTGTTTTTCATTCAATCATGCTTGCTTCCATTCTAAGATATCACTTGTTCTTAACCCGGATGAATGTGATGATCCGTGACACTCATCATATTCTCAACTATGAACGTGTGCCTGACAACCACCTCCGTTCTATCTTAGATTGAGTAGATATCTCTTGGATTCCTTAACTAGAAAGCTAGAATTGATGGCGGCATTCAAGAGAATCCGGAAGGTCTAAACCTTGTCTGTGGTATTCTGAGTAGGATTCAATGATTGAATGACTGTGATGAGCTTCAAACTCCTGAGGGCGGGGCGTTAGTGACAGACACAAAAGAATCACTGGATTCTATTCTGGCCTGATTGAGAACCGACAGATGGATAGCCGTGCCGTGACAGGGTGCGTTGAACATTTCCACTGAGAGGATGGGAGGTAGCCACTGACAACGGTGAAACCCTTGCATACAGCTTGCCATGGAAGGAGCCTTGCGTGCTTGAAGAAGAAGATAGTAGGAAAGCAGAGATTCAGAAGATGGAGCATCTCCAAAACCTCAACCTATTCTCCATTACTGCAAAACAGGTACGTATTTCATGTTCCTTTACTTTTCACAATCAATCCTGATAATTATTGATATCCTGACTAAGATTTACAAGATAACCATAGCTTGCTTCAAGCCGACAATCTCCGTGTGATCGACCCTTACTCACGTAAGGTATTACTTGGACGACCCAGTGCACTTGCTGGTTAGTTGTGCGGAATTGCAAAGTGTGATTGCAATTTCGTGCACCAAGTTTTTGGCGCCGTTGCCGGGGATTGTTCGAGTTTGGACAACTGACGGCTTATCTTGTTGCTTAGATTAGGACTGTTTTATTTTCGTTGGTTTAGAGTCTTTTAGTTGAGTCTAGTTTCATATTTTAAGTTTGGTGTCAATTGCATGCTTTTGTTTTTCTTTTAATTTTTGAATTTGCATGTCTTTAGTCCCTTTTTGATCCTTAAAAATTCTAAGTTTGGTGTCCTCCTTGTGTTTTTCCTTTAAAATTTTCGAAAATTAGTGTTTGATTTTCTAAAAATTTTAAGTTTGGTGTCAATTTTTTTTTTCTCTTTCCTCATTTCAAAAATCAAATCTTTTTCAAAAAAAATTTTTCAATCATATCTTTTTAATTGCTAATCTCAAAATCTTTTTGATTAACTAATTGATTCAGTTTTCAATTTACTTTGATCTTATTTCCTTTTAATTTTTGAATTTTTTATTTTATTTTCCTTTTTGTTTTATTTTATTTTTTTTCGGTTAATTCAAAAAAAAATATTTATCTACTTGCAATCCATATCATTCCCCTTTATCCATCATGGACATAAGTGGGATTGAATAGTCCAGAAGGACTCTGGGGTCATATGCTAACCCCATTACAGCTGCGTATGGGAGTAGCATCTGTACACCTCCCATCAAAGCAAGCAGCTTTGAGCTAAATCCTTAACTCATTATCATAGTGTAGCAAAATTGCCAGTATTCCGGTCTTCCACAGGAAGAGCCTACTGAGTTTCTGGCACAGTTCTTGCAAATTGCTGACACAATACGTGATAAAGAGGTAGATCAGGATGTCTACAGACTATTACTGTTTCCATTTGCTGTAAAAGATCAAGCTAAGAGGTGGTTGAATAACCAACCTACAGCAAGCATAAGGACATGGAAACAGTTATCAGACAAATTCCTGAATCACTTTTACCCTCCAAAGAGGATGACACAGCTAAGGCTGGACATCCAAGGCTTTAAACAAGAGGATAATGAATCCCTTTATAATGCCTGGGAGAGGTATAGAGGTATGCTAAGAAAATGGCCCTCTGAAATGTTTTCAGAGTGGGTACAATTAGACATCTTCTACTATGGGCTTACAGAAAAAGCTCAGATGTCTTTAGACCACTCAGCTGGTGGATCTATACACATGAGGAAGACAATTGAAGAGGCTCAAGAGCTCATAGACACTGTTGCTAGAAACCAATATTTGTACTCTAGCAATGAGTTCTCTCCAACAGGGGAAGTCATGGCAGTAGCCACTGATCCTAATCTTCAAGAACAGATGATTGAGCTTAATCAACAATTGCTCCTGATGACAGAACAGTTAGCAGAATTTAAAGAGATGCTCCATGAAACTAAAGTTGCTAACAAGAACATAGAACTGTAATTGAATCAAGCAAAACAGCAGATATCTAAACAGATAACAGAAGAATGTCAAGCAGTTCAACTGAGGAGTGGGAAGACATTGAATAACACTGCTCAAAGTAGCAGAAATCCAAATAAGGAACAATTGACAGAGGACAACCAAACCACTATCCAAAATCCCTCTGAGGACAGTAAGAGCCCAGAGAGGAATGTTGTTGGCGTTCAAACGCCAGAAAAGGAGGGAAAGCTGGCGTTAAACACCCATTCCTTGCCCAGTTCTGGCGTTCAAACGCCAGAAAAGGGGGAAAAGTTGGCGTTAAACGCCCATTTTCCACCTAATCCTGGCGTTCAAACGCAAAAGGGGAACCAGACACCTGATAGTGCTGATAGTAATCCCTCTAAAAAGGCTTCTTCAACCACTTTTGTAAGGAATAAACCTGCAGCATCTAAGGTTGAAGAATATAAAGCCAAGATGCCTTATCCTCAAAAACTCCGCCAAGCGGAACAGGATAAGCAGTTTGCTCGCTTTGCAGACTATCTAAGGACTCTTGAAATAAAGATTTCGTTTGCAGAGGCACTTGAGCAAATACCTTCTTATGCTAAGTTCATGAAAGAGATCTTAAGTCATAAGAAGGATTGGAGAGAAACTGAAAAAGTATTTCTCACTGAAGAATGCAGTGCAGTCATTCTAAAAAGCTTACCAGAAAAGCTTCAAGATCCAGGAAGCTTTATGATACCCTGCACATTAGAAGGTGCTTGCACCAAGACAGCCCTGTATGACCTTGGAGCAAGTATCAATATAATACCTGCATCCACTATCAGAAAGCTTGGGTTGACTGAAGAAGTCAAACCAACCCGGATATGCCTCCAACTTGCTGATGGCTCCATTAAACATCCATCAGGCATAATAGAGGACATGATTGTCAAGGTTGGGCCATTCGCCTTTCCAACTAACTTTGTGGTGCTGGAAATGGAGGAGCACAAGAGTGCAACTCTCATTCTAGGAAGACCTTTCCTAGCAACTGGACGAACTCTTATTGATGTACAAAAAGGGGAAGTAACCCTGAGAGTCAATGAGGATGAGTTCAAGTTGAATACTGTAAAAGCTATGCAGCATCCAGACACACCAAATGACTGCATGGGCGCTGACATTATTGACTCTCTGGTAGAAGAGATCAATATGACTGAAGGCCTAGAATCAGAGCTTGAGGACATCTTCAAGGATGCTCAACCTGATCAAGAAGAACCAGAGGAAACAAAGGAATTTTCGAAAATTCCTCAAGAGGAGGATAAGCCTCCCAAACCTGAACTCAAACCACTACCACCATCCCTGAAGTATGCATTTCTGGGAGAGTGTGACACTTTTCCAGTGATTATAAGCTCTGCTTTAAATCCACAGGAAGAGGAAGCACTGATTCAAGTGCTAAGGATACACAAGACAGCTCTTGGGTGGTCCATAAGTGATCTTAAGGGCATTAGCCCAGCTAGATGCATGCACAAGATCCTGTTGGAGGATAATGCAAAACCAGTGGTCCAACCACAGAGGAGGCTAAATCCAGCCATGAAGGAGGTGGTGCAGAAAGAGGTCACTAAATTACTAGAGGTTGGGATTATTTATCCTATTTCTGATAGCCCCTGGGTGAGCCCTGTACACGTTGTCCCCAAGAAGGGAGGCATGACAGTGGTTCATAATAAAAAAAATGAACTGGTTCCTACAAGAACAGTCACAGGGTGGTGTATGTGTATTGACTACAGAAGGCTCAATACAGCCACCAGAAAGGATCATTTTCCTTTACCATTCATAGACCAAATGCTAGAAAGACTAGCTGGTCATGATTATTACTGCTTTTTGGATGGCTATTCAGGTTACAACCAAATTGCAGTAGATCCTCAGGACCAAGAGAAAACAGCATTTACTTGCCCTTCTGGCGTGTTTGCCTACAGGAGGATGCCTTTTGGTCTGTGTAATGCTCATGCAACCTTTCAGAGATGCATGTTATCCATCTTCTCTGATATGGTGGAGAAATTCCTGGAAGTCTTCATGGATGACTTTTCAGTATATGGAGACTCATTCATCTCCTGTCTTAACCACCTAGCACTTGTTCTGAAAAGGTGCCAAGAGACTAACCTGGTTTTAAACTGGGAGAAATGTCACTTTATGGTAACTGAAGGAATTGTCCTTGGACACAAAATTTCAAGCAGGGGAATAGAGGTGGATAAGGCAAAGGTAGAGGTAATTGAAAAATTACCAACATCTGCCAATGTTAAGGCAATCAGAAGCTTTCTGGGGCATGCAGGATTCTACAGAAGGTTTATAAAGGATTTTTCGAAAATTGCAAAGCCTTTGAGTAACCTGCTAGCTGCTGACACACCATTTGTGTTTGACACACAGTGTCTGCAGGCATTTGAGACCCTGAAAGCTAAGCTGGTCACAGCACCAGTCATCTCTGCACCAGATTAGACATTGCCATTTGAACTAATGTGTGATGCCAGTGACCATGCCATTGGTGCAGTGTTGGGACAGAGGCATAACAAGCTTCTGCACGTCATTTATTATGCCAGCTGTGTTTTAAATGATGCACAAAAGAATTACACAACCACAGAAAAAGAGTTACTTGCAGTGGTCTATGCCATTGACAAGTTTAGATCCTATCTAGTGGGATCCAAAGTGGTTGTGTACACTGACCATGCTGCTCTTAAATACTTACTCACAAAGCAGGATTCAAAACCCAGGCTAATAAGATGGGTGTTGCTTCTGCAAGAGTTTGATATAGAAATAAGAGACAGAAAAGGGACAGAGAACCAGGTAGCTGATCATCTGTCCCGAATAGAACCAGTGGCTGGGGCGTCCCTCCCTTCTACTGAGATCTCTGAGACTTTCCCAGATGAGCAACTCTTTGCCATTCAGGAAGCTCCATGGTTTGCAGATATTGCAAATTATAAAGCTGTGAGGTTCATACCCCAGGAGTACAGCAGAGTGCAAAGAAAGAAATTAATTTCAGATGCCAAGTACTACCTCTGGGATGAGCCATATCTCTTTAAGAGATGCGCAGACGGAATGATCCGCAGATGTGTACCCAGAGAAGAAGCACAAAGGATCCTATGGCACTGCCATGGATCACAGTATGGAGGACATTTCGGAAGTGAGCGAACAGCCACTAAAGTCCTCCAATGTGGCTTCTACTGGCCTACTCTCTATAAAGATGCCCGAGAGTTTGTGCGTAACTGTGACAGTTGCCAAAGAGCTGGTAACTTGCCTCACGGATATGCCATGCCTCAACAAGGGATATTAGAGATAGAATTGTTTGATGTATGGGGAATTGACTTCATGGGTCCATTCCCACCATCATACTCAAACACTTACATTCTGGTGGCAGTGGACTATGTATCTAAGTGGGTAGAAGCAATTGCTACACCCACTAATGATACCAAGACCGTGCTGAAATTCCTCCAGAAACACATCTTCAGCAGGTTTGGTGTTCCCAGAGTACTAATCAGTGACGGGGGCACTCATTTCTGCAATAGACAGCTATACTCTGCTATGGTCAGATATGGAATTAGCCACAAAGTGGCAACTCCGTACCATCCACAGACAAATGGGCAAGCTGAAGTCTCTAATAGAGAGCTAAAAAGAATCCTAGAATGGACTGTGATGGCCCGAAGAAAGGATTGGGCAAAGAGTTTGGATGATGCTCTGTGGGCATACAGAACAGCATTCAAGACTCCTATAGGAACCTCTCCATACCAACTGGTGTATGGGAAGGCCTGTCATCTGCCCGTGGAACTGGAACATAAAGCCTACTGGGCAACCAGATTCCTAAACATGGATGCTCAGTTAGCTGGTGAAAAAAGATTGCTCCAGCTAAATGAGCTAGAGGAGTTCAGACTCAATGCCTTTGAAAATGCAAAAATTTATAAGGAAAAGGCAAAGAAGTGGCATGACAAGAAGTTGTCATCCAGAGTCTTTGAGCCAGGACAAAAAGTTCTGCTCTTCAACTCTAGGCTCAGATTGTTTCCAGGAAAACTTAAATCCCGGTGGAAGGGTCCGTATGTGATTATAGGAGTGTCACCATATGGATATGTTGAGCTTCAGGATATTGATTCTGACAAAAGGTTAATTGTTAATGGACAGAGAATCAAGCATTATCTTGAAGGCAATTTTGAGCAGGAATGCTCAAAACTGAGACTTGAGTGATTCTCAGTAAAGGTCCAGCTAAAGACGGTAAAGAAGCGCTTGCTGGGAGGCAACCCAGTCATTAGCAGGTTATATGTTTTGTTTTTACAAAGGCAAGTATCAAAAATGAAGGAATTCACAGAGTTACAGAAGGATTCAGTGCAAAAAGCAAAGAAAAAGAGCTTACTGGCGAAAAAACGCCAGTAAGGGGTACTTTGGGTGTTAAACGCCAGAATGGGCACCATTCTGGGCGTTTAACGCCAGTAAAGGTGCCATTTTGGGCGTTAAACGCCAGAATGGGCACCATTCTGGGCGTTTAACGCCAGGTGTGCTGCATCCTGGGCGTTTAGCAAAACGCCCAGTGATAAAGGGAATTCTGGCGTTTAACGCTAGCCAGGGCACCTGGCTGGGCGTTAAACGCCCACAATGGGCAACAAATGGGCGTTAAACGCCAGAATGGATGCCATTCTGGGCGTTTAACGCCAGAAAGGTGGGGGACCAAGATTTTGCTTCCCAATCAAATTTTTTTTCAAACTTTCCTTTTCTTACCCATACTTTTCTACATAAACACAATTCAACCTTTCATCATTCACTTTCAAATCTTCAAAAATCAAAATCATTCTTCAAATCTCTCTCAAATCAATCCCAAATCTTGTTCAAAAAACTCACCCTTCTCTCAAATTCTCTCCATATCTTCTCAAATCTCCTTTCAATTTTTTCGAAATCTCCTTCCCCCCCTTATAAAAACACGTTCGGCCTCTTCATTCCCCCACACCATTCAAATTTGCTCTTCTCCTCTCTCTTCTTTTCCTTTCTTTTGCTTGAGGACAAGCAAACCTCTAAGTTTGGTGTGCTTTTCCGTGATCACTAAGCCAAGATTCATCAAGATCATGGCTCCTAAGGGAAAACAAACCAATTTAAGAGGAAAGAAAGAGAATAATCCAAAGAATCTTTGGAATCAAGAGAAGTTCTTAACCAAAGAACATGAAGACCATTATCACAAAATAATGGGTCTGAGGTCAGTGATCCCGGAAGTTAAATTTGATCTGAAAGAAGATGAATATCCGGGGATCCAAGAGCAAATTCGAAACAGAGGATGGAAAGTTCTAACCAATCCTGAGATAAAGGTTGGAAGAAATATGGTTCAGGAATTCTACTCAAATCTGTGGCTAACAGATAAGCAGAGAATGACTGGAACTGCTTACCATACCTACAGAACCATGGTCAGAGGGAAAGTTATGTACTTCCATCTGGACAAAATAAGAGAAATCTTCAAATTGCCTCAACTGCAGGATGATCCTGAATCCTTTAATAGGAGAATGGTGAGAGCAGATAAAGGGTTGGATCAAGTTCTAGAGGACATATGCCTCCCTGGAACTAAGTGGATAACCAATTCAAAGGGTGTCCCAAACCAACTCAAGAGGGGAGACCTCAAACCAATTGCAAGAGGTTGGCTAGACTTTATTGGGCGTTCCATATTGCCCACTAGCAACCGTTCTGAGGTCACTATCAAGAGAGCAGTGATGATTCATTGCATTATGCTTGGAAAAGAAGTGGAGGTTCATCATGTGATTGCTTGTGAGATCTACACAATTGCAAATAAGAATTCCACTGAAGCCAAACTGGCTTACCCAAGCTTGATCTCCTTGCTCTGTAAAGAGGCTGGGGTAAAGATGGGAGTAGATGAATTCATACCCATTGAACATCCAATCACCAAGAAGTCAATGGAAGGACAAATGCAAGACAACTCTATCAAAAGGAGGGCGCAGGAGTTCCTCCCTGAATTTTCTGAAATTGGCTACTGGGCCAGCCTAGAAGCATCTATCACCAAGTTGCAAGAAACTATGGAGCAACTTAAGGAAGAACAGCAGAATCAGAACTGCATGCTCTGCAAATTGCTGAAGGAACAAGAGAAGCAGGGGCGTGAACTTCAAGAGTTGAAACGCCAAAAATTCTCCCCCCAAATTGAGGGAGCATCCATTTCTCAAAATCAAGGTTGTTGAGTCCTAACTCTGTGAAAACCTCTATCATTAGGAGCCTATTTAAATTTTTGTTTTCTATTTTTTCTCTAGTCTCATCTTATATCTATCTTTGAGTCTTGTTCTTAATTCATAATTAATAAAATTTAAAATTCATGTCTTAAAGCTATGAATGTCCTATGAATCCATCACCTCTCTTAAATGAAAAATGCTTTAATCACAAAAGAACAAGAAGTACAGGATTTCGAATTTATCTTGGAAACTAGTTGAATTAGTTTGATGTGGTGACAATATTTTTTATTTTCCGAATGAATGCTTGAACAGTGCATATGTCTTTTGAATTTGTTGTTGTGATAATGTTAAAATTGTTGGCTCTTGAAAGAATGAGGGAAAAAGAGAACTGTTATTGAGGATCTGAAAAATCATTAGATTGATTCTTGAAGCAAGAAAAAGCAGTGATTCAAAAAAAAAACGAAAAAAAGAGAGAAGAAAAAGAGAGAAATAAAGTTGTGATCCAAGTCAAAAAGAGTGTGCTTAAGAACCCTGGACACCTCTAATTGGGGACTCTAGCAAAGCTGGGTCATAATCTGAAAAGGTTCACCCAAGTATGTGTCTGTGGCATGTATGTATCCGGTGGTAATACTGGAAGACAGAGTGCTTTGGGCCACAGCCAAGACTCATACACTAGCTATGCTCAAGAATCATTATACTTAACTAGGAGAATCAATAACACTATCTGAGTTCTGAGTTCCTTAGATGCCAATCATTCTGAACTTCAAAGGATAAAGTGAGATGCCAAAACTGTTCGGAAGCAAAAAGCTACTAGTTCCGCACATCTAATTGGAGCTAAGTTTCCTTGATATTTTGGAGTCTATAGTATATTCTCTTCTTTTTATCCTACTTTGATTTTCAGTTGCTTGGGGACAAGCAACAATTTACGTTTGGTGTTGTGATGAGCGGATAATTTATACGCTTTTTGGCATTATTTTTAGTATGGTTTTAGTATATTTTAGTTAGTTTTTAGTATATTTTTATTAGTTTTTAGTTAAAATTCACTTTTCTGGACTTTACTATGAGTTTGTGTGTTTTTCTGTGATTTCAGGTATTTTCTGGCTGAAATTGAGGGTCCTGAGCAAAAATCTGATTCAGAGACTGAAAAGGACTACAGATGCTGTTAGATTCTGACCTCCCTGCACTCGAAGTGGATTTTCTGGAGCTACAGAAGCCCAATTGGCGCGCTCTCAACGGCGTTGAAAAGTAGACATCCTGGGCTTTCCAGCAATGCATAATAGTCCATACTTTGCCCGAGATTTGATGGCCCAAATCGGCATGGCAAATCAGCCTCAGAATTTCCAGCGTTTAACGCTGGAACTGGCATAAAACTTGGAGTTAAACGCCCAAACTGGCATGAAAGCTGGCGTTTAACTCCAGAAAAAGTCTCTACACATGAAAGCTTCAATGCTCAGCCCAAGCACACACTAAGTGGCCCAGAAGTGGATTTTTATGTCATTTACTCATTTCTGTATACCCTAGGTTACTAGTTCACTATTAATAGGATCTTTTGACATTGTATCTGTACCTCATGACACTTTACACGTTTCTTTGTGTACTTCCCACGGCATGAGTCTCTAAACCCCATGGTTGGGGGTGAGGAGCTCTGCTGTATCTTGATGGATTAATGCAATTACTACTGTTTTTCATTCAATCATGCTTGCTTCCATTCTAAGATATCACTTGTTCTTAACCCGGATGAATGTGATGATCCGTGACACTCATCATATTCTCAACTATGAACGTGTGCCTGAAAACCACCTCCGTTCTATCTTAGATTGAGTAGATATCTCTTGGATTCCTTAACCAGAATCTTCGTGGTATAAGCTAGAATTGATGGCGGCATTCAAGAGAATCCGGAAGGTCTAAACCTTGTCTGTGGTATTCTGAGTAGGATTCAATGATTGAATGACTGTGACGAGCTTCAAACGCCTGAGGGCGGGGCGTTAGTGACAGACGCAAAAGAATCACTGGATTCTATTCCGGCCTGATTGAGAACCGACAGATGGATAGCCGTGCCGTGACAGGGTGCGTTGAACATTTCCACTGAGAGGATGGGAGGTAGCCACTGACAACGGTGAAACCCTTGCATACAGCTTGCCATGGAAGGAGCCTTGCGTGCTTGAAGAAGAAGACAGTAGGAAAGCAGAGATTCAGAAGATGGAGCATCTCCAAAACCTCAACCTATTCTCCATTACTGCAAAACAAGTACTTATTTCATGTTCCTTTACTTTTCACAATCAATCCTGATAATTATTGATATCCTGACTAAGATTTACAAGATAACCATAGCTTGCTTCAAGCCGACAATCTCCGTGTGATCGACCCTTACTCACGTAAGGTATTACTTGGACGACCCAGTGCACTTGCTGGTTAGTTGTGCGGAATTGCAAAGTGTGATTGCAATTTCGTGCACCAGCTTCTATAGGTGTTTTTAGATGAAGGGATCCACCAGAAGAATGGTCCAATGACATCTTTGACATTTCAGATAGACCATCATAGAATATACATATGATGCTCCATTTTGGAAACATGTCAGAAGGACACCTTTTCGTTAATTGCTTGTATCTTTCTCAAGCTTCATAGAGGGATTCACCTTCCTTCTGTCTAAAGGTTTGGACATCCACTCTGAGCTTACTCATCTTCTGAGGTGGAAAGAATTTGGTCAAGAAGGCATCGACCAACTTTTCCCAAGAGTTCAGGCTTTCTTTAGGTTGTGAGTCCAACCATGTCCTAGCTCTGTCTCTTACACCAAAGGGAAAAGCATAAGTCTGTAGACCTCGGGATCAACCCCATTGGTTTTAATAGTATCACAGATCTGCAAGAATTCAGTTAAGAACTTATGAGGATCTTCTAATGAAAGTCCATGAAACTTGTAGTTCTGCTGCATTAGAGAAACTAATTGAGGCTTAAACTCAAAGTTGTTTGCTCCAATGGCAGGAATTGAGATGCTTCTTCCATAGAAGTTGGAAGTTGGTGCAGCATAGTTACCAAGCATATTCCTTGCATCTCTAGCATTATTGTTGGATTCGGCTGCCATGTCTACTTCTTTTTCGAAATTCTCCTAAGGTCCTCTCCAGAGTGTTGTGCTTTAGCTTCTCTTAGCTTCTTCTTGAGAGTCCTTTTAGGTTCAGGATCAGCTTCAACAAGAATATCTTTATCTCTGTTTCTGCTCAAATGAAAAAGAAGAGAACATTAGGAATAGTGGAATCCTCTATGTCACAGTATAGAGATTCCTTGATGTGTTAAAGGAGAAGGAAAATAGAAGGATGAAGTAGAGGGAGAATAAGAAGAATTCAAACACACAGAGAGGGAGAGGGTTCAAATTTTTAGAAGAGTAGAAGAGAATTGTTAGCAATTAAATAAAATAAATAGAAAGATATGAGAGAGAGAGTTTTCGAAAATTTGAAAAAGGAATAACATAAAATTAGAATTGAAAACAATTAGTTAATCAAAAAAATTTTTGAAAAATGGTTAGTGATTTTCAAAAATTAGAGGGGAAAGATAAGAAATAATAAATTTTGAAAAGATAAGAAGTTAGAAAGAAATTTTGATATTATAATTTTAAAAAGATTTGATTGAAAAAGATATGATTGAAAAAGATTTGATTTTTAAAAAGATATGATTGAAAAGATATGATTGAAAAAGATTTGATTTTAAAAAGATTTGATTTTTTTTTGAAAAATTGATGACTTGACTAACAAGAATTTAAAAGATATTTTTTGAAAATATGAGAGAAGATTAAGAAAAATATTTTTGAAAAATTAGTTTGAAAATTTTCAAAAAACATTAAAAGAAAAATGAAAAATGAAAGTTTAAATATGTTTGATGTAAAAACTTATGAATTAAAACATGAAAATTTGAAAAATATTTGAATTGGAAACAAAATCACCTTCCTTGTGTCATCCTGGTGTTAAACGCCCAGGATGCTATCCATTCTGGCGTTTAACGCCCAGAATGCTACCTCTTTGGGCGTTTAACGCCCAGCCAGGTACCCTAACTGGCGTTAAACGCCAAAAACCCTTCTTTACTGGGCGTTTTTCTAAATGCCCAGAATGCTGTCTATTCTGGCGTTTAACGCCCAGAATGATAGCTTTATCGGCGTTAAACGCCCAGAATGGTAGCCATTCTGGCGTTTAACGCCCAAAGTGCCTCTTTACTGGCGTTTTGACGCCAGTGAGCTATTTTTCTCTGTGATTCTTCTGCTTTATGTTCTGAATCTTCATTTCTCTGTATTATTTACTTGAAAAGATATCTTTTTTTGATTTTTTTTTGAATTTTTAATGAAGAGAGAGAAAAACAACAAAATGAAGTAGAACATAAAAATGCAACATTAAAACAAATAATGCATGCAAGGACACTTTGAATGTCAAGATAAACACCAAGAACACTTTGAAGATCATGATGAACATCAAGGACATATTTTTGAAATTTTTTAAGAAAAGAAAGACATGCAAGACACCAAACTTAGAAATTTTGAATGTTCAAAAACTATGATTTTGAAAATGCATATGAAAAACAACATAAAACACAAAACAAGAAAATCATGAGATCGAACACAGGAAATCATCAAGAACAACTTGAAGATCACAGAAGAACACAATGCATGAATTTTTTTTTGAAAATAAAAAATAAAAACTACCCAATCTAAGCAACAAGATGAACCGTCAGTTTTCCAAACTTGAACAATCTCCGGCAACAGCGCCAAAAACTTGGTATACGATATTGTGATTTACACTTTTCACAACTCTGCATAGCTGACCAGCAAGTGCACTTGGTCGTCCAAGTAATACCTTACGTGAGTAAGGGTTGATCCCACAAAGATTGACGGCTTGAAGCAAGCTATGGTCATCTTGTAAATCTTAGTTAGGCGGATTCAAATGGTTATAAGGTGTTGATAATTAAAAGATAAATAAAACATAAAATAAGATAGAGATACTTATGTAATTCATTGGTGAGAATTTCAGATAAGCGTTTGGAGATGCTTTGTTACTCCTGAACCTCTGCTTTCCTTTGCCTTCATCCAATCATGCGTGCTCCCTTCCATGGTGTAGGATCCTCTCAGGGAAAATGGTCCTCTACGGTTTCTGTACGGCTAATCAACTATCGGATTTCTCGTCTCGGATGAAAAATACCGAGTACACCTACCGCATGGCTAATCATCTGTCGGTTCTCACTAGCATCGGAATAAGATCTATTGATCCTTTTGCACACTGTCACTGCGCCCAACATTCGCGAGTTTGAAGCTCTTCACAGTCATCCCTTCCCAGATCCTACCCGGAATACCACAAACAAGGTTTAGACTTTCCGGATCTCAGGAATGCTGTCTATTGTTCTAGCCTATACCACAAAGATCCTAATCTCAGATTCAGATGCTTTGTTGTTAGGAGAGACAATGTGAATCGTTGATTAGAGAATCAAGAGAATATACTCCGGCTGTCGTCTAATGACTACGTTGAACATCATGTAGACCGCTTTGTGGTTGTCAGGTACGCGGATCTTGGCTAAGCGAGTACTGAAGATAGAGGGTGATTGTCACGGGTCACCCCTTCAGTCTGACTTAACTGAATTAAGTACAAGAGTATATCTTGGAGAAGAAGTAGGCGTGAATTGAACGAAAAACCATAGTACTTGCATTAATTCATGAGGAACAGCAGAGCTCCTCACCTTAATCTATGAGGTGTAGAAACTCCACCGTTGAAAATACATAAGAACAAAGGGTCTAGGCATGGCTGAATGGCCAGTCTCCAAAAAGGGTTCGAAGAACTCCCAAAAGGTCAAAGACTTCAATACAATAGTAAAAAGTGCTATTTATACTAAACTAGTAAACTAGGTTTATAGAAAATGAGTAGATAGTGCGGAAATCCACTTCCGAGGCCCACTTAGTGTGTGTTTGGGCTGAGCCTTGAAACTTTCACGTGCATAGGCCATCCTTGGAGTTAAACGCCAGCTTTGGTGCATGTTCTGGCGTTTTACTCCAGAAAAGGGTCTCTAGTGGGAGTTTGTGGACGCCTGTTTGGGCCATCAAATATCGAGCAAAGTATAGACTATTATACATTGCTGGAAAGCCCAAGATGTCTACTTTCCAACGCAATTGTAAGCGCACCAATTGGGTTTTTGTAGCTACAGAAAATCCACTTCGAGTGGAGGGAGGTCAGAATCCAACAACATCTGCAGTCCTTTCTCAGCCTCTGAATCAGATTTTTGCTCAGGTCCCTCAATTTCAGCCAGAAAATACCTAAAATCACAGAAAAACACACAAACTCATAGTAAAGTCTAGAAATGTAATTTTTGCATAAAAACTAATAAAAATATATTAAAAAGTAACTAAAACATACTAAAAACTACCTAAAAAAATGCCAAAAAGCGTATAAATTATCCGCTCATCACAACACCAAACTTAAATTGTTGCTTGTCCCCAAGCAAGTGAAAACAAAATAGGATGAAAAGAAGAGAATATACAATAAATCCCAAAATATCAACGAAGCTTAGTTCTAATTAGATGAGCGGAAGTTTTAGCTTTTTGCTTCTGAACAGTTTTGGCATCTCACTTTATCCTTTGAAATTCAGAATGATTGGCATCTATAGGAATTCAGAATTAAGATAGTGTTATTGATTTTCCTAGTTCAGTATGTTGATTCTTGAACACAACTACTTATGAGTCTTGGCCGTGACCCTAAGCATCTTGTTTTCCAGTATTACCACCGGATACATAAATGCCATAGACACAAAACTGGGTGAACCTTTTCAGATTGTGACTCAGCTTTGCTAGAGTCCCCAGTTAGAGGTGTCCAGAGTTTTTAAGCACACTCTTTTTGCTTTGGATCACGACTTTAAGCACTCAGTCCCAAGCTTTTCACTTGGACCTTCATGACACAAGCACGTGATTAGGGACAGCTTGATTTAGCCCATTAGGCAGGGATTTTATTCCTTTGGGCCCTCCTATCCATTAATGCTCAAAACCTTGGATCCTTTTTACCCTTGCCTTTTAGTTTAAAGGGCTATTGGCTTTTTCTGCTTGCTTTTTCTTTTTTTTTTTCCTTTCTTTTTCTTTATTTTTTCGCCATTTTTTCTGTAGGCATTTTCTTTTTCACTGCTTTTTCTTGTTTCAAGAATCAATTTTATGATTTTTTAGATTATCAATAACATTTCTCTTTTTTCATTATTCTTTTAAGAGCCAACAATTTTAACATTCATAAACTTCACTATAAAAAATATAAACTGTTCAAGCATTCATTCAGAAAATAAAAAGTATTGCCACCACATCAAAATAATTAAACTAATTTCAAGATAGAATTTGAAATTCATGTACTTCTTATTCTTTTGCAATTAGAAACATTTTTCATTTAAGAAAGGTGAAGGATTTATGGGACATTCATAACTTCAAGGCATAGACATTAGACACTAATGATCATGTAATAAAGACACAAACATAAACAAAACATAAAGCATAAGGGACGAAGAAACAGAAAAACAAAAAACAAGAAAATTAAAGAACGGGTCCACCTTAGTGATGGCGGCTAGTTCTTCCTTTTGAAGCTCCTATGGAGTGCTTAAGCTCCTTGATGAGCGGATAATTTATACGCTTTTTGGCATTGTTTTTAGGTAGTTTTTAGTAAGTTCAAGCTACTTTTAGGGATGTTTTCATTAGTTTTTTATGTTAAATTCACATTCCTGGACTTTACTATGAGTTTGTGTGTTTTTCTATGATTTCAGGTAATTTCTGGCTGAAATTGAGGGATTTGAGCAAAACTCTGAAAAAGGCTGACAAAAGGACTGCTGATGCTGTTGGAATCTGACCTCTCTGCACTCAAAATGGATTTTCTGGAGCTACAGAACTCCAATTTGCGCGCTCTCAATGGCGTTGGAAAGTAGACATCCATAGCTTTCCAGAAATATATAATAGTCCATACTTTATTCGGAAATTGATGACGTAACTTGGTGTTGAACGCCAAGTACATGCTGCTGTCTGGAGTTAAACGCCAGAAAAACGTCATGATCCGGAGTTGAACGCCCAAAACACGTTATAACTTGGAGTTCAACTCCAAGAAAAGCCTCAGCTCGTGGATAGATCAAGCTCAGCCCAAACATACACCAAGTGGGCCCCGGAAGTGAATTTAGGCATTAAATACTTACTCATGTAAACCCTAGTAGCTAGTCTAGTATAAATAGGATAAGTTACTATTGTATTAGACATCTTTGGTCTCAGTTTTGTTTTATTCTTCATCTTAGGAGGCTATTGATCACATTCAGGGGGCTGGCCATTCGGCCATGCCTGAACCTTTTACTTATGTATTTTCAACGGTGGAGTTTCTGCACACCATAGATTAAGGGTGTAGAGCTCTGCTGTACCTCAAGTTTCAATACAATTATTGTTACTTTCTATTCAATTCTCTTTTATTCTTATTCCAAGATATACGTTGCACTTCAACTTGATGAATGTGATGATCCGTGACACTCATCATCATTCTCACCTATGAACGCGCGTGATTGACAACCACTTCCGTTCTACTCTAGGCCAAGCGCATATCTCTTAGATTCCCCAACAGAATCTTCGTGGTATAAGTTAGATAGATGGCGGTATTCATGAGGATCCAGAAAGTCTAAACCTTGTCTATGGTATTCCCAGTAGGATTCTGGGATTGAATGACTGTGACGAGCTTCAAACTCCTGAAGGCTGGGCGTGATGACAAACGCAAAAGAATCAAGGGATTCTATTCCAACCTGATTGAGAACCGACAGATGATTAGCCGTGCTGTGACAGAGCATAGGAACGTTTTCACTGAGAGGATGGGATGTAGCCATTGACAACGGTGATGCCCTACATACAGCTTGCCATGGAAAGGAGTAGGAAGGATTGGATGAATGTAGTAAGAAAGTATAGATATAAGAGGAGCACAGCATCTTCACACACTTATCAGAAATTCCCACTATTGATTTACATAAGTATTTCTATCCCTTTTATTTTCTATTTATTTATTAATTTTCGAAACCCAAAACCTTTTAATCTGCCTAACTGAGATTTACAAGGTAACCATAGCTTGCTTCATACCAACAATCTCTGTGGGATCGACCCTTACTCACGTAAGGTATTACTTGGATGACCCAGTACACTTGCTGGTTAAGTTGAACGTAGTTGTGATCACATATGCCAAAGAGCCATTAAATAAATCTCATGCAAATACAAAGAGGGCAATCACAATTTCGTCCACCACTCCTCAATGTCTCTTCCTTGCTTTTGTTGCTCCTCCCTCATGGCTCTTTGGTCCTCTCTTATTTCATGGAGGATAATAGAGTGCTCTTGGTGCTCCACCCTTAGTTGCTCCATATTGGAACTCAAATCCCCTAAAGAGGTGTTGAGTTGCTCCCAATAGTTGTGTGGAGGAAAATGCATCCCTTGAGGCATCTCAGGAATTTCTTGATGTGGGGCTTCCTCATGCTCTTGTTGAGGTCTATGAGTGGGCTCTCTTGTTTGCTCTATCCTCCTTTTAGTGATGGACTTGTCTTCTTCAATGAGGATGTCTTCCTCTACAACAATTCCGGCTAAATTGCATAGGTAACAGATGAGATGAGAAAAGGCTAACCTTGCCAAAGTGGAGGGCTTGTCAGACACCTTGTATAATTCTAGAGGTATGATCTCATGAACTTTCACTTCCTCTCCAATCATGATACTATGGATCATGATAGCGCGATCCACAGTTACTTCGGATCGGTTGCTAGTAGGAATGATAGAGCGTTGGATGGACTCCAACCATCCTCTAGCCACAGGCTTAAGGTCCGGCCTTCTTAGTTGAATCGGCTTGCCTTTGGAATCTCTCTTCCATTGAGCTCCTTCCACACCGATGTCCTTGAGGGCTTAGTCCAACCTTTGATCAAAGTTGACTCTTCTAGTGAAAGGGTGAGAATCTCCTCTCATGATTGGCAAGTTGAACGCCAATCTCATATTTTCCGGGCTGAAATCTAAGTATTTTCCTCGGACCATTGTGAGCCAATTCTTTAGGTCCGGGTTCATACTTTGATCATGGTTCTTAGTGATCTATGCATTAGCATAGAACTCTTGAACCATTAAGATTCTGACTTGTTAAATGGGATTGGTGAGATCTTCCCACCCTCTTCTCCTAATCTCATGTCGGATCTCCGGATATTCGCTCCTTTTGAGCTTGAAGGATACCTCAGGGATCACCTTTTTCTTGGCCGCAACTTCATAGAAGTGGTCTTGATGAGCTTTTGATATGAATCTTTCCAGCTCCCATGACTCTGAGGTGGAAGTAATTGCCTTCCCTTTCCTCTTCCTTGAGGTTTTTCCGACCTTAGGTGCCATTAATTGTTATGGAAAATTAAAAAGTAAGACTTTTTTCCACATCAAACTTAAGAAGTTTGCTCATCCTTGAGCAAAAGAAGAAAGAAGAGAGTAAAAGAAGAAGAGAAGTGGGAAATGGAGACGTGAGAGGGTTTTGGCCTAGGGGGAAAGAAGTGTTTGTGATGTGTGAAAGTGGAGGAGTAAGTGGGGGGTATATATAAGGTAAGAGGAGGGGTTGGTTCGTGTGAAGTTGGGTGGTTCTGGGAGGAAAATGGTTTGAATTTGAATGGTGAGGTAGTGGGATTTTATGATGGGTTTTTGGGAATTAGGGGATGGATGTGAGTGGTAAAGAGAATATGGGGAAGAGGGTAAGATTTGATTGGTGAGTGGTGTTTTGGGTAGAGTGTTATAGAGAGGTGTGAAGAGGAGAGAGAGTGAGGTGGGGTAGGTAGGGATCCTGTGCGATCCACAGATCCTGAGGTGTCAAAGATTTTTCATCCCTGCACCTCCTTGGTGTTAAAACCCCTCTGTGTGCCATTCTTGGCGTTTAAACGCCAGGCTGCTGCCCTTTTCTGGCGTTAAACGTCAGTTTGCCTGCCAGTTCTGGCGTTTAATGCCCAGAATGGTGCCAGGCTGGGCATTTAAACGCCCATTTTTCTATTCTTACTGGCATTTAAACGCCAGTTTGCCTGCCAGTTCTGGCGTTTAACGCCCAGAATGGTTCCAGGCTGAGCGTTAAACGCCCATTTTGGTATCCTTTCTGGCGTTTAAACGCCAATAAGCTCGTCTTACAGGGTGTGCTATTTTTGATGCGGTTTTTGATTTTGCTTTAATTTTTGCAGTTATTTTTGTGACTCCACATAATCATCATCCTAAAGAAAACATAAACTAACATAGATAAATAAATAAATTTGGGTTGCCTCTCAATAAGCGCTTCTTTAATGTCAATAGCTTGACAGTGAGCTCTTTTCAGAGCTTCACAATTGTTCAGAGCATGGTTGTGGCCTCCCAACACCAAACTTAGAGTTTGAGTGTGGGGGCTCTGCTTGACTCTGTATGGAGAGAATTGGATGAAGCCTTTCATGCTTCTTCTCCACGTTTACAGAGGAAGATCCTTGAGCCTTAAACAAAAGGTAGTCCTCATTCAACTGAAAGACTAACTCTCCTCTGTCCACATCAATTATAGCCTTTGATGTGGCTAGGAAGGATCTTCCAAGGATGATGGATTCATGCTCATCATAAATCATTGTACCATTATCTCAACGAGGAGTGCCGTCTCACCTTTTTTCGGAGGTATAAATCGTGCCGAAAATAACGGAGAGTGTCATCTCACCTTGCAACTAGAGAGAATGCAGGCGGGATAAAACCACCATCCCCACATCACACGACAACCACAAACAAGCGGGATGGAACTACTGTCCTTACCCGGTGCAGATGCTAAATCAATACGCAAGCAGGACAAAATCTACAACCTTGCCACGCAAACGGGACACACCTCTGATCTTGCCAATTTAGTCTTTCAGACTACATTCAATCAAAACCATTGACTTAAATCCATTTCATAAGTGATGATATTCATTAACTCCAACTCTTTATCAATTTATCAATTTTGTTATCTCTTGAGCGGGACAATACCACCGTCTTCACCGTGGATAGGACGGACCTCCATCCCCACAACAGTTTCCTCCGGTTAACTAAAGCTTTATTCAAGAATAATTTAACTCCTCAGTATATTCAACGCTAATTAATTAGTTATTTAATTCTATACGGAGGTTATAGGGGTTATAAACAGGCTGGGAAGGCTAAACTATTGAAAATCAGCATTTAGTAAAATTTCTCACAATGGTGCGTACACATGCCTCTTGCGTACGTGCAGAACCTAACTCGGTTTGTGCAAAAATTCACATTCGTGCGTACGTGCCATGTGTGCGTACGTGTAGGACTTGCCTATACCAAAAATATTGCAAACTCTGCATAATTCAGTTTTTAACACTCATTTTTAAACATGTATAACTTTTGCTACGAAATTCATTTTTCCTCCATTCTTGGATAGTTTTAAAGTAGTCATCACCATGTTTAATTCAAAACAAGTTTCACTCAAATCTGAACTTCGAGCACCAAGTTATTGCCCATTAAAGTTGGCTAAAAATCACTTTTTACCAAAATTTTCTGCATAACTTAATTTTACAAATTCTCAAATTTACCTCTTTTAAAACTAACATAAACAAATGCCTAGGCATCCTCTATACTCAATCATCAATCCCAAATCACATCCTAGCCATTCAAGACCTAAAACAACCAATTCTCATCAATTAGCCATTTCTGATTCAATTTCATAATTCGTTACCATTATTCATTCACAATAATAACCTTTTCAATACCTCAATTGAGGCTTATAACTTACCAAAAGGGTGTACCTCACCCAATCATGTCCTCTTGCCCAAATTTTTATATCAATAGCCATAATAGGCAATTAAACCATAATATATATGGCTCAAGACTCAAATTCTCAAAATCATGTCATAACACATTGATGCACCACTAATTTGTGGTACATCTTGTACTTAATTGAGTGGATTTTATCCACTATTCTCACATTCATTCACAGAATCCGCATGTTTTATACTTTCCTTCCTGATTTTGTGCTATGATTGAAAACATGCTTCTTTGGCCCTAAATTTGCTAAATTTACTCTCTCTTATTACCATTCGATGCCGTGATACGTGTGTTAAGTGCTTTCAGGGTTTATAGGACAGGAATGGCTTAGAGGATGGAAAGAAAGCTTGCAAAAATGGAAGGAACACAAGAAACAACGGAGATAGCCAACGAGAATTGACGTGCACGCATGGCTCACGCATGCGCGTGACTTGAAGATTTTCACAGCAACGCGTGCGCTTACCTGACGCGTACGTGTGACATGCGCCACGTGCAGAAAATGCAAAAATGCTGGGGGCGATTTCTGGGCTCCATTTTGGCCGAGTTCCAAGCCCAAAAACACAAAATAGAAGCTGCAAAGTGGGAGAATCATGAGGCATTCATACACAACTCATTATTCACAATTTAGGTTTTAGATGTAGTTTCTAGAGAGAGAGGCTCTCTCCTCTCTCTAGGTTTTAGGATTCTTAGGTTTAGTTATTTTCAGTTTCAGATTTCTATCTTAGTTTAATTTAGTTTTTCTTCTACTCTTATTTGTTATAGTACTTTGGTTTAGTTGTTCCTCTTGTTGATTTGTTTATTTCCCCCAATTTGGTTTATGAACTCCATGTTAGATTCAATTTCTTATTAATACAATTGAGGTATTTCAGATTTATGATTGCTTTCTTCAATTTATGTTATTGATGTTTTCAATTGGTTGTTTGGATTTTATTATCTCTTATTGCTTTTCTATTTTTTTATGTGGTGCCTTCCAAGTATTTGATAAAATTCTTGGGAGGGTTTTAAATTAGCTTTTTATGTCTTCTTGGCTTTGGTAGAGTAATGGAGACTCTTGAGTTATCAAAATCTTTTGTTGATTGATAATTGAAAGTTGCTGGTTTATTTGGATCCCTCTAAAGCTAGTCTTTCCTTAGGAGTTGACTAGGACTTGAGGAATCAAATTGATTTGTCCACTTGACTTTCCTTCATAGTTAGAGGTTAACTAAGTGGGAGCAATGAATAATTCTCATCATAATTGATAAGGATAACTATGATAGGACGTCTAATTCTCATACCTTGCAAAGAGCTTTTCTAGTTATTAATTTACTTTCTTGCCATTTTATTTCCTTGTTCCTTATTTCAAAAATCAAAAAATATACAATCTCATAACCAATAATAAGTACACCTCCCTGCAATTCCTTGAGAGATGACCCGAGGTGTAAATACTTCGGTTTATTTATATTGGGTTTACTTAAGTGACAAACAAGTTTTTGTATGAAAGGATTCTTTGTTGGTTAAGAAACTATACTTGCAACGAGGTTTTATTTGTGAAATTCTTTACTATCAAGAATCCGTTCATCACACATCATCATTCAACCATCAACCAACATTAATTATTCATACTAAGCCATGAATATCAACCACATCAATTATTCCAATTCATCACTAACCTAGGGTCATCTAACCTAGGTTTTCACATAATATTATATAATATTACCCGAAACCAAGGCCCATACCTTCGTTGATAGCCGTTTTCAAATTCTTTGAATCTCTTCTCCAACCACACCTGAACTTTAATCAACGCAACTAAGCCTCACCCGGTCCTCCTCCAATCAAGTGGCACACCCAAATCCACGCCAAAACTATTGAGCAACTCTACTCAATCTAAAAAATTTCATATTTTCAAGCTAGGTTTTCGCATATAATTGAAAAAAATTAAAAGGAAAAAAATTTCTTACTTGGTATCACGTAATCTTGGATAAAAAATTCACTAGAAGTTGAGATTGAGCTTTTTCTAAAGCATTAAAATCATAAACTTCAATCCCATATATACTAAAACACAAAAACAAGGAAAAATAAAAAATGGGTCAGAATTCTCACGAGTACTCAACGCAAAAATTATATAAAATTAAAGAGGATAATGAGATGATCGCATGGCCACAAACAGGTCTTTAATCGAAGCTTTGGTTTGAGAGAAAAGTAAAATTGAAGTTGAGTGTGAATAATAAAATTGGGCTAAGATTTTTCCCTTCCTCTCTTAATCTCGTGGCTCTCTCACTCTCAATGGGTGATTGTGTGATTTTTTGGGCTTTGGTCATATTAATGGCCCTTTGGTGAGGGGCATTTTGTCTTTTTGCCTATTGGCCCTACCTAGGATCACATTCTTTAAGATAAGTGTTTCGATTTTTTAGTTTAATTATTTTTCTGGTCAATCTTATATTTTTATTTTTCTCATATACAGTACTGGAAAAACCTAAACCTGTACAGTTAATTATAACGTTGGTATATATTTTTTCACAATTAATTATATTTTTGCGCTCAAATTTATTTTTTAGGTTGAATTTTCACCGGTAATTTCCCAAATTGAAGATTTTAAGTCTTTTAACCCTTTTAGCTCACTTTTAATTTTTGATTAATTATTTATTTATTATTTATTTGGGTTTTACATGTCTTTTAGCGCGCAAAGATTAGTTTTTGTAGTGATTTTCAAAAATCACTGGTATAATTGCTGCTATATGAAAACTATAACGATCCACATTTTTGAAAATCTAAATATAAATAAGATATAATTTATTTTATAAATTGAAATTCTTTATTTTTAGGAATTATTTTATTATAAGTAATTAAATTAATTTTATAACTATTTAAATTCAATCAAATTCATATTCTTATATATATTTTTGTTATGATGAAATATTTTACATAATTAAAACTATAATTTTAGTAATTTATAAGTAATGAAAATTATATGTATATTTTAACTTGAGTAATTGATATTTTTAATTTAAAATTAGAGTTTAGTTAATAATATTATTATCGAGTTCGATATCCACCGATATGAGTAAATATCAATATAATTCGATGAATTTAGTTTTGTTAATGCTTTATCGTATATCTTTTATCATTATGTTATTGATATTATTTATATTAGTAACTCATATATATCATTACTTATGTTTTAATATATCTAAATTATTTAATTATCTATTTAAGATATTTATAACTTGAACTGCTGACTTAGCAGCTCAAACAAATGACACATGGCCTTAATCACACTTGTCCCCTTTATTCATCACCCTTGCCCCCTTTATTAATCCCATCATATAATCCTCTTCCTTCTTTCTTTACTTTCAGTTTTTCCACATTTGGCTATCATTTTCGACATGATATGATTTGGTGTTTGCTTTTGCTTGGAAGAATACTCATTCTTTATTAAATCTTTCACGCTAGAGCTCTTTGGGTTGCTTTGGTTTGTAGATTTTAGTTTATTTACAAGATCAACTGCATCAGTGATACGACTTCGAGTCAAAAACTCATATTTTATTATTAAGTGTATAAAGTATATCTCTAATTAATAAAGCTGCATAGTCAACTTAAGAAAAATATATATACTTTAAATAAAATAACATCAAAACCTAATATCTATTTTCTGCTTTGACCTTCGAAAAAATTCTTTCCTGCAGTGATATTTGGTGTGTTACGGCCCAAAATGAGACATGATTGAAACACATGAAAATTGTCCCACTAGCAAGCCTAACAAATTCGAATATAAGTTAAATGAGAAAGTTACAAATATTTTTAATAGATTTACAAGTATTGAAATGAATAGTTACACATTATTTTAACAAAAACATAAAATAATCAATATGGGTTAGATCCTGCATGTGACATATAGAGCACATAATATCTAGGAACTTAGCAAAAAATAGGTACTTATTACAGATCATTACTCTCGAATAGAAAAACAAAATGAGTTTTACTACCCAAGGACTAGACAATACATCTATAATCTTAATAAGACCATATAAATATTATTATCAAATTAATTTTAACTAGAAAATAGTAGTTGATACTACTAAGTGAATCAATAAGGGAACTCTCAGTATAAAAATAAAATCAAATACTCAAATAGTACACACTTAGCTGCTCCACCTCTAAGGATAGCATTTTTCTTTTGTGTGTCCATACAAAATAACAGATCTAACGTATAGCTTACACATTAGGCTAGCAACATCCCTACTAGCTGAGGTCTGAGCCAAATGCATCTAGGTTAACGTCATAACCATCGTTAACTACAATTTTTGAATACGAGCTTCCCAAACCAATTCAAAACATATAGTTTCGAATACAACAAATTCTTTATATCTTTTAAACACACGAGGTATCAAATGAGATCAAATAATACTCTCTCATCCAAATCTTTTTCAATAATATTTTCTCAATCATAAGAAATTTTAAACATATTTCACAATTTCAAAGTAAGTAAGTACCAATATATACTTCAATACTTCAAAAATATATATTCGAGTAAAATTAAATATTCTAAAATAATATAAAGCTTCATCAAACATACATATAGTCTCATGTAAAATTTCTAAGTTTTGAGCTTCACAAGGATATTTATTTAGCTTTATTCTAATCAATTTAAAATTCTTCAACACAGTTTTATAAATATAATTAAAAGCTCATAATAGTATAAACCAAAAAGTCAATAATTATAAACTTAAAGCCTATTCACAATTTGGTCCCAAGAGGGATCGAAGAGAACGAACCCAAAGCACCAAATTAACAGGTGAGAAAGGTTGAAATAGAATGGAATGAAAGAGTACAGAAATTAGACTAAGACAGTGGCAACAACTTCAATTCTCATGGAAGCGACAATGGTCACAGCACCAAACAAAAGCAATAAATCTAAATCGAATAAAAAGGCAAATGTAGATATAGTTCTAAAAAATCCAAAATAGAATAGAGACAAAATAAATTAGAATTCATTATAAGAGCAAAGCAGAAAAATAAAATGGTGGCAAAGATAAGGTGAAAATAAAATAGATTAAGGAAAGAAGGTAGACTAGAACAATGGTGATGCAGTGTTGCTAGCGAGTTTGGAAGCTCCGGCGACAGTAGAGACAGCATTGGTCAAGCAAAATAGTGGTGGCATCAAATCATCTCCTCTGGCAGTGGCTCCAGTAGCTCTAACGAATAGAGGGAGTGGGGGTCAACCATGGTAGAGCAGAGTAGAGGGTGAAGTAGCTTTGAGGTGTATCAACGATGAGCTCCGGCAACACCAATGGTTGCAGTAGTGGAAAAAGCCTCCATAGTAACATTCGTTCAAGACTACCACCCTCCTTTCCTCTATCTTGTAGCTCTCTCAGCCTCTCTTTGTTCGCTGCGCTTCCCGTTGCAATGGTGAAGTCTCCCTTCGATGGCGGTTCCTTCAACGGCAATGACACCGCGTCTCCTCGCTCTCCTCGTCGTGTCTTCTCTCTCAATGTCTCTCTTTCTGGTTTGTTCTTTATCTCTCCCTCTCTCCTTCAGCCTCATCTTAGTCTTCATTCTTCTCTCTTACATTTAAACCTCTCTCTCTCTCTCTTTCTCTCTCTCTCTCTCTCTCTCTCTATCAATGACAGTGGCGATTCCCAGCCCTGCCGGCACCTCTCCTTCTTTCTTCCTTTTTTTCTCTTCCTTTTTCTCGTTCACTCTCTTTGCTTCTCTTCTCTTTGCTTTTTTTCTTTGATCAATGTGTATGGATAAGAGTGAGAGTTGAGAGTCTTGATAAAATTAAGGTTAGGGTTAGGTAAAAAAATATAGAATAGATATTTTAATAAAATTAAAGAGTAGAATAGTAATTTAAAGTCAAATGTAATTCAATATAGTTATTTTAAGAACATTATTTATTTATTAACTTACTAAATATTTCCAATAACTACTCTAATTTCAAATTAGAGATAATTCAATTAATTTTTTTAGTTCATAAAATTAAACTAAAAAGTCCAATTATTCAAATTAAATTATCAAATTCTCATTATTTTCCAACTCCTAAAACTTTAAATTTTAAATAAGAAAATGCACATCTATTATAAAAGTTATATATAAAGTCTTAATTAATTTTAAACTCAAATTATCATAAAATTTACATACTCTTAATAAAATAATTTTTTGAAAATAAAATTCTAAACAAAGGTAATAAATCATAAACAACTTGTCATTTAATTTTCAAAAACTGGACGTTACATGGTGGCAGCTCCCTACCTCACTGTTGAATCATATATCTTAGAACACTCTTTATTGTCTGTCTCTTTATCTTCTCTACTTCATCCTCCACTGCATTTTTTTTCAATTTTTCATCTACCACCTCTGCCTGTAGTTCAAACAACACCCTTTGGGTCTCTTCTATTTGAGCTCCATCACCTTGCTGATGCAAATTTGAACTGAAGACTTGACTAGAAGTCAGTCCAAAACCCACACCATGCACTCTACTCGAGTTTTCTTTTACGAGAGCTTGGGCAAGCGAATCATTTTAGACAACACTTTAGAAGATTCATCATGCTGCTCAATCTCTATGATTTTTTCTACAGACTTAAATAAGCAAACATAAGCAATTACGAGCTAGAGCATATTCATCACAATTTATAATTAAAACCAATGAGAAACAGCATAAAGAATCTCAATGTAGTAGTTACACTAATGGCCCGAGATTTTTCATGGATATAGGAGCCATCACTTTGTTTGTGCACTACGTTCCAATAACTCTCTTCTACTAGCTTTTTTCCCTCATAGTTGCAACTGTAACAATATAGTTTATACCATCAACATATTCCACCCAAATAAAAAAAATATAGTCAAAAAGATAGTTCAAAGTAAATTCAAATATAAATTACCTCTTATTCTCTTCGCCTCACCAAGCTTTTTGAACCGCTAGTATGAGTGTATAGTTGTTTCCATCAATTCACAGTATTTTTCCTGCACTTCTCCTATTATGCCATCTTAAGTAAGAGTGATTAGATACCGATTTTTTCCATATCAATGTAACATAAAAATTATTATTTTTTACGAATTCAAAATAGGTTGCATGTATGTCAAGTTTATTGCGATATGCAAGGAACCATCTCCAATGCTCTTTATTAATTTTCGGCAGGTGTTCCTCAATATTTTGTTCAAGCGCCTTCGTTAAATCATAATACTGATGATACAACTTGCTCATTGTATCATTCCAAAACTTTCCTATACTTTTTAAAATTACACTCTTGATACTTCCAATACTATCTTCATCAAAGTGAAAAAATTTCTACAACGATAAGTTTAAATTGTTAATAATTGTTAAATAAAATTTGATTTAATTCAACAATACTATAAATTTTTACCTTTATACCATCGTTATAAATCTTGTCTTTGGTGTTAATCTTTCTCCAAATTTTCTCACAGATAAAAAAATTATTATAATTAGCACCTAGCAATCCAAAAATGCCACTCAATAGACCAGATCCACCTCTAATTGGTTGCAATTTTATATTGAACTTGAGTATGATCTTTCTACCATTAGGCCGATTTATAGCTTTCCTCACACCTAAACGAGCTTGCTTGATTATGCCATTAGACTTTATAAAGAATAAAACCTTATTTATGCAACCGTTGTGGCCAAGATCCGAGAAAAATAAAAATAACAGAGTCTAAATCATTTTGAATAAAAAGAATTCAAGATTTGTTACTGATGATATCAACATTCCAAAATTGGGTATTCTTGTGTCCTTTGCGCCTTTGAACATCAGATGCAGCAAAGAGGTTGTTAATGTATTGTTCAAATAAATCTACCCCATTTGTCTTTTGGTCTAAATCTTTATTGATTGGCTATAAGTTTCGAACATCATTTGTGTAGGTCTGTGGATCAGGTCTTGGTTCGCTACAGGACGAACGGAATGAGCAAAAAGATGTAGTTGTGGAGACACCACCATCACTGGATATGGGAATTGGACAGTCATCGTAATGGTCTGATGAAATCGCAGAAGCTCCTATTTGAGGCTGCTAACATGTTTCTAATTTTGATGTTTTCATAAAACAAGAAATTTTGGGAATCTTAAATTCCTAGTATTCAAATGCAACCATAAATTTGTAAATAAGAAAAAAGCAATAAATGTATATCAATATTTTAACAAAAAACTGAACATGGATAGAATTTCGCAAAACAATGATAATAATCAAATCTAAGAAAAAATTGATAATCTATCACCAAAAAAGCAAAAGTTTTTTCTCGCAAAATACAAAATATAGTTAGAGAAAATATGATCAAAAGAAAATGTGAAAATAAATAGCAACAATATCAGAATGTAGGACTCAAATCTATTCATCATCAATCAACTTGGGGAAAGAAATATCCATAAATTCAACTTGTAACTTCATTTTCAAGTTTGAATTATGCATCCATCAAGAAGTTCCAATGGTATCTACTACAAGAAAAATACTGAATACTGTTGGAATTGAGAATAAAATCCAACGGTATGTTAATTACTGACGAATTTACCATCGGAAGGAATCTAACAGTATAAATGGTGCACGAAAATTACACTCACACTATGTAATTCCACACAACTAACCTGCAAGTGCACTGGGTCGTCCAAGTAATACCTTACGTGAGTAAGGGTCGATCCCACAAAGATTGTTAACTTGAAGAAAGCTATGGTTATCTTATTATTCTTAGTCAGGATACCAATAAGGTTCTTTAGTTTCAATTGTAAAAAGTAAAAGAGCATGAATTTAGTAATTGTTATGCAGTAATGGAGAATGTGTTAGAGTTTTTGAAGATGCTTTTTCTTCTGAATCTCTGCTTTCCTATTGTCATCTTCTTCACGCACGCAAGGTTCCTTCTATGGCAAGCTATGTGTTGGTGGATCACTGTTGTCAATAGCTACCATCCGTCCTCTCAGTGAAAATGGTCCAAATGTGCTGTCACCGCACAGTTAATCATCTGTCTGTTCTCGATCATGTCGGAATAGGATCCATTGATCTTTTTGCGTCTATCACTACGCCCAACACTCGTGAGTTTGAAGCTCGTCACAGTCATCCAATCCCTGAATCCTACTCAGAATACCACAGACAAGGTTTAGACTTTCTGGATTCTCAAGAATGCTGCCAATGGATTCTAGCTTATACCACGAAGACTCTGATTAAGGAATCCAAGAGATACTCATTCATTCAAATGTAGAATGGAGGTGGTTGTCAGGCACACGTTCATAGATTGAGAATAGTGATGAGTGTCACGGATCATCAAATTCATCATAGTGAAGTGCGAATGAACATCTTAGAGAGAAACAAGCGTGTTTGAATAGAAAACAGAAATAATTGCATTAATTCATCGAGACGCTGCAGAGCTCCTCACCCTAAACAATGGAGTTTAGAGACTCATGCCGTCAAAGAGTACAAAGTTCAGATCTAAAATATCATGAGATACAAAGTCTCTAAAAGTTGTTTAAATACTAAACTAGTAACCTAGGTTTAGAGAAAATGAGTAAACTAAGATAGATAGTGCAGAAATCCACTACTGGGGCCCACTTGGTGTGTGCTAGGGCTGAGACTTAAGCTTCTCACGTACCTGGACTGTTTCTAGAGTTAAACGTCAGGTTGTAACCTATTTCTGGCGTTTAACTCCAACTTGCAACCTATTTCTGGCGTTCAACACCAGAATGCAACATGTAACTGGCGTTAAACACCAGTTTACGTCATTTATCTTCGAGCAAAGTATGGACTATTATATATTGCTGGAAAGCCCTGGATGTCTACTTTCCAACCCAATTGAGAGCGCGCCAATTAGACTTCTGTAGCTTCAAAAAATTTATTCCGAGTGCAGGGAGGTCAGAATCCAACAGTATCAGCAGTCCTTTTTCAGCCTGAATCAGATTTTTTTCTCAGCTTCCTCAATTTCAGTCAGAAAATACCTGAAATCACAGAAAAATACACAAACTCATAGTAAAGTCCAAAAATATAAATTTTGCCTAAAAAATAATAAAAATATACTAAAAACTAACTAAAACATACTAAAAACTACATGAAATTACCCCCCAAAAGCGTATAAAATATCCGCTCATCAATAAACCTCGCTACTAACTAGTTACCGTCAAATTTTTTCGGTCCGACAGTAATTACCGTTGGATTCTGTGACGGATTACCTACTCGAAAAACCAGTTGGTTTCTGGTAGATTTCTTTGACGGTAATGTTGGTACCACAACATCTTGTTTCTCGCACTATTACCATCGGATTATTCCCTCGATAAATCTGACAGTAATCTCGATTTTATGTTTTAAAAAAAACTATTGAGTCACAATTTTTTTAATTTAAATTTTTTATTTAAATTTATTTTTTACACAATTAGTGGTCAATTTATAAATAATAGAAACCAATTATATAACATTCAATACCAAATGTTCAATTAAATTAAAAGTCAAATAAATACCAAATGAATTATGTGAACTTCTTAAGATGTAGTGATTTTTGGTAAAAATATTAAGTTTGTTATGAGCTTGTGATGATGATTGATGAGGATGATGATTATGAGTTATGACGTTGATATATATAAGTTGTATTGTGTTGATTGTGAATTATTTGGAATGAAATTGATAAAATTGAGTGTTGTGGAAAAGATGAAATAGATATGGAACTGTTTTAAACATAGTTAGGGTCGTTTTGGGGTGTGAAACACTGGGTTGGAATGAGGATTTTGGTAAAAATAGAGGTTTGGTATTTTTGATAAAAACTTGGTTTTTGACTAACTTTGGCAGGTCATAACTTGACTTCCAGACCCTCAATTTTTGTCAAACTTCTTCAATTAAAAATTGGGTTAATGAAATTTATGCCGTTTGAAAAAGGACTAAAAATATTTTTAACAAAAAATTTATTCGCGTTTGAAGTTTGGTGAGCAAAATTGATTTCTGCAGGCTTAACAGCTTTTTACAATTTTTACTGGTCATGCGTACGCAAACAAACACGCGACGTGGATCCTGGGCACTGCCCAAACACTCTGCGTACGCGGGCGTGTGCATGCGTACGTGGAATGGGGGAGATTTATAGGCTCACGTATACGGGCAGTACCATGCGACACAGGAAGGCTTCCTTGTCCAAGGGGCTCGCACACGCAGACAAGGGTCGCGTACGCGAGATCAGCAAATTACACCTCCGCATACACGAAATATGGCATGCATCCGTGGAACCCCTGTTTTGAAAAAGTTGTATCAATTAAACCTATTTTCTACCTTCTAAACCTCTATAATTACCTTCTAAGGTCCTATACCTAGTCCCTAATCATAGGAAGGGGGTGAACTTAGAGAAGGAGTTAACTTGGTAGTGAAAAAATATTTTTGAAGTAATGATTTATGTTTGAGAAGTGTAGAAATGATGAATAAGTGATGAATGATGACTATAATGATAATGATGAATTGAATTTGAATGATTATTGGCTTGTGCACTTCTATTATCTGAGATACAATTTTTTTTGGTAGATGGAGTGGCTAGCCACCACTTGCTTTAAGTTGAGACTCGATACTCTGTTGACCCTATGTCACAAGATGTGGCCGGATACTTTAACTCTCCGAAAATTTCCCCAATGAGATGAATATTGAATAATTGAGATTATATGCATAGACTCTTGGGGATGCGCACACAGAAGGACTGTCCAGGATTAGCTACCAGACATGTCGGGTTTGGCTATATAACCGACAGTTGAGACTTATCAGCCACAAGGCAGGTATACATCATATGCATTTGTATGTTTTGTTTGAGTGTGCATTACTTGGGTTTGTCTATATGAATTTCTCATGCTTAATTGCTAATTGCTCTCCTTACTGTACTTGCATCCTAGCTGTATTTTCTTTGCTTGTCTTGTTTGTCCTTGTGACTGAGAAATCCTTCGTCTGGCAGAGGTGTGATGAGGATAGTTCCACTAGTATTCGGAAGGTTGGAGGAGAAGGAAGTAAAGTGTAGAGTTAGGGCTAGGCTTAGAATTTGAATACCTTAGACAAACTCCCTAATCTCTGGTTTAATTTACATCTTTAAGTTTAAATCTGAGTGTCAGAGTTCTAGAATTGCCCCTGGATTTTTCAGGAACTTATAGATTATATACGTTGGCACCTTTTGCTATGTTGACAACCCCCGATTCTTATTTTATACATATATTGTTATTTTTCATATGCAAATCAAGAGGCACCTCGGTGAGTGTTTGGAGTTTCCTACTACAAGCGAAGTTTGGGATACTGTATTTTGTTATTATGCTATGTGTAAGAACCGGAATAACCTCTTTAATAAAATAATAATTTAATTAACCGAAATAGATTCAAAAATGTAGAAGTATTCCTTTTAAAATATAAAGGTAAAATTTGAATTCAATAGATTTTTCTGAGTGAAAAAATGTATCTTTTTCGGAAAATTTTTGTAAAAATGTGTACTGGTGCTTAAGCCAGTAGTACCGGCTCTAGCCTGTCCGGTATCGTGTATTTTGGAAAATAATATTTTAAAAATTGAATTAATTTTGAAAAGGCAAAAATAATTTAAAATCCAAAATCGAGCACTAATTTTAAAGGTTTTGACCCAAAGTGGGCCAAACAGACCTAAAATGCTAACGGGTTGGACCGGGCCCAAACCGGATCCAAGGCTCAATATATATATGCTCATTAAATGAGCTTTCAGCTCATTTTCATCACCAGAGAGAGAGAGAGAGAGAGAGAGAGAGAGAGAGAGAGAGAGAGAGAGAGAGAGAGAGAGAGAGAGAGAGAGAGAAAGGAGAAGAAAATGGGTCTCACTATTCATTGTCACCTTCTGGAAGCCATAACTTGAGCTACGGTGCTCCGATTGACAAGCCGTTTACGGCCACACGAAGCTATTGTTGAGCCCATCATTTTTAGCTAAGTTTTGTAGGTAAGAACTCGAAACTCGTGCTTCAGTTTCCTTTCCTAACATTTCTACGTTTTTGGGTTTGGCTTTTGAGTAAGTTTTGTAATTTTGTTTCTTTAGGGGTGATCTAGTATTGGAATATTGTTGGATTTTGTATTTAATCTCATTGGGTAAGGTAATATTTCACTAAACCCTTGTATTTAGTGATTTTTGTGAACCCTAGGTTTGATGCTTGTATGTTGTATGATGTTAGATTGAATTTTGGTGTTTGTTGGAGTTTGTTTGAGGCTTTGGATCGAGCTTGGTGGCTTTGTTTTGTTGTTTGGTGTATTTTGGGAATCGGCCAAGGTTTGATTTCAGTTTTCTCTATGTAATATGTAATATTTCTGGACACTTAGACTAATGGACCATAGGATAGGTTTGAAATTAATTATTGATAATTGTGATGTATGATGATTTTAAGGATTGTGATGTTGTTTGGTGAATGATGATATTGAATAATAATAATCGTGATATAATGATTGTGATGCTATGGAAGTGATGTGATGGTGTTGTAAGTGATGAAGGGTGTATATGAAGAATTAGATTATGTAAATTATTGGTAGGTGAATATTGAATTGGAATTATAGATTTGTGTTGAATTATGGAGGAAGGGTTGAGTGAATTAAGTGTGGAAGTGATGAAATTACAATGGAATGATAAAGTGTAGTGTGTGGTAGTGTCTTGTGATGGATTGGGTATGTTTTGGTTTGGTTTGGTTGTGAATTTTGGAAGTTTTGGGAACCTAGAAAATATTTGGTAAAAATCTGTTTTTGGTAAACGTTGACGGATTATAACTTGAGCTCAGTTTTTGAAATTGATTGAAATTTATTTTATATTAAAGTTCATCTAAATATCTTTAAATTGATATAAAGTTTGATGAAAATGGATTTTTGTAGAGGAGGTTATGAATGTTTAAAGTTTGGTGTTTAAAACCGATTGCTGCAGCTTTACAAAATTCTACAAGTCTAGAGGGGTATGCGTACGCGAATCCCCATACGTGAGCGTGCCATTTTATTTGGCACTTATGCGTATACGAAGTCTTGTATGCGTACGCGAGATGGGCAAAATTTTAAGTATGCGTACGCATATATGGGGCATGCATACGCATAGACCCTGTTTGGTTGAAAATGATTTTTCTTCGTTTCTAAGGGTTTTCTAACTTTCCGAACTTCCTTCTAGTGCCGTTTAAGAATACCATCTAGTGCTTAGGTCCTAATATTATTAAAGATGAGTTAGAGACTTAAATAGATGAATTTCTATATGAGTTTAGAAGACGGAGACTTAGGTTTCTGATGTTGTGATTGAGCGGGTGGAGTATTATATTGGTGATGATTCAGAGAACTTAAGAGGTGACGATAGTTTATAATAGTTTTAGAAATTGGAAACCGATGATGGTTACGAGGAGTTAGGAACTTGAGAATGAGTTTCGATTGATCTAAGATTGATGAACTTGAGGTATACTGATATTGGTCAATGAGCTGTGCTGTGTTACTGAATTATTATGATTGGTAAGTCGCTATGTGCCTCGAGTAAGGGCTGTGGCAGTCTTCTACTTGTCGAGGTAGCGGTTCTGGCGTAAGGGCCGAGATAGTCTCCCACCTATGTTGAGATGTGAGGGCTGTGGTAGTCTCCCACTCACATAACCTTCCTTGCTGGATGAGTCTGCAGAGCCTATATCTCTGGCGTAGCAGACTCCCTGCTGCATCAGTGTGTAGAGCCTATATCCCCGGCTTGGCAGATTTCTCAGCTACATGAGTGTGCAGAGCCTAAATCTCTGGCGTGGCAGGAAAGCTACATCCGGGAGGATGGGTCGGGTTGGCATTTATAGACTGACAAGTGATATCACAAGCCAGTAGGATAGACATTCATCATATGCCTCTCTTATGTGCTTGTTTTCTTTGATTACTTGAAGTTTACCTAATTGTATAATATGCCTACTTGCTTCTTGAATTACTTGCTATACATGAATATTACCTATGCTTTACTTGTTTGTATATACTTGTGATTATCTGTTGCTGAGGGGGTTAGGTTGGCGAAGGATGTGGGATACAACGATGTGATTGATATTAGTTAGAAATTCCCTAAGTTTAGATAACCTTGTTTATGGTTTATGGTTTAATTTATTTATTTTTGTTAAGGCTTGAATATCTGTTTGGTGTGAAGTTCTAGGATTCCCTTTAGCATCCTGGAACCTTACATCTTACATATTGGGCACTGTTACCATACTAAGAACCTCCGATTCTCATACCATATGTTGTTGTTGTTGTTTTTCAGATGCAGGTCGTAACCCACCTCAGTGAGTTGTGAGATGGTGACAAAACGAAGTATGGTTTCATCTTTGTTTTGTTCTGCTTTATTTTGATATAGTCACTATCTCATCCTTTGTATTTATATAACCTTATTTCCTTAGAGGCTTTATTTCTGAAAACTGAGAGATAGGTTGTTGCTATTTTTAAACTTCAAAACTCTGTTGTATTCAGTTTGACTAGCCGGCCTAAACTCCGCAGGCTGTGACTAGTCATCTTTCTGTATATCATACTTATATATATTAATAATTATTACCTTGTGTATCCTGGAACTATCTCTACAAGTTTTTCATATATTATGCCTTATTCTATTCGTATCTATACGTTTAGTTATCGTGTGGAAACGCTTCGCGTTTCGTAATTCCGCATTATGCAAGTTGAGCTTTTTATTCCTTCATCGGGCTTCTAGTATTACTATTTCTTTATATATATATATATATATATAATATTATATGAGTCTTAGAATTGTCGTGACACTTTGTTATCCTTCGCTTTATGGCGCGAGGTATGGCCTAGGATAACGGGGTGTTACACTGTGTGTGTGTGTGTGTGTGTAGATTCTTCTCTGTATGTACTTTATGTTTCATCCTCCTAGAGGCTTTCATGGAGAAATACGTGCTTGTTTTATGTATTTTGGATGTTTTAGGATATATATATATATATATATATATATATATATATATATATATATGTATGTAAATATTCTCCGGCTGGTCTTGGTTTCGCAGGTCGAGTCTGGAGCTTGATATTTTGTACCTCTTGATATTTTGCTCTTTATGTATATATATAACTTTACCTTTCTTCCTATTTAGTTTTTTGTTTACGTGTGCAATGCGATTTTCTTTTTGCGGTTTTGCTTAAACTTTTCTTCAAGGCTCCTCGTTATGAATTTTCTGTCAACTATATGTATACATAAATATTTTCTTTTAGAGGTCGTGATGCCTCACCACCTCTGTTTTATGACTTAAGCATAAAGCTTTGTGGGGTAGGGTGTTACAGCGGAGGCCACTAGTGTCCTCCCCACTTTGCTAAGATTATTGAGTCACAGCCTCTAATCTCTCTGTATAGGACTCCTGTGTAACACATGATATTATGATTAGGACAACAGTGTACAGTTAATCTCTAAGTTTATATCACAAGATTAGGTGTTTACTCACATAATGATCCTGAGACCGCCGATTAGCAAATCTCTCTTTGTTCTCCTTCAAAGTGTGGGTGTACTTAAAGATCTCAACCAATATTGCATCGTGATCCAACAACTTTGACTGCACATATTGTATTAAACATGTTTTTGGGATGCCTACTAACGATATGTCAAAGAATATAACAAAGTTAATAACAAAATTAGACAAGCTACATACCAGCTTGGCCTTAGTCTTCATGAAGGTTGCTGAGCCGCCGGTATACTTCGATAACCTGGTTGATGCCCTGTTAGCTCTATTTGTTAGACGCTACCTAAACCCTTCATTAGTCTCCTAGTGAACGTACAAAATCCTCTTAATTTTCGGACAAGGCCAGGTAGTGAGGTGGTCACGCCTCTCACATACAACCTCCAGCATCTATTTTAGCTGCCTACCATTCAATGGTCGCATATCTTCCTAATGAGGGCAGCGTGCTCCTTGTCCCATATAAAGAGAAGCTACATAAATAAATTATAAAATTAGTTAATCAAAATATATTGTATTAAACAAAATAGAAGATATAAACTAGCTAAGAAGGTTCAACTATATTAAATTAATTACCTCTCACTTTTGAAACCATCGCTCTTTAGTCTCAGCAGGGATCTTCTTGTAGCTCAGCCATGGATGGTCGTACACAGCTTGATGACGTTGGTCATCTCCTGAGTACATGTGCTTTTGTTTGGCACAAACCTATCAATAATTCATAAACAAACCAACATGACAATAAAAATTAAAACTTTAGAAGAAAATAACCATAATATATAGAGATCTTTTTTAGAATTTTTGGCAAAGTTTCATCTATAATTGGGATGCGCCACAAACTGTATCCATCAACAATTAACTTAAACAGTATCAAATGTTGACAATCAATGTATAATAGACAATAATCAGACACTTTCAGAAATTCAATAATCAGGATATATCAAACACTTTCAAAAATTCAAATCTACAACCCTAAATTCAGTAAAACTAGAATCAACTATCAAGAATTGTAACTCATCACAATATATCAAACATTTTTAGTAGTTCAAACTTATAACCCTAAATTCACTAAACTAGAATCAATAATCAGACACTTTCAACATATAGAATACTTCAAGTAGTATTTACGTCATTCCGCCATTAGGCCAAATCGTCAATCGTATGATGGGAGGTGGTGGAGGGACATCAGGTGGCTCACCTCCGTGAGAGAATTCCAGGGTTGTGGTATCCGTCGCTGGAGATGGCGTCATTGAAACATTGGGCTGCTGAGCGGATGGAGGCGGCGTCATCGCTGTAGATGTAGGGACGTGATCTAGCCATAAACTTGATAGCTACGATTTTAGGAAATTGCACAATCGGCAAAAATTCCTTCCGGCAAGTGCACCGGTTATCGTCAAGTAAAAACTCACAATAGAGTGAGGTCGAATCCCACAAGGATTGGTTGAGTGAGCAATTCGGATTAGAAATGTGTTCTAGTTGAGCGGAATCAAGATTTAGATGAGAATTGCGGAATCTTAAATTGCATGAATTAAAGAGCGAGAAGCTAAATTGCTGAAATTAAAAGGGGATGGGGGTGATTGCATGAATTTAATTGCAGAATGTAAAGAGAAAGTGTAGATCAGAAATGGGGAATTCATTGGGTTTCAGGAGATATTGAGATCTCCGAATCAAAACATTTCTATCTCTTCCTCAACCAATGCATTCATTGAATTTTGCTTAGCAATCTTATATGATTGGATCCCAATTCCTTGGCTCACCAATTCTCTCTAAAAACAAACAAATTCTCAATCCCTTGGTTTAAATGTTCATAAGAAGAGATGATGCTCGATCACTGATTATACCACACAGCTTCATGAACCACAATTTGGTAGGATTACATGTCACAATATCCATCCAAACCCCAATCCAATTCACTGTGAGCAAGCTTCTCTAGCATGAATCCTCCATTCCTTTCCCAAGGTTCTGAAGGATTCCAATTATGGATAGTTTCTTTCCCAAGACAACTAACCAATAGAATTAGATCGAGAAGCTTTCTAACAAAATTCAAGAGAAAAGATTGAAGAAGAAGATAAAAACTATTATTGATTCATTGAATTACAATAGAGCTCCCTAACACAATGAAAGGGGTTTAGTGAGTCATAGCTCTGAATTCAATTACAAAAGTATGAAAACTAGCAAAATGATCAAAAGTTCTCCGATCCGTTCCTTTTCAAATGCAAAAACTAAGGCCTTTAAATAGGCTCCCTAAATTACAAAATGAAAATGAAATTAAAAGCAAATTACAATCAAATGAAAATAAACTATTCTAGATGATTCTTGTGGCCTTGATTTGGTGTTGTTGATGGGCCTTGCTTGCTTGAAGGGTAGAGTGACATAATTGATCCAAAAAGGATAATGATCCATTAAACTACACTCAAACGTTGCACCCCCCTTTCTTGAGTCGTCACTTTGTTCTCTTGTCAACCTTGCCAATTTGATGCCACATATAGACTATTATACCTCGTTGGAAAGCTATGGATGTCAGCTTTCTAACGCAACTGGAAGCACCTCAATTGGATCTCTATAGCTCAAGTTATGTTTGATTGAAGGTGACAAGGTTGCTGGTTGGTTTGACAGCGTTTAAGCCAACGTTTAAGTCACTTAAACGTGCTCGAAAATGCCAATTTTGGGAGCTCAGTTGCATTGTCCACCCCATACTTCTATACATCGTTGGAAAGCTCTGGATGTCTACTTTCCAATGCAACTGGAAGCGCATCATTTGGAGTTCTACAACTCGAGTTATACTCCATAGAAGGTGAAGAGGTCAGCTGGCCTGATTGCATGTTGGTACTATGCTCTTCTATGCACATTACGGGGCTGTTTTCTCCCTCAATTTTTAGTATCCACCATGCATGCCATATATGCTTGGAAAGCTCTAGATGTCTTCTTTCCAATGCATTTTGAATCACCTCATTTGGAGTTTTTTAGCTCAAGTTATTTATGTTTGAAGAAGGCATGGTCAAGCTGTTCCATATAACACGTTTAAGCTCCAGTTTAAGCTTAAACTGGAGCTTAAACGTGGAAATGGCTTCCTGGTGCATAATTTGGGTCGAACACGTTTAAGCTCTAGTTTAAGGTTAAACTGGAGCTTAAACGTGGAAATGCTCCCTGGTGCTATTCTCCTTCTGGCGTTTAACTTCCAGTTTAAGGTTAAACTGGAGGTTAAACGCCACTTTCAGCTCTTCTCAGCTTTCATGATTCTGGCGTTTAAGCTCCAGTTTAAGCTTAAACTGGAGCTTAAACGCCACTTCCCAGCATTATATGTCTTGGCAGTTTAAGTTCTAGTTTAAGCTTAAACTGGAACTTAAACTCCACATGTGATCTTCAAGCTTCCTTTATTGATTTTGTTGCTTCCTTGCCTAGCCTCTTCTTCCCTGAAATCATCCAAACAACTGCATCAAAGTCTTGCTAAAATTCATGAGAATTCTTCCATTCATAGCATTCAAGGAATATAACTAAAAACTCATGGAATTTGCATCAAAATCTTCATGTTTGAATGATTTAAGACAAGCATGACTATTTGGCCCAAATGATTACTTAAGGCTCAAGAAAATGCATAAAACAACTAAAAATAAAAGAAAAATGCTAGTGAAACTATCCTAAGATGCCTTGGCATCAGGACGTAGTTGGGGTTAGGGACCATGATGAACAACTGGTCCAATCCACCCGTAACTTGTGACATTATCAGGGTAGTCAGAGTTCAGGGAGAGGATCCAGAATTCCGAAGGGTGCCGGTAGAAATCCTTCCTCTACCATGACCATGACCATGACCACGACTCTGATTCGCAACACCTCTACCTGTCGTCATGTCTGCAAAGAGCATACTAATTAAATGTGCTAAACATATTCACAACATCATTCAAAATGCTTAATCAAAATAAACTATGTTAACTTATTGATATTCAACCATCAATGCATAATAACAAGAATCATGTACAAACAAGTATTGATTTTCAAAGATTGAGCCAAAAATTTCATTAAAAGCTCTTTGAGACATATTGTCCAACATTTGGCATACAAAAATATAAACAACACAAAATAGCACTAAGAAGCATTCTTTGAAACACCAATTCAAAATTCAGCACTAATGACATGAAAAATTAGCAGCATTTTGTAGTGACTCGACAAAGTATCAGTCAATCAATCCAAATAAATTAATATTCAAACTCAAGAAGCTCTTAACAGCATGTTTAACTATGTATAAACTAACACTAATTCTAATAAAAAAATCTTAATTTTAACCTAAATTCAACTAATAGTAGCAAATAATCCTAACCAAATCAAATTAACACTAGAATCAACATATAACTAATCCTGAATAAACTAAAATAGAGAAAAAAGGCGATCTGAGAACCTGAGTTGTAAAACAAAGCAAGAACTCAAGAAAGAGGGATGCAGTGGCAGTGACTAGCGACTACTACGTCTGAATGCGCTGGAACTAGAGTGGCTCTGTTCTAATTCTCTGACTGGGAATGAGGGAGGCAGGGGCAAGCTAGAAAGCCACAGTGCGATGTTATGAGGAGGGGAAGAAGATGGTCATGGGGGCTGGTGCGTGAAATTAGAACTTGCACAACTTTACTGGCAAGTGCACCGGGTTATCCAAGTAATACCTCAGGTGAGTGAGGGTCAATCCCACGAGAATTGTCAGACTGAGCAAGCAATAGTTGTCCTGTTGGACTTAGTCAGTCAAATAGTAAAAGATGGTTGTTGTTGAAAGCTCATAAACAAATAAATAAGAAAGCAATAAAAGATTTAGTGTAAAATCAATGTCAAAATGCAGTTAAGGTCTCGGAGATGTTTATCTTTCCAGATTAAAATTTCTTATTAACTATTTTAACAATGAATGATTCATTCTATAGCAAACTGTAAGTGATTAACCCTAATCCCTTAGTGATTAATCTCCTCTGATCCTCATCAAACACCACTTCTGTGGTCATCCAATTCGGATTGGAGGGTGAAGTTCAAAAAGCTAGTTTATACCACGAAGGCCCTAATCACCCCAGATCCTGGCTGAACAAATGTTCCTTGTCTTTAACAGGTTGTGGATTAGCCTTCTAGGAGGTATGTTATCAAGCTGTAGTTCAAGTGACCTCTCCCGAGTATCACAAGAACTTATGTAGAAAAAGGGTCAAACTCTTGTTCCACCCAGTTTCATTAGATTAAGAATGAAAATATATCTTAGAATTAAATCAAACATATATTAAAATAGAAAATTAATAATATTAATCCATAGAAATAAACAAAGCTCCTAACCTTAACCAGGAAATTTAGTTGCTCAAAACTTACAGAGAAAACAGGATTTTGAAAAGTGCAGAAAGAATAAGATCCTAAACCTAATTGATTTTTTCCTTTAAATACTAATTTAATAATAAATGCTAACCTAAAAGATATTATTTTTAATTAAAGATTACAAAGATAAAATTACAAAGATAAAATAAGATAAAACTAATGAGTGCTAAATCCACTTGGAGACCCAATCAAGTGTGGCTTGGGCTGCTTGCTGGCGTTCAGTGCTAGTCTAGGCGTTGAATGCCAGATAGGGAAGCTTGCCTTCTAATTTCTTGCCCCCTGCTGACGTTGAATGCCAGGTAGTGTTTAGTGCCCAGGGGAAAGCTGCCAGCATTTTCCTTTATTGCTCTAGACTTCTCCAAACTGCTCTAAATTTCAGCTAAAATCATAAAAACATAAGAAAAACTCAAAGTAGCATACAAGGGTGATTTTTGCAATAAATCAATTAAAAGTAATTAAAATCTAACTAAAAACAATATAAATACAACTAAAAAAAGGGTATAAGATTCTCACGCATCACAACACCAAACTTAAATTGTTGCTTTTCCTCAAGCAACCAAAACAATATAAGACCAAGGAAGAGAAAAAACACAAGATTTGAGTTATCCATCAAGCTCAGGTCTAACTACTAAATGGAGCTATTGACACTCTATTTTTGAATAGTTTTGGTATCTCACTATTCATTGAAGCTCAGAAATATTGATGTCCTTCCAAACTAAAACTCGGATGATATTATTGATTCTCTTCTTTAGACCCTTGTTGATTCTTGAACACAACTTTTATTTTCCTTTATTGCTTTGCACCTTTGATCCTAGCCGTGACTCTAAGTGTTTTACCTTCAAGCTTAACTTGAAACATAAACACCACAAGCACTTAACTGGGGGAACCTTTTGGGTTCGACTCTTTCTTTGCCTTTATTCCCAGACAGTAGTACTCAGAGCCTTAGGCATACTCTATAACAGCATTGGATCACGACTTTAAGTGTTCAATCTTATGGTTTACTTGACACTTTCACACCACAAGCATATGGTTAGGGAAAACTACTCTTTTGAGGTTTAGATCACTTTTGACCCTCCTAACCATTAATGCTCAAAGCCTTGAACCTTTTTTTTATTTTTCTTTTCTTTTCAATTCTTTTTGCTGTTTCTTTTACTTCAAGAATCAATCTTTTTCTTATTTCAGAGAATCAATAATACTTCTCTAAATATCAATTCCTTAAGAACCAATATACTCAACTTCAATATCAAATATGCACATTTAATTCATACATTCAAAAAATTAGAGATAAGGCCACCACATCAAAATAACTAGAATACACATGATATATAACTCAAATTCTCATGTATTTTATTATTACTCTCCTTCTTAAAACTTTATTTAAGTTCAATAGGGAATACATGGGACATCTTTCAAAAATAACTGAATATTTTAAAAGTTAACTACTAAACTAGAATGCGAAAAATACTAATAGTGATCATGCAACTCAGAATGGAAAATAGAAAATAGAATAAAGTATTGAAAATAGAGATAAGATAAGAGAGATGAGGGTAAAACTAAATCACTTCAGTTATGGTGGCTGCTACTCTCTCTGGAGGGTCCCTTTTGGTGCTTCAACTCCTCTAACTTGTACCCTTGCTTCTTCTGCTCCTCAGTCAGCTTATAAAGGATGATAGATTGGCCTCTGTATTCTTCTTTTAGTTGGTCCATGGTGGATATCAACTATCAAATGGATACTGCCAGTTGAGTCCAGTACTCACGCAGAGGAATGCTGTGTTCTTGAGGCTATTCAGGCTGCTTCCTCTGAGGAGGTGGGACTGGCTTCTGACTGGTGCTTGCCCAAGTTCCCTAGTGTGTTTCATACTCTTCTTGGTGATTGGGTTGTCCACTGCAATAAATATATCTCTATCTATCTAGACTTTGGCCGCCTCACACAAGCAAGATATGAGATGAGGAAAGGCTAGCCTAGAAAGGGGTAAGGTCTTTGCTGCGATATTATATATCTCTAAAGGGATTAACTGATAAACTTCCATTTCATTGTCTAGCATAATGCAGTGGATTATCACAGCTCACTTCAAAGTGACCTCAAAGCGATTGCTAGTGGGAAGGATGAAGCGTTGAATGAATTATAGCCATCCCCTAGCAACTGGCTTGAGAGCATTCCTTCTCAATTGGAATGGCTGACCTCTAGCATCCTTTTCCATTGATCCGGGGAGGCATATGTCTTTTAGGACTTGATCCAGCCTCAGATCAGCTTGTACCCTTCTATTGAAAGAGTGAGGGTCATCTTTGGATGGAGGCAACTTAAAGATTTCACTCACTTTTTCCATTCTAAACTGCAGAGTCCTCCCTCAGAGCATGGTGCACCAAGTTTTCAACTCGGGGTGCTTCTTCTTGTGTTTGTCTGTCATCGATAGATTTGCATAAAATTCTCGGACTTTCAGAGCTCTGACTTTAGTCATGAGGTTGGCAAGAGTTTTCCAACCCCTAATTCGAATTTGCTCTTGAATTTTTTGGTACTCATCAGCCTTTAATTAGAATTTGACTTCTGGAATTACCTTCTTCTTACTAACGACATTGTAGTAATGTTCCTCATGAAGCTTGGAGTAAAATCGGTGGAGCTCGCAAGTGACTATTGATGGATCTTTTTCTTTTCTTTTTCTTGAGAATGATTCTCCAACCTTGGTGCCATGGAGATTGAAAAAGCGGAGCATTCTCAATACCAAACTTAAAACTTTTGCTCATCTCTGAGCAAAGAGAGAAGAGAAGAAAGAAATTGGAAGCAGGGTGAGGAGAAGAAAGAAGATGAGGGAGGAGGTGTGAGAGGAGTAAAGGAAGGTTGCGTATTTATAGGTGTGAGGGATGGTGAATTCGGTTAAGGGAGGGGTGCTAGAGAATCTAGAGTGAATATTGGATTTATGGAGAGGTGAGGTTGAAAGATATGAATAGGATTTGTGGAGATATGTTAAAGAAATAAGGGAGATATAGGGGTTTTGGTTAAGGAGAATTAGTGGGGAGGATAAAAAAGATAGGATATGAAAATATATGAGTGAAAAGTAGGAGATTTGGTTGGAATAGTCAACCTGTTTGTGATACAGCTCCTCTCACAGTGTTGAACGCCAGTAGAGCATTGAACGCGGGGAGTGAGTTTAAATTTTCGTTGAATGCCCTAGGGGGACCAAAATTTTGCCTTGAGTTACTCCCTTTTGGACGTTTAATGTCCAAATTTTCACTCCCCCCTGAACGCTGAATGCCAGATCTAGCGTTCAACGCCAGCAGGGGATCTCCTCTAGGGTGTGCTGTTTTTCCTGCTGTACTTTTTTGTTTCTGTTTTGAGTGCTATACATGGTCACAAACAATAGTAAAATGAGGAAAATTATGAAAATCAATATAAAATGAACTAATATGAAATCAACTCAATTTAACTAAAATAGAATAAAGGAAAGTGAACTAGGATATGTATGGCTGGGTTGCCTCCCAACAAGCACTTCTTTATCATTATTAACTTGATGGACACCTAGTGTTATGTCAGCAGGTGGGTGGAATTCCCTTGCTCAATCTTATCGCGTAGGTAGTGTTTTACTCTCTGGCCATTGACTATGAATCTACCATCCGAATTCCTGTTTTGAAGTTCCACATGACCATAGGGTGATACGCCAGTGACCACAAAGGGTCCTGACCATCGTGACTTGAGCTTCCCAGGGAAGAGCTTGAGCATGGAATTGAAAAGTAAAACCTTCTGACCGGGCTCGAAAACTCGGGAAGCTATCTTCTTGTCATGCCACATCTTTGCCTTTTTCTTGTAAACTTTGGCATTCTCATAGGCAGTATACCTGAACTCATCCAGTACATTTAGCTAGAGTAATTTTTTCTCTCCTGCAACCTTGGCATAAAAGTTTAGGAACCTTGTTGTCTAGTATGATCTATGTTCCAACTCTACTGGTAAATGACAGGCCTTGCCATAGATTAGCTAATAAAGGGACATCCCAATAGGGGTCTAGAAGGCTATTATGTATGCCCAGAGAGCATCATCAAGCTTCCTTGCCTTATTCTTCCTGGAGATTCTCACTGTTTTCTCTAGGATCCTTTTGAGTTTTCTGTTTGAGACCTCAGCCTATCCACTTGTCTGTGGATGATAGGAAATTGCCACCTTATGACAGACTCCATACTTCTACAGCATTGAGTCCAGCTGTTTATTGCAGATGTGGCTGCCCCCACCACTGATCAGTGTTCGAAGGATGCCAAACATGCTGAAAATATATTTCTGTAGGAATTTCAACACAACTCGGGTGTCATTAGTGAGTGACGCTATCGCCTCAACATATTTCAACACCTAGTCTACGACTACCAGAATGTACATGTTTGAGTATGAGGGTAGAAAAGGTCCCGTAAAGTCTATCCCCTATATGTCAAATAACTCAATTTCCAAGATCCCCTACTATGGCATTTCATGATTGTGAGGAAGGTTTTCGGCTCTTTGAGACTTATCACAGTAGCGTACAAATTTTCGAGAATCCTGGAAGAGGGTTGGCTAGTGGAACCCGCTTTGAAGGACGTTGGTGGCCGTTCTCTCCCCTCCAAAGTGTCTTCCATACTCAAAGCCGTGACAATTCTAGATAATTTGTTGGGCTTCCTACTCTGAAACACAACGACTGATCATCCCATATGAGCATCTCTTAAAGAGATAATATTCATTCCACAAGTAGTACTTAGCATCATGCAAAAGTTTTTTGTCTTATTGTTTTGTGTACTCTTTGGGAATAAACCTCATGGCCTTATAGTTTACAATCTCTGCAAACCAAGGCGCCTTGTGGATCACAAGGAGGTACTCATCTGGGAATATCTCATTCATAGTAGTAGTAGGGGGTGGCATTCCTTCCTCAGGTTCAATCCTGGATAGATGATCAGCCACCTGATTTTTTGACATCTTTCTGTCCCTGATTTCAATGTCAAATTCCTGAAGGAGCAATATCCATCTGATTAATCTTGGTTTAGAATCCTGCTTGGTCAGAAGGTAATTAAGAGCAGTATGGTTAGTATAAACAATAATCTTGGAACCAATTAAATAGGATCTAAACTTTTCAATTGCATAGATAACTACTAGTAATTCCTACTCTATTATGGTATAGTTCTTTTGAGCATCATTCAGAACACGACTGTTATAATAAATGACATGCATGAGCTTGTCTTGCCTTTGCCCCAAAACTGCTCCTATGGCATAATCACTGGCTTCATACATTAATTCGAATGGTAGATTCTAATTGGGTGTGATAATGATGGGTGTAGAGACAAGCTTTGCTTTTAAGGTTTCAAAGGTGTGTCAGTAGCTAGAAGATTGCCAGTGGTTTTGCAATTTTTGAAAAGTCTTTTATAAACCTCCTGTAGAATCCTGCATGACCTGAGAAACTTCTGATTGCCTTAACATTAGTAGGTGGTGGTAATTTTTCAATTACTTTCACCTTAGCTTGATCAACCACTATTCCTTTATTTGAAATCCAATGACTAAGAACAATACCCTCAGTTACCATAAAATGACATTTTCCCCAATTTAAAAGCAGATTTGTTTCTTGGCATCATTTCAAAACTAAGGCTAGACGATTAAGGCAAGAGTCAAAGGAGTCACCAAAAACAGAGAAGTTATCCATAAATACCTCAATGAACTTTTTAACCATATGTGAAAAAATAGAAAGCATACACCTTTGAAAGGTTGCAGGGGCATTACAGAGGCCAAATGGCATCCTTCTGTCGGTGAATACTACATAAGGGCATGTAAACGCCGTCTTTTCTTGGTCTTAAGGAACTACTGTAATTTGATTGTAGCCTGAATATCCATCCAAAAAGCAATAGAATGCATGGCCAGCTAGTCTCTCGAGCATATGATCTATGAAGGGTAGGGGGAAGTGAACCTTCTTTGTCGCGTTATTGAGCCTTCTGTAGTCGATACACATGTGCCATCCTGTGACAGTTCTCATTGGGATCAGCTTATTCTTTTTATTATGCATCACTATCATCCCTCCCTTTTTGGGCACCACTTGCATTGGGCTTACCCATGGACTGTCTGAGATAGGATATATGATTTCAGCCTCTTAGAGCTTTGTGACTTCCTTCTGGACCACCTCTTTCATAGCAGGGTTCAGTCGTCTCTGTAGTTGCACAACTGGCTTAACATCATCTTCATGTAAGATCTTGTGCATGCATTTGGTCGAACTGATCCCTTTTAAGTCACTTATGGATTGTCCGATAGTGGTTTTATGGCTCTTGAGTACTTGAATCAGCGCCTCTTCTTCATGCTACCTCAGGGAGGAGCTAATGATTACTGGATAAGTGTTTTTACTCCCTAGGAACACGTACTTTAAGGATGGGGGTAAAGGCTTTAGCTCGAGTTTAGGAAGCCCCTTCCTCTACACTAGGCGTGCTTAGTTTCTCTTTCTGAGGTGCTGGCTCATCCAGCTCAAGCAGAATGTCTTAAATAATAGTGTCTAGTTCCTCTTCAAGTTTTTCAGCTTCAAACACTTCTTCAACCAGGGGCTCTATGTCGTCTATCCTCATGCATTCCTCAGGGGGATCTGGGTGTTACATAGCCTCGACTGCATTTAGTACAACCTCATCTTCGTTGACTCTAAGTGTCACTTCTACCTTTTGGATGTCTATGATAGTTCTTCCTATGGCTAAGAAGGATCTTTCTAAAATGATGGATGTGTCCTTGTCCTCCTCATATCGAGTATCACAAAGTCTACAGGAAAGATAAAGGGTCCCACTCTCACAAGCATGTCTTCAACCAGTCCCAATGGAAACTTGACCGAGCGGTCAGCATGTTGGAGGCAAATACAGGTGGGTTTAATTTCTTGAATATGGAGTTTCTTTATCAATGAGAATAGCATTAAGTTAATACTTACTCCAAAATCACATAAGGCCTTCTTAATACAAGTATTTCCAATGATGCAAAGGATTATAAAGCTCCCAAGGTCTTGTAGCTTCTCTGGTAGATTCCTCTGAATGACTGCACTGCATTCCTTGGTGAGTATAACTATTTCTGCCTCTCTCTAGTCCCTTTTGTTACTCAATATGTCCTTCATGAACTTAGCATAGGAAGGCATTTGCTCCAGAGCCTCTACAAAGGGAATTTTTATCTCAAGCTTCTTGAAAACTTTCCAAGAACTTGGCAAATTGGTTATCTTTTTTCTGCCTTCTAGAGTTTCTGAGGATATGGTAGCTTGGCTTTATATTTTAGGGCTTTTGGCAGTGTAGAATGAGTATCCAGGGTAACTGGAAAGAGAGTATCAGGGTGCCTGGAGGAAACATCCTTTGCATTGGGGTTTATTGCTCCTCCCATCTCTGGGCGTTGAACGCCCATTTTGCTCCCTTCTGGGCGTTCAGCGTCGTGGATGGTGCTTTCACTCTCTGATGACTCCTCTTTGTCTTGTGTTTTATTGTTCTAAGATTGGGTATCCAAAATCTTTCCACTCTTCAATTGGATAGCTTGGCATTCCTCTCTTATCTGTCCAAATTATTGCTATTTTGCCTGGTCCAAGTGTGTCTCCGGGTTCCAGAAGGAAGCTTTAATTTTCTGCATAAAGCTTTGTTGGCTTTTTGTAATTTTTGCAATCATGGATACTAGGTCAGATATACTGTTAGGTTGAGAGGGGAGAAGGAGTGCTTTTGGTGGAACTCTTTAAGCATTGCACTTGCTGTGTGAGAAAGTTCAGCTGTTGGACCAAAGATTCATTCTGGCCAAGAATGGTGCCTTTAGTAGACTTTTCCTTGGTTTCCTTTCTTACTGAGGTGTTCTCAACTGAGTATAAGTATTGATTATTAGCAACCTTCTCAATGAGTTCATCAACTTCTTTAGGTGTCTTCTTTATGTGTATAGAACCACTTGCAAAATTATCCAGGGACATCTTGGCCTTGTCAGAGAGTCCGTAATAAAAGATATCCAACTTGACCCAATCTTTAAATATTTCAATGGGACATCTTTTGAGCACCAGCTTGTATCTCTCCCAAGTGTCATAGAGGGACTCCCTTTCTTCTTGTTTAAAGGTATGAATATTTAACCTCAGCTCGGTCAACTTCCTTGGGAGAAAATATTTATTCAGAAACTTATTTACTACTTTACTCTATGTGTTCAAGCTCTCTATAGGTTGATCATCCAACCAGTCCTTTGCTTGATCTCTCACAACGAATGGAAAGAGCATCAGCCTGTAGACGTCAGGATCTACTCCATTGTTCTTTACAGTGTCACATATCTACAGGAAATCAGATATGAACTTGTTGGGGTCCTCCTGTGGAAGTCCATAAAACTGGCAATTTCGCTATACTAAAGTGATCAATTGTGGATTGAGCTTAAAATTATCTTCTCGAATGAGGAGTACACTAATGCTTCTTCCATAAAAATAAGGGGTGGGAACTGTATAAGATCCCAACGTTCTTCTGGGTTGTGCACTCCCATTTGGCCCCATAGTGATCCCCCCATGTTCCTGCATACAAAAATGATAGACAAAGAAAAATGGGAGCCTCTAGGTCAAGGTATAGAGAACTCCCAGTGAGATATCCTTAAAAGAAAAAAAAAATAGAGTGAGCAAAAAGAAAATTCAAAAACTAAGAATGCAAAAATTAGTCTTAAAAATTTTCGAAAATTAAAATAAAAGGATTTGAAACTTTTGAAATTCAAAAAGAAAAAGGGAATACTAAAGGAGACTAAACTTAGAATTTGAAATTAGATGAAAATAAAATAACAAAATTTGAAAACAAAGGAAAAGATAAATAAGATCAAGTCAAAAATTAAGAAAATAAACAAAATAGGAATCAAAATTAAAAGGAAAATAATTAAACAAAAACTAATAAAAATACCTAATCTAAGCAACAAGACAACTGGTAGTTGTCAATCACGAACAATCATCGACAACGGAGCCAAAAACTTGGTGCGCGAAATTAGAACTCACACAACTTTACCAGCTAGTGCACCGGGTCATCCAAGTAATACCTCAGGTGAGTGAGGGTCGATCCCACGAGGATTGTCGGACTGAGCAAGCAATAGTTATCCTGTTGGACTTTGTCAGGTGAATAGTAAAAGATGGTTGTTGTTAAAAATGCATAAACAAATAAATAAGAAAGCAATAAAAGGTTTGGCGTAAAATCAATGTATAAATGTAGTTAAGGTCTCGGAGATGTTTATCTTTCTGGATTAAAACTTCTTATTAACTACTTTAACAATGAATGATTCATTCTATGGCAAACTGTAAGTGATTAACCCTAATCCCTTAGTGATTAATCTCCTCTGATCCTCATCAAACGCTACTCCCGTGGTCATCCAATTTGGATTGGAGGTTGAAGTTCAAAAAGCTAGTTTATATCACAAAGGCCATAATCACCCCAGATCCCAGCTGAACAGATGTTCCTTGTCCCCAATAGTTTGTGGATTATCCATCTAGGAGGCGTGTTCTCAAGCTATAGTTCAAGTGACCTCTCCCGAGTATTACAAGAACTCATGTAAAAAAAAGGGGTCATACTCCCATTACACCCAGTTTCATTAGATTAAGAACAAAAACACACCTTAGAATTGAATCAAACATATATTAAAATAGAAAAGTAATAATCTTAATCCATAGAAATAAACAGAGCTCCTAATCTTAACCATGAGGTTTAGTTGCTCATAACTTACAGAGAAAACAGGGTTCTGAAAAGTGCGAAAGAAAGAAGATCCTAAACCTAATTGATCTTTTCCTTTAAATACTAACCTAATAATAAACTCTAACCTAAAATATATTCTTTTTAATTAAAGATTAAAAAGATAAAATTACAAAGATAAAATAAGATAAAACTAATGAGTGCTAAATCCACTTGGAGGTCCAATTGAGTGTGGCTCGGGCTGTTTACTGGCGTTCAGTGCTAGTCTGGGCGTTGAACGCCAGAGAGGGAAGCTTGCGTTCTGATTTCTTACCCCCCTACTAGCGTTGAACGCCAGGTTGCCATTCAGTGCCTAGGGGGGAGCTGCTAGCACTTTCCTTTCTTACTCAAGGCTTCTCTAAACTACTCTAAATTTCAGCTAAAACCATAAAAACACAAGAAAAACTCAAAGTAGTATCCAAAGGTGATTTTCGCACTAAAATTAATTAAAAGTAATTAAAATATAACTAAAAACAATATAAAAATAACTAGAAAATGGATATAAGATGCTCACGCATCAGGGGCGCTGGATGGTAGGCGGCGACAAGACAAAGAAGGCAGAAGAGACGAGGCGAGAAGAACGAAGGTGGCGAGATGACGACGAGAGGAGTAGAGAGTGTGGGAGGTGAGAGGATTAGAGAGAGAGAGTGTGTGTGTGAGACAAAGTCGAATAAGGGGGAAGAGGGTTCACGCTTCAATTTTACGGCACAATTACCATCAGATTTATCATTGATAAAATCCAATGGTAAACCATTATGGGTCATTAAAATGCAACATTTCACTAAGTGGGTTTACCGTCAGAAAAATCTGACGGTAAATCCAATCCTAAAGGATGCGCCCAATTTCTTGTTGTTTCCCTCCAATTTTATTACTGACGAATTTATCGTCAGAAACATAAATCCGCTAATAATTATTTAACCTTACGAATTTGACGCATTTACCGCTGGTAACTCCGCTGCTACTCTACGATGCTAAATCTGACAGTACTTAGCGTTTTTCTTCTAGTGACCCCAACACAATTCGAACTAACAATACCTTGAAAAATTCTTATTCTAATAACATTGGTACCAACATATTTAGATCAATGCTTATCAAAGACATGCATGCATACAATGATAAAATGATAAACTTTTTTTTATTGAATTAAATTGAAGTTTATTTCCACATACTAGATTCTTTGATTCTCATTGTATAGGGTCAGTATGCCTCTAAACTCATCATGTGCTTATACACCCCGTTTATTTGACATGGTGGGACATGTCTATTGTTTGGTTTGTGAGACACTAAAATAACAAGGACACACTTACACACAAACATGAACAAGATACATGTATTTTAAGTGATGGACACAGATTTGCATCATTCTTTTGGACTATTTTATCCTCATTCATTTTCTGAAATTCTAAATATAACCTTTTTTTGTTACAAACCCTAACCAGTGATAATATCTTCTCTTATGTTTCTATAGCATCGAATAATCTCCTCTCCCCTATTTTTGCAGATTCAAAACTTCTTCATTTGTGTGTGATGCCTATTTTGTGAAACTCTTTATTGTTTTATCCCAATCTTTTTCTTCTACTGTGCTAAAAAACTCAACTCAACGTTTGAAATAATATTAATCCTCACCTTTTTTTTCTTTGAGCACATATGGGTTGGATTTTCTTCTTCTTTCTATTCTTAATGTGCATGATCTGAAACCAAGTTAGATTTTTTCTTATCATTTAATATATATATATATATATATATATATATATATATATATATATATATATATATTTCATGTTTCTGAAATATATATGTATTTATTATTAAAATAGTGTTTCATGCAGATTCTACGAGTTCAATAATTATTTTAAAGTATAAAATAGTATTTATTTACGTTGAGGTTAGTGGGATGTATGTTGGATTTTTTGTAGCTTTACAGAAGTGTATATGTTTTTTCTATATAACAAGCATATATTTGAAATATATATTCATATATGTACTAATTATTGTTTGTATAAATTAAATAAGTTGGATGATAATTGTTTGTAGAAATTGACATGTGAATGTACAATTTTGGATCTTGTTTTATTGTGATAGAAGTCAGAGTCAATTTTCTCTTAGAAAGTTATCAATCACCTATCTCAAAGCATTATTTCTCTTTTATTACTTAATAAAATTACATATTAAAACTCTTAATTATTTTTTAGCTGACAATTTTTATTGATATGTATTTAATTAGATTTCAATGATTTCTTTGCTATTTTGTTCATGGCATATAAATCAGTTGGTTAGTTACTTAATTTTGAAATATATTAGTATACTTTCAATTTGATTATGTGAGTATGTGATTATGTAATGAGTGTTTTTTCCTATTTTTAGTTTAATTGAGTGTTTTTCCTATTCGTACAAACTATTCTTCATTTATGTTTTTCCTTTAAATGATGTCATACTTTATTTCTTTTAAATTTTTTGTTCATTTACTTTTTACTATTTCTTAGGAAATGAGGATGGATCGTTCTGAACAAATTAAGCTATGTATTGGATATTACTGGATTATGAGCATGCAATTTGAGATGTTAATGTTATTTTTTGTAGTTACTTTATATATGTATATTAAAAATAGAAGGCCATGTCATTCTTTGATTGGTCAAAGAATGAACACATTTCCATTAAGGCGCATTAGATAATATAATTGGAGCGGGTAGAGATAGAAATTGTATATGGGAGTTAAGAATGGGTTTGAATGTATTTATAAATTTATGTGAATTGCTACAAGTTTATGGTGGGTTAGACAAAGATGGTCATGTTGGTATTGGCGAGCAAGTAGCTACTTTCTTAATCATATTAGCTCACTATACAAAAAATCATAGCGTACAGGGTAGGTTTTATAGGTATGGGGAAACTATTAGTAGGTATTTTCACAAGGTATTATGTTCAGTTTTGCGTTTCCAAAGTAAGTTATTTGCAAAGAAAGACCTTGTACCGAAAGATTGTGTAGATCCCAGATAAAAATGGTTTAAGATAGGTCGTGCATGTAATTCAAATTTTTATTGGTCAAGTTTACTCCGTGTGTAGTAACTATTTTTTTATTTTACATCTGATAGGGTTGTCTAGGGGTATTAGATGAAACTTACATAGATGTCACAGTCCCAAAGAGTGATAAATCTAGATATCGAATAAGAAAATCTAGAATATCCACTAATGTCTTAGGAGTTTGCAATCGAAACATGAATTTCGTCTGTCCTTAACGGTTGGGAATGATCAGCATTTGATTCAAGGATACTTAGGGATGCAATTACTTGACATAATGGCTTAAAAATACTTGTTGGTATGTCTAAATTAATCTTTTGATAAGAACATTAACTATTTATTATGAGAATTACAATGTATTTCTTATATTTTTTCATCTTTCTCTTTTAGGGTCTTATTATTTAGTGGATGCTGGCTATACCAATGGTAGAAGATTTTTATCTCCTTATAGAAATATTTGCTATCATGTAAATGAGTGGATTCAAGGTCATCGTGCATCACAAAACTTAATTTCCTCTGCAGTATTGGACTTTGGTGGTATTTATCATGCACTTCTGGGACCTGAGATTCTTGAATAATCTTTTTCATTCTTCGGTTATGTATGGAAAGATAGAATTACTTATAAATCTGATCATATTAAAGGTCGGCAAATAGTACTCGCGACTACGATCATTGGGCGAACAATACAAAAATTCGCAAATGCTCCAGAATCCTTTCGATTACTCGTTCGAGAACTACGATCTTTAGCTATGGAATTGTCGTCTAGGGTTATTTAATAAGAAGTACTCTTCGGCTAGGAATGTGAGCGAGCTGTGGTTTGGGTTGTTTAAGAAAAGATGGACAATTCGATGAAGTCCCTCATTCTATCCTACTAGGATTCAATGCCACATTATTATTGCTTATTGTTTGTTACTAAATTTTATTCGTATGAACTTGGATGTTGATCCCAAAGAAGATACAACTCTTTTATCAGATCATATATCCGTGGGAGATGATACTATAGTTGATGAAGCTGACATAATTGATGTTGTGGGAAGTAGCCATGAGTGGACTCAATGGTGTGAGGACTTAGCAACTGAAATGTAAAACATATAGAGAGAAAATATGGTGCATAGAGTTTTTATCTTTGATAGTTTTATTATGTATGCAATTGTCCTAGACTGTATTGGAATTCATTTGAGTTTTGTTCTTTGTGGCATATGTATTTGCCAACTCAAATTGAAGATTTTCATTCTAATTAAAGATATAATTAGACAAGAGTTTGTTTTAATTGTTTCAAAAGAAGTTAGAATTCTAGCATTTATTAAAATCGTTGAAGTATGTTAATATTGTGATAGTAATTTTTTTTAATCCAATGCGATTATTATTTTGATGCACTACTTTTTGTTGTAAATTTGCTAGTAGGCATTAGCTTGCTTATAAGTAATAATCTGCTTGTAATTTGATAGTATTTCTACTGTAATTTTGATAGTAAATCTATCGTCATTGTCATAGCAATTATGGTGTAATTTTGATAATAATGCTACTATAATTAAACTCTAATTTTGGTAGTAATTCTACTGCCATGGACTGAACAATTTGTGGTGTTCATGGAGGAATTGGTTGTTGAAGATAACAGGGCAGATGTCGGTCAATTTAAACCAGGGGCATTTCAAAAGCCAATGAACAAGATGAAAGATAAGTTTTTTAGATGTGGTCTCATTATGAAGCACATCAGAAATAAACACAAGCGCCTAAAAGAAAAATATTTGTATGTGACTGAGATGTTTGGTTATAGTGGTTTTGGATGAAATTCTAAAAATATGTGTGTTGAAGTGGACAATAAACGAGTATTGGAAGCTTGGAAAAAGGTGTGATTTTTTGCACATTTATAATGTACACTTTGTTTTGTGGTCTAGGATCGCAATGTGACCCTCTACACTCTAGGCAAGCCATTTCTATTGTTTAAACATCTTGGGAACATTTTTGGCAAGGATAGAGGTACCAGTCTTAAAGCATGCAGTGGAAAAAATTATATGGAAGATGTCACACCAGGCTCTACAATTGCTGCGGTCAAGCTGGTGGCTTGGGGTTAGGCGGAGACGATGTTGACATGGAGGATTTAGTAGCTGCCGAAAGCGAATTACCCAATACCTTTTCTACTTCTTTTGCTTTATCAAGTGAGAGAAATCAAGGACATCAAATTGCCACTAAAAAAAGCAACGATGCTGCAGTCCTATCAAACTTGGCTTAAACTTTTAAGTTTGTGGTTGAGGATCATGGAAAGCATGTAGGTACTAGCCAATGCAATGTCTGGGGTTAATGAGCAAGTGAATCTTGGTCGAACGTTGAAGAGTCTTAGTTTCGACACAATGGAGATCGTGAAAGTTGCAAACAAATTTGTGCAAAATCCAGAATTGAAGGCAACCTTTTGAAGTTTGGACGAGGAAAAGTCATCATTTGCACAAGATATAATGGGCAACTTTTAGCTTTTGTTGGCGTAGTTGGTGGTCATAGTTGTTAACTTATTACAGTGTATTACTAAACTTCCTAGGGAATTTTGCTAAAACTTATTAGACTTCTCAGTGTTATGTTATTTTTTTCTTATGCTAATCAAGTGAAGTACAGTAGCTACATTGCAACTCTTTTATGCGTGAACTGAATTTTATTTGTATTGTGCAATTTTCTGTGTTGATTTTCTGCTATTAAACAACTAAGTTATCCATAAGGTGAATTTTAATTGTATTGTACAATTTTGCACTTAAAATTGGGCAATCCTGCAAAATTCTATTGAATTTTAGATTATCTATGTTAATTTTCTACACTTAAGATATTTATCAAGTGAATGTTAATTGTATTATGTAATTTTGCTAAAACAATTATACACTTCTGCAGAATTGGAATCAAATTTTGCTTACAACCTATATTGATTTCCTGTGTTGATGTTTACAACCTAGGTTCTTAATTTCTGCAGTTACATATTTGTGCAAAGCAAACAAAATATACTCCAAGTACTATTATCTAAAAAAAACAACAAACTAAAGTAAATATCAAAGAAACCACTTTTCATTGAATTTTCAATTCATATAATTTCATTACAAGCGAAAGACCCAACAAACAATTGTGTATTTCCTAAAACTATACCAACATAACTCTATGCTATTATTTGTCATGATTCGTTGTACAAATAGAAAGCCAAATAACACAAAAGAAAAATAAAACTTTCAAAGTCTGTGAATATCCCAAAATCCATCGTAAGATACTAGCACTATGTCTTCTCCTCTTATAGCTTTATTCTTTATTTTTTTTCCATGCTTGCTCCTTATGTATTCTTGGAGTAATGCTTATCTAAAATGGGATAAATATAATATGAGAATTATTCGGTTACTCGGGTATCTGGTGGGTTGATATGGTGAAGGATGGAGCAAGGGGATGAGAGGGTCTAGACTGAGCATGAGCTGTTGGAGCGGTGTGTTTGGCCTTTGCGTCAGTGTGTCGGCGCGCGCGCGGAGGGGGGAGGAAGGGGAGGCACCTGCAAGGACACTCCGACGCTCAAGTCAAAGTCCATACGAAGAGGCGACTAGTTAGGGTTAGAAAGGTGACGTGCCTGTGGGGAGGGGTAAGTCCCTCTCTATTTATACTCTGTACCCGGGTGGGCCCCTTATGATCAAGCCCATCTTTCTGGAAGCTTCTGCTAGCTATCTAGGTTCCTTGTGAAATAGGAGGTGATGTGCAGGTCATCCTGTATTTTGAATAGGTCGACCCGATGGGTCGGTAGTCCGTGACTGGACCTGGATTCTTAATGGGCTGGACGAAACAAGAATAAAACAATTTAGCTCACAAAGTTCTCCAAATTCTTACCTTGACATTCCATAAGACTGAGCAAAGAATTGTTCAAAAGCATTACATTACATATTGAATTTAGAAATTGTGCAGGAAAATAAACCCAAAAAATTTAAACTGGCTATTTTTTCTAAGATCTTGAATTAGAATACAAGAATTTTGTCTGTTGATTAGAAAAGATTACTTACTTTAACACTTGATGACTATGAGTACATTTATGTGAATTCCTTAAGAAAGTGATACATTGTTAAAGTGTCCTGGCTTCAGAGTTCGAAATAGTGCACCCTACGATTCAATATTCTTTTTTGCTATACGTTTTTCCACTCATTTGTTGGCAGAGTGGAAGAACTAAAGCAAGTTGTGAAGCTTATGTGCAGTGCCATAAAAGGATCTGTGAAAACAAGGAACCTGCATGTTGCTCCATGGAGGAGAAATATGTACATGCAAGCCAAGTGGTTTAGCTCCTACAAGAGAACAATAAAAAAATGCAGCATCATCATCATCAAATTCGTTGTTCCTAATTTTAAGATTTAAATTTGAATAAAGTAAATGTTTACCTTTAAACTTTTCCTAACACTAAAGTGCATTTTTTCAAGTTTTACTGAAAATAAAGAAAGAAAATTCCCACACTAGATTGGTTCATATGGTGATAAGTTTAACAAATGATTCCCACCATTTTTCAAGCACAATAGGTCAATAACAATCACTTTTATTTACTTAAAAATAGAGAGTACAATATTATTTTATTCTAGACAATAATAAAAGTACAAAAATGGTGTCTATTTTGCTAAAAAAATTAAAATTTAATATTTAATTTAAAAGTATAAAAGTAAATAAATTTTTAAAATTTAAAATTTGTTATAAAAAATAAGTTAGACAAAAAATTAAATACCAATTCATAAGAATCAAATAATTAGTCATAAATAAAACATCAAAAGAAGGTAAAATAATGCACCACCATGCAACACCACCTATGATTCTTAGTTTAATGGTTTTTTTCTTCTTTGATAAATTATTATTTCAGCCATCAAATGTTAATTGTATTAAAACTATCTTTAATCTTGCTAAAAAATATTGATACAGGTTTAATGATTAAATTGGGGTAAGTATTGTTTTGATCCCTAAAGTTTAGGGTCAAAATCAAATTCGTCCCTAATGTTATTTTTTATTTAAAATTTTTCCAAACATTTTATTTTGTGTTAAAATTTTTCTTTTAACTTTTTACGGACAAAATACCCTCCACCACCACTAGCATCTTTACCACCACCACCACCTCCCCTTACTCTCACCAAATACTAATAATCAGATTCAAGAACACCAACAATAACACATTATTCAAATTCAGAAATAACAACATCATATTCAACAACAAAATCAATACACAACAATAATAAAATCAGAAAATAACAAATCAAAATCAGAATTAGAAGTAGAAATAGAAGCAGAAGCAGACACAGAAGCAGAAGAAGCAAAAGATCAAGCAGAAGCAGAAAACAAAGGCCGAAGCAAGAAACAGAAGCCGAAGCAAGAAGCAAAAGCCAAAGTAGAAATGGGGAGGTATAGCGGTGAGGTGGTGAGGTGCAGCAGCGAAGAGCAGCGGCGAAAATGCAAAGTGGCAGCGAGATTGATAGTAGCAGCGGAAGTGCCAGAGCACGACGACGAGCTCTCTCCCTGGCTCACGCCTCCTCTCTCCCTTGCGAGCTTTGATTCCCAACAGCAACGGCGACGGTGGCTCCAAGCTTCGTCGGCACCGTCTCCCCTCCCCCATTCCCCTTCCCCCTTCATCTTCCTCCCTTACCCTTCTTCCTTTTCCCTTTTCCTCCCCCCTGCGTCCTTTCCCGTTTTCCTTTCTCTCCCCCTCGCGTTCTTTTCTTTTTTTTGTAAATTTTATAATTTTTTTATTAAATTAGGGGTAATTTAGTAATAAAATTAAAAAATTTATTAAAAAGGATGATTTTAATACAAAATAAAATGTTTGAGACAATTTTAAATTAAAAATTAACATGGGGAACGAATTTGAATTTGACCATAAACTTTAGGGATTAAAACAATACTTATCCCTATTAAATTTCACATTTTTTTAGAATTGTTTTAATAACAGATTAATTTAAGACCCTTCTAACCACTCCACCTTGACCTATCCGAGAGATTTCGATAAAAATATTGTACAAATAATCCATGTATACACAACCCCTATATCCAGCAGTGGTTTACATAACATGCATATCAATCAGTAACCGCTACACCCTCTAGTGGTTTCTACTCAGCTCGTTTTCCACAAAATTTGTGCTACCCTGTAGTAGATTATGTTCAATTTGAAAATCGCTACACCATGTAGCGATTATATAGATATAGAAAAGTTGCAAACATGTCTGCTATTTTAAAAAGTTGTGATCTTGTTAATTTGGAGTCAAATCAATTTATTTAAGTAACTTGTCCAAAGATAAAGTTTGATTCTCTTTAGCAATTTATAAAGATAAAGCAATTTATTTATTGAAAGTATAATGAATTCACGAAAAATCATTAGTGTTTGATTTCTAGTTTTTGCTACCAATAATCTAGTCAGGGTATATTCCTAAAAAGGTCCATCTACTTGAAAATATTGAAAAAAAATATATACAAAAAGGAACCAAATTGGAACATACACTGTAACAAATGGTTAAAATAGATCAAAAGTAAGTATATTCATTGTCCACACACACAAACAAATCATCAAATACATTGTATGCATATCTGTAGAGATGGCTAAAATAATATAGAACAGGCTCCAAGAACATACATTTACGATGAATCAACTATGAGAACCAATGTGAAATTATTACCTTTGTAACTAATTCACTTTCATGGCACCAAGAACTCATCATATTCTCTGTAGAAAGTAACAAAGAAACATTGATTGGAATATAGAGAAAGAGAGGGGCACTTCTGGAGTACTTCGACAGTAATGAATAAAACCAAATATCAACACACGACGCTTTTCATCGATGGGTAATGCTCTGTGAGCACTCTCTGGCTAAATGGACTTGCAAACACATGTGCAATAATTTAGAAAAAAAGGAGAAAAAGAAAAATTGTATAGAAATCTGCTTCAAAGAAGAAGAACCTTTGAAGAAGAAGAACCGTATAGAGATTCGCCTCAAAGGAGAAGAATCGCATAGAGATGCACTCGGAGAAAATCTAGTGAACGGTGAAGAAAGAGGAAGCCGGAAGGAAGATTTCGGGGGGTAAGGGTAAGGGGGGAGAAACCCTTGAAGAAATTTGGGGTTCCTTAATAAGTTTTTTTAATTATTTAATTTTTAAATTAAATGATGAAGATAAAATGGTCATTTTTAATTATATAGTGTCTTATTTTTTATAACAAAACACAATATTAGACACTATACTAATATCATGTTTATTTATATTTAACCATCATATACAAACACAAATATTTTATGTCAGTGTCATAAATATTTATATTTTAATGTCTATGCCTTAATACATACATAAACCAAACGAAGTCATAGAAATTATTTTAAATGTGTATTATTGTTTTGCTTTTGCAAAAAAAAAAATATATATATATATATATATAATAATTTTATATATGCAAGTGAAATGATAGGCAGGTAAAGTTATTTTTTATCTTTAACTCTCTTAGACTTTTTTCAATTTTACTTTATACACATAGTAGAATAATACACTATATTACACAGAGTAAATGCATTGCCAATAAAACACAGAGCACACATAATCCATAAAATCGATTAAGAAATTGATGAGTTATAAGCAATTGAAAAATTGACATCCACAACATAGAATTAAGGTTACCGTCCAAGAAAAAGTCCTAATTTGGCACTTGAACATAGAATATCTTTCACCATGTCAATTCAGAAACAATAATAAAAAAATATAGTGTATATAGAATCAAATTAAATTAAAAAACATTAATCAAAATCACCAACCAGATGTAAAGGACTCCACGAAAAAAATGCTGAGGCTGGACGGTTGGACAAAAGGCGCAACCAATGAAAGGCGTTGCAACGATGCGAGAGCTGCGAATGGAAGGCGCTGTGATGGCTGCGACAGAAGATGTTGTGACGATGGCTGGCAGAGCCATGAGAGGTAGGGCTGAGAATCGACAATGTGAAGTGATAGAGAAGGATTGAAGAAGCGCAGCACTGGAATTAGTGTTTTTAAGAATGAGGAATCTAATAATGTATAGTAGTGTTTAGGGATGTCAACAGGGCAAGGGCGGGGATGCCTCTTTGCTCCCCATCCCCGCACCCAAATTTGCTCCCCATCCCCGTTATCCGTCATGGGAGAATATTTCTATCCATCTCCAATCTCCACAGGGCCCTATTTTTCACAAAGACCCTATTTTTCGTCTCTTTGATAGTTCTGACTAATTATTAATTTTCATAGGAATAGAGCTGAAAGTATCTATTCTATAAAAAGTAGCAAGATTTTATACAAAAGACTAAATAACAAGATGTTGACTTCTTTCAAAATATTGCAGTGGGAGATACCACGACGAGCCAAAGCACAGAGTAGTGGGCGAGGTGGGGGAGGCGATAGCAGAGAAGAGAATGGGCACAACGACAGAGTCGTAAAAACAAACGGCACGAAAAACAGTGATAGTAATGGAACAGTGAGGGTGACAACGCATGAGACGGGAGAGTGGCAAAGAGGTAGCTACAAAGAGGTTGCATGGAGTATGGACGACGCTAGGGATCTACGAATTGAAGAAGAGTTATACAAATGAGGATTAGGGATGTTGGGTCTCCCCCCTTTCTCTCTCTCTCGCTCTATATATATATATATATGTGTGTGTGTGTGTGTGTGTGTGTGTGTGTGTGTGGCATATGAAATGACTAAAAAACTGATAAACCCCAATTTTGTGGTTTATTTTGTATTGAATTAGGTGAACTTTATCAACTTTTCTCACATTTATTCAATGAAATAGCATGGTTTTGTAATCCTCCCTAAATTGTGCTTAATGATTAAAAACATGCTTTTTAGCCTCTAAAATTGATAATTTGATTCACTTTAAATCAATTTGATGCCTTGATATGTGTGTTGAGTGATTTCAGGCTTAGAAGGCAAATATTGGATTGAAGAAATGAAGAAAAAGCATATAAAAATGGAGAATTCATGAAGAAATGAAGTTTTTGAAATCTGCCATGCGAGGCGTACACATGACCCACGTGTGCGCATGATTTGGAAATCGCAATATGACACGTACGTGTGACCCACGCGTATGCGTGACAAGCAGCATGTGATCTCATTAATGAAACACGCTGGGGGCGATTTCTGGGGCTGCAGAAGCCCAATCTAACTCATTTCTGGAGCTATTTGATGCAGAATTCAAGAGGGAATAAGGGGAGAGCAATTAGGAATAGAGTAATAACATGATTTAGGTCATATTCTAGAGAGAGAAGCTCTCTCTTCTCTCTAGAATTAGGGTAGAATTAGGTTAGATTTCCCTTAGGTTTAGATTTAATTCTTGTTTTCATTTATATTTCCTTGCAATTTATTGTTCTTGCACCTTTGTTCTTTAATTCTACTTGTTATTTCCTTCACTTAGTTGCATTTATGTTTATGACTCTTGTAGTTTTCAATTTTCTTTAATGCAATTCATGTTTTCATGTTTCTTATTGTTTAATTCATTTGTTATTGTTATTTTCTTGCAATTGGTAGTTGTTAGATTTTATATTTCTTGTTAATTTACTATGCTTTCCTTTTATGCCTACCAAGTGTTTGATAAAATGCTTGATTGGATTTTACAGTAGATTTTGGTACTCTTCGCTTGTGATTGAGGACTTAGGTCCCTTGAGATTATTGATGTCCAATTCCATTGGTGATTTAGGGTTGTTAATTGGTTCTAGGACCAATTATATCCACTTGACGTTTCTTCAATTGTTAGAGGATAAGTAATTGGAATTAATTCATTGTAATTACCATGTTGTGGTCAATGATTTAAGAAAGGATACCTTGACTCTTGATCCTTGCCTTGAGTAATTTTTAGCATTTACATTTCTTAGTTGTTAGTTTTATTTTCTTTTTCACAAACCCAATACTCCAAAAGATACATCATAACCAATAATATGCACACTTCCCTACAATTCCTTTGAGAGATGACCCGAGGTTTAAATACTTCGGTTATTTTATATCTAACCTAATTTGATTTGAAACTACAATAAAATAATAAATTCTAAACCTAAAAGATTTTGTTTGTAAGTAAAAATTACAAAAATAAAAGATAAAACAATAAATAAAAGCTAAATCCAGCTAAAGATGGTTCTTTGGGTGAGGTTGACCCACACTTCTGGCGTTTAGCGCCAAAATTGGTAGTGAGTTCTGTCTTCCTGGGCGCTAAACACTAGGCTCAGTGTTTAGCACCCTTCGAGGCAGAGTTTCCAAATTAAAATTATAAAATATTATATATTGTTAGAAAGCTCTGGACGTTGGCTTTCTAACGCTACTAGAACCGCATCAATTGGACCTATATAGGTCAAGTTATGCTCTTTGGAGTGCAAGGAGGTCAGGTTTGATAACATCTACTTTCTTCTTCTTTTTTTTTTTTTTTGCACAAAACCCTGCCAAATTGATCCAAAATTCACCTAAAATAATTAAAACACAAAAACAACTCAAAGTAGCATCCAAAGAAAATTTTAACACTAAAATGTACTTAAACTCATTAAATTCTAACTTAAAATAAGCAAAAAAAGGTATAAGATGCTCAGCCACCACAACACCAAACTTGAACTGTTGCTTGTCCTCAAGCAACTAAAAATAATATAGGACTGAGAAGAGAAAAATGCCTAAGATGTGAGTGTTCATTTAAGCTCTTGTCTAATTATCGAGTGGGGTTTATGGTGCTATAATTCCAAATACGTCTGGCTTCTCACTATCCTTTGAAGCTCATAAATATTGACATCCTTTAGAACTAGAACTCGGATGATATTATGAATTCTCTTTTATTGGAGCTTTGATCTTGAACACAGCTTTTTCTTTTCTTTTCTTTGGTGCTTAGCACCTTGATCCTAGCCGTAACTCTAAGTGTTTTGTCTCAAGCTTAGCTCGACACAAAAACACCACAAACAATTAACTGCAGAGCTCTTTTGAAGTTTGATTTTTCTTCTAGTTTCTCCCAGTCAGTGGTGCTTAGAACCTTTGGCATACTCTATAATTGCACTTGGTCTCGACTCTTACTACTCTGTCTCATGTATTTTACTACTTCTTTTCTTTTTCTTTTAATTTTTCAAGCTTAGTGAGCAATACATGAGACAGTTTTCAAAATAAACATAAAATACTAAATTAAACATCTAAGATAGAAAAAAAATAAAATACTACTAATAATCATGCAAGGGACTAAAAGTAAATAACAGAAAACAAAAATTAATAAAATAAGAACGAAAAAAGATTTACCTCAGTCATCCTGGTGGCCATCTCCCTCCTCAGGTTGTGCTTCTCCATGATGAAAAAGATTTACCTCCTCTTGGTTCCATTGATGATAAGATAAACAGAGAGCTCGCTCGACAACACCAAACTTAAAAGTTTGCTTATCCCCAAGCAAAGAAAAACTAAAAACGGAGAGGGACACAAAAAGCACATGGATGAGTAAAAACAGAGATAATGCAAAAGAAGATAAGAATGATAGAAGGGAAAGAAAAATTATTTTTTATTTTTATTTTTTTATTTTTATTTATTTAAATTTTTTGGGTCACGAGCCTTGGCGCTAAACGCCCAGCTAGTGTTTAGTGTCCTTGGAGGTATGAATTGATGCTTTTTGTGGGAATTCAATTCCAAATCCTTCTGCCCTTTAGGGCGTTAAATGCCCTCCCTGGCATTTAATGCCAGTTCCTGCCTGCCAACTCAGGCATTGAACGCCCAACTCAGCGTCTAGTGCCAACACATTCGAGTGGCATGCTATCCAGGGTGTTCTTTTTCTCCTCCAGAGTTCTCTTGTCCCTATTCTACAGACTGTGCATGACCATAAACAAGATTAAATAAAGAAAAACTATAAATAATAAAAACAATAAAATTCAAAGAGAAAGAAAACAAACTAAAAGAACAACCAAAGGATACTCAGTGTTGGGTTGCCTCCCAATAAGCGCTTCTTTACCGTCACTAACTTGACGGTCAACCCTCTTAGGGAGGGGTTGATCATAGGCCTTTATCTCTTCACCTCTCACTGTGAACTTCTTTTCTGTACTCTTATGGATCAAATTAATATGCTCTAAAGATAGGATCTTGTTCACTGTATAAGGTAGGATTGGACTTTTAATAAACACCACCTTCATTCCTAGTGAGAAATCTTCAGTGGGGATCTTCTTGTTTCTCCATCTCCTGGGCACTTTCTTGTTGGGAACCTTCTCCTTGGTGGATAAGGCACACCCAACTCCAAACTTAGGTTTGATATCAGGGAAAATTGTATTGATTTCCACCAAAGGAGGCTTGAGTTGTAAATCTTGTTGCGCATTATCAGGAGGTTCGAGAAGATTTGGAACAATAAGATCAGTCTGTATGCACTTCTCCTCTCTGCCTGGTGAATGCATAGTTTTGAAGACATAAAAGGCCAGCTGCTCATTATGCACTCTAAGCACTAGTTAAACTTCTTCCATATCAACCAGAGCTCTACCAGTGGCTAAGAATGGTCTACCTAGGATTATAGAAGTATTTTCATCCCACCCTATGTCAAGAATCACAAAATCCGCTAGAAAGAAAAAATTTTCTACCTTGACCAAGATATTCTCCACTAGTCCATGTGCAGGTTTTAGAGATTTGTCTGCCATTTGCAATGTTATTCTTGTTGGTTATGCCTCTTTGATTTGCAACTTCTTTATCACAGACAAAGGCATTAAATTAATGCTTACGCCTAGATCACACAAGGCTTTCTCAAAGGTCGTGCTCCCAATGGTGCATGAAATTTGAAAGATTCTTGGATCTAGTATCTTGTTTTGGCAAGTTACTCTGAATTATGACATTTCTTGGTCAGAACCACTGTCTCATCCCCCCTTAAAGTCCTCTTCTTGGAAAGTATGTCCTTCATGAACTTGACATAGAGAGGCATTTGCTCCAAAGCATCATCAAAAGGAATATTGATTTGCAACTTTCTAAAGACTTCAAGAACTTTGAAAACAGCTTGTCCTTGGTCTCGTATTGAAGCCTCTGAGGGTATGGCATCTTAGGCTTGTACTCAGATAATTTAGGTAACGCTGGATATTTCTCAAGATCAACCAGAAAGGGGTTGTTTGGGTGTCTAGAGGGGGAGTGCTCCTCTTTACTCTGCACCTCCTCCAGAACTTCTTTTTCAACTGGCTTCTCAGTAACTTGTGCCTCTATACTTGCCACTTGATCACTTATCAAGGTGATGACCTGCACTCTTCCCTTAGATTTAGAATTGTGGTACTAGGAAGGGTATTAGTGGTCTTTTGATCAATTTCAACAACCTTGGTGGCTAATTAACCCATATGAACCTTCAAGTTCCTAAGTGAAGCTTTGGTGTCCTACATGAAACTAAGAATACTCTTAGAGAGCTCTTCAACTATAGATTCTAAGTAAGAAGATTTTTGAGAATGAGAAAGTGCATTGTTGTTGTTGAAATCACTATGATTGTAATTATTCTTATGGTTGTTGAGATTATTCTGATTAAAACCACCCTGAGAATTATTGAAGTTTGGTTGCCTTTGAAATTAGTCTCTCCATCCAAAGTTGGGATGATTCCTCCACCCTTGATTAAATGTCTTGGAATAGGGATCATTGTTGGAATTTCTGGAGAAGTTTCCCATGAAATTAACCTGTGCAAAAGTCAATTGGCCATAGTCATAAGTCTCACCTTGAGAGAAGCCACCAATCATATCATAGGAAGTATTATTAATGGCAAGGACTTGCATCCCACTTAAGATTGTGTAAGAGCACTGATTTTCTAAAACATTGCCTTGTTCTGAGCAAGAAGTTCACCCAAGGTATCTGATTCTATGACTCTTTCCTTCACAGTAGTCCTCTCAGAAGAATATAGGTATTGGTTATTAACAACTATTTCAATCAACTCAGTAGCTTCCTCTGGGGTCTTCTTCATGTGAAATGATCCACCGACAGAATTATTAAGAGATATTTTGGCCATCTCAGAGATGCCATCATAAAATATCTGCAGCTGCATCCATTGTGTGAACATATCTGGAGGGAATTTTCTGATCATTAACTTGTACCTCTCACAGGCTTTATAGAGTGATTTACCATATCTCTGCCTGAAGGTTTAGACATTAGTCCTTAGCTTAGTCAACCTCTGAGATGGAAAAAATTTGGTTAAAAACTTGTTGACCACCTTATCCCAAGTGTCCAAGATCTCTTTGGGCTGAGGGTCAAGCCACTACTTTACTCTATCCCTCACAGCAAATGGGAAGAGAAGTAGTTTGTTGACATCAGAATACACCCCATTGGTCTTCATAGTATCACATATTTACAGAAAATTTGAGATGAACAAGTTTGAGTCTTCCTGCGAGAGTCCATAAATCTGGCAATTCTGTTGCACTAAGGTGATCAACTGAGGTTTCAACTAAAATTTGTAAGCAGCAAAAGGGGACACAACAATGCTGTTCCCATAGAAATTAGGGGAGGGAGCAGTGAATAAGCCAAGAGTTCTCCTGGGTTGCTCATCTGCATTTAGATCCATAATGACTCTTCAACCTTTTGCCTCAAAATCATCCCTTAAGTTCTTTGTTTCTATTCTTGTTTATAAACAAATAGAAAACAAGGAAAAGGTAAAAATCTCTATGTCAGAGTGCAAAGAATTTCCAATGAGGTATTATGTATAAAAGAAATAAAATAAAATAAACTAAATAGTAAGACAATAAAACTCGAAAATGACTAGGCAAATAATTAAGGAAATAAACTGATTAATCCGAAAATTAAATAAGATAAATAAAACTAGTATGTTCGAAAATTTTGAAAATAAAATAACTAAGGGACACCAAACTTAATTTCAAAAGTTAAGGAAAAATTTTAACCAAGATAAAACTTAATTTTCAAAAATAAAAAGAGAAAGAAAGAAAATAAAATTAAAAATAAATCATTAAACTAAAAATGCCTAATCTAAGCAATCAGAAAACTGGTAGTTGTTAATCACAGTCAATTCCTGGCAACGGTGCCAAAAACTTGATGCGTGATTTTGAATACTCACAAACTAACCGGCAAGTGCATCGGGTCATATCAAGTAATACCTCAGGTGAGTGAGGGTCGATCCCATGAGGATTGATGGATTGAGCAACAATGGTCGAATGACTCACTTAGTTAGGCAAGTAGAGAGTTGTGTTTTAATGGTTGAATGCTTTAAATAGTAAATTCAAAGAATTAGAAAGCGAAATATAAAAGAAGTGTGAAATATATGAGAGAAAATAGTTAAAGTTTCAGAATTGTTTATTCGTCCAAACTAACATTTCTTATTAACTATTTTAGTCATGCAGGATTTATTTCATAGCAAATTGTAATTGACTAAACCCTAATGTCTTAGTAATTTAGTCTCCTCTAACCCAAATCAACCGTTAATATCTTGGTCACTTAATTTATATTAGAGGGTTAAGAGCAATTCTAGTTTATGGCTACAAAAACCCTAATTACCCAAAACTAAACGGATTATATGTCACGTATCCAGATTAGTTCAAGTAATTAGCAATTTAGGAGGAATTTACTTTCAAGATGTTGTTCAAGCGAGATAGCTCTGTCGAAAATCACAAGAACACATGTAGAATACGGGTTATACTATCGTTCTACCCAGATTCTTAAGATGAAGAACGAAAGCAATCCTTGAAACTGAATCAATACATTAATTAAAATAGAAACGTAATAGTCTTAATTAATCCATAGAAATAAACAGAGCTCCTAACCTTAACCGAGGAGATTTAGTGGCTCATGAATTACAGAGAAAACTAGAGTTCAGAAAAGTGAAACATAGAAAACTGAGAAGATCCCACTAAAAGGTGAATCTTTTTCCTTTTATATCTAACCTAATTTGATTTGAAACTAAAATAAAATAATAAATTCTAAACCTAAAAGATTTTGTTTGCAAATAAAAATTACAAAAATAAAAGATAAAATAATAATTAAAAGCTAAATCCAGCTAAAGATGCTCCTTTGGGTGAGGTTGGCCCGTACTTCTGGCGCTCAGCGCCAGAATTGGCAGTGAATTCTGGCTTCCTGGGCGCTAAACGTTAGGGTCGCCGTTTAGCGCCCTTCGAGGCAAGGTTTCCAGAATAAAAGTATAGACTATTATATATCGTTGGAAAGCTCGGAACGTTGGCTTTTTAACGTTGCTAAAACCGCATCAATTGAACATTTATATCTCAAGTTATGTTCTTTGGAGTGCAAGGAGGTCAGGGTTGATAATATCCACTTTCTTCCCTTTTTTGCACAAAATTCTACTAAATTGATTCAAATTTCACCTGAAATAATTAAAACACAAAAATAACTCAAAGTAGCATTCAAAGAGAATTTTAACACTAAAATGTGCTTAAACTCATTAAATTCTAACTTAAAATAAGCAGAAAATGGGTATAACATGCTCACGCATCACCTCATCCCTGCAAAAAAAATTCCACAGATCTCCATTTGGGACAGTCTCCATAGAGATTCTCGTATCTCTGGGAGTTTTGTCATCCCAAGTAGTATTAGTGTTTAAAACTTTAAATAATAATAATAATAATAATAATAATAATAATAATAATAAACCAATTTAAAATCCCACATTATAAGAGTGCTGAAAAAAATGAACTTTGCTTTTATTAATAACAAAGATTTTGTCAAAATATTTTAAAATGTAACAAAAATATCCAATGTTAAATATATAATTTTTAATAATACTTTAAAGATTAGATTTTGATATAGTTTTTTATTTATATTATTAAAAAAATTTATTTTTAAAATTTGACGATTTTAACAATAAATAAAATTTTCTTTTTATAGTTTTTTTTATCAAAGACTAAGAATGATAAAATAAAGACTTCCAAATGATAAAATTAAGTGATCAAAATTCTTGATTTACTCATGAGCACAAGTTGTTTTAATAATAATAATAATAATAATAATAATAATAATAATAATAATAATAATAATAATAATAATAATAATAATAATATTATTATTATTATTATTATTATTATTATTATTATTATTATTATTATTATTATTATTATTAAGAACATGTTGTAAAATAAATAAATAAGGAAGATGTAATAGATATAAAATAAAGAGATGTAAATAAATAATTTTAGTATTAATATTTACCAATATAATTATCTCAATATAATAGAAACAGTTTATATATATTTATCTACTAATATATATAGCAACTTATTAGTAAAAGAGAGAGAAGAATAGTATATGAAAAAGGAGAGAGTAATTTTATTGTTGATTGTAGTAGTAATCAACGGAGGCTTAACCTCCTGTTCATACATGTACAAAGTCCTCTTTTTCCTCTTTCATTAAATGTAATTTCCTTGGTAATATGGCACTTCACTATAGGAAAGTTAAGCCATCCAAGTCATACGTGGTCATCCATATTATCATTTTTATCACAACACTCTCCATTGGATGACCATTTAGGATTATGCCTTATTAAAACCTTACTATAGAAAAACCCAATGGAAAAAAACTTTAGTGAAAGAAAAATCCTTTGTGATGGGGACTGCCTCATTAAAAACTTTGTCAAGAAAAACCCAATGAAAAAAAACCAAACCAAAGAAAAAAGAGTACAATCTCCCCTTCTTATTGACATCATTTAACATCTCAAAATCGGCGCATCCCAATCTGATATACTAATTTTTCAAAGGAGGATTTTAGAAGTGACTTTGTAAATAAATCTGACAGATTTTCACTTGAGCGGATCTGTTGAACATCAATTATCCCTTAATTTTGAAGATCATGTGTGAAGAAGAATTTGGGAGAAATATGCTTTGTTCTATGACCTTTGATGTATCCACCCTTAAGTTGAGTAATGCATGTTGTATTATCTTCAAACAAAATAGTTGGAGCTATCTTATGATCAATCAGTCCACATGATGACAGAATGTATTGGATCAAACTCCTGAGTCAAAAACACTCGCGACTTGCTTCATGTATCGCTAGTATTTCACCATGATTAGAGGAGGTTGCCGCAATTGTCTATTTTGTGGACCTTTATAATATAGTTGTACCACCATATGTGAACAGATATCCTGTTTGAGATCTCTTTTTTTGTAGATCAGACAAGTATCCTGCATCTACATAGTCAACTAGTTGTGACTTGGATCTATAGGGATAAAACAATCCCGAAGATATTGAAACATTTGTTTGATTCCATTCTAATGTCTTCTGGTTGAAGAGGAACTATACCTTGCTAGTAAATTCACAGCAAATGATATGTCAGGTTGTGTATTATTAGCAAGATACATTAGCGCTCCAATGGCACTAAGATATGATATTTCAGGACCAATGATAACTTCATTTTCATCTTTAAGATGGTATTGATCCTTTTCCACATTCGAAGACCTTACGATCATTGGAGTTCTTAATGGATGTGACTTATCGATATAAAAGCTCTTCAAGATCTTTTCTGTGTATATTGTTTGATGAATAAAGATCCCATTTTTTATATGCTCAATCTGCAGGTCGAGACAAAATTTAGTCCTTCCAAGATCTTTCATCTCAAACTCTTCCTTTAGAGTTTTTATAATTGTTGGAATCTCTTCAGGAGTTCCAATGATAATTTAGTCTTCCTTCAGATGCAGATTTCTTTATGAAAACACATGGGTAGATATCATCATTCTTAAATCCGTTTTTGGCCAGATACTCAGTAAGACGATTATACCACATTCGTCTAGATTGCTCTAGACCATATAAAGATCTTTGAAATTTAACTGAGTATAATCCCTGCGATGTTCATTGGATAGTTTAGATATTTTCAGTCCTTTAGAGACTTTCATACAGATATCATGATATAATCATCTGTATAAGTAGGTTGTTACCACATCTATTAAATGCATATATAATTTATGATATGTGGATAAATTGACCAAATAACGCAATGTTATTGCATCCACTACGGGGAAATATGTTTCTTCATAATCTATACTGGGCCTTTGTGAAAAATCTTATGCCACAAGTTGAGCTTTGTAGCGTACAACTTCATTTTTCTCATTTCGTTTTCCCACAAATACCCACCTGTATCCAACGGGTTTTACATCTTCTGGTGTACGGACTACAGTTCCAAAGACTTCACATTTTGCAAGTGAATCTAACTCAGCCTTAATGGCTTCTTCCTATTTTGGCCAATCATTTTTTTGTCGACATTCTTCGACTGATCCTAGCTCAAGATCCTTACTTTCATGCATGATATTTTAATGCCACATTATATGAAAATATTTCATTGACAATTGTCTTATTTTGGTCCCATTTCTCTCCTGTAAAGACATAATTTATCGAGATTTCATCATTTTCAGGTACCTGAACGTCTTCTGGCGTTAAAATTATATTAGAATTTTGGACAACTGTAGGTATCTTTACTATATATGACTTTTCTCAACAGGAATAGTATTTACCTCTTTTTTTCGAGGATTTTTGTCTTTGGAACCGATAGGCCTGTCACGCTTCTAGCATGAATTTGCTTCGGTGGCGATTTGTCCGACTAGGACATCAATTCGAATCGGAGCATTTTTAGCCGATATATAGGATTTACTTATCCTTTTCGTATCAAAAAATGCATCAGGAAATGGGAACATATATCGCGCACCCAAATATTCTTAAATAGAAAACGATTGGCTGCTGGCCAAAAGCTAATTGCATAGAAAAGAACTGATGATAACTTGTTGGCCTCAAACGAATAAGTACTATGACATGTAAAATAACATGCCCCCAAGTCGAAGTTGGGAGACCTATTCTCATAAGTAAGGGTTTAGCAATTAACTAGAAGCGTTGAATAAGTGATTTTACTAACCCATTTTGTGTGTGAACATGAGCTACTGGATGTTCAACACTTATTCCATTAGCTATACAATAAGCATCAAAGACTTAGGAAGTAAATTCACCAGCATTATCAAGACGAATTGCTTTGATTGGATTTTCTGGAAACTGTTCTTTTAATTGAATAATTTGAGCAAGTAATCTCGCAAATGCCAGGTTGCGAGAAGACAATAAGCACATATATGACCATCTCGAAAGTGCATCTATGAGGACCATAAAATATCTAAAAGGTCCACATGGTGGATGAATAGGTCCACCTATATCGCCTTGAATCCTTTCTAGGAATTCAAGGGACTCAAATCCAATCTTTACTGGTGATGGCCTTAAAATTAACTTTTTTCGAGAACATGTAGCACAACAAAATTCACTAGATTTAAGAATCTTCTTATTCTTTAGTGAATGTCCATGGGAGTTTTCAATAATTCTCCACATCATGGTTGTTTCCGGATAAACTAATCTGTCATGCCAAGTTATGAATTTATTTGGGATAGTAAACTTCTGGTTTATAATAGCATATGATTCAATTGCACTAATCTTGGTATAATATAACCCAGATGAAAGTGAGGGTAACTTTTCTAATATAACCTTTTTATTTAAATCATGAGTTGTGATACATAAGTACTCATGATTTTTCTCATTCATTGTTTCAATATGATATCTATTTCGGTGAATATCTTTGAAACTCAACAAGTTTCCCAAAGACTTGGTAGATAATAGTGCATTATTTATTATGAATTTTGTTCCTCCAGAAAATAAAATTATAGCTCTTTCAGAGCCTTCTATCACGTTGCCTGAGCCAATAATAGTATTAACATATTCTTCTTTTGACACAAAATGGGTAAAATATATATTACTTTTGAGAATAGTGTGTGAACTTGCATTATCCTCAAGACAAACATCTTCACTATATGTCCTTGCCATTTTTTTTAAAGACAAATAATATTAAAATGAGTAGAAATATTTGCGTAGTAAAATTATTTTTTTGAATGAAAATATTTTTCTAAAAAGTATAGTATATACTAAAAATTTTATTTTTATTATCTTGGCACATTCGATAATTTTGAAATTCATAAATATTTTATTAAACATCATATTTGAAATTCATATGCAAAAAATAAAACTTAACAATAAGTTTCTTACATTATGAATACTTAACAATCTCACATATTAAATTATTTCATCATTGATCAAATGACCAATATTTCTTTCAAGATCCTCAAAGAAATCAGATACATCATAATGAGTGGTGTAATTTTCAGCATCATTTGAAACAAAATTTGTTTCTTTTCTTTTGTCATCCTTTTTCAAAGATACTTGATAAAGATCGACTAGATGCCTTGGTGTACGATAGGTACACGACTAATGACACTTTCCACCGCAACGGAAACATTTATCCTCTGTTGATTTATTTTGCCCATTATTTCTTTCTTTATCTCACTTCTAGTGAGATCCTTTCTTGTGAATATAATTCTTCTTCCTTCCATAATTTTTCTTGTTACTAAAACCTTACCATTTACCTCTTCTAGGGTAATGATTTGTCGCATTTACTTCAGAAAATGGGGCGGCGCCAGTTGGGTGTGCTCCGTGATTTTTTAAAAGCAACTCATTGTTGCGTTCAGCAAGAAATTAACTCAGAATATTTTTTAAATCCTTTTTCTTGATACTGCCGCTGCAGGAGTACATTCGAGGCATGGAAGGTCGAGAAAGTTTTCTCTAAAATATCATTATCAATTATCATTTTCTCATATAATTTCATTCATGAGGTTATTTGAAACATTGATGAATTATATTCAGTTATGGATTTAAAATCCTATAAACGCAAGTGCGTCCATTTATATCGAGTTTGAGGAAGTATCACCGTCTTTTGATGATTGTACCTTTCTTCAAGGTCTTTCCACAGATTTGCAAGATCTTTTAATGTGAGATATTTATTTTTCAATCCTTCATCAAGATGACGACGGAGAAAAATTATGACTTTGGCTTTATCCTTCTGGAATGTATCATTTTCAGCCTCGATCGAAAAAAGAATCAATGGAAAAAGAATCAAAAGTGATCAATATATTTCTCGAAACAAACAAAAAGGAAACGAAAGTCGAAACATAAATCATGGATCAACTAAGCCCTCTCGGGGACTTGCTTAAGAATAAGAAGAATAAGAAAGAGGAATCTTATGTAAATACCATGGAATAAGGTTTGGTCCTATTCATGGAGATTCTGTAAATATTCCATTCCAAAAAAAGAGAAAATTGTATCTCCAAAGTCCATTGAATCAAGATGAATTTTAGCATCTAGTATCCATGATAAATAGCTGTTTCCAGATATATCAATAGAATTAAATTCAAGTTAAGAGAGTTTCAACATAATGAAAATTTATTTTCTGAGTCTTCCTAAAATTTGATCAGAGTCTCGTGTTGATAACATGTTGTAAAATAAATAAATAAGGAAAATATAATAGATATAAAATAAAGAGATGTAAATAAATAATTCTACTATTAATATTCACTAATATAATTATCTCAATATAATAGAGATAGTTTATATATATTTATCTACTAATATATGTAGCAACTTATTAGTAAAAGAGAAAGAAAAATAATATATGAAAAAAAAGTAATTTTATTATTGATTATAGTAGTAATCAACATAAATTTAACCTCCTATTTATACATGTATAAAATTTTTTTTCTTTTTTATTAAATATAATTTTTTTGGTAATATAGCACTTTATTATAAGAAAATTAAACCATTCAAATCATATATAGTCATCCATATTATCATCTTTATCACAACAAAACAATAGATTCCGTGGGAGCAAGCAGATTCTTTTCTTTCGTTCCATTCTCATTCTCGATGGACATTCATAGGTAATATATGTTATTTTTGAACAATTAAAAAAATTAACAAAACTAACAACATAACATAACAACCATAAAATGAATCAATTCAACAAAACTCAACTTACACACTGGAAATTTGTAATCTATTTATTATTGGTTATATAATAATCATCTTTTTTAAATTGACTTTTCTATCATTTTTTCTTTAAAAAAAGTTGAAAGGTATATCTATCCTTTTTTTTTTTTTTTTTGATGTTGAATTCGAGACCTCTACACAAAAAGAGGAGACAATATCACGTGAGCTATGAGTTATTGGCTATCTTTCGTTGTATTGGTCTTTTGCTTTTAAAAAATGGGAAGGGATTAACATATGCTTTTTGGGTTCTTGCAGCAGTGAGTAGAACTTAGCCACTTTGGATCCATATCTTGTGGGTTGGATTTCACTACGGTCACTGTTCTGTTGCTACAATGGTGGGCCCACAACCAAGCAGAGATAAGAGTAAGAGAGGTCACTTCACACGTTTTGCATAGCATTAGCAATATATCGAAAGAGACATTAGATTATCTTGTTTGTTGATTTCGTTATTATTTTGTTATATTATATTATAATAATAAAACAAATGTGGCCAACGTGCCTTACATTCACTCGCGATTTGGTTCATGACAGGAATCAAGATATATGTACATCTAACATTGTTCGATTATAGTACATGTATATAAAATTAATTATTAAAATTAATGATTAATATAAAATATATATTAAAATATAAAGATATATTAAAATAAATTAAATTATATATATTTATATATAAATATATTAATAATTAATTTTAATGCACTAAAATATTTTTGAACATTATTGGAGGGTTTTTCTTTTCTTTTTCCTCCTACTTTTTGCCAATTAAAAATTCTCAGAACCTTGAGATATGTCCATTCCTTGTGATTTGATGTCGGTGAGAGATAATCCTCTTTGGCCAATTAAAAAAGTAATGTAGAAGCAGCAGTAATAACCTAATAAGTTTTTTGTTTTTGGTAATCTATAATATATTTAAAACATACGTGAAAAAATAAAACTAAGCTTGTCGATTACTTAATAATAAGTTAAAAATTTTAAGTTGAATTAAAATGTTTAGAGTATGTCAAATTCTTAAAAATAAGTTGAAAACTTTAATTTGGTCAAAGTATAACTTGAAAAATTTAGCAATATAAAAAATAAAAAAGATTATTTATGCATTAAAATTAATTATTAAAAATAATTATTATATATTTTTATACAGATAAATATATTATTTAATTTATTTTTAATATATATTTTATATTTTAATATATATTTTATACTAATAACTAATTTTAATGTATATCTAATTTAATTAAAAAAATATGTATTAAAATTAGATTAAAATTTGAAGACCTTCAATGTTATAATAAGTGATTCATCCAAACTACTAATACATGATCCAATTTTTTGATTTGTTATGCTAGAATCTTATATAGACATTAGTTGGAATTAATTAGGAAGAACTTAGTCATTAAGAAAATATAAGTTTATTAGCAATTCTTGCTTATATAAAGAGAGGCATGTAGACTTTTATTCTCTAAGTAAAATTTATGATGGGTTAAGTATGATTTTGGTTCCTAACGTAGAGGTCAAAATTTTATTTTTTTTAATCTTTTTTTCGTTATAAAATAGTTTTAAAAGTTTCAGTTTGTTTTAAAATCGTTCTTTCTACCAAATTTTTTATTTTTATTAACAAATTACCACTAACTAAAAAAATTATAAAATAAAATAAAAAGAAAAAAAAAAGAAAGAAAGAGACGAGGGAGGAGAAAGAAAATGGGAGAAGTGTTGTTTCTAGGGAAGGGGGAAGAGAGGGAAGGGAAAAGGTCACTGCTCCACGTCGCAGCAGCCGCTTCATGCTGCCGCCGCTACTCCTCGCCGTCGCCGCTGTTCCTTTCTTCCTCAGCACATACACTAACCGCAAGAGAGGAGAGAGCAGAGGGAGAGAGAAAGAGAAGAGCGGAACGAAGTCCTCCACAGCCCTGCCGACCACCATAGCGCCCTCTTCGTGGTGATTTGTAGCCCGCCAATACCGCATCGCTGTTCATCGCCGCAGTCCCTCCTCCCTCACCACCGCCACAACCCTTCCCCTCTATTTCAATTTTTATTCCTTTTTTTAATTTTTCAAATTTAAAGGGATTCATTGTTGTTGTTGTTGTTGATGCTTCTGCTTTCTTCTGTTTATTCCTTTTATTCCATTGTTGTTGTTGATGCTTTAGTTGTTTCTGCTTCTGTCTGTTTCTGTTTTTGCTTCTACTTCTAGTTCTGTTTTTTTCTTCTATTTTTGCTTCCATTGTTATTGTTGTTGTTGTTGTTGTTGTTGTTCTGCTGATTGTTGTTGTTTGATTGTTGTTATTCCGCTTCTGGTTTCTGCTTTTGCCTGCTTTTGTTTTTACATTTGCACTTCTACTTCTGCACTTCTGGTTAATGTTAAGGAAGAAGAGGGGAAGGAAGGGTATTTTTGTCCGAAGGATGATTTTAAAACTAAGGTAAACCTTTGGGATCATTTTGTAGCAAAAAAAGGCCGGAGACGAAAAGTACTTAACCCATTTATGATCGACGAATATGAATTTAGATTAAAAGTCTTTACTTTTTCTATTAAAAAAGTTAAAAAAGATAAATGTATTATTGTTACGTTGTAGTATTGTTTATCTTTTTAATATATCATTATATTATAGTTGAAAAAAATTATATTAAAATTATGTTGAGTTATTATTTAAAATGATCCTTAAAATTAGACTTTTGACTCAATTTAGCCTTCTAATTTTTAATTGATTCAAATTGTACCGTAAAATTTTACGACATGATTCAAATTGATCCTTCCGTCCATCTCTGTCATCGAAGAACTGACGTGTCACGTTTAAATAACACCTGGGCCAATTAGACGATGTTGTTTTACTGTTGCTAACTAAACATTTGCAAAACGATGCCGTATGACTCTACAAAGAGGTTAAACGCCAATTTGTTGTTTATTTGTTACAAAAAAAAAGCAAAGATAAAGAGGTCAAATTTCATATGAGAGAGCATGAAGGTGAACTCTTGAGCAATTGCAAATGTGAAAATCATATTAACTGAAATGTTGATGTTCTGAGCCGCAGATCTAACTTCAAAGAAAAATATCTCGCTAGGAACTATCCATCAAGAGGATCCATGACCATGGAAATCCCATCACATAGATGCATATAAATCTTGCCACTGATCGTCATGGAAGACATAAAGGAAGCGTTGCTACCAAAAACAATGGTTCTGAACAAAACCAAAGCATAGAAAGTAATCACATTCATGCTGGCGAGCTGCTGACAAAAAGGAATTGATGGCCATCACAAGAAAAAGCCTATAATGCCTCTTCAACAGAGTTGCCCATGGGTGTTTCACTGCCATGGACGATTCACTAGCCTCAACAAGGTCATTACGGCAATGATAGCCATGGGGAGAAAGATTGTGCCGTTAACGATCATCACGACCAAGATAGTTGCAAAACGCAAGTTGTAGCACCAGCCTTCACCATTCTTCATCTTGGCAAAGAAATAATTGAGAACGTTGATGACAAAGATGCTAATGGTGATGCCTAATTAGAACATTATGTTAAGGGTTCTTCTGTATTTTTAAGGGGTAACCTCCGACACAAAAATTGGAATAGACTGATTGACACATCTAATTGAGATTTCTGCTAATGAATGAATAGTGAATTGAGGTTTAATTGGTGCCAAGTGTTAATATGTCAGTTCTTTGGTGATAGCGATGGGCGGAAAAATCAATTTGAATTACATTTTAAAATTTTAAGATATAATTTGAGTTCATTAAAAATTAGAGGATTAAATTGAGGCTGATTTTTTTTTGGAAAGAAATAAGGTGTAACACTATGAAATGGACGTGTGAAAAAAAATTGCAACTGCTATGGTGTCAGATGTAAAATGCAAGCTGCGTTTTGAACTTTTTAATTTTTTTTTGAAACATACTAAATGTAAGTTGCGTTTTGAGATTTTCATTTTTTTAAATTTTTGTGTAGGCTAAATGCAGGTTGCGTTTTTGGAGCCACAAAATTCAAATTTTTTTTGAAGCCTACAAACGCAGGTTGCATTTTGTGAGTGTGACAAATGAATTTTTGTTGGTGTAGAATTTATCAAGTGATCAATCGTAGTATAGTCTAAACCAACGCGAAATCCATCATCAAACAAAACTACAATCTATATCCGAGAGTATAAATCTCCCGAGTCGTTCTCCCTTGGAATTGCCAAAGTATGCATCTTATTGTTTTAATAAGCCTTGTGGGGTTCTTGGAAGAATTTAGCAAGTAATGAGAAACAAACAATCAATTATCAAAAGGACTTGACTTAGGGTTGGCATTAGAAATCTTTATCATTATAGTTTACTCAAGGTTAACAACAATTAGGACTTACTTCATTTAGTCATCCCCTAGTATAGAGAAAAGTCAAACGAAAACAATTAACTTGAATCACAAGTTCTAGCTTCACCTTATGGGAATCTAGTTTTAGTGTACTTCAAGGCAATTGGCAAGCTCTAACTTCAAATCAACCCTTGATATAACTATTCAATTCATTCCAATGACCAAACCCTATGCCAAGTACAAAAATTCTACTCCATAACTAGTATTGACATTTTATCAAACATGTAGTGAGCAAGAAGGAAAATCATGGTGAAATGAAGAGAAAAGTAAAATTAGAACTATTGCAACACAAGAGATTAGCAACAAGTATCAAGGAACAATAATGAGAATCAAAATCTCAAGATATCAAATGAATCCAAAAACCATAGAATTGAATCCTAGATCCAAGGTATGTCAACAATTACAACTTGAATTTGGAAGGGAAAATCTATTACATGAGCAAAGTGAAATGAAAGTGCAATAGATCTCACCAAAAATTGGGCAAAAATTCAGAACTTTGATGAGAAGGAACCCTAGTAAAAGCTTGAGAGAAGTTGGTGAATCCTAGAGAGAAGTTGGAGCTTCTCTCTCTAACAATGTAACTAACTCAAAAATATCTCAAAAACTCAAAAATGAACTAACTCCCCTCAACCTTTGCCCCTTTGGTCCTCTTAAGTCTTTTCCCGCCAAAGCACTCCTCAAAAGTTGGGATCTCCAACCAACTCCACGCCTAAGTCACGTGACTTTTAAAAAATCATTTTCGAACATCGGCGCGCACGCGCAAGGTACGCGTGCGCGCCCTGGATGCGGCTCTGGAGTATGCGCGGAAGCGGAGTGTACGCGTACGCGTCCATGAAGATCCTGGCTTGGCCGCTACTCTAGCCGGCTCGTGGCTTGGCTCTCAGCTTCGGCTTCACATTACTCTCATCCGCGCGGGCGCGCCATGTGCGCGCACGCGCCCATGCGGAAATCTCCAATGCTCAATTTTCATGCTTCCTTTCCTTGCACCCTTCTTCCTTATCTTTTCCTGTCCATTCCTAGTCTATGTCCTGAAATCACTTAGCACACGAGTCACGGTATCGAATGGCATTAAGGCGAGACTAGAAATGTGTCTATTTTGGTGCAAAATAAGCATGTTTTCCTTTATGAGGCAAAACTGGGAAAAGAATGCAAATCCTTATATTTTCATACAGAAAGTGTGTGAAATCATTGATAAACCCTTTGAAATTAGCACAAGATAAACTCTTAAAATGGGGTTTGTCAACCTCCCCACACTTAGATTCTAGCATGTCCTCATGCTTAGGAAAATGCAAAGAGATATAGAAGACCTAGGGTCACAAACGTATGGGACTCATGGAATGCAACCTACTCATATGCATGCAGCTACAACTAGTGCGGTTATCTACTTGGTTGGGAACAATCAACTTCCTTATGACATGTGCAAGCTTATTGGGTACAATGGTGGCTAATGCATAAATCTTGCCAAATTCTAAGCATCAAATGCAATTTATGCACCCTTGCATGAGGAATGCTCGCGAGAGCCGGGAATCAAAGGATTGAGCGTCGAACCCTTACCGGAAGTGTTTGTACTCTAGTCGCTCAAGTGTTTAGGGTTGACTCTCTCGATTCTCCCCTAATCATGCTTTCTAAGATTTGTTCTTCTTCTAACAATCAACATGTATTTCATGCAAGCATACATCTATCATGAGGTCTTCTCCTTAGGTTGTAATGGGGTTAGGGTCAAGGTAGGATCATATATGGCTAGTGGGCTTAAAACTTGGATCTTTGATGAACTTAAACCTTCCCACCTAACCTACATAATGACCTATACAATTAAGTGCTAATCTAACTACCCATTCCTCACTTTTTCACATACTCATGCATTCCTTCTTAATTCCACACACATATGCATTGATCTTATTGAGCTTCACTTTGGGGCATTTTGTCCCCTTTTTTATTTCTTTCTTTTTCTTCTTTTTCTTCCTTTTTCTATTTTTTTTTTTCATATTATTCTTCTTTTTTTCTTTTCTTTTGTTTGTCTCATCATTTTTTTTTGTTTTCTTTCTATATTCAAGAATCTCAATGCATAAGGTTTTACGTTTGATTACTACATGAGTATGTACCCAATTCCTTAATATTCTCAATACAAAGCAAAACTACCCTTTTGTCCACCCAATGTCCCAAAAATTCCCACACTTGAATGATACTCACATACACTAGCCTAAGCCAATCAAAGATCCAAATTGAGGACTTTCATTGTTTTCCACTTTTATGGCTTGTAATGTGCTAAATTAAAGAACAAGTGGGTTAATCGTCGGCTCAAATTGGTTAACAATGGAAGACAAAAGGTGGGCTATTTGGGTAAGTGGGCTAATGAAATGATGGCCTCAATCCTGTAAATGCATGAATACAAGGAATAATGGGACATATAGATTCAAACAAATCAAAGATCACATTCATAAAAAGAGAATAATGCACACAAGAAGGAAAATAAGTGGTTATAAGATGTAACCACATCATTAGGCTCAAATCTCACTTGCTTGTGTTCTTAGCTCAAAAACCATGTTCCAAAATACATTCTTTCAAGCAAGTTCCACAAATTTTCTTTTTCAAATTGGTAGGTTGCCCCAAAATGGTTTCTTGGAAAGGAAATCATCACCCTAACCAAGTAGTCCTAAAAAAAGGAGTGGTAAAAATATGTACAAATTCTAACTAACATGCAACCTATCATGCAATGCAATAACTAACTAACATTGGTGTTGAAAAAGAAAATTGTTACCCATGGAGATCGGTCGACGACCTCCCCACACTTGAAGATTGCACCGTCCTCGGTGCATGCAAAGAAGAGCAAGGTGGACGGGTTACTACAATTGATGAGCTCCTCAAATGGTTGTGCGGATGACTTGTTTGTTGCCCCCATTTAAAAGCTTTCCTTTCTCCTCCTTGGTGGCCAACCTAAAAGGAGAGAAAGGGAAAGAAAATTAAGCCTACAACAAAGATATCAAAGTAAATAGAACATAGGCGGAGGCTAATGCCAAATAAGAGTATGATTCTCTACCACATGGTAGCTACAACATGTGAGTGAGAAAATAATGTAAGCTAAGGCATGTCATTAAGCTCGATGCAAGAGTAAAGTTAAAGCATGAAGAGGATATTGAGCATCAAGATCAAATAAGAATTGACACAAACAAGATTAGTGATACGCATGAAAGCATTTAATTCCATCCTAATTCAATGATGAAGCGGTACAAAAAAACAAAGGGTAAAGAATTAGGAAGGACTAAAGCACTAATCTTGTGTGTTGACAAATATTACAATTAATGTAACAAGTCATGAAGCACCAAAACAAATGCAAGAAATTCTCAACAATTGAGTGAGAGAGTTCAACACTATTATTAAAATGAGAAATTTAGAAAATAAAATGAGAACAAATTATAGAAACAAAATTAAAATGCAAAGAATAAAAGTATGCAAATGTAATAGACCAAAGAAAATAGAAGAAGAAAAAAAAAAGTTTTTTTTTTTATATTATATTTTGAATTTTTTTTTATTTTTTTTAGTATTTTATTTATTTATTTATTATTATATTTTTTTTATTATTAAAAAAAAATTTTCTTTTTTTTTTTATATTAAAAGAGAAAAGAGAAAAAAAATCTTTCAAGAGAGGAAGAAGAAAAAAAAATGAGAAAGAAAGAAGAAGAGAAGAGGAAAGAAGGAGAAAGGAGGAGAGAGAAAAGCAGAGTGCAAATCCGCGCGCGCGCGCACAGCGCGCTTATGCGTGGATGCAGCAGGGAGAATCCGCGCGCGCGCGCACAGCGCGCTTACGCGTGGATGAGGTAGGGACGATCCGCGCGCGCGCGCACAGCGCGCTTACGCGTGGATGAGGTTGGGCTCCCAGCACAATGCGGGCACAACGCGGGCACAACCCTCTGGTTTTTGGACCGGAAGTTGCAAAAGTGCAATGTGCGCGCGCGCGCACAGCGTGCTTACGCGCACATGGCCGTTTTTTTTTTTTTTTTTTTTTTGCCCAGAAAGCAGAAAAAATGCCCAAGAGCTCCCTATAATGTCCAAAACTCTTCTTTATTCAATCAAATATCAAACAATTCACAAAGATGCAATTTGATTGTTGGATTTATTCATCTACTACTAATGAATACAACATACTAACAACCAATCTTTACCAACAAATCAATATGAAATGAAAATCTACCTACAATGGCAACTCAAATCACTTATTAAACAAAACTAAAAGAGGATGGAAAGAGTTTACCATGGTGGGGTGTCTCCCACCTAGCACTTTTAGTTTAAGTCCTTAAGTTGGACTTATGGGGAGCTCTTCTCAAGGTGGCTTGTGCTTGTACTCATCTTGGAACTTCCACCAATGCTTGAATCTCCAATAAGCTCCATTCTTCAATTTCAATATCTTCAAGCTTTGATGGAGTTCTCCACAAACCATGAGCTCCCAAATTTGATTTTCATTGTGCGATCCGGGATCCCACACTTTGTTTTGACACCCGTCCTTAGATTGATCATCATTATTCCATCCGGGTGGTGTGGCCTTGGAATTCTCAAAGAGGCTTCCAAACAACTTCCTAGACCCATGCAATTTTGTTCTATACCAACCATTGCTCTTGAATTTTGGACTTGCAACCATTATGAGCTTAAAATAACGTTTCCAACCACTACACAACTCTCTTATACTTTTAACTCCACAAAGAGCTCTAAGTTGACCATCATATTCAATTAAACCATATTCAAGTGAGAAAGTGAAGCTTAGGGATGAGAGTTTTACCCACTTGAATGTTGTGTTGGATGGTGATTTGGGAAGGGAGACTTCCCCACACTTAGACAATGCAAGGTCTACTTCTTTAGGCTCTTCTTTGGTTGTTTCCACCTCTTCACAAGCTTCTTCAATTTCAACCTTTTCCCCTTTTTCGCTTGGCTTGGTGTTGTCTTCAAGAGATTCGGTTTCTTGCCCAATGAGAGGTGATTCAATTTTGGATAGGAATTCATTGATGAATGAATCCATCTCTAGATCAACCTCTTCATATTCTTCAATTTCGATATACACCATGTCAACTTTTTCCTCTTGGTAGCTCTCTTTTGATTCACTCTCTTCTTCATAGTTCACCAAGGGTATGGGAGGTTGTGCACACTCTTCTATAATTTTAACTCCATGTCCAATGGGAGAGGATTCCATTGTAGAGAGAAATTCATTCATGATTGAATCCATCTCTTGATAAGCCTCTTCCAAGTCTCCAACGATGATATGCCTTGGAGGTTGCGCACCCTCCTCAACATCAATATCAAGCTTCTTGGAAGAGTTCTCCATGATGCTAAATTCCCATGGACTTTCAACATCTCCTAAATCTTCAACCACTTCTTCCTTTTCTTCAATAACCATAGGCTCCTCCAATTGCTCTAATACAAAATAGCCTCCCTCATTTTCCACCGGGTTTTCCAATCTCTCCTTCATGCTATGATCTTCAATGGATTCTTCACATGTGGCCACGGAAGCACCTTGAGTGTTCAAAAATTTGTAGGCTAAGGTAGACACTACCTCGGTCAAGTTAGTCACAAACTCTAAGGTGTTCCCTTGCATATCCGCTTGTCCTTGAAGTAGCAATGTGAGAGAGTCATCTATTGGGGCTTGGGGTGGATAAGAGGGTTCATTATTTTGGAGAGAGGGTTTATAGTAGAAAGGTGGTTCTTCTTGGTAAGGGTATGGAGATGGTGTGCATTGAGGTGGTTCTTGAGAGTAATTGTGTTGGAATGGTGGTGGTTCCATGTATGGTTCATATGGCTCATAAGGTGGTGGGTATGGTGGATAAGGATTGGGGTCATATGGAGGGTTTTGGTGATATGGGGCTTGTGAGTATGGTTGAGTATCATGTTGAGGATGAGATTCATAAGTATATGGTGGTGGTTGATTGTCATAAAAGGAGTCACCATAACCATTGAATTGACATGCATTAGGATGGGAGTTATACCTATAAGTATTCGGGGGTTGTTGCCAATAGGAGTGATCAATTCCTTGAAGCTCCTCCCATCTTGGAGTGTTCCATCCTTGGTACATGTTAGCATTGAAGTTCACATTCCCTACAACACAATTAGAGCCAAACTCAAAGCCAAGGTGAGAATTCATAATGGAAAAACAAAATAAAACTAACAAAAATTAAGAAACATACAAAAGATAAACCTATTCACAATATTTACATATGTACAATAACCAATAACATAACACCATTGCAAATCCCCGGCAACGGCGCCATTTTGACAAATGAATTTTTGTTGGTGTAGAATTTATCAAGTGATCAATCGTAGTATAGTCTAAACCAACGCGAAATCCATCATCAAACAAAACTACAATCTATATCCGAGAGTATAAATCTCCCGAGTCGTTCTCCCTTGGAATTGCCAAAGTATGCATCTTATTGTTTTAATAAGCCTTGTGGGGTTCTTGGAAGAATTTAGCAAGTAATGAGAAACAAACAATCAATTATCAAAAGGACTTGACTTAGGGTTGGCATTAGAAATCTTTATCATTTAGTCATCCCCTAGTATAGAGATAAGTCAAACGAAAACAATTAACTTGAATCACAAGTTCTAGCTTCACCTTATGGGAATCTAGTTTTAGTGTACTTCAAGGCAATTGGCAAGCTCCAACTTCAAATCAACCCTTGATATAACTATTCAATTCATTCCAATGACCAAACCCTATGCCAAGTACAAAAATTCTACTCCATAACTAGTATTGACATTTTATCAAACATGTAGTGAGCAAGAAGGAAAATCATGGTGAAATGAAGAGAAAAGTAAAATTAGAACTATTGCAACACAAGAGATTAGCAACAAGTATCAAGGAACAATAATGAGAATCAAAATCTCAAGATATCAAATGAATCCAAAAACCATAGAATTGAATCCTAGATCCAAGGTATGTCAACAATTACAACTTGAATTTGGAAGGGAAAATCTATTACATGAGCAAAGTGAAATGAAAGTGCAATAGATCTCACCAAAAATTGGGCAAAAATTCAGAACTTTGATGAGAAGGAACCCTAGTAAAAGCTTGAGAGAAGTTGGTGAATCCTAGAGAGAAGTTGGAGCTTCTCTCTCTAACAATGTAACTAACTCAAAAATATCTCAAAAACTCAAAAATGAACTAACTCCCCTCAACCTTTGCCCCTTTGGTCCTCTTAAGTCTTTTCCCGCCAAAGCACTCCTCAAAAGTTGGGATCTCCAACCAACTCCACGCCTAAGTCACGTGACTTTTAAAAAATCATTTTCGAACATCGGCGCGCACGCGCAAGGTACGCGTGCGCGCCCTGGATGCGGCTCTGGAGTATGCGCGGAAGCGGAGTGTACGCGTACGCGTCCATGAAGATCCTGGCTTGGCCGCTACTCTAGCCGGCTCGTGGCTTGGCTCTCAGCTTCGGCTTCACATTACTCTCATCCGCGCGGGCGCGCCATGTGCGCGCACGCGCCCATGCGGAAATCTCCAATGCTCAATTTTCATGCTTCCTTTCCTTGCACCCTTCTTCCTTATCTTTTCCTGTCCATTCCTAGTCTATGTCCTGAAATCACTTAGCACACGAGTCACGGTATCGAATGGCATTAAGGCGAGACTAGAAATGTGTCTATTTTGGTGCAAAATAAGCATGTTTTCCTTTATGAGGCAAAACTGGGAAAAGAATGCAAATCCTTATATTTTCATGCAGAAAGTGTGTGAAATCATTGATAAACCCTTTGAAATTAGCACAAGATAAACTCTTAAAATGGGGTTTGTCAGAGTGTCAGAAACTTTTTCTTGGAGGCCCCAAAATGCAGGTTGCGTTTTGTACACAGAATAATATTTTAATCCACAGCTTTGCCTATAAATACAAAGCGCAATTTCATTCATCTTCATCTTCATTTCTCCTCTTACTCTTTCTTACATAAAATCCATAGTGGTGTGCTTTTTTGGCAGTTAACTGTGTCAAAAAAGTCGAGTTAAGTGAGGCTAGGTTATGGAAGGTGTTGTAAATTTATGAGTATATTATAATGGTGAGATTATACCGAACACACACGAAGGAGTGACTTTTGTTTATGAATGTCCCTTATCGTTTGCTATTCCGTGCACCATCAGTTTTGTGGAGTTACAAAATGGTCTGTGTGATAACATACAAAGTCACATTTCGAAAAGGGTGAGCAACATTTTATACAGAAATCCTGTACAAGTATTTGGTGGCTAATACAGTTTCAAATAATGTCCATCACTGACGACGCAAGTATACAACATATGTTCTATATTTATTAACAAATTCGATTTCACGTGTCGATGATCGAGTTGTACATTAAGTTTGAACAGCATACGAGGATGGATTTGGTTGGTGACGATGTCAATGTTGATGAAATCGGGGATATAGATTGGGAAGAAGATAACAACGACGGTGAAGAGGAGTTTGAAGCCAACTATGAAGTCGATGACGAAAATAAGGATGGAGACTTGACAGGCAATCTGGCGAAACAAAATTAGGCGAATTCGATCGTAAGTCAGCACTCCTTTAGAGTTCCATTTTTTATGCAGACTCTAGATCTCGAAGCCATGCCTGCACCAAAATTTTTTGAGTATGCGAATATCGGTATGTTATCTTATGGTTATTAATTAAAGTTACCACTACCATTAATTTTATTTGTTTTTTCAACTGATGGTGGATCGCATGTCGTAGGTGAAAGCGATGTTGCGGTGGAAGATGGTGAGTTTAGTGTCGAAATAGAATTTGGTTCTAGGGATTCGGTGATATCTGTAATCAAAAGATACACTATCTCTAGAGGAGTGGATTACACTGTTTATGAGTCTGAGCTGCAAACATTCTATACAAAATGCAAGGGTTATAGTGCAGGGTGCGATTGGCTTATTCGAGCTAACTTGATTCGAAAGAAGGAGTGTTGTGAGATCAGGAGATACAATGGCAAACACACGTGCACCATGGGCACGATCTCACAAGATCTGCCAAGTTGGACTCAGACACAATTATAGATACCATCAGGCCGTTGGTTAAAGTGGACCCGTCGATAAAGGTGAAGTCTATTATTGCAGAAGTTCAGTCGATGTTCAACTACACTGTAAGTTACCGTAAGGCTTGGTTGGCAAAGCAAAAACCTGTCGCAAAATTTTTCGGTGATTGGGAAGTTTCTTACCAAATTCTACCGGTATGGTTGAAAGTAATGACTGAGAAGATACCAAGGTCTTGTGTTCAAATAAAAACGCTCCCCGTTTACCATGAGAATGAGGTAGTTCAAGGTGTAAGAGTTCTCCATCGTGTTTTTTGAAGCTTCTATCCGTGTATTGTGGCATTTAGGCATTGCAAGCCATTGGTGCAGGTTGATGGCACACACCTGTATGGGAAGTATAAAAGTCCACTTCTAGTTGCAGTTGTACAAGATGGGAACCAAAATATTGTGCCTATTGTATTTACAATAGTCGAGGCTGAGACAGCAGACGCGTGAGAGTTTTTTCTAACCAATTTGCAAAGATATGTTGTTACCATTGATGGCGTGGGAATTATTTATGACCGCCATAACTCCATCGACGCAATAATAGCTCGCAATAACGGTGCATGGTCACCACCAAGAGCGTGACACATGTTCTGCATCAGGCACATCGTGTCCAACTTCTTAAACAGGTTCAAGGCTCCGTATTTGCATAAACTCGTGGTTAACACAGGTATTTAAATGCACTGTTTATGGTCCTATTCATGAAAATATTGTGGCTTCTGCTTATGATTTCATGGTTTGGTGAACAGGCTATTTTAGGACAGAACAGGAGTACAACAAAAACTACCAATGGCTTAAAGAGTGAGGTGAGGCATATACTCAATGGTGAGATGAGATTGGTGTTGAGAGATGGGTGTTGGCATTTGACGGGGGTTATCATTGGGGACATATGACCACAAACATGGTAGAGTGCATAAATTCTGTCCTGAAAGGTGCACGCAACCTTCCTGTGACTGCCATTGTTAGGTCTACTTTCTATCGGCTGAATGAATTGTTTACTTGGAAGAGCATCGAGGCTCATGAGCGTGTCCGCAATGGATTCACGTATTCATAATTTGCTACCAAAAGAGTTGAAGAAAGCTTTCAACGTGCAGGAAACATTGTCGTTAATCGATTCGACAAGCGCAACGAGATGTTTAAGGTTTGAGAAATGCAAGATGGTTCTATTTACACCGTCAAACTTGCGCAACGATACTGGGACTGTGGCCATTTCCAGGTCGAGCGACTCCCATGTCGCCACGTTCTTGCATGTTGTGCTAACTAACATCTTGATTGGCAAGTGTATGTGCATAACGTATACAAGATGTCTGAAATTTGCAAGGTGTACAGAGGCGAGTTTGTTCCGATGGATGACCCATCTACGTGGGATAGATATGAAGGAGCGAAGGTGATCGCCAATTGAACATTGAGGCGCGTGACAAAATAAAGACCAAAGTCAACCCACTACTTGAATGAGATGGATTCACGGGATATGCGTGGTCTACGTCGGTGTACTATTTGTGGACGGGAGGGACATAGCCGCAACCGATGTCCTCAGCGCACTGGTCCAAGCTCCGCCGGAGGTCAATAGTGGTTAAACCTTTTAACGTAACATTTTATGTAACTTTGTTATCCAATTTAAAGTAGTCTGTAAGATTTTTATGGTATTCCGTAGTTTATTTATGTATACGTTAAATACTGAATAATAAATAAATACTTAGATTAAAAAATGCAACAGGCTAATCTCAAATAAAGTTGTTCAAGAATAAAGCTAAATATAGAATAAGAATACGAGTACAAAAAATATCTAAATATACAATATGAGATAAAACAACAGAATACTTCCTCGGTGCCTTCTTCAGATACAAAGATGGGGTGTATTTATCCGGTGGCGCGATCTATGCCCGTAAATTATACGGACGACCCTGATGTACTCCGGCATCCACTCCACCGCCAACATCAGAAGCACCGACATCTGGCATACTCGCACCGCCAGTGTCGTACAAACTGGAACCACTCGTCCCCAGAGCACTCGCTCCCACATAATCATACCAATTCTGGAGGTCATGTCCCAACTGGATGTCCTCTTGTGGTGGGTATTCATTCAAATCAAACAATTCTATACGAGGTGGTGCGGAGGGACGGGGATGATCTACATGACCTGTCGATCGATCCATGTCGAAGTCACTGGCATGACTTGATGTGGTGCGACAGCCAACTGACTGATGAGAAGCAGTAGGCCCATCCAGTTGCGAAAACAGATAATTTGTATCTCTCAGGACCTGAGAGAAGCTGAGGGTGTCCGATCCACCCAACAGACTAAACTGACCTTCTGCTGGAATAACCATATGTGGTATGTAGGGTTCAGCTGCCTGAGGTGGTTGTGGTTCTCGTATGTACAGTTGTTGCTGAACCCACGCCGGCTATTGGTGTTGTTGCTTAGGTACCAGAAACTGCTGTTCTCCATAGGCTGGCATCTGGAACTACTCGGCGTGTGACGGGTCCTGAAAATGCTACTCATATGTCGGGACCTAAAAGTCGTGCTCATATGCCGGAACCTAGATAATAATTAGCAATAATTAATAAATATCCATTAACTTTATTAATAATAATTTTTAATAATGACATACACAATAATAACTAACACGGTAATAAACCTTAATGATACCTGAAACCCTTGGTCATAGGCTGGGTCCTGAAACTGCTATTCATGAGGGGGGTTTGGCTCCTGAGATTCAGCTACTTCTTCCTGTTGATCATATGGCTCATTCGCATCAGCCTCGCCACCTGCAACTCTGTCTGACAGGCGCAGGTGATCCCCATAATGCTGTGTGTAACAGTCGAAGTACACCTGGAGAGGATGAAAGTCGACAATATCCTCCCCTATTTGGAGTGTGCTATAGTAGGAAGATATCCACAAGGTAACCCACTGGATGTTCCTTGCTCTCCGATCATGGTTTTGTGGACCTGTCAACCGCCTGCAATGATCACAACCAATATTGAATGCCGGGCTTGGTGGAAGCTGTTGTAGACCGAACTGTCGTCTTACTCGGTCTGTCGAGTGCTACTCTACACACTCGAATGACACCAACGATGATTGTGTGGAGCACATAAACAAATGGATCGCAAGGTCATCTGGAACCCCACTCCCATATACGCCCACCATATAAACTGCACATTAGTACCCACGAGGCTGATAAGTAAAATTATTATTGTAAATAAGCAGCCTAAGATACATGGTTACAACTTACATCGTTGACTCCCATGTTATTGAGTCCTCGTCTAAAATGCGCAGTAGGCTTCTGTATGTATCATGTATGCCGACGCCAATGGCTCCACCTAAACAATAACAATATTAATAATAATAATAATAACACTAATAATAACAATAACAATAATAATAGCAACAATTAAAAAGAATATCGTTGCGCAAGTGAAACCCCAACATCGACGAGCTGTATAAATGTGCCAGACTGGCTGCCCCCAACTGTATCCTAAAATCACGTGAAAATCCCGAAGTAGAGACAGAAACATCGAGTTCAATGAAGTAGTCGACTTATTCGAAAACACAACCGTTCTGAGCATGTAGAAAATGTGATCCCGAACGTAACGCTCAATAGACTCCTGCATGTCACACGGCTCGGTGTCTTTGCACTGCCGGACCCATGCTAGATTAACCTTACCCAATACGTGATCCTGCGGACTGGGCTCCCGACCAGAAAATGCGATACAATTCTCCACCAAAAACTGGTGACTACTGTTTGATCTTCTAGTAACGGGCTCCCCATTAACTGGGAGGCCAAAAATATATGTAACATCTTCCAGTGTCACTATCACTTCACTAACCGAAAGATGAAATGTGTGGGTTTCCAGCTTCCATCGCTTGACCAAGACACTTAGTAGTGCAGAATGACCTCTCAGTTCGCCTACTTGCGAAACGTGTTGAAACCCAATGGTGCTAGTGAAGCTGCAGCTACCTCGTTAAAAGTCTCTGACGAATCTAATTGTCTGGACAACAAATTCCTGATAGCTTGCAAAAACAAAATTAATGATAAATAATAATAATAATAATAATAATAATAATTCATAAATAACAATATGATAAAAAAAACTATTATTTTTATTACAGGCATTATTATAAACATATAACAATATACTAATCATAACTAATCCAATATTTATTCTCATATAATAATAATAATAATAATAATAATAATAATAATAATAATAATAATAATACGGTTACTAATTATAATAATACTAATTATAATAATAACAATAATAAAATTATTATTAACAACAACAACAATAATAATAATAATAATTTTCATGAATCGTCACATTTTTTTAAATAATACTATGTTAATAAAATATTAATAATAACAGTTACTTATATATTTATAATGATTAATAAAAACAAGATAACGATAATTTATTAAATAGTAATATTATTATTATAAAAAATAATAATAAATTACTAAAAATAATAATAAATTAATAAATAGTATTATTAATTATTAAAAAATATTAATAAATTATTCTTATTATTATAATCAGTATTATAAATAAATAATAATATACAAATCATAATAATAATTACTCAACAACAACAACAACAACAACAACAACAACAACAACAACAACAACAACAATAACAAGGTCACTAATAATAATATATAATCACAGTAGCAATAATAAACCCTAATAATAATGTTAATAATAACGATAATAATAATAAAATTATCTATTATAATACAAATAAATAATATTCGAATATATATATATATATATATATATATATATTTACATTAAATATTAAAAAAAATTACTTACCATTGAAAATATTCAAAAACTCAATAATGTGTTTTTCACGTTTAGTAAAATTACGAACTATTTTTTATTTTATAATATTTATCTTAAATTTTCTATTCTTTTTCTTCCTCTCACAAACTTTCAACACAATTTTACAAATTAAAACTCCTCATTATAACCTCTTTCTCAACAAGCCTTTCAACTCTTCTACCCTTGTTTCCTACGTTTTGCGTCTGATTTGCGTTTTATAGACTCCATCACTACTCTCCTTCAACACGTGGCGTTCATGCAGTTAGAAAACCTACCAAATATAACCTATGTTTTGTTTCTGACTGCTACCAAATGTAACTTCTATTTTGAAAATTTTTGAACTATCAACCGTTTAATTATTGTCTGCATGCAGAGAATAAGGACACATTTTGAAGCTTTAAACTTTCTCAGTTATTATCTACTTCTATTTTTTAATTAATTTCTGTTAAATTGAATTATAAATCTAATATCAGAAGCTATTTTAAATATTAACTCCTGTTATATTATGGTTGAAATATATAGATGAATAAACAATTTTAGAGTCAATTAATTGTAAGATTTAATATTTACAAAATATAAAAGAAAAAAAAAAGAAACATGAAAAGGAATACGAAAAAAATTATGTAGCAGTATAAAAGGAAGTGACTAAGAATAAGAACAAAAAGAAGATATGAAACGATGACGATTAAAAAATATTTATGAACTATGATATTTCCATGCAGATCCAATTTTCTCTGACGTTTTAACACATAGTCATACATATAAAATTCTAGCAATGAAAAACCCAAAAAAGGATTAAAAGTAAAAGACCGCAAAGTGAATAAGATTTGGTCAAAATCCAATTGATATAAGGATAAGGTTTTAGAGTAAAGAGATGTTAATTGCAAAGTCACCGGAAATACTATTTTTAAAAGTTTTTAAAATTCTTTTCTAAATTTTTTATCTAACTATAAAAGAGAATTGTTAAAGAATATATTTTCTAAAACAAATCGGAAAGAATAAAAAACACATGTTGTAAAATATTTATACAGGCAATACTATAAGTATAAATTTTTTTTAACTAAGTCTAATTAAATTAGTACAAGTTCAATAACAAAAACTTTTCTCACACTTATTTAGTATATAAATTTTTATTGAAGAGCACAAAATTTATTCAACATATAGCACAAAAATTTTTATATAAATACAAATTTATTGATATAGTACAAAAATTTTTGCACATATTATAAAAATTTTTACTCAATAAAAAAATTTTTGCTACGAATGTAATTTGTTGGTTGTGTAATTAAAATTATATATTAAATAATATTTTATTTTATTAATTAGGTACTCTGGTGTATATAGATTATTAAATAGAGTATGTTTATTAGAGTTAGGATGTCTAATGCTCTTTTATATATATATATATATATATATATATATATATATATATATATATATATATATATATATATATATATATATATATATATATATGGATAATAGTAATAACAAAGGTAAGTTTATATTAAATAATATTTTATTTTATTAATTAGGTACTCTGGTGTATATAGATTATTAAATAGAGTATGTTTATTAGAGTTAGGATGTCTAATGCTCTTTTATATATATATATATATATATATATATATATATATATATATATGGATAATAGTAATAACAAAGGTAAGTTTATATATATATATATATATATATATATATATATATATATATATATATATATGTGGATAATAGTAATAACAAAGGTAATGAAACTTTTTATTCCTCAACTATCTTTTTCTATCTTTGAGCCTCCCTCTCATATGGTGCTTGTCCCACCATTTCATCACTCAACTCTATAAGTTTGAACCGAATTTTGTCATAGTGCGGTAAGCGTGGAGCCTGCAATAAAGAGTGAATTTTTCACCACATATGAGAATTTGTAGTGGGAGTAGCTCGTAAAATATAGATCTGACCGATTTATTCATCAATGGCTATGAATGAGGCACAAAATATGATGGATTCAGATACGCAAAGTTTCACTCAAGCAGATTTTCAGAACTTTGCAAAGATAATGGCCCAATTTCAAGCCTTTCAAGCCACTTCCAATCTAACACCAACATTTTTCAAGATCCTTCAAGTTATTACTATCTTCACCCAAGTGAGACACCTAAAATCACTCTTACAACCACTTCGCTGACCACGTTGAACTACCACACCTGGTCCAGATTTATGTGCATCTATCTAAAATCGAAGAATAAAATTAGATTCATTGATGGTACGTTACTCAAAACAACTACAACAGATGATTCGTATGATGCTTGGGACCGTTGCAACATGTTTGTATTGTCATGGATGGCTACATAGATCATTGAGCCCAAAATTTTTACAGAGTGTACTATGGTGTGATAATGCACACAAACTGTGGAAAGACGACAAACATCGATTTTATGAGGGTGATCTATTTCGGATTATTGAGATTGAGGAAGATTTATTCATTATCTATCACCTCTTATTATACAAAACTAAAAGGGATATGAGAAGAAATAGACGAATTTAGACCCATATCAACTTGTGCTTGCTTGAGTAATTGTAGTTATGGACTAGACATAATGAGACAATATAGGTTGTAGTCTTATATTATTCATTTTCCTAGAGGTTTAAATGAGTAATATGCAACTCCCATGTTATATTACTTAAGCTCCTTCTAGATGTAAATACTATTTTTTCTCTACTTTTTCAATAAGAGAGACAAATGATGCATCTCATTAAACCAGATTCTAGAATGTTAGTGAATGTTGTTCACCCTAAATCTATAGGTGAAAGAGAAACATACCATACTAGCATAGGCAGTGCCAAATTTGTCAACAATGGAGGTGAAAGAGGCCAATTTGGGGCCAACAATGTCAGAAGAAGAGGAAGAGGGTGTGGTAAAGGTGGCAGAGGTACTACTAGAAGAGCTCCCAAACTTTGCTCTTATTGTGAAAAACAAGGTCACTTGGTGGATACATGTTACCATAAACATGGATTTTCACCACATTTGCAACCAAATCACTATAATGGAGTACCTCTTTCAGCTAATTCAGTGAACTCAGTGGTAGTTGTGAGTAATGGAGAATGCAACCCTACACCTGTTATCCAAAATGAAGGCAAGATCAGTTTGGATAAGATATTCTCAGATAGACAAAAAGAAGCACTTAGTGCACTACTCCAGTAACATAAAGAACCTCTTCATGATGAAAATTTGGCAACCATTCATGCTCTTTCAGCCGATATATTTTATCTCATTTCTCTTTCCGATTTTGAATTAAATTCTCAAGATTGGATCTTAGATACTGAGACAACTGCTCACATTTGCTTTAGTCTTAAACATTTTTATTTTATTAAACATATTAATCCAGTTAAAATTGTCATGTCAAATGGTTTATAGACTGTTACAACCTTATGTGGAACAGTTTTCTTCTCAACTGATTTTTATTTGATTAAGGTTCTATATGTACCAAGCTTTAAATGTAATCTCAGTTCTATTTCAAAAGTTACTAATGCCTTATCTTGTTGTTTTATGTTCAATGCTCATAATTGTGAGATTCAGGAGCGACCTACCTTGAAGATGATTGGAATTGCTAATCAAAAGCAAGGGGCTATATACAATGAATACTCAAGCAAAGATTGTTGTTAACTTTAGCAAATTAGAAAAAAAGGTTTTGAATATTATGACAGAAGAATAGGGCATACATACTTCACACACTTCACATAGTGTTCTTTGACATTATAGGTTAGGTCATTTTCTTTTAGTAGATTACAAGAATTAGGAAAAATGCATCCATTCATCTCATGTCCAAACAATGATGTATCATGTGATCTATGTCATTTTGCAAAATAAAAGAGGTTACCTTTCTCTAACACTATGTTTGGTTTAATGGAAAATGAATGAAAAGGAAATGAATGAAAAGAAAATGAATAGAAAATGATATTTTTTTTTGTTATAAAAAAAATAGGAAGGAAAGAAAATTTTTGTGAGTCTCACTAAAAAAAATTTCTTTCCATCACAAGCAAGAAAACAAGAAGGAAAGTGTTATAATTTTTGTATTTCCAACATTATCTTTAGTTATATTATTATTGACAAATATTAATATAAATTTTGTTTTAATATATTATTATAATAAAAATTTATATTTAAATATTATATGTATTAGATAAATAATTTAAATCAAATATATAAAATTATAATATTTTATAATATTTATAAAATATAATAAAACATGAATAAATAAAAATATTTATACTTTATTTTATGATAAGAGTATTAACGTAATTTTATACTATTATGATTTTTTTTCTTCTCACTTTTCTTTTCATCCAAACAAAAGAAAATTTTCTCTCTATTTTCTATTCATCCAAACAACATACAAATAACTCAACTTTTCCTTCCATTTTCTTTCTTCTTATTTTCTTTCCTTCTATTTTCTTTCCAACATCCAAACAAGGTGTAATAGTTTTTGTAAAACTAAATTTTCTTTTAATTTGATTCATGCTGATATTTGGAGGCCTATTTTCATACTATCTACTTTTGGCCATAGATATTTTTTAACCATTGTTGAGGATAGGAGTAGGTTCACTTGAATTTTCTTTATGAAAACTAAATCTGAAACTTGTTCTCCTTTAGAAAATTTTGTTGAAATGATTTACACACAAAAGAGAATCATGGTAAAAGCCATTAGAACTGATAATGACTAAGAATTTTTTATAACTTTTTTCTATCAGAAAAAAGAAATTTTACAACAAGTGTAAACACCACAGTAAAATAGAATTGTTGAAAAAAAAACATAAAGATATTCTAAATGTAGCTAGGGCTCTCATATTTGCTGCTAATCTTTCAAATTATTTTTGGCATTATGCAGTGGCTCATGCTATTCACAAAATTAATAGAGTACCCTAAGTTATACTAAAAAATAGCCCATATTAGATTCTTAATGGCAACCTTCCAGAATTAATATTTCTAAAGATTTTTGGTTGTTTAGCCTTTGCTTCCACTTTATATGCTCATCGAAAAAAAATTAGATCATAAAGTACGAAAATATATCTTTCTTGGATATAAATCAGGGACAAAATGCTATATTTTACTTGACATTAAAACCAAAAAAGTTGTTATTTCCTGAAATGTTGTTTTCTATAAATCATATTTTCTTTCAAAGAGATTTTGTCTCCAAATAATCAATCTTTAGGCATTAAAAATTTGTACTCTCAAAATTCTAATTCTTCTCATCTTGAAATGAATTTCCATTCAGATCCTTTTTGCAGTAGTGAAACATCAAATAAGTTGTTTGATTTGGACACTCTTTCTAATTTCAAAAATAATTCACAAACAAGATCTCCTTGTATTCTAATGAAGAAATTCTCGTTTTTTGAACCTCGTGCACCTGGATCTAATTCTCATGCATCATCCTCTCATAATTCTCACTCACTTGAACTTGCATCTCATGATTTTTCTCTTCGCCAACCTTTCATTTTTGAAGCAAATAATTTGAATCCTACTACATCATTAAGTAATCTAAATAGCACATTTAAGGTTAATGAACTTAGAAGATCATGCATGCAAAGAAAATAGCCATCCTATTTGCAAGAGTATTATTGCTTCCAAGTCAATGTTTCGGCTCAGTAATCTCCAACTTTTTTTGAAGTGAAGTATCCAAGCTTCGACTATGTATCTTACAACACACTTTCAATAAGGCATAAAGCTTTTTTAGTTGCTATATCCTCCACCACAGAACCAAGAAATTATGAAATGGCCATCCTCTATTATTGCTAGCATAAGGCAATAAGTGCTGAATTGAAGGCTCTTAAGGAGAATAACATAGAGAAACTAACTTCTCTTCCTTTTGGAAAGAAGGCAATCAGTTGCAAATGGATTTTCAAGACCAAGTTCAAACCCAATGGTGAGGTAGAATGCCACAAGGCAAGGCTCGTTGCTAGAGGCTTCACTCAAACGACATGTTTTGACTACTTTGATACCTTTAGTCCAATCATCAAAATCACTACTTTCATATTGCTTTTGGCTATTGCTATTACTAAAGGATGGTATGTCCACCAATTAGACATCAATTCCTCTTTTCTTCATGGAAATTTACCAGAAGAGGTGTATATGAAACCTCCATTAGGATTGGCAGTGCTAGCTGGTTTAGTTTGTAAGTTGGAAAAATCATTATATGGCTTGAAACAGCCTAGTAGACAGTGGCATCAGAAGTTATGTTGTGTTCTTGTTGACCATAGAGATACTCAATCAAAATCAGACAGTTATTTGTTTACTAAACTATCTTATTCAGGCTTCACATGTATCCTAGTTTATGTGGACGACCTAGTTTTAGCAGGAGATGATTGGAGAGAAATTACAAAGATTAAATAGCTCTTGGATAACAAATTTAAAATTAAGGATCTTGGCAAATTAAAATTTCTTCTTGATTTGGAAATTGCCAGAAGTCAACAGTGCATTGCCATGTATCTGACTTACTTGAAGAGTTTGGGTTGATGAATGCAAAACTAGCCTCCATGCCAATAGATTATACAACTCATCGATTTAAATCTTCAAGAACTCCTCTTGATGATTTTGCTCCTTATAGACGACTAATTGGATATTTAATTTACCTCACCAATACACGGTCGAATATATGCTTCGCAGTTGGCAAGTTTAGTCAGTTTCTAGATTGTGCCACAACAAAATATTTTCAAGCCGCTCTGCAAGTACTTTGATATCTTAAAGGTGTCCCGGCTAAGAGAGTGTTATTTTCTACCTCCAACAATCTCACACTCACTGTCTTCTCTGACTCAGATTGAGGAGCTTGTCCAAACACTAGATTTTTAGTATGGATTTTATTTTTTTCTGGAAAAGTCATTGATTTCTTGGCGAAGTAAGAAGAAACACACTGTAGCTCGCTTCTCGGCTGAAGCTGAATACAGAGCCATGGCTCTTGCCACTTATGAAGGAGTGTGGCTCTCTTACTTGTTGAAAGATTTTAGAATACCGCTCTCTCGTCCTATTGTTATGTACGGTGATAATCAATCCGCTCTCCATATCACTACTAATCTAGTCTTTCATGAAAGAACTAAGTATATAAAGATTGACTGTCATACTATTCGTGATAGAGTTCAGAAAAGATTGATTAAGCTCCTTCTAGTTTCTTCAACAAATCAAGTTGTTAATGTTTTAACCAAGTAATTATTACCTAAAAGCTTCTCCTCTTACAATGAAAACCTACGTCTCATCAATTTTCATGTGCCCCAACTTGAGGGAGATGTAATTAAGGTTATATATTAAATAATATTTTATCTTGTTAATTAGGTACTCCTTAGGTACTCTTGAGGTATTCTGGTGTATATAGATTGTTATATATATATATATATATATATATATATATATATATATATATATATATATACTTTTCATCCCTCAACTATGTTTTTCTCTCTTTTTAAAGTCTCCCTCTCTTATAGGGTCTGTCTTTAGTAAGCTCAAGGCTTTTAAGTTTTTCTAATAAACACAAGTGATAAATTATAAATATACCCCACATGGGGATTTAATAATAATTATTATTTTTTGATGTTTACCATAATTTTTTTTAATTTAGCTAATAAAACCCTTAATTCACCACACCCCACAGTCCCACCCCAAATTCACCATACGGTACCCTAATTCCTAAATCCTTTCCCTGTTAACTCACCACTACCTACGTGACTCTCCGCTGGTCTCAGCCTTCGCCGTCGCCATCTAGCCGAGCCGTCGCCGTCCAATCCATCTCCCCGTCGTTCGTAGGCTCTCCCTCCCCGTTGATCGTTCAATAGCAAGTCGTCCATCAAGGCCAACGTCCACGTTGGGTCCAAAGGCGAAGCAATAATTGTGGCTTTCCTTTCAAGTAATTTTGTTTAAATACCCAAATCCTTGATTGTTAGTAGTTAGAGTATTATTGAACGATGATGTATCATCTTGTTATATGGTTAGTAGTTCGAGTGTGATTGAATGATGATCTGCTTTCTCGCTATACGGTAAAAATAACAATTTGTTGCTTTTTTATTTTCATGGCCATATTGTGATCTTTTATTTTTATTTTGGGGTGGAATTGAGCATTTAGTGATTACTGAAGCAATAATCAAAACCTATGATATTGAATCATTCTTAGTGCATAATCATTAGTATGCAAATTTTGTCCTCTTTTTTGATCATTTATTCCTACTCTTTTAACAATATCAAGACAAATTCTCAAATGCATTAAAACAACAACAAAATTCAAATTTTATTCATTTTATTGAAAATTATAAATTTGTAACTTGGAATGGATAAAAATAAAATAAAATAAAAATTGGTTTACATAATCCTTAAAATTATTTCTATGAGCATTGCTATTTTGATACTATTAGGTTGACCAATTTTTACATTTTTTACTATTACAAAATATTTAGTGAAAAATTAAAGGGTGGACTAATAGGACCCAACGGGGATGAAACAGAAAGGAATTTCAGGTGTTTTAAAAAATGGTCTTTGGGATCTTTTAACAGTTATTTGCTAAATTAGTTTGCATATTGTTCACTAGTAGGAGGTAACAAGCATGCATAAGGGAAATGCAGCTAAAAGATAAAAAAGACTATCCTCTGTCCCTCAAGTAAAAGAAACTAGAAATAACTCAGAGCACTGTTACACCATCGCACATGATAAAGAGAAATATGAGGGGTATGAAAAACAAATTATGATTTTAAAAGTACAACGATACAGCTATAACCATGATAGAAATATCAAAAGTTCATTTATTATCCTACAATGGGCAAAGATAAAATAGAGCGCGGTAAGCAATAATTGTTTAGACAGCTACATAAGCCCATGTATCACTCATAGTCTCATACAAAATAGAGTCCTCAAAATTCTTGATAAATAAAGGGTTGCTACTTTCAGAGTCAACATCAGCAAATCCGTCATCATGTAGGGCTGCCAGAAGAGTGTCACGGAACTCCAATACCCTCAAGAATCCATGGAGACTCACCTACTGAAGGGAGGAATTATAACATCAATAATGGTTTTAAATTATCCTATAGATCTAAGAATGGTCGATATGAGATTTGGAAATAGTTTAGCCATATAAAAAGGTATTGTTTTGAACTCAGAACCTAATGAATTAAGAACATACTATTGACTCCAAACAACCACTCTTTAGCATTTATATGATGAAATAATTCCTTCAGTTGCTATCGTCCTTACCTGCCACTTAACCCACCAAGCTTCATGTGAATCAAATTGAATTCTATGACATATGTTAACATCTAATCTCATTGACACTAATAACTGCTAAGTGGATAACCAGTTTTTAAAGGCATCCAATATCATGCTAAGTCTATTGGGCAATTTGAAGGCACCACTACAACTACCTATCACACTACAACTGCCAACAGAACTCAGATTATTACAAGAATAATCTGGCTCTCAATTCTTTCAAAATAACGTGTTGTGACATGGGGAGGTTTCGTCCATGTTTCACAATATTGGTTGGTACCATTAATAATGGAATCATACATGCATTTTTCACCCATTTTATTTTGTGGGTAAGCAATAACATTTACCTTTTGGGCTGTCGGAACCACTTTAGATCTTTCATACTCACCCTTATTTATAACAGCCCTCATCTTTTTGGGATAAGCATCAACAGCAGAATTACCATATGGAGACAGTCTCTTCATTCCTGTAGATGAAGCTGCAAAAGGCTTGTAGAGAGCACTAGTATTTGTACTCGAGAAAAAATCACTACTATCTTGCTGACTTTTTCTAGTACCAGGTTGTTGAACTTCATGCATCACCTTATAACTGTTTGAAATCAAATTGCAGCTAGACTTCCCACCTCCCGAATTACCAAGATCCTGGAACAAGCATAAAAGAAAACACAATAAAAAAGCCTTCGGGCAAATATGCAACATAGTATACCACTAGTTTAAAGCAAAAAATGGAAACAAAACACAATAAAAAAGCCTTCGGGCAAATATGTAACACAGATTTTCTGACCGATACGGAACTTGTTCCCAATTAGAGGCTCCATTGAAGGTCATCCTCTTTTGACCAAAATCCTAAAAAGGTTTGAGAAAATTGAGCAGAAAAATGAAATGGAGTCGTTGTTGAAGAAGGCAGAGGACAGTGAGTAGAGAAAGAAGCAAAGAGACATCGCGAAGAAGAAGAAGGCAGACCGAAAAGAAGAAACCATCGTTTCATAGTTTGAGGGAGAAGACGGAGGAAGTGGGTGGAGGGAAGAGGCAGGGGCGCATAGCTGCAGCAAGTAAGGCTTTGGTTATGAACTTTTATATTGGGCCATTTTAAAATATCAAAAGAGTTGATATCTTTAAGTGTAATTTTTAATAAATTAATAATAATTTAAATATAAACCATTAGATCGTTTGTCAATCTAATCTAACGCTTCAAATTGAATGGTGCATCAGATAAGCTCATAAGAGGTGGGTTGATTTTAGACAGACCCTCTCCTATAGTGCTTGCTCCACCGTTTCACCACTCAATTCTGCAGGTTTGAACAGAGTTTTGTTAGATTGGATGAGTCAATATTCTAAACATGTGGTCTTTCAAAAAATTGTATTGTGCATAAACATTTATGTGCTGTACGTGTACACCGGAATTTTTGTATTGTATGTTCTGTTAGTTGGATGTCAATGTTTTGGAAATGTAATCCTTCAAAATTTTTTGTATTGTGCACCAAAATTTTTGTTATGCACTAAATTTTGTACTTTGTACTGAAATTTATGTGTTATGCATATTTTATTCATTGGGTGCTGGAGATGTCCTTTTAAAATGTTTGTACTGTGTATAAAACTTATCAAAATTTTTATGTTATGAATCAAAATTTATATGTTGTAGTTTTCTGAACATATATAAAAGAAAAACATGAAGACGATGTCGATAATGATGATAATGACAGAGGATGACAAGGAAAAGGAAGAAGAAGAAGCAACAATGACAAGGTGTATATATGTACATTCAAAGAGGCGTTGTGACTTGGTTAAATACTTGGTTTAAAAAAGTTTAGATACATAAATTTTTGGATTTATAATTGTTTATTGATTTTAATTTTAATGTTTTGTTTATATAAATCATTGTACATAGTCATTCAATCATATGTATTTATTTATAACCATACTAGGTACACTAAAATTGATCACCAATATAAAATATATATTAAAATACATATAAAAAATAAGTTAAACATATATGTATTTAGAGCAATGCTATATGGCCAGCAAATATTATTATTTTTTGTCGGTACTTGGTCAACAATAATTTTCAACTATATTTTCAAATATTTTGCATACAAGAAGCATATAATTTGCACATGTATTTACTATAATTTGCACACATTAATTAATACAGTTTGCACTCATAATTTTCAGAATTTACACATTTAATTAGTAAAATTCATTTGTTAAAAATAATTTAGTATTTTTGCTAGCCAAATGATGGCTAAAAATACTAAAAATCACTGACTTCTAAGAATTTCTCTATGTATTTATACGTAGAGTAATGCTACACATCCAAGGTTTTTTTATGATCCAAGTCCAACCAAATTAAATAATAAGACTTGGAATAACAGTAGCCATAGCTGATTTTTGCTATGATAGACCGACACCAACTTGATTGGACTTAATTAACAAAAATACTTGGATGTATAGTATTATTCTTATACATAAATATATATGATAACTTATTTTAGTGTGTAAATAACATTTTCTATTCCTTTAAATGATTCACACGTTAATTATTGAAAATAATTAGTTTTACTCACATCGAGAATTCAAGATAGGCTCATTTTTTTTACATATGGAAATAATTATAGTGTAACTCAATTAAATATAGGTGTATAAAGTATTTACACGGCTATGATGTCAGTGAAAATCACAAGTTGCGTTTTGCTTTTTCACTTTTATTTTTTCTTTTTTTTTTTGGTTTTTGAAACACATAAAACGCTGGTTGCGTTTTTCATTTTTTAACCTTTTCCTTGTTTGTTTTTGAATGTAAACAAAACGCATCTTGCATTTTAAGAGTTCTTTTTTATTTTTTTTGAAAAATCAAAACGCAGCTTGCGTTTTAAATGTGCAAAATTTTTTTATTGAAAGTTGAAAAATGCGAGTTGCATTTTGTACAGAAAAAAATATTTTAATCCAGAGTCTTGCCTATAAATAACAAAGCCAATTCATCCGTGATTATACCTCACTTCCACTCCCATTCTTCTTTCTTTCATAACTTTCAAACTTGTGAGTTTTTTGACAATTAATAGTGTCCAAAAAGTTGGGTTAGGTGAAGTTAAAGTTATGGAAGGTATTGCAAATTTGCGAGTGAATTATAACGGTGAGATTATACCAAACACACATGAAGGAGTGACTTTTGTTTGTGAATGTCTATTTTCGTTTACTATACAGCTCTTTTTATCATTTCTTCGCATGTACCTGCAGTAGCATTCAAGTAATGCCCTTTGATTTCACCAGTTTTGGCCTGGGATTTAAAAATTTCTTCAGCACAAAATAAGAAACGGTCTCTCCAACGGATAAATGGTTGAGAATTCACATTTTCATCATATTTGGTAAAATCAAGTCCACCGCGAAGACATTCATAAACTGCTACCGTAATTCTTCGCGGATAACCCCAAATTTGGTTTAATAGTACATCCCAATAGGGAGCGACCATGCTTGTTTAATTTATCTCTTTCAATTTGGATGCCATGAGGCGGACGTTGGAAAGTTTTAATATAAGAGATAGGGATTCGCAAATTTTCCAGACACATGGCGCCAATTTTACCATGACTGCAATTTTAGAGAGACGCGAGAGCGAAAGCCTATGGGCTCGCTTCTGTATCTGGATAGCCATCACAGAAAACCGTCTTTACATTGGATGGTTTGGTGTTTTCATGATCCCTACTTTATTAACCGCAACTTTTGTATTTATTATTGCTTTCATTGTTTCCCCTCCAGTAGATATTGATGGTATTTGTGAGCCTATTTCTGGATCTCTACTTTATGGAAACAATATTATTTCGGGTACCATTATTCCTACTTCGGCGACTATAGGTTTGCACTTTTACCCAATATGGGAAGCGGCATCTGTTGATGAATGGTTATACAATGGCGGTCCTTATGAACTAATTGTTCTACACTTCTTACTTGGTGTAGCTTGTTGCATGCGTGTGAGTGGGAACTTGGTTTTCGTCTGGGTTTGCGCCCTTGGATTGCTGTTGCATATTCAGCTCCTGTTGCAGCGGCTACTTCTGTTTTCTTGATCTATCCAATTGGTCAAGGAAGCTTTTCGGATGGTATGCCTCTAGGAATTTCTGGTACTTTCAATTTTATGATTGTATTTCAGGCTGAACACAATATTCTTATGCATCCATTTCATATGTTAGGCATAGCTGGTGTATTCGACGGCTCCCTATTCAGTGCAATGCACGGTTCCTTGGTAACTTCTAGTTTGATTAGGAAAACCATAGAAAATGAATCTGCTAATGAAGGTTACAGATTCGGTCAAGAGGAAGAAATTCCATGCATCATGAGTTTTGTAGAGTTGCAAAATAGTCTTTGTGAGAACATACAAAGTCATATTTCAAAGAGGGTGAGCAACATTTTATACAGGAATCCTGTACAAGTATTTGGTGGGTTGATACAATTTCAAATAATGTCCATCACGGATGACACATGTAGGCAGTAGATGTTCTATATTTATCAACAAATCTGATTCACGTGCCGATGATAGAGTTGTACGTTGAGTTTGAACATCATACAGGGTTGGACGCAGTTGGTGAGGATATGAATGTTGATGAGTTCGGGGATATAGATTGGGAAGAAGATAACAATGATAGTGAAGAGGAGTTCGAAGCCAACTACGAAGTCGATGATGCAAATGATGACGGAGACAATGCATGCAATCTGGTGGTGTAAAATGAAGCAGATGCACTAGTAAACCAGCACCTTTTCGATGTTCTATCTGTTATGCAAACTTTAGATCTCGCAGCCATGCATGCCCCAAAATTTTATGAGTATGTGAATGTGGGTATGTTATGTTTATTAATTAAAGTTACTGCTACCATTTATTTTATTTGCCTTAACCGACTAATGGTAGTTCGCATGTCGTAGATGAAGGCAATGTCGCAGCGGAAGATGGTAAATTTAGTGTCGGAATGAAATTTGGTTCTAGTGAATTGGTGATCTCTACAATTAAGACCTATGCTATCTCTAGAGGAGCTGGCTACACTGTATATGAGTTTCAGCCGCAAATATTCTATGCAAAATGCAAGGGGTATGCTACCGGGTGTGATTGGCTTATCCAAGCTAGCCTGATTAGAAAGAAAGGTTGTTGAGAGATAAGGAATACAATGGCAAACACATGTGCACCATGGAAAAGATTTCACAAGATCATGCCAAGTTGGACTCAGACACGATTGCGAATGCTATTAGGCCGTTGGTTGAAGCAGAAACTTCGATAAATGTGAAGTCTACTATTGCAGAAGTTCAATCCAGGTTCAACTACACTGTAAGTTACCACAAGGCTTAGTTGGCAAAGCAAAAATCTGTCCCAAAAGTTTCTGGTGATCGGAAAGTTTCTTACCAGAATCTGCCAATATGGATGAAAGCAATGACCACAAAGATGCCAAAGTCTTGTGTTCAAATAAAAACTATTCTTGTTTATCGTGAGAGTGGGGAGGTGAATGGTGTAAGAGTTCTCCATCGCGTATTTTGGAGCTTCTAACCATGTATTGCAGCATTTAGAACTACAAGCCGTTGGTGTAGGTTGATGGCACACACCTGTACAAAATATATAAAGGTATATTTTTTGTTGCGGTGGCACAAGACGGGAACCAAAATATTGTGCCGATTACTTTTGCCATCGTGGAGGGTAAGATTTCAGATGCGTGGGAGCTTTTCCTAACTAATTTACCTAGATATATTGTTACTTAAGATGGCGTGGACATTATTTCTGACCACCATAACTCCATGAATGCAGCAATAGCTCGCAATAACGGTGCATGATCACCACCAAAGGTGTGGCACATGTTCTGTATCAGGCACATTGGGTCTAACTTCTTAAGGAGGTTCAAGGCTCCATACTTGTATAAACTCGTGGTTAACACAGATATTTGAAGTTGCTGTTATGGTTTCATTCTTAATCATTTGTTGTTTTTTCTCACAGTTACGTGGTTCACTTTAAACTCATGGTTAACACAGATATTTGAAGTTGTTGTTATGGTTTTATTCTTAGTCATTTGTTGTTTTTGCTCACAGTTACGTGGTTTCACTTTACAAGTTATTCTTGGACGGAGTAAGAGTACAAAAAAACTATCAAGGACTTAAGGAGCGGGGTGAGGCATATACTCGATGGTGCGATGAGATCGATGTTGAAATATGGGTGTTAGTATTTGATAGGGGTCATTTTTTTGGTCATATCACGACTAATTTGGTTGAGTGCATAAATTATGTCCTTAAGGGTATACGCAACCTTCCTGTGAATGTCATTATTAGGTCTACTTTTTATCAGCTAAATAAATTGTTTACTCGGAAGAGCATCGAGGCTCATGAGCGCGTCTGCAACAGATTCATGTATTCAAAATTTGCAACCAAATGAGTTGAATAGGGTTTTCGATGTGCAGGTAACATTGTTGTCAACCGGTTTGAAAAGCGCAATGAGATGTTTGAGAGTCATGAAATGCTAGATGGTTCAATATACATTGTTAACCTTGTTTAACGACACTATGATTGTGGTTATTTCTAGGTCGAGCGACTTCCATGTCACCAAGTTCTTGCATGTTGTGCTAACCAGCGTCTTGATTGGTAAGTATATGTATGTGACGTGTACAAGATGTTTGAAATTTTCAAGGTCTATAGAGTTGAGTTTGTTCCGATGGGTGATCCACCTACGTAAGCTAGATATAAACGAGCAAAGATGATTACCAATCAGATATTGGGGCGAGCGACTAAAGGACGACTAAAGTCAACGAGGTACTTGAATGAGATGAATTCGTAGGATATTCGTGGTCGTTGTCGGTGTACTTTATGTGGACGAGAGGGACATAGCTGTAGCCAATGTCCTCAGTGTGCAAGTCCAAGCACTGCCGCAGGTCAATAGTGGTTAAGCTTTCTATTGTATTTATGACTGTGTTTTGCAACTTTTTTACGTATTTAAGTATTTTAACCTAGTATGTAACTTTCTTACGCATATAAGCATGTGTACTTTTTTATGTAACTTTTTTACTTATTTCAACATGATGTGTAATTTATTTATGTATGCATTAACCTAAAACATCCAAACTTACAATAATAAAGATGAGAACAAATAGAAACATCTAAATATACAATCAACCATACAAGCAGAAACATAACACTAAAGACGGGAATGGTAAGAACTGTCCAAAGATAAACTCAAATAGACAACAAGTAAAGAAAACTGCAACAGGCTACTTCTTTAGCGCCTTCTTCAAATAGATTATACGAACGACCCTAAAAAATATCCGCATCTAAACCACTAGGTCTGCCACCATCGCAATCCTCAGAAGCAATGACATTTGGTATGCTGGCTCTACCAATGTCGTAGATACCGGAAGCACTCATGCTCGGTGCACTCGCTCCACCATAATAATACTCGTGATGCAGGTCATCCCCTCTAAATCTCTCTTTTTGCTGTGGATATTCATTCAAATCAAACAACTTGATATGCAGCGGTGCAGAAGGACGAAGAAGATCAACAAGACACGATGATCGATCCATCAAGAAGTCACTAGCATGACCTGATGCTATGCGACGACCAACAAACAGCTCAGAATCAGCAGGCATTTGCTAAGATGGCTCAAATAGATAATTTGTGTCTCTGCATCGCTGAACCCATGTAATGTTTACCTTCTCCAATATGTGATCATTCGGACCGGGTAACCTACCAAAACAAACTAAGTAGTTCTCCACCAAGAACAGGTGATTGTTGTCCGTTCTTCCCGTCACTGGCTCCCCATTAATTAGGAGACCAAGTATATGGGTTACGTCTTCTAGTGTCACGGTCACTTCGCCGACTGAAAGGTGAAACGTGTGCGTTTTCGGCCTCCATCGTTCTACTAAAGCACTCAGCTGTCTAGAATGCCCTCTCATTTTGTCTGCTCGCGTAACGTGGTGGAACCAGTTAACGCTAGGGCCACTGCTGCTATCTCGTTATAAGTTTCTGGCGGATCAAGTTTTTTGGACAACAAATTCCTAATAGCCTATAAAAGAAAAATAATAATACTATTATATATATATTAACACTATTAAAATAACAACAACAACAACAACAATTCTTATTAATAATAATAAAATAGTAAGCGTAATGATAATAACAATTAATAATCCATATTAAAAAATGAAAAAAAAATATATATATATATATATATCAAAATAATTAATAATAATAACAACAACAATAGTAATAATCATAATAATTAATAACAATAATGAGGCTTTTGCAATAATAATAATAATAATAATAATAATAATAATAATAATAATAATAATAATAATAATAATAGATGTTCTAACTAATATTAACAATAGCAATTAATGCTAATGTTTCAACGGTAACAATGACAATAATTAAAAATATATTAAAAAATAATAAGAATATAATAATAATATCATAATATATTATTATTATTATTATTATTATTATTATTATTATTATTATTATTATTATTAAGTTAATAATAATAATAATAATAATAATAATAATAATAATAATAATAATAATAATAATAGTAGTAGTAGTAGTAGTTAGTTAATAATAATAAAAAAGAGTTTTATATAACAATATGTTCATAATATACTATTATTATTAACATATTATACACAAAAACCGTGTAACACACTTAACAATAATAATGATAATATTGTAACAATAATAATCATAACAATAAAACTAATAACAATAACAAAACTAACAGTTAATTATGTACCAAAAATCTATTAATAACTCTAATAACAACACAAATAATTATTTTTTTAATAGCTATATATGCTCTGTTAGAATTTGGTAAGTGTTCTACCAGAATTTAGTAGAATAATTCTAATTTAGAGTGATTTTTGTTATTGAGTGTCTTAACAAATCAAAGTATGGCAGTGATAAATCACTATTTTATGGTTTATATTGTATTTAATTGAGTGGTTTTATCAAGCTTTTCACCCACTTATTCATATGATTTGCATGATTTTACAATTCCTTTCTAGTTTAGTTCTATGATTGAAAACATGCTTCTTTGGTCTTAATTTAGCTAATCTTAATCCTCTCTTATTACCATTTGATACCTTGATCTGTGTGTTAAGTGTTTCAGGCTTCATAAGGCAGGAATGGCTTAGAGCATAAAGAGGAAGCGTGCAAAAGTGAAAGGAACACAAAGAGTTGAGGAGATGACCAGCGAGAAGTCACGCGGTCGCATGGCTCACGCGACCGTGCAAAATGGAAGAAATCAGAGTGAGGCGTTCGCGTGCCTGACGCGACCGTGCGGATTGGAAGCTGCACGAACGACGCGAATGCGTGGACGACGCGCACGCGTGGTACGAAAAACGCTGAGTGACGCGATCGCGTGGACGACGCGGCCGCGTGATGTGCGCGATCTGCAGAATTACAAAAGTCACTGGCAGAGATTCTGGGCCGCATTTCAACCCAGTTTTCGGCCCAGAAACACAGACTAAAGTCAGGGAACATGCAGAGACTCACATCACTTGATATTCAATCATTACTCACAATTTTTAGGTTTTAGATGTAGTTTTAGAGAGAGAGGGGCTCTCTACTCTCTCTTAGGATTTAGGATTAGGATTTTTAGAACTTAGGAATATTTGTATCTTCTTCAGCTCAGGTTCAATGTTCTTATTTATTTATTTTCTCTTTTATTTGTTTAATGACCATTCATGTTATGATTTTCTTTATTTGATATAAATTGAGGTATTTTCAAACATATGATTTTTATCTAGCTTTTTATATTCTTGGCTTTAATTGATTAATTGGAGACTCTTGAGTTATCAAACTCATCATGATTGATAATTGTTATTTTTGCTAATTGAATTGAATTCCAATAACTCTAGTCCTTTCTTAGGAATTGGCTAGGACCTGAGGATCAAACTAATTAGTCCACTTGACTTTCCTTTGCTTTAGTAAAGGTTAACTAAGTGGGATTAAAACTCGATTCTCATCACCATCGATAAGGATAACTAGGATAGGACTTCCAATTTCTCATATCTTGCCAAGAGTTTATTTTATAGTCATTTATTTATTTTACTTGTCAATTAACATACTTCTTCCTTACTTTGAAAACTCCCAATTTACAAGACTCATAACCAATAATAAGAACATACCTCCCTGCAATTCCTTGAGAAGATGACCGAGGTTTAAATACTTCGGTTATCAATTTCAAAGGGGTTTGTTACTTGTGACAACCAAAACGTTTGTAAGAAAGGACTCTTGTTGGTTTAGAAGCTATACTTGCAACGGGAATTTATTTTGAATTCTAGACCACGCAAAAGTTCTATTCAAAATGGCGCGTTGCCGGGAAATTGCAAATGTGTGCCTTATTATTGGTTATTGTAAATATTTTTTCAAAAAAAATTCAGATTTTTATTTTAAAATTTTTTATCTTATCTTATCTTTTTTTTCAAAAATCATATCTTTTTTTTCAAAAATCATATCTTTTTCAAAGTCTTATCTTATCTTTTTTTTTCAAAAATCAAATCTTGTTCAAAATATTTTCTTTTTTTAGTTTTTGTTTCTATTTTCTCCTACTACCATGAACTCTCATCCCTTTGGCTATGAGTCTGGTTACAATTATGTTGCAGGAAGAGGATATTACAATGAGAACAGGAATCAAGGTTGGAAAAATCAAAGATGGGAGGAGCCACAAGGATTTGATCAACCCTCATGGCAACAACCACCTCCAATGGACTATCAACAACCATTCTGTGATGCATATCAAGGCAATGGCTATGGTGAGCACTCTTTTGATTATCAACAACCACCACCATATGCCTATGAACCCCCTCCTCAACATGACTTTGGACCACCACACTCACAAGCCCTTTTTCGCCATTCACCTCCATATGACCCTAACCCATATCCATCATACCAACCACCCTATGAACCGTATGAACCATATATAGAACCACCCCTAATTCCACCCCAATTACTCCCAAGGACCATCACATCCATATGCACCATGTCCATATCCATCGACCCAAGACTCACAGGCTTGCCTCAAGGAATCAGTAGATCAATTTCATGCAACCCTTCATCAACTAGAGCAAGCAATAAATCAATTACCTTCCAGACGTTTGGACACTCAAGGAACCCCCATGGCTTCATGTGGATAATCTAATGAAGAACGTAGCATGAAGGAGATACTAGAAACTCCAGTGGACAGTAAGGATCATGACTTTGTACTGGAACAAGTGGAGGAAGCTAGAATTATTGAAGAAGAAGAAATGGTCGAAGACTTAGGAGATGCTGAGCCCCCATTGGAAAGTCCATTCACAGAGCCCCCTTCTAAGGAGTTTGAATTTGATGTTGAGGAGGGTGTACAACCTCCAAAGCATATCATGGTTGAAGACTTTGAAGGGGATGATCAAGAGATGGATTCAATCATTAATGAATTCTTATCTACATTTGAATCCTCTCCCATTGGACTTGACATGGAGATTAAAAAAGAAAAAGCACAACCTCCCATGCCCTTGGTGAACAATGAAGAAGAAATTGAATTAGAAGAAAGCTACCAAGAGGAAGAGGTTAAAATTGAAGAAGCTTGCAAAGAGGTGGAAGATGTCAAAGAAGAGCACAAGGGAGTGGAGCTTGCACGTTCATTAGAAACACCTCCCCCTAAGTTGCCATCATCCTTCACAACATTCAAGTGGGTAAAATTCATATCCCTTCGCTTTTTAATCCCACTTGAATATGGGCTACTGGAGATGGATTGTCAACTTAGAGCTCTTTGTGGCATTAAGAGTAAGAGGAAGATGGTCAGTAGTAAGAATTGTCCTGCAAAGTTCATTATGGTTGGAAGCTTTAAGTTTAAACGCAAAGGTTGGTATAGAGCTCAATTGAATGGGTCTTGGAAGTTGTTCGGAAGCTGTAGTGAGAATTTCAATCGCGTGCCACCCGGAGGGAATCATGATGATCTACACAAAGATAGGTGCAAAAGCAAGATTTGGGACCCCGGAATTCATTCCAACAATCAACACTCGTGGGGCCTTGTCACTTGCTTTAACTTGCTTGAAGGCTTTCTGCGCCTAGTTTGGGATCCCGGAGGTTATTGAAAGTACAAACATTGGTGGAGATTCCTGGATCAGTACAAGAATAAGCCACCACAACAGGGAGCTCACCAAATGTCCAACTTAAGGACTTTAACTAAAAGTGCTAGGTGGGAGACAACCCACCATGGTATGATCGTTCCTTTTTCAGTTTTCATTTTAGTCTGTTTTGTTGTTTATGAGTTTAGATTGAACCTGGAATCATGTATAACATTCATATTAGCACTGCATTCTACATTTTGCATATATATAAAAAAAAGAGAGAGCATGCGACGCGACAACGTCGATGATGCATCCGCGTCATATGTGCATTGGGTTGAAAAGAAAAGTGAACAGAGAGTCACGCGAGAGCGTGGCTGGAGGCGTGCCTTTGGCACAAATTTGTCCACGTGACCGCATCGATGACGCGTCCGCATCATGTGAGAAAAATGCCTCCCACGCAAATTTGTTATTTTTTGCTAATTGAATTGCATTCCAATAACTCTAGTCCTTTTTTAGGAATTGGCTAGGACCTGAGGATCAAACTAATTAGTCCACTTGACTTTCCTTTGCTTTAGTAAAGGTTAACTAAGTATGATTAAAACTCAATTCTTATCACTATCGATAAGGATAACTAGGATAGGGCTTCCAATTTCTCATATCTTGCCAAGAGTTTATTTTATAGTCATTTATTTATTTTACTTGTCAATTAACATACTTCTTCTTTACTTTCAAAACCCCCAATAATAAGAACATACCTCCCTGCAATTCCTTGAGAAGACGACCCGAGGTTTAAATACTTCAGTTATCAATTTCAAAGGGGTTTGTTACTTGTGACAACCAAAACGTTTGTAAGAAAGGACTCTTGTTGGTTTAGATGTTATACTTGCAACGGAATTTATTTTGAATTCTAGACCACGCAAAAGTTCTCTCTTCAGGTGGCAACATCTGCTGCTTCACAGAGTCAAGGATGACAGGGAGGAAGAAGAGGATGTAATTAGGTTTAAAGATGAAGACACAAGGGAAGTGTTAGAAGTTTGTTCTCGCAGCTTATTTGGTAGATTAATAGTCGATAGACAATTCAACTCTGGCAAATTAGAATCAGCTTTCTATTCAATATGGAGGTAGCTATATGGATGTTGGAGGTAACTTATTCCATTTTTTGGGGAATGAAATAGATATAATCAGGGTAGAAAAGGGGGCTCTCTGACTATTTAAAAATTATGTCTTGAATCAAAAAAGATGAAATGAGAACATTCAGTTTTCATAAAGTGAGTACTCTCATGTTCTTATTTGGATTCAATTATGGAAATTACCAAAGTATTGTAAAACCAAGGAGTTAGGGAAAAAGTGGGGGGAGCAATGAAAGAGGTATTGGATGTTGATCTGTTTGCTTTTAGGGAAAAGGAGGAAAGAACAGTCAAGGTTTAGATCAATTTCGATGTCACTAAACCGCTACAACGACTGTTGAAGATCGCAAGAAGTAACAATTCGAATCATTGAGGTGCAAATCTGATATGAGAGGATCGAAAACTTCTGCAACTATTGCGGATACCTGGGCCATAAAGTCCACGGATGCCCTATGTTTTTAGAAGATTCTATGAAAGGTGTTCAGGGGGAGGAACAGTTGGTATCATGGTTGCGATCAGAACAGTTTGGAAGAAGACTCGAACACCACAAAGAAAATGTTAATCCAAACAGGCAACATCGAGAGCCTAGGGGAAAGAAAGAAGTTAAAAACCTATTCCTGTGTGTCTATTAAAGGGATTTGCTTGTCTTTCGATGTAGGACAATAACTCTTAATGCAGATAGGAATAGGAGGAGGTCTAAAGCAAGAGAAATAATGAGAAAATAGGTGTTATAAAAGAAACAGTGAGGCATAAGGAGAAGAATGCAGAAACTGGTTTAGCAGTGAAAACTACTGAAGATATAGGTGGGGTTGTCCAGCTATCGCTTTCTAACGAATCTTTTTCAATAGGGACTAGAACACATGGTAAAACTAGAAGGTTTAGGAAGCGAAAACTCAAGTAACTAGATAGAAAAGGAGTTGTTAACAAAATTGTGGCAGGTAGTAAAAGGAGATTAGATGATAAAAATGATGTTATGAGCTTGAAGAAACAATGCTACTATGCTGATATAAGTTTAACTATGAGGGAGGGTTCCTAATAAACCATAATTGTATGGTTTATTTTGAATTGAATTTGGTGGATTTTACCAACTTTTCCTACATTTATTCAATGAAATAGCATGATTTTATGAATTTTTTTTAAATTGTACTTAAGAGTGAAAACGTGTTTTTTAGGCTCTAAAATTGTTAAATTTAATTCACTTTAATTCTATTCGATGCCTTGATGTGTTTGTTTAGTGATTTTAGGTTTATAAGGCAAAGGTTAGATTGAAGGGATGAAGAAAAGCATACAAAGTGGAGAATTCATGAAGAAATGAGGATTTGGTAGATTCAAGGCCACGCGCACGCGTCACCCACACGTACGCGTGAGAGGGAATTTCGCCAAGCGAAGCGCACGCGTCACCCACACGTACGCGTGACACTGGTCACGTGACCTCATTAAAGGAACACGCTGGGGTGATTTCTGAGCTCGAGGAGGCCCAAATCTAACTCATTTCTGATGCTTTTGAACCTAAGGATTAGAAGGGGATGAACCAAATAGTCATAATTAGGTTTTTACCATGCTTTAGGTTAGATTTTCTAGAGAGAGAAGCTTTCTCTTCTCTTTAAAAATTAGGGTATATTAGTTTAATTTCTCTTTAATTTTCTCTTTAATTCTTGTTTTAGTGTAGTTTCATTTATGTTTTCATGCTTTATTGTCTTAGCTTTCTTTGTTTACATTGTTAATTTCCCTTTGATGTCATTTTTATGTTTATGAACTCTTGTTACTTTTGATTTCTATTAATGCAATTTATGTTTTCTATGTTTATTGTTGCTTTCTTTAATTTTTAGTTATTGATTCTTGCATTTGGTAGTTTAGATTTTATATTTCTTGCACTTTTATGATGCTTTTCTTTTATGACTTCCAAGTGTTTGATAAAATGCTTGGTTAGATTTTAGTGTAGATTTTTGTACTCTTGACTTGGGTTGAGTGATTTGGAGACTCTTGAATTATCAAAATCTATTGTTGATTGGTAATTGAAGATTTCCGGTTAGTTTGAGCGTCACTAAATCTAGTGTTTCACTATGAGTTGACTAGGACTTGTAGACTTAAGTTGATTGTATGCACTTGACTTTTCTTCATTTGTTAGAGGTTAACTAAGTGAAGGCAATTTACATTTACCATCATAATTGAGGATGATAATGAGGATAGGACTTCCAATTCTCATTTCTTGCCAAGACTTTTCTTAGTTGTTAGCTATATTTTCTTGTTATCTTTATTTTCTTGTCTATCAAACCCAAAACCCAAAAATATACAAACTCATAACCAATAATATGCACACTTCCCTGCAATTCCTTGAGAGATGACCCGATGTTTGAATACTTCGGTTTATTTTTATTGGGGTTTGTACTTGTGACAAACAATTTAAACTTTGATTTAGGGTTATTTGTTCAGTTAGGACTATACTTGCAACGAAATTAATTTTTTTGTGAAAATTTCTAACCGACATTTATCCCACAATTAGTAAAGTATGAAATGTTGTTTGTGATGTGGATTGATATGTTTGATTGATGATAGGGTTGAGGCCCTTGTTGATGAGCATGATTTTTAAAGTGTGATAATGATATGTGTATATTTATATATGGTGAGTGATGAATTGAATATTTGTTTGGAGATTGAGAGATGAAATGTTGATTATGATGTGAGATTTGTTAAATTGAGGTTTGGTTAAATATGGTAGACGTTAGTGGGTTGATGATTGGAAGAGGTTTGGAAATAATTAATGATTGGAATGGCTGAATTTTGATTGAGTTTGTATGGATTGGTAAGTGTATGTTTTAAAATTTGGGAGTTTATGAGTTTTGGTAAAAGTGGGATTTTGGTGACCTTTAACGGATCATATCTCGAGCTATTGTTTTCGGAATTTGATGATTTTTTTATTAAAAGAAAGATGATTTCATAAGCTTCAAAATGGTTTAAATTTGGTGGAAATATGAATTTTTTGGAAGGAGATATGATCGTTGGAAATTTTGGCCAAAAATCTAAATTCTGCAGAATTTGTGATTTCTGGTTTGTGTGCGCACGCACAGACCTGTGCGTACACACACCCCACGGGGATTTGGACCTGTGCGCACGTACAGCCTTGTGCGTACGCACACATGGGGACGGGGCTACTGATAGGAGCGTAGCACGCCTTGTGCACACACACAACCAACGAAGGATTGCGAGTTGTGCATATGCACAGACCTGTGTGCACGCACACGTCGGGAATGTCAATCTGGTGATGGCGCTAGCACACCTTGTGCATGAATTCAACCCTGGAAATTTAACTTTCTGTGCGTACGCACAAACCTGTACGCACGCACACTTTTTGAAAATACCTTGGGGCGTGCGCACATACACCCCTGTGCATATGCACATGACCCAGTTCTTTCCTAAAGCTTTTGTTTTCAAGTCTTTTACATTCCCAACGAGCTTGTAATCTTCCGAGATGTTATTTCACACTTATAAACCCCCAATTTCATCCTTTGAATCTTAAATTGATGTAAAATGCCTAGTGAATGAGAGTAAGCTAAGGGAGAGGGCAACTTGTGGATGAAGAAAGGGGTTGTTATGATGAGTTATGATGAAAGATGATGATAGGACTTGTTGAGGAGGATGGTGGGGTGCTGTATATGATGTGAGCCGAATGGCTAAGTGTGATATGATCCGAATGGCTGTGTGTAATGATGATTATGGCTGAGTATGAAACTATGATTTGTAAGCCAGATGGCTAAGATGAATGTTAATATATGGCTGTGATTAAATGCATATATGATGAATTGTTGATTATTGTGATTGTTGCACTCCACCTATCTAATATACGAGTTTCTCTGGGTGAAAGCAGTGGCTAGCCACCACGTGCTCCAGGTGGAGACTCGATACTCTGCTGACCCTATGTCGTAAGTGTGGCCAAACACTATGAAAGTTCCGGATGAGCTCGCCCCCGTATATATACACCAGTGAGGGTGTTGGATATATATTATGTTTATGTTATGAGATAACGCGCGTTGGGGATATACGACAGAGGGACAGTCCAATGGTTAGCTACCAGGACTTGTCAGGCTGGCTTCATAACCGACAAATGAGACTCATCAGCACTAGGATAGGCATGCATCATATGCATTATATGTGATTTATTTGGAATGCCTAATTGATTGCATCATTACTTGCTAATTGCCTAATTGTCTTATCTGCTTCCTATTTGTGCATTCTTTTCTTGATATAATTGTGCTTGCATCTCCATTACTGTTGGCGGTTGGGAGGTTTGCCGGATTTGGAAAGGGGATATTTTGTTAGCCTGGAGATCCTTAAGTTAGTCACCTGTTTTCATTTTTCTCATGGCTTAGTTATATTTATATATGCTTTTATTATGGATTGGGAGTTCTAGGATTGCCTTCGACTTTTTCAGGACATTACATGTTAGATATTTGGGTACTGTTACCATGCTGAGAACCTCCGGTTCTCACCCATGCGAATTTTTTGGTTTTCAAATGTAGGACGTGAGACTCCTCGCTAAGGCATGCTGGAGACTCCTATTTTGGCGAAGATCCTTAGCTCTCGGGATTGTATTTTGGTTTTATAGACTTGTTTAGATACTTCTATATTCTCCACTATATATATATATATATATATATATTGACTCCTCTTAGAGGTTATTTTGGAGAAACAGGTTTTGTATATTGTCTTTTGGGTTGTCATTTGGGAAGTCCCTTATATATGTATGTATACCTTATATACTCGGACCGGTTATCTTCGCAAACCGAGTCCCGAGTCTTGATATCTGTATTTTGGCACTCTCTTGTATATATCTCTTCGCGTAGTTCGTCCTTTATCTGTTTCGTTTACGTTATCGATCAGAGTGTTGCGCTTTGACCTAATGGTTTTGATTTACCCATTTTTCTTCAAAGACTCCTAGTTATAAACATTTTTGTGATACTATACGTACTATAATTTATTTTTAGAGGTTGTAATATCTCACCACCTCTATTTTATTACTTAAGCATAAGACTCTGTGTGGTAGGGTGTTACAGAAGAATTAAAAGAATTTAGTGAAGAAGAGGTGGAAGTTGAAGAAGCTTATCAAGTGGTTGAAGTCCCTCAACAAAGAAGGACGAGAGTGGAAGTTTCTTTGTCAAGACGGTTGGAACCATTTCCTTCTAGACCACCATCCATTCTATCATTCAAGTGGGTAAAACCTTTATCCTTAAGCTTTCTTTTTCCGCTTGAATATGGTTTGCTTGAAATGGATGGTCAACTTAGGGCTCTTTGTGGCTTTAAGAGCAAAAGAAAGATAGTTAGTGATTGGGACCACAATTCAAGGTCCATTATGGTTGAAAGATCAAAGTTGAAATGAAAGGGTTGGTGTAGAGCTCAATTGTTTGGGTCAAGGAGGATGTTTGTGAGCTTAAGTGAGAATTTGGATTGTATGCCACCCAATTGGACTTGTGATGATCAACTTGAAGATGGGTGTAAAAGCAAGATTTGGGATTCTGGCATACAAGAGGATCAATTTTGGGAGCCCTTAGCTTGTGTGAAACTTCATCAAAGCTTGGAGCTATTAATTTTGAATTTTGGAGTTTATTGGAAGTCCAAACATTGGTAGGAGTTCAAGGATGAGTACAAGCACAAGCCATCATGACAAAGAGCTTCCCAATTGTCCAACTTAAGGACAATAAATAAAAGTGCTAGGTGGGAGATACCCCACCATGGTAACATCTTTTAATTTCTTTGCTTTTGTAAATATTGGTAAAATTAGTTTAATTTCATGTTTTGTTTAGTTGGTTAAATTTATTTGGTAGTTTAGTATGTTTAATAAGGTTTGGTAGTGCTTAGATGACTGTTTAGATGTTTGGAATACTTGGTTTGGTGCTAGAACTTGAAAAAGTTTGAAAAACAGAGCACCCATCCACACGTACGCGTGACCCCAAGATTCCAAACACCCACGCGTACGCGTGACCCCCGAAAAATCACCATGCTGGAAATGGTGCGTGAGTGCTGCTGCTGCATGATTCCAAACAGAGAGTTGTGCGCAAAGGGTGCGAACACCGTTCGTCTAGCACAATTTCGTCCCACGCGTACGCGTCACCCTCTATTTTCCCCATTCCAAGCCTACGTGTGCCAGACGCGTACGTGTCGCATTCCAAACTTGCCACCCCCACGTGTACGCGTGACCCACTGCATACGCATGGGTACCCCTGCTTCACACGCTTCTTTTCTTCTCTTCTCCCCATTTCTTTTCTTCTTTTCTCTTCTCCTCTCTTCTACCCCTCTCCAACCATCATCTAGCACCATTATTTACCATCTACTATTATCTTCCTTATATTAGTTAGTTATTAGTTGCTAGTAGTTAATTAGTTAGTTAGTTAGTTTAATTTTTTGTTTTCATGCTAAGTGTTGGATTATTAATCTTGTTTACTGTTTATTGCTGCTGATTATTGAAAGGATGCTATTTTGGCATCATTGTTGTTAATAGTCATCGTTGGATTTCTTTGTTGAGGTTATACTTTGTTGCTTGATTCTTTCTTGGATGCTTTCATACTTCTTTATCACTTGTTGTCTTAACCAACAAGTTTCCTTTAAAGCATATCATGCACACTAAAATAAGTGAAGTGCTTCCCCCTATTGTGCAGTTGTGACACACTTAGTTCATTAATGTCACACACTTATTCACTCACTTCATTTTAGTGATTCATACCTCATTCCAACAATCTATGCTTCCTTGCTTTTGCATTTATTCGTCTTACTATCCTGTTGTCTATCTTTCAGGATGATTCATTGTAAGCTAAAAAGGAAGCGGAGAAAAGAATATGCAGTAGCCAGTTGATCCATCAGGTGAAGGTGGCAATCCAAAAAGTCGTCATACCCCCTTGCTCATGTTTGAATGCACCGAGGACGGTGCAAACTTTTAAGTGTGAGGAGGGTGTCCGACCGATCGATGATTTTTGGGTGACAAATTTTTAATCCTAACACTTTCGCATTTTAATTTTTTTCTGTTATTTTTAGGTCTTTTAGAATTTTTTTGTTGCATTTTCTTGGTTTGCATATATATAATAAGTTTAGTCAAAATAATAAAATTTTCCAAGAAAACTCCTCTTATATAGGGCATTGACATCCCAATTGATTTGAGTAAAAACTTTTCATGAAACTTGCTTGAATTACATATTGTGGAACATGTTTTTGAGCTAAGAACACACAACCTTGTGAGTTTTGAGCCTAATTGTGTGGTTGCATCGTATAACCACTATTTTCATTCTTGTGTGTATTATTCTCTTTATATGATTGTAATCTTTGATTTGTTTGAGTCTTTATGTCCATTATTCTGTGTATGAATGCATTTATATGATTGAGTCCTTCATTTCATTTAGCTCACTTACCCAAATAGCCTTATCCTTTTCACCTTTGTTAGCCAATTTTGAGCCTATTTTAACCCTTTTTTCTTAAATTTAGCACATTACTAGCCTTAAAGTGAAAAACAATAAATGTCCTTAATTTAGATCTTTTATTAGTTTAGGCTAGTGAGAGTGTGTGTCATTTAAGTGTGGAGAAGTTTGGGAACTTTGGTAGAGATAAAAGTGTATGTTTGTATTTTTGTTGAAGATCTTGGGAATTGGGTACATACTCATGCATTAAGTGTTTAAACCATATACATTGATACTCTTGTATATATTTTATTTTGAAAAAAAAAGGAAAAATATAAAAATAAAAAGAAAAAAACGAAAATAAAAAAAAGAGAAAAAAGAAAGTAATAAGAAGGAGACAAAATGCCCCAAAGTAAAGTAATAATAGCAATGCATGAGTTGTGAATTGAAAAGAATGTATGAGTTGTGAAAAAGTAAAGAATGGGTAGTTAGGTTTGCTTTGAATTGTATAGGTTGTTGTATGTGTTAGGTGAAAGCTTAAGTTAGTCAAAGATTCAAATTTCAAGCTCACTTGACCATATGCATCCTTACCTTTACCCTAACCCCATTACAACCTATGGAAAAGTCCTCATGATATTTGTATGCATGCATTGAATAATTGTTGATTGTTAGATGAAAAATAAATCTTAGAAAGCATGATTAGAAGGGAATTGAGTGAATCAGCCCTATACACTTGAGTGACTAGAACGGATACACATCCGGTGAGGGTCGATTGTTCAATTACACGTTTTCACCTATGATCATCTCTTATCATGCAAGTTTATAATTATTTTTGATAACTCAATTCAATTGTGGATTTAATTGGATTGTGATTGCATTAGCCCTTATGTTCATATACGTATTCTTAGAAATTGAATTATTTTGACCAAGTAGTTGCATGCATATAGATAGTTTGCATTAAATAAATATTCATACCTCCTTTTTTGTCTTTCTTGGTTTAGCATGAGGACATGCTATTGTTTAAGTGTGGGGAGGTTGTTAAACCACAATTTTATGGTTTATTTTGTATTGAATTTCTGCATTTTACTAACTTTTTCTACATTTATTCAATGAAATAGCATGGTTTTATGAATTTTCCCTAAATTGTACTTAAGAGTAAAAACATGCTTTTTAGGCCCTAAAATCGTTAAATTTAATTCACTTTAATTCCATTCAATACCTTGATGTGTTTGTTTAGTGATTTCAGGTTTATAAGGCAAATGTTGGATTGAAGGGATGAAGAAAAAGCATGCAAAGTGGAGAATTCATGAAGAAATGAGGATTTGGTGGATTCAAAGCCACGCGCACACATCACCCACACGTACGCGTGAGAAAGAATTTTTCCAAGCGAAGCGCACGCATCACCCATGCGTACGCGTGACACTGGTCACATGACCTCATTAAAGGAACATGCTGAGGGCGATTTTTAAGTTCAAGGAGGCCCAAATCCACTCTTTTCTTATGCTTTTGAACCCAAAGATTAGAGGGGGATGAACCAAGTAGTCATAACTAGGTTTTTACCATGCTTTATGTTAGGTTTTCTAGAGAGAGAAGCTCTCTCTTCTCTTTAGAAATTAGGTAGATTAGTTTAGTTTCTCTTTAATTCTTGTTTTAGTGTAGTTTCATTTATGTTTTCATGCTTTATTGTCTTGGGCTCTTTGCTTACATTGTTAATTTCGCTTTTATGTCATTTTTATGTTTATGAACTCTTGTTACTTTTGATTTCTATTAATGCAATTTATGTTTTCTATGTTTATTGTTGCTTTCTTTAATTGTTAGTTATTGATTCTTGCATTTGGTAGTTTAGATTTTATATTTCTTGCACTTTTATGATGCTTTTCTTTTATGCCTTCCAAGTGTTTGATAAAATGCTTAGTTGGATTTTAGTGTAGATTTTTACTCTTGACTTGGGTTGAGTGATTTGGAGACTCTTGAATTATCAAAATCTCTTGTTGATTGGTAATTGAAGATTGCCGGTTAGCTTGAGCATCACTAAATCTAGTCTTTCACTATGAGTTGACTACGACTTGTGAACTCAAGTTGATTGTATGCACTTGACTTTCCTTCATTTGTTAGAGGTTAACTAAGTGAAAGCAATTTACATTTACCATTACAATTGAGGATGATAATGAGGATAGGACTTCCAATTCTCATTTCTTGCCAAGACTTTTCTTAGTTGTTAGCTATATTTTCTTGTTATCTTTATTTTCTTGCCTATCAAACCCAAAACCCAAAAATATACAAACCCATAGCCAATAATATGCACACTTCCCTGCAATTCCTTGACAGACGACCCGAAATTTGAATACTTCATTTATTTTTATTGGTGTTTGTACTTGTGACAAATAATTTAAACTTTGATTGAGGGGTTATTTGTTCAGTTAGGACTATACTTGCAACAAATTTTTTTTGTGAAAATTTCTAACTGGCATTTATTCCACAGCAGTGCCACCCAACCAAAGGCACCCAATGACCCATGAAAATAATGGCGTGGAACTGTTGGGATTTGAAAAAACTCTTGACGGTTCACAGCATTAAAGGGATTTATAAATCCCATTCTCTCGCAGTAATATTTTCATCTGAAACAAAAAATATTACTTCGCATGTGGAAAGACAATGTAGGAAGGTCGGCTTTGACTGTTTTCATTGTATAGATCCCATTGGAGTTGCGGGGGGATTAGTGCTGGCTTGGAAGAGTGCAACTCGGGTAACAATTCAGCAACATGATGAATTTTTGATCCACTTTAGGTGGGAAGAACAGCAGCTGCAAAAAGTGTGGAATGTTTTTGTGGTGCATTTGAGTTATGATGATAATATGAGATCAGGTCAATATGAAGCAATCTTAGAGATGGTTTATTATGCAAATGAGAATTTCCTTGTAATAAGTGATTTCAATGCTATTTTAGCCTATCATGAGAAAGAGGGTGTTTGGATGAAATCGACACCCTCAATAGAAACTTTCAACAATTTTGTTAATAGAGCACGGATGGTGGATTTGGGGTTTAAAGGGCCAAAATTCACATGGTGTAACAAGCAGCTCGGTCCAAACCTGATCCAAGAGAGGTTGGATAGATGTGTAGTCTTAATGCAACTAAGGTCAACATACTCGCGAGCTTCAATTCAACATTTGGAGGACACTGGATTAGACCATAGATCCTTAAGTTCTGACGTGGATATGAGACAATAGAAGCACAGATTCAGATTCCAAGAGAGATGGTGCGAAAAGAAAAAGATAACGAGGATAGTAAAAAAGTTTTGGGAATTGGAGGTTGTGAGATCACTGATGTTTAAATTGCATGGAAGTTAAAACAATGTAGACATCGTATGATAGAAATATGGCAAAAGAATTCCAACCAGAACTTCGACAAACTCATCCTAGAGCGTTGACAAAAAAGTAAGGAGGAGAATAACAAGAATGAAGAAGTAAATAAAGAGGAGTTAAGAAGAATGGAGGAAGAATTAGTTGATGCTTATGAAAAGGAAGAGACATACTGGAAGGAAAAGTCACTAGTTCAATGGCTTAATTGGGGCAACCAAAACACCAATTTTTTCCAAGCGAGAACTCAAACCCAAAACAGACATAATAGAATTCTCATATTGGAAGACAGTGAAGGAAACTTCAAATCTGACACTGCATGCATCTCGGATATTGCTCAAAACTATTTTGAGGAGAGATCCTTCCGAAGTACTGGACGACATGAAGAAAAAGGTGGATAGGCATACAAACTTCAGGCTCACTCGTCCGGTTACCGAAAAAGAGGTTAAGGAGGCAACTTTCTCCATTACACCTTTCTCGGCGCCTGGGGATGATGGTTTTAGTGCCAAGTTCTACTAATTCTATTAGGACATCATTGGTTTTGAAGTGGTCAAGACTGTTGGGAGTTTCTTTTCAGGAGGAAGATTGCTTAAATCTTTTAACCACACTTAAATATGCCTAATACCAAAGGTCCTAAAATTCAACTTCTATGAAACAGGTGATTAGCTTAAGTAGTGTTTTCTAAAAATTATCTCTAAAATACTAATTCATAGGATGCAACTATTAATGAATAAGGTGATTAGTGATAACCAAAGTGCTTTTGTTAAAGGTCGTTTAATTAGTGACAATGTTCAAATTGCATGAGTTTATGCACTTTTGGAAAATAAAAGTTATGGTAGTTATGACATGGCAGTGAAACTAAATATGAGAAAAGGCATACAATCCAGTAGAATGAAAGTTTGTTTGGGCGGTCATGAAGTAATTGCGGTTTTGTGAAAGATGTATTGGATGGATTAGAGAATGTGTGACTACAATCTCACACTCTGTTATTGTGGGCGGTCAACAACGTGGTTTGTTTAGACCACGGAGAGGGTTGTAGTAAGGCGACCCTCTATCTCCCTATCATTTTATTCTTTGTGCAGAAGGTTTAACCCATCTGCTTCACAAAGGAGAACAGAGTGATGTTATTACTCGTCTGAGACTCAATAGCTGCTACACCTCTATTTCTCATCTTTTTTTTTGCAGATGACTCCATACTTTTTAGTAAAGTAAATAGCTGAGACTTCTAAAATATCATGAATATCTTACAATTATACAGCAAAGTGAGTGGACAAGTAGTTAACCTACAAAAATCAGCAACTTTTTTTAGCAAGAATACCCCTCAAGCAGTTCGAGCAGCCTTGGCAACATTGCTACAGGTCCCTAATATTGGCGCCAAAGACAAGTATCTTGGATTACCAGCTACAATACATAGATCTAAAACTACCACATTCAGCTATATCAAGGATAAAGTTGTAAAGAAGCTTCAGCACTGGAAAGCTTATTATCAATTAGTGGGAGAGAAGTATTAATTAAGGCTGTAGCAACTGCTATACTTCTATACACAATAAGGTAACTGGTACACGAAATTGTGATCTCAATGGCGCCAACAACTTGGTACGCACAATTGTAATATCACTCTTTTTCACAACTTTGCACAACTAACCAGCAAGTGCACTGGGTCGTCCAAGTAATAAACCTTACGTGAGTAAGGGTTGATCCCACGGAGATTGTTGGTATGAAGCAAGCTATGGTCATCTTGTAATTCTCAGTCAGGCGATTCTAATGGTTATAATGGTTTTCGAAAATATAAAGGATAAATAAAGCATAAAATAAAGATAGCGATACTTATGTAATTCATTGGTGGGAATTTCAGATAAGCGCATGAAGATACTGTATTCCTTTTGAATCTCTGCTTTCCTACTGCTTTCATCCAATCATTCTTACTCCTTTCCATGGCAAGCTGTATGTTCGGATTTCACCGGCGTCAATGGCTACCTCCCGTCCTCTCAGTGAAAATGGTCCAAATGCTCTGTCACAGCACGGCTAATCATCTTTCGGTTCTCGATCATGTTGGAATAGAATCCAGTGATTCTTTTGCGTCTGCCACTACGCCTAACACTCGCGAGTTTGAAGCTCGTCACAGTCATCCCATCTCAGATCCTACTCGGAATACCACAGACAAGGTTTAGACTTTCCGGATCTTAGGAATGGCCGCCAATAATTCTAGCTTATACCATGAAGACTCCGATCTTTTGGAATAGAGGCTAAGAGATACGCGCTCGATCTAAGGTAGAACATACGTGGTTGTCAGGCACGCGTTCATAGGTGAGAATGATGATGAGTGTCACGGATCATCACATTCATCATGTTGAAGTGCAGTGAATATCTTAGAATAAGAATAAGCTGAATTGAATAGAAGAATAATAGTAATTGCATTAATACTCGAGGAACAGCAGAGCTCCACACTTTAATCTATGGTGTGTAGAAACTCCACCGTTGAAAATACATAAGAACAAGGTCCAGGCATGGCCGAATGGCCAGCCTCCCCAAATGACATATGAATTCGAAAATAGGGAAAAAGACTCGGTCAAAAGACACTTAGTACAATAGTAAAAAGTTCTATTTATACTAAACTAGCTACTAGGGTTTACAGAAATAAGTCTAAGTGTAAAATTCACTTCTGGGGCCCACTTTGGTGTGTGCTTGGGTTGAGCTAGAGCTTTACACGTGTAGAGACTTCTCTTGGGGTTAAACGCCTAGTTGTAACCTGTTTTTGGCGTTTAACTCTGGTTTGTGACGTGTTTCTGGCATTTTACTCCAGAATGCAGCATAGAACTGGCGTTGAACGCCAGTTTGCATCATCTAAACTAGAATAAAGTATGGACTATTATATATTGCTGGAAAGCCCTAGATGTCTACTTTCCAACGCAGTTGAGAGCGCACCATTTGAAGTTTTTTAGCTCCCGAAAATCCATTTTAAGTGCAGGGAGGTCAGAATCCAACAACATCAGCAGTCCTTTGTCAGCCTCCTATCAGATTTTTGCTCAGATCCCTCAATTTCAGCCAGAAAATACCTGAAATCACAGAAAAATACACAAACCTTAGTAAAGTCCAGAAAAAAATCCCTAAAAGTAGCTAGATCCTACTAAAGACTACCTAAAAATAATGCGAAAAAGCGTATAAATTATGCTCTCATCACAACACCAAACTTAAATTGTTGCTTGTCCCCAAGCAACTGAAAATCAAATAGGATAAAAAGAAGAGAATATACTATAAATCCCAAAATATCAATGAATATTAGTTCTAATTAGATGAGTGGGACATGTAGCTTTTTGCTTCTGAACAATTTTGGCATCTCACTTTATCCTTTAGAAGTTTAGAATGATTGGCATCCATAGGAACTCAGAGTTCAGATAGTGTTATTGATTCTCCTAGTTAAGTATGTTGATTCTTGAACACAGCTACTTTTATGAGTCTTGGCCGTGGCCCTGAGCACTTTGTTTTCCAGTATTACCACCGGATACATAAATGCCACAAACACATGACTGGGTGAACCTTTTCAGATTGTGACTCAGCTTTGCTAAAGTCCCTAGTTAGAGGTGTCCAGATCTCTTAAGCACACTCTTTTTTCTTTGGATCATGACTTTAACCACTCAGTCTCAAGCTTTTCACTTGGACCTTTATGCCACAAGCACATGGTTAGGGACAGCTTGATTAGCCGCTTAGGCCTGGATTTTATTTCCTTAGGCCCTCCTATCCATTGATACTCAAAGCCTTGGATCCTTTTTACCTTTGCCTTTTGGTTTTAAGGGCTATTGGCTTTTTCTACTTTCTTTTTCTTTTTCTTTCTTTAATTTTTTTTGCCACTTTTTTTTTCGCAAGCTTGTTCTTCACTGCTATTTCTTGCTTCAAGAATCAATTTCATGATTTTTCAGATTATCAATAACATTTCTCTTTGTCATCATTCTTTCAAGAGCCAACAATTTTAACATCATAAACAACAAGATCAAAAATATGCACTGTTCAAGCATTCATTCGGAAAACAGAAAGTATTGTCACCACATCAATATAATTAAACTAATTTCAAGGATGAATTCGAAACTCATGTACTTCTTGTTCTTTTGTATTAAAAACATTTTTCATTTAAGAAAGGTGAAGGATTCATGGAATTATTCATAGCCTTAAGACATAGGCACTAGACACTAATGATCATGTAATAAAGACACAAACATAGACAAACTTGAAGCTTAAAAACTGAAAAACAGAGATATACGAACAAGGAAGTTTAAGGAATGAGTCCACCTTAGTGATGGTGGTGCCTTCTTCTTGAAGGACCAATGATAGAGTGTTCTTGGTGTTCCACCCTTAATTGGTTCATGTCATAACTCAATCCTTCTAGAGAAGTGTTGAGTTGTTCCCAATAGTTGTTTGGAAGAAAATGCATCCCTTGAGGCATCTCAGAGATTTCTTGATGATGAGCTTCCTCATGCGTCTCTTGAGATCCATGGATAGGCTCTCTTATTTGCTCCATCATCTTCTTAGTGATGGGCTTGTCCTCTTCAATGAGGATGTCTCCTTCTATGACAACTCCAGCTAAGTTGCATAGATGGCAAATGAAATGAGGGAAAGCTAGCCTTGCCAAGGTGGAGGGCTTTTCGGCTACTTTGTAGAGTTCTAAAGAGATGACTTCATGAATTTCTACTTCCTCTCCAATCATGATGCTATGGATCATGATGGCCCGATCTACAGTTACTTCGGATCGGTTGCTAGTGGGGATGATGGAGCGTTGGATGAACTCCAACCATCCTCTAGCCACAGGCTTAAGGTCTAGTCTTCTTAATTGAACCGGATTGCCTCTTGAGTCTCTTTTCCATTGAGCTCCTTCCACACATATGTCCATGAGGACTTGGTCCAACCTTTGATCAAAGTTGACCCTTCTAGTGTAGGGGCGTGCGTTTTCTTGCATTATTGGCAAGTGGAATGCCAACCTTACGTTTTTCAGACTAAAATCTAAGCATTTCTCCCGAACCATTGTAAGGTAATTCTTTGGATTCAGGTTCATACTTTGATCATGGTTCCTAGTGATCCATGCATTGGCATAGAACTCTTGAACCATTAAGATTCTGACTTGTTGAATGGGGTTGGTAAGAACTTCCCAACCTCTTCTTTGGATCTCATGTCGGATCTCCTGATACTCATTTTTATTGAGCATGAAAGGGACCTTAGGGATCACCTTTTTCTTGGCCACAACTTCATAGAAGTGGTCTTGATGGGCTTTTGAGATGAATCACTCCATCTCCCATGACCTATAGGTGGAAGCAATTGCCTTCCCTTTCTTCTTTCTTAAGGTTTCTCTGGCCTTAGGTGCCATCAATGGTTATGGAAAAACAAAAAAAGCTATGCTTTTACCACACCAAATTTAGAATGTTGCTCACCCTCGAGAAAAAGAAGAAAGAATAGAAGAAGAAGAAGAAGAAGAAGAAGAAGAAGAAGAAGAAGAAGAAGAAGAAGAAGAAGAGATTGAGTAGAGGGAGAGATGTGTGGGTTTTGGCCAAAGGGGAGAAGAGAGGGTTGTGTTGTGTGAAAATGAAGGAGGATAGAGGGGTTTATATAGTGGAGGGAGAGGGGTTTGGTTTCGGCCATTTAGGGTGGGTTTGAGTGGGAAAGAGATTTTGAATTTGAAGGTAGGTGGGGTTTATGGGGAAGAATGGATGGATGTGATTGGTGAAAAGGTAATGGAGACGAGAGATTGAGGTGATTAGTGAAGGGTATAGTGTTATTGGATTGTGTGAAGAAGAGAGAAGTGGGGTAGGTGGGGATCCTGTGGGGTCCACAAATCCTGAGGTGATCCTGTGGGTCCACAGATCTTGAGGTGTCAAGGATTTCTCATCCATGCACCTTTTAGGCGTGTAAAACGCCCTCTGTATGCAATCTTGCCATTTAACGCCAGACTGATGCTTGTTTCTGGCATTAAACGCCCAAATGTAGCCTGTTTATGGCGTTTAACACCAGCCTGATGCTTGTTTCTGGCGTTAAATGCCAGCTTGGTGCTTGTTTCTGGCGTTAAACGCCAGACAGATGCTTGTTTCTGGCGTTTAAACGCAAGACAGCTCTTCCTCCAGAGTGTGCTTTTTCTTCTGCTGTTTTTGATTCTGTTTTTAATTTTTGTAATTATTTTGTGACTCCACATGATCATAAACATAATAAAACATAAAAGAACAATAGAAATATAGATAAATAAAAATTAGGTTGCCTCCCAATAAGCGCTTTTTTAATGTCAATAGCTTGACAATGAGCTCTCATGGAACTTCACAGATGTTCAGAGCATTGTTGGGACCTCCCAACACCAAACGTATAGTTTGAATGTGGGGGTTCAACACCAAACTTAGAGTTTGGTTGTGGCCTCCCAACACCAAACTTAGAGTTTGATTGTAGGGGCTTTGTTTGACTCTGTATTGAGAGAAGCTTATCGTGCCTCTTTTCCATGTTTACAGAAGGATAACCTTGAGCTTTAAACACAAGGAAGTCCCCGTTCAATTGAAGGACTAGTTCACCTCTGTCAACATCAATCACAGCTTTTTGCTGTGGCTAGGAAGGGTCTTCCAAGAATGATGGATTCATTCTCATCCTTCCTAGTATCTAAGATTATGAAATCAGCAGGGATGTAAAGGCCTTTAACCTTTACCAACACGTTCTCTACCAATCCATAAGCTTGTTTTATTGACTTGTCTACCATCTCTAATGAGATTCTTGCAGCTTATACCGCAAAGATCCCCAGTTTCTCCATTACAGAGAGTGTCATAAGATTTATACCTGACCCCAGGTCACACAGAGCCTTCTCAAAGGTCATGGTACCTATGGTACAGGGTATTAAGAATTTACCAGGATCTTGTTTCTTTTGAGGTAGAGTTTGCTGAACCTATGTATTTAGTTCACTAAAGAGCAAGGGAGGTTCACTTTCCCAAGTCTCATTACCAAACAACTTGGCATTCAGCTTCATGATGGCTCCTAGATATTGAGCAACTTGCTCTTCAGTTACATCTTCGTCCTCTTCAGAGGAAGAATAGTTCTCAGAGCTCATGAATGGCAAAATGGAGTTTAATGGGATCTCTATGGTCTCTATATGAACCTCAGATTCCTTTAGGTCCTCAATAGGGAACTCCTTTCTGTCTGGAGGACGTCCCATGAGGTCTTCCTCATTGGGATTCACGTCCTCCCCTTCCTGTTTGGATTCGGCCATTTTGATTATATCAATGGCCTTGCACTCTCTTTTTGGATTCTCTTCTGTATTGCTTGGAAGAGTACTAGGAGGAGTTTCAGTAATTTTCTTACTCAGCTGGCCCACTTGTGCCTCCAAATTTCTAATGGAGGACCTTGTTTCACTCATGAAACTTAAAGTGGCCTTAGATAGATCAGAGACTATGCTTGCTAAGCTAGAGGGGCTCTGCTCAGAATTCTCTGTCTGTTGCTGAGAAGATGATGTAAAAGGCTTGTTACTGCTAAACCTGTTTCTTCCACCATTATTAAAGCCTTGTTGAGGCTTTTGTTGATCCTTCCATGAGAAATTTGGATGATTTCTCCATGAGGAATTATAGGTGTTTTCATAGGGTTTACCCATGTAATTCACCTCTGCCATTGCAGGGTTCTCAGGATCATAAGCTTCTTCTTCAGATGATGCCTCTTTAGTACTGTTGGATGCATTTTGCCATCCATTCAGACTCTGAGAAATCATGTTGACTTGTTGAGTCAACATTTTGTTCTGAGCCAATATGGCATTCAGAGCATTAATTTCAAGAACTCCCTTCCTCTGAAGCATCCCATTACTTATAGGATTCCTCTCAGAGGTGTACATGAATTAGTTATTTGCAACCATGTCAATGAGTTCTTGAGCTTCTGCAGGCATTTTCTTTAGGTGAATGGATCCACCTGCAGAATGGTCTAATGACATTTTAGAAAACTCAGATAGACCATCATAGAATATATCCAAAATGGTCCACTCTGAAAACATGTCAGAAGGACACTTTTTGGTCAACTGCTTGTATCTTTCCCAAGCTCCATAGAGGGATTCACCATCTTTTTGCTTGAAGGTTTGAACATCCACTCTAAGCTTGCTCAGCTTTTGAGGAGGAAAGAACTTGGCCAAGAAGGCCGTGACCAGCTTATCCCAAGAGTCCAGGCTATCTTTAGGTTGTGAGTCCAACCATGTTCTAGCCCTGTCTCTTACAGCAAAAGAGAAAAGCATGAGCCTGTAGACTTCAGGATCTACTCCATTAGTCTTAACAGTATCACATATCTGCAAGAACTCAGTTAAAAACTTATAAGGATCTTCTGATGGAAGTCCATGAAACTTGCAGTTCTGTTGCATTAGAGCAACTAGTTGAGGCTTCAGCTCAAAATTGTTTGCTCCAATGGCAGGAATTGAGATGCTTCTTCTATAAAAATTGGAAGTAGGTGTAGTATAATCACCAAGCATCCTCCTTGCATTATTATTGGGTTCGGCCATGTCTCCTTCTTTTTCGAGATTCTCTGTAAGGTTTTCTCTGAATTGTTGCGCTTTAGCTTCTCTTAGCTTCTTCTTCAGAGTCGTTTCAGGTTCAGGATCTGCTTCAACAAGAATGTCCTTGTCCTTGCTCCTGCTCATATGAAAAAGAAGAGAACAGAAAAGGAAGAGGAATCATCTATGTCACAGTATAGAGATTCCTTTATGTGAGTGGAAGAAAAGAAGAATAAGAATGAGAAGAGAAAAATTCGAACACAGAGGAGAAGATATGGTTCGAATTTTTAGATGAAGAGAAGAGTTAGTAAATAAATAAATAAAAAGAGATGAGAGGGAGAGAATTTCGAAAATTATATTTTTTTAAAAAAAGTTAGTGATTTTCGAAAATTAAGAGAAGAAATAAAATTAAAATTTGAAACAATTAGTTAATTAAAAAGAATTTTGGAAAAGAGTGAGGGTGATTTTCGAAAATTAGAAAGAGAAAAGTAGTTAGGTGGTTTTGAAAAAGATAAGAAACAAACAAAAAGTCAATTAGTTAGTTGAAAAATATTTGAAAATCAATTTTGAAAAATATAAAAAGTTGGAAAAGATTTTGAAATTGATTTTGAAAAAGATATGATTTGAAAAAGATATGATTTGAAAAAGATATGTTTGAAAAGATATGATTGAAAAAAGATAAGATTTTGAAATTTATTTTGAAAAAGATTTGAAAAAAGAAATTTAGAAAGATTTGATTTTTAAAATTAAAATTGATTACTTGACTAACAAGAAACTAAAAGATATGATTCTAAAATTTAAAAATTGAACCTTTCTTAACAAGAAAGTAACAAACTTTAAATTTTTGAATCAATCACATTAATTGTTAGTAAAGTTTTTGAAAATTATAAAATTAAGAAAAAGATTTTGAAATCAATTTTTAAAATTTTCAAAAATAATAAAAAATGAAAAAGATTTGATTTTTGAAAAAGATTTTGAAAAGATAAGATTTTTAAAATTGAAATCTTGACTTGACTAACAAGAAACAACTTATTTTAAAAAAATTTTGACAAAGTCAACCTAAAGATTTCGAAATTTATGAGAGAAATAAGGAAAAGATATTTTTTATTTTTCAATTTTTAATGAGGAGAGAAAAAACAGAAATATGACCCAAAACATGAAAATTTTGGATCAAAACCAATGATGCATGCGAGAACACTATGAATGTCAAGATGAACACCAAGAACACTTTGAAGATTATGATGAACATCAAGAACTTATTTTTGAAAAATTTTCAAGAAAAAAAACATGCAAGACACCAAACTTAGAAATTTTTAAAGTTTAGACACTATGGATTAAAAAAATGCATATGAAAAATAACAAAAGACACAAAACAAGAAAATATGAAGATCAAACAAGAAGACTTATCAAGAACAACTTGAAGATCATGAAGAATGCAATGCATGAATTTTTCAAAAAAAATGCATAAATTTTAAAAACATGCAATTGACACCAAACTTAAAAATTGACACTAAACTCAAATAAGAAACACAAAATATTTTTTGTTTTTATGATTTTATAATTTTTTTGTATTTTTTTTCGAAAATTATTTTGGAAAAACGAAAAAGAAGAAAAAATTTAAAAGATTTTTGAAAACTTTTTGAAAAGAAAATTACCTAATCTGAGCAACAAGATGAACCGTCAGTTGTCCAAACTCGAATAATCACCGGCAACGGCGCCAAAAATTTGGTGCACGAAATTGTGATCTCAATGGTGCCAACAACTTGGTACGCACAATTGTAATATCACTCTTTTTCACAACTTCGCACAACGAACCAGCAAGTGCACTAGGTCGTCCAAGTAATAAACCTTACGTGAGTAAGGGTCGATCCCACGGAGATTGTTGGTATGAAGCAAGCTATGGTCATCTTGTAATTCTCAGTCAGGCGATTCTAATGGTTATAATGGTTTTCAAAAATATAGAGGATAAATAAAGCATAAAATAAAGATAAAGATACTTATGTAATTCATTGGTGGGAATTTCAGATAAGCGCATGAAGATACTGTATTCCTTTTGAATCTCTGATTTCCTACTGCTTTCATCCAATCATTCTTATTCCTTTCCATGGCAAGCTGTATGTTCGGGTTTCACCGACGTCAATGGCTACCTCCCGTCCTCTCAGTGAAAATGGTCCAAATGCTCTGTCACAGCACAGCTAATCATCTGTCGGTTCTCGATCATGTTGGAATAGAATCCAGTGATTCTTTAGCGTCTGTCACTACGCCCAACACTCGCGAGTTTGAAGCTCGTCACAGTCATCCCATCTCAGATCCTACTCGGAATACCACAGACAAGGTTTAGACTTTCCGGATCTTAGGAATGGCCGCCAATAATTCTAGCTTATACCATGAAGACTCCGATCTTTCGGAATGGAGGCTAAGAGATACGCGCTCGATCTAAGGTAGAACGAAAGTGGTTGTTAGGCACGCGTTCATAGGTGAGAATGATGATGAGTGTCACGGATCATCACATTCATCATGTTGAAGTGCAGCGAATATCTTAGAATAAGAATAAGCTGAATTGAATAGAAGAATAATAGTAATTGCATTAATACTCGAGGAACAGCAGAGCTCCACACTTTAATCTATGGTGTGTAGAAACTCCACCGTTGAAAATACATAAGAACAAGGTCCAAGCATGGTCGAATGGCCAACCTCCCCAAATGACATATGAATTCGAAAATAGAAAAAAAGACTCGGTCAAAAGACACTTAGTACAATAGTAAAAAGTTCTATTTATACTAAACTAGCTACTAGGGTTAAATGCCAAGTTGTGACGTGTTTCTGTCGTTTTACTCCAGAATGCAGCATGGAACTGGCGTTGAACGCCAGTTTGCGACGTCTAAACTCGAATAAAGTATTGACTATTATATATTGCTGGAAAGCCTTGGATGTCTAACTTCCAACGCAGTTGAGAGCGCGCTATTTGGAGTTCTGTATCTCCAGAAAATCTATTTTGAGTGCAGGGAGGTCAGAATCCAATAGCAACAGCAGTCCTTTGTCAGCTTCCTATCAGATTTTTTCTCAGGTCCCTCAATTTCAGCCAGAAAATACCTGAAATCACAGAAAAACACACAAACTCATAGTAAAGTCCAGAAATGTAAATTTTGCATAAAAACTAATAAAAACATCCCTAAATGTAGCTAGATCCTAATAAAAACGACCTAAAAATAATGCCAAAAAGCGTATAAATTATCCGCTCATCGGTAACTACCTGATGTCTTACTTGATGATATTCATAAAATGATGATGCAATTTTAGTGGGGTCAAAGTGGAGATAAGAAATGGTTGTAATGGATCAGATGCGATATTATTTTCAGGGAGAAGAAGTTGGGGGGACTTGGTTTTAAGGACCTGTAAACTTACAACCTAGCTATGCTAGGAAAATTGGGTTGGAGACTTACTACAAAGCCTTACTCATTGAGCTTTGAACCAAGTATTTCAAATATTCAAGCTATTATGGAAAATAACCCATCTTGGACATAGAGGTATTAGAGCACACAAAATTTTTGGAAAAAAGGACTTCTCTGGAAAGTGGGTAGAGAAGATCAAATCAATATCTATGAAGACCCATGGATAAAAGAGTATAATTTTATTCGGAGAGACAATCAGAATAGTAATCAAACATACATTCATTGAGTTACACAACAAATTAATTAGAATAGACAATGGAACCAAGAATTAATACATGAATTGTTCAGCCCAGATATCTCAACAACAATTATGCAGACAAAAATTGAAGGGAAAGACATGCTTACTTGGTCGAGAGAGAAGTCAAGTTGCTATTCAGTCTCCAGTGCATATAACATAACTTTATCAGTTCTTCCATCCCTAATAGAGCAGTTGTCGGACCGTTGTCGAAATCTGAACTTTTGAAATTCAATTTGGAACTTATAATGCTCGGCTAAAATGAAGGTCTTCGTTTGGAGAGTGATGCATGATAGACTTCCGATGAATCAGCGAATTTTTCAAAGAATATGAGTAAGGGATGTTGCTTGCCCAAGATGTCACCAAAGGAAAGAAATAATTAACCACTGTTTATTTAGCTGTCCAAAAGTTGAAGACACTTGGAGGTTGGTAGGATTTCATATAGTAACTGCAATGGGTGTTGATGAGCCCATTTGAAAATGATGGACTGAAATTGCAAAATTATTAGAAAGACTGTATCGTTATAAAAAGGAGGTAGCGAAGGTAGCAACTTTACTTTGTCTAATGTAGAAGAATCAAAACCAATGGATATTTGAAGGACGTCGTCTCTTACCACAACAACTCATCTCTGCTGCATGCTCTTCGGTGGAGGAATATGATTCTAAACTCTCTTCTTTCTCTTATTAATGTTATTTATCTCTCTGTACTATTGGTGGTGATAAACCCAAGTGCACTTTGTCTTTTGGATTTTCTTTGATTATGTTAATGTCTCATTAGACCATTATTTTATCATAAATAAAATCTTATTTTTGTCCAAAAAAAAAATAACAACACAAAAAAATACTTATCCATTGAGGATGATCTAAATATTCATAATATGTTCTTGAGATAATGTAAAATCATGAACTATTTTTTTCACTAATTTTTTTCCTCACACACTCAACCTCCTTCTTCTTCTTCCTCGATCTTCTTCTTCCCTCAAACATAAACGCTGATATTGTTATAAAGTGTACTCACCTTCAACCAAACGCAATATGTGTTATAAAGACCAAGCTCACCTCCTTCACGTACACGTGTCACACACATAAGCGTCTTTTCTGTCAATGCAAGTAATATTTTGTTCTGATACACTGCCAAATGCAGGTCAGATTTGGTATGTCTCAAGATGGTCAAACTGGACATTTGCTCTGTATGCAGGGAACAAAGACGCCTTTCAATGTTTGGATGTCTCTTCCTACAAAATGCAACATCCTTTTTTTCGTGTCAATCGTGGAGTACGTTTTGTATCTCTGTGTAATTGCAGGTTTACATGTGCAAAATAAACCATCCACCAACATATTTAAATTATTTCATTTTTATCCATTATTAAATTAATTTTTTATTGGAGATACTAAGGTTATATTTGTTTGAAGGGAAAATAGAAGGAAAGAAAAGAGAGAAAAGAAAATAGGGAGGAAAATGATTATTTTTCATTGTTTGGTTGAGGAGAGAAATTAGAGAAAACAGAAAAGGGATGAAAAAAATTGGTGAGTGTTGGAAAAAAAAAAGGAGAAAAAACTTGTTTTCTCTCTATACTTCCAATATTACTCCTTCACTTTTTTTCAATATATTTTATAATACAAGAGTAAGATTGTCCTTTTATAACATTTCATTCCTTATTTTTCTTTTATCCAAACACATATAAAAAAATAAAAGTCCACTCAATTTCTTTTTTTTTATTTCTTTCCTTCTAATCAAACATAGCCTAATAGAATGTACTTAGAAAATTCTTTCGCTTACATTAAAATCAAATTGTTGTTTATTTACATTTATAAATACTAGTATTTTTACCCGTAATAACATTATGGGAATATAGATTTTTTAAAATTACGGTCAATTTAGTTCTGACAGTATAGATTATGTATGGCACAAAATATTTATAAATCAAACTACTTTTACAAAAAAAAAGTTGTAGATTGACAAAAGTTTTTGGCTAAGAAGACCAAGGTATCTGTACATAAAAAATTAAATAATAAGATTTTTAGTTATTATTTTTATATAAAAGTCTATTTTTTATTAATAATTAATTTTAACATTCGTTATCTAAAATTTAAAATAATTTAACATGTATACTTTTATATTTAATTAGGTGTTAACTGTTAAGTCTGTTATATAAATAGAAATAATTAATTTTTATACTTTCTATTTAAAAATAATATTTTTTTCCTATGTATATAAAAATATAGTTAGATATTAGTATAAAAAATTATACTGATAGTTATAAAATTAATTCAAAATTAATTTTTTTAAAAGAATTAAATTTTGAGTTTAATTTTTAATTATAACATTAGTATTCTCTCCAAATTATATGTAATAAATATTTGAAAAAAGAGAAATAAAATTATAGATTAGAAAGATAAGCAGTGAAAATTTAAAACTAAATAAAAAAACTAAAAAAATTATGTATATAATAACAATAATAATATTGTCTTTTATTAAAATCATATTATTTTGTTAATTTTATTTTCTATAAAAGAAGAGAAAGATAGAAAAAATAGAGAATGAGAAAAAAGAGAGAGAAAGATAAAGATGAAGAATGAGAGTGAGAGTGAGAGTGAGAATTTGTTAATTTTGGAAGAAAAAAATTATTTTAATTGTAAAAAAATATCGGATGACAAAAATAGTAGAGAGAATTAGAAAAACTGAGAGAGATAGATGAGAGAATTTAGGAAGGGAGTTTATTAATTTTGGAAAAAAATATTTTCTTTCAATCTTAATAAGAAAGTGTCATGTGACACAATTGATTATTAAATTAGATAGTAATATATGATACATAATATAGGTATATTTCAATTTTAATTTTAATATTTTAATTTTAATTTTAATGCAATTAAAGAATGTCATGTTGCACATTTGATTGTCAAATTAGTAATTAGTCATTGATATTGATAATGATATATAAAATAACGGAAAAGCTCTACATACAAGCCATTAGGGCTTGTATGCTTTACAAGTTTATTAAACAATAAATTTAAAATACGCGCTCCTCCACCTACGTTGATTACACGCGCTATATAATATGCCGCGTATATCTAACTTCCAAATTTAAAATATTTGTTTCCTTCTTCGTTTTCGTTATTTTGAGATTTGGTTGTTCTTCTTCTCGCGCGTCTTCCCTCATTCTTCTCCATCGATCTTTTCCTCTTCTTTTCTCACTGGTATGTTCTTCGTTTACGTTCTCTTTTTCTCTCTCTGCAACTCGAGCTTCGTTTTCTCTTTTGATTTGTTGTTTTCTGAAATCAAAGTTCGAACTCGTTTTGAAGATGATGGATCCTTCAAGCTCGGATTCTGTGCTGAATCCAGGCGATGTGGATTATGAATTTGAATCTAACGAAGTTCCTGAGGTTTGATTTACAGTAATTTGTATAGCATTGTGTAGTTTAAAAATTGCTGAACATTGTTTAATTACCTGGAATTTATAGCAGACGCTCGGGTGTAGATCAATTCTTCTTTGGGTGTATTTTAGCTATAAGTGTGGGTGTATATACACTTTACTGGTTTTTTTGTTATTTTTAATTGAGTTGTTGTTGTTCAGGTGTATTATATCAGACATGATTGGGTGTGTTTTTAGTTTTTGACATGGTGTATTCTGCAGCCTGTGTATTTATGGCTTTAAAGGTCATTCTGTAGTTGAATTGTTTCGGTTCGGGTGTATCATATTAGACATGATTGGGTGTATTTGTATCATATCTATGGGTGTATTCACAGTTCTGACACGGTGTATTGTGCAGCCTCTCTCTGTTGTTGATGACGAGCTTGTTCCGAAGGTCGGAATGACCTTTACGACCCTTGAAGATGCCGGAAAATTTTACAGGAACTACGCGAAGGCTGCAGGTTTCTCTACAAGAGTTCGGTGCACAAATAGGAAGGGAAACGAGATTAAGAATCAACTGATTACATGTAGCAGAGAGGGAAAATAGAAATCTAAAATATCTCCAACCGAGAAGACCAATCCGACAGCCGGTTTAAACTGTCCTGCAAGAATTTATATACACACATTGAAGGATGTCGGTGCTTGGATCATTTTAAAGGTTGTGCTGGATCATTCACACCCCTGCTGTCCAAGCAAAGCAGAGATGCTCAAACAGCACATGGAACTAAGCATGTCCATTCGTCGTACGATAGAGAATAACGACGAGGCCGGTATCAGACCAAGCAAAACCTACCAATCATTTGTTGCAGCTGCCGGGTGTCACCGCGAGTTAAATTTCATCGAAAAGGACGTGAGGAATTACATTACCAGGGAAGTGCGGAATGTTTCCGAATAAGAAGATGCAAAGAAATTCGGGAAATATTTCTTAAGAATGAAAGAGAAGAATCCGAATTTCTTTTTTGAGCTCGAACTCGAGGAGGATCAATCGATTAAGCTGGCTTTTTGGGCCGACGCAAGAAGCAGAGCCGCCTGTGAGTATTTCGGAGACGTCATTTCATTCGACACCACCTACAATACAAACAGGTAACAAACTGTCCCTGTTTATGATGCTAAATTAATGTATTTTTACGAATCCGCGGCAGAGGTGTATATTGGCCGTTTCATTGGGTGTATTCTAAACTTTTGTTGGGGGGTATCTAATGATTTTGCATTCTGGACCATGGTAATTCGTTTCAGGTATAATTTGGTCTGTGGTTCTTTTGTCGGGGTGAATCACCACGGTCAGTCAACACTTCTCGGATGTTCTTTGATGAAGAACGAAGAAATTGATTCATTCAAATGGTTATTTTAATGCTGGCTTCGTTGCATGGGAGGAAACGCTCCGAAAGGGTTTCTCACCGATCAGTGCGCATCAATGAAAAGGGCTTTAGAAGCCTGTATGCCAACAACAGTTCACCGCTGGTGTATTTGGCACATCATGAAGAAGATTCCAAGCAAATTAAACGGGTACAAGGGACATGCCGATATCGAACAACAAATGAGCCATGTTGTTTGGAACTCTCACAGCAAAGACTCATTCGATAGGAATTGGAACGATTTTCTGGTGAATTTTGGTCTTACGGACAACAAGTGGCTTTCAGGTAATGTGTTTTTAAAATCTGCAGCAGAGGTGTAAATTGTACGATCTCTCGGGTGTATTTTACTGTGTGTGTTTGGGTGTATTATGCAGATCTGTACGAAGACCGTCACATAAGGGTTCCTATCTATCTGGACCACCACTTCTGGGCAGGGATGAGAAGCACACAAAGGAGCGAGAGCATGCATTCATTTTTTAACAAGTACATCACCCGGAACAGCTCGCTCATTCAGTTCGTCAAACAGTACAATAATTGCCTCGGAAGCAGGGAGCAAGCAGAGAGAGAATCAGATGCTGCAGATTTTCATACGGTCATACCGTGTGCAACCAAATCCTCCATCGAAGCTCAGTTTCAAGATGCGTACACTCACGCAAAGTTTAGGGAAGTCCAAGCCCAATTCAGAGGAAAGGCGAATTGCATCACCAGATTAAAGAATTCCGCTCTAGGCTATTCAGTATACGAAGTCGGAGAACAAGTTTCCAGCTCAATATTCGACAAGTTCGCGGTTACCTACGACTCAGTTGCAGCCGAGGTAAAATGCCAATGCTTATTATTCGAGTCGAGAGGGATACTGTGCCGTCACGCACTAAGCGTGTTAAGCTTCGAACAAGTAAGCCAAGTGTCCCCTAGATACATACTGGAACAATGGAGCAAGAAGGTAAAGAGGCGACACACACACATCAAGAGCAGCCACGACGAGCCACTAATGGAGCCAAGAAGCAAGAGGTTTGACCAACTGGTTTTTCGTTCGCAAAATATTTGCGAATTTGCCTCCGAATCGGAGGAGCTGACTACAATTCTGCACCGTGCGTACGATAACGTCATGGCCGAGATGGAAGCATTAAAAGGCAAAAGGAAGGGGACATCTTCTTTATCCCACGAAGACGCCAACTTGGAATCCGTTAACGAGCTTCAAAGCCCGCCAAGGATTCGAACAAGAGGACGTCCAAAAAACAGGCTAGGTTCAAAGCTGGAGAAACAGATTGCAAATGCCACAAAGAAGAAGAAGACGAAAGTTTTAAGCGAGGTAAATGTAATGTTCTTTAAATTTGTGGCGATTGAGTTTATTTTTCTAGTTAATAGTTTAGCTAATGCGTGAGTGTTATATTCAGATAAACCTGTTTGATGCTGCATCAGCGGCGCATTCAAGTTGCAGCCAATATCAGGGACAAGTTATAAATTATCAGTTCAGGGTACCAGCAGCAGGGGATAACTCTTTGGGTGTATAGTTATAGAGAGTATGGGTGTAAAATCACTGTTACTTTTGGGTGTATTTTTGTTAATTGACAATTTACATATAGACACATATATAGATACATATAGAACAAAAGCTGTAAAAATTCACAGGTTATGGGCGATATATTTCAGTTGATGTTTTTTTTTCATATTTTAGTACATGTAATTCATTCATTTTGAATACAGCACAGACAATTGGGTGTATATTTTATTCAACCTCGGGTGTATTATTAGACTTGCGTTGGGTGTAACAGTTTATAATATGCGTATGCCTTGATTTTTTGCTTTATGTTTTACCACCTGTAATACAGTTTTTGAATACATCACAGACAGTTTACCAGCACAGATAGTTTAACTATGGGAAAAAATATACATGGAATAGAAGTTGTTGATAAATGGCAAATATTTACATCATTTGTTCAATTTACAAACTACCCAGTTTCTATATCCTCAGAATTAATCTGACAAAACGGACTCAATAATACAGAGGATGGCTTCGACAGCCTTATAGCACTACTCTCTCTAATTGCCCGATCTCTCTGTGTATTCATCTCACTGAATAGTATCCGGGAAGCATACTCCACTCTATAGTGGTCCACCTCCTCCTACAATTAAAAAGTATGTTATGTTTAAACAGAAATATTAATTCAGTAAAGTAATACAGAGTTATATAGTTCTAAAGACAGTTACCTGTGTCCAATTATCCCATTCATACTTCCCCTTTTTAATGTTTTCCGGCTCTATTAACTCAAGCCACTTCATTACGTAGATAGCGCAGTCATAGCTGAAAACGAAGAAAATAAATTACAAATCTCATTTAAGAAAGTTTAATGTTCAGAGTCACAAATTTATACCTTGTTTTTTGGCCTGAAATTTTAACATATGGTGCTTTAATTTTCTTCTCCTTCTCGCCTTTCTCGAGAGGTTTCCTGCCAGCATATGTTATCAATCTTGAAAATACATATCCCTTAAATACCAAAACAAATCAGTAATACACCCGAATGAATGGACAAGATACACCCAACTTAATATGGAATATACACCCAATTGAATATGGAATATACACCCAACTCAACTTTCAAAATAGACCTATCTATTAAAGTAAAGAAGACAGAGGCAACTTACAGTGAATTTATTAATGTCCTTTCTCTCATCGCTTGGAGCTTTTTTGTGTAGCGGGTCAAGTATTTGACATTTTCGCATTCTTGTATTGATCAGCCATAACCACCAATGTCCCGAGTGGCAAACAGGAGCAAAAATCTGAAGGATTGCCACATTTCAACAGTCTGTTATTTTATTTGGCATATAAGTAAATAAGCGTACAAACAAATTTACGAAACAAAAACTTACATATGGATGCGAACTTAATTTTTTTCTATCTATGAAGTGAATGAAACTCGGGTAGGCTTCCACCCTGAATTCTCTGTTCGTTTTCGGAGATATGAATTCCCCCCTTGGGTGATCCGAAAGTGCCATGCTCTGCAAGAATTGCAATACAAGAAATGAAAACATGAAAATAAACAACTTACACCCAATCTAAGCTAAAAAAATACACCCAAATCAATGCATAAAATACACCCAAAGTTCGTAGAAGTAACACTTACCACAATATCAGGGGGGAGACAGTATATTTGTGCATGAAACCTCTTTTCCTTTTTCTGGTTTAGGATGAGGCAAATGGCAGATACAATCTAGAAATCAATTTTAAATTAATAAACATTGCAGTTGACTTTGGTGTAAAAACATTAATGTTAGTCTAAAATTACCTGAGATTCTATATCACTTTTTTCCTGGAGGGATGCAAGGTGCGTTCTCATCAAAATGTATTCTCCTTGGCCAATCAGAGTGCATATCTCCCCATACTCGTCAGTATTGCCCTTTGCATCTTCCTTCAGTCTCGTCCCCCAGATGTAGCACTTTTGTTTCATATCATCCGGAATTTGATTTATTCCCCCAAGAGTTTCAAACTTTGCAGAACTTTCTCCCCCAGTCTCCCTCTGAATTTGTGGACTTTCGTCTTTTCCCTTTGACGCACTGCTTGCTAATTTTTGGACCAAACTGTCCAATTGTTCTAGCATAGTTGCAGTTTCTGGAGATTTTTCCCTTTCTGTCTCCTGCATCGACGCCCCCTCCTGGCTTGAATCTGTCAATCCGAGGCTGAATGATGGCATCCTCGGATCTGTTTTAGGAACATAGCTTGCTGTCCGTGCCATCATCAACAGGGCAGCAGCGTCCTCTGCGTCTGGATGACTGCGTCATTATGTATAAGAATAAGAGTAAGAATAAGAATATACGGATGACAAGCAAAGATTGATTCTAGTCTAATGAACTTACATTTTTGTTGGAGCTGGGGGAAGCTTGGGTGTTGTTTCTTGAAGTTGTTTGGGGGTTTCAGGAGTGCTGCACAGTTACACAAAATTAATCAGGAAGAATATACACCCAAACTGTTATCAAATATACACCCAAACCATAAATAAATATACACCCAATACTATTTTCTTACGTTTCTCTAGCCCCTTCAATCTGTAGCATAGCGGTTGGTTCGGAATCTGCGTCAGTGGTTGTTTGCTGGGATGCCGGCACAAAAAACTGGATCGGGACTCTAAACAAGAATAAAAATGAAAGGTTAACAACGTATTTGAAAATAATAAGGTTATAAGGTTGAAATATTCTTGGAAAACTCACATTGCAAGCGCTTCCGACGGCGTTTGTTCCCTAACAACCATCATATTCGAATTAGTCGGAGTCAACCTAAAATACACCCAAAGAAGATCAAAAAATACACCCGAACAATTCAAAAAGAAGACGGGCTTTGTTTTTTGAGAACTTACATACTTGCAGTTTTTGCTTTTTTTTGCTGCCTTTTTTTTCTTGAATAAAATAATAAAGGGCTTTTTTTCTAAAAAAAATATATACAGAATTAGAAGTAGAAGTTATTAGAAGAACAAAAGTAACGGTTATTTGAAAGAGAAATTACATGCTCTGAGACGGCTGGTTTACACTACTCTGTTCTGTGCATCCTTGAGAGGAAGGATCATCACTTCCCAAGTTCACAGCCGGTAGTCTAAACAGATTTCATGTTATTCAAACGAAATATACATCTAACTTAGTAAACAAGATACACCCAACTTGATCAAGAAAATACACCCAAATTGTTTCACAGAATACATCCAAATCACGATAACAAGATTTTATTAAATAATAAAGCTTCTTACGTTTCAGAGGACACATAGCGACCTTCTGTCGATCGCAGGTCGGCTTGGTTGTCCCTGCGAAACAAGATACAATTATTAGCAAACAAAAGACACCAAAATCTCAAATACACAGCCCAGCAAGACATACCCCTCTGCAGCAGATTTATCAACGTTTTTCCTTAGCCATTCATCGAGTTCGTCACTGGATATTTCATATCTCTCACTACATTGATAAAATAAGACGTTAACAAAAATAATTACGATGATAGACCGTAGTATAGCTTTCGAGGTACTGTACCCGTCAAAGTATTGATCTTCTTCAGGAGGTGAATCCTCCACAACAACTTTTTTCTTTTTTTGTTGTGTTCTGGGTGGAAAAAAAAACAGTACCAATCAGAAATAAAAAATTAATTTTATCACAGAATTTTATCCAAAGAATTGCTTACTCTTTTGGAGTTGTTTTTGTTTCTTTCTTTTTCTTCTCCTTTTCTGCAGGCGATGATTCTTCGCTCCTATAAGTGAATAATAGACACTTCAGTTAATACACGAAATCTTTATAACGAAGCCAAAAGAAAGGAGTATTAATTTCAGGACATTACTCATCACTTGGTTCAGATTCAGATTCTGTATCAGAATCTGACTCGTCTTCCCTCTGCTTTCTTTTTCTTGAGTCCATTCTGGAAGGCAAACAATCGTCATTTAGAACATACTAAAAATACACCCAATTGGATTCACGAGATACACCCAACTAAATATACAATATACACCCAAAACAGCAAACGAAACACACCCTGCTTAATAAGCTACATACACCCAACATGGACAAACAAAATACATCCAAACCGAAAAAGAAATTACACCCAAGTATGGTACTTACTTTTTCCCCTTTTTGCCGGGGTGTTTAATTCGCGAGTCCTCTGAGTCTTCTTGAGCCTCAGACTCAGAGGTAGAAGTGTCACTGTCAGTAGTTTCTGTCTCCGAAGACGATGTTGAGCTCGCCTTCCTTTTTTTGTTTTTTTTATTTCTTGTTTTTTTTTTTTCTTTTTTTCTCATTTTTTCTCTTGTCTCTGCCAACTTCAGAATCCCCTAAAACATGAGATATTTTAGTTAGCACCATTCGGGTAAATAAAATACACCAACTTATTATGATTACTCACCAAAATTTCCTCTCTCTCTGCATTCATTCTTTCCACCAACTGCTCCTTAGTCCAGTTGGCAATCCATGGCTTTGGTGGTCTTTCAACCCTATTCTTGCCTTTGTTTTTTGAAAGGTGAAAGTAGATTATCATCAGGGCGAAGAGGCAGCCATTGATTGCCTTCTTCTTCTTCTCTTGATAGTCTGTTATGCCCTTGATCATGAAGGTCAAAACATGTCCCCCCCAGTTTCTCTCCTCTATGCCGTCCATCTTAAAAATTGGGACCAGGTGCACGGGCGATATTGTGTTTATCGTCGTTGGCAAAAGGAACGCCATTTGTATGTAGAGGATGAATATCCTCTTGAACATCAGGCGTTCCTCTTCGTTGCCAACGCCGATTTCCATCATTTCATCGGTAAGACTTTTGAGGGTCTTACCCTGGAATCTTCTATAAATTATTTTGTCATCATCAGAAAGTTTCTTATAGTCAACTTTCTCAGGAAATAGATCTCCTACAAAAAGGAAGACAACAAAGCATCCAAGTCGGTTCAAATACACCCAAGCATCAGGTTAATATACACCCAAGAAACAACTTAATATACATCTATAATTTTGAGCTAATTACCTGTTGCATTGATGCCAAGCGCATCACCTATTTTTTTTGGGGTTATATGGAAAGAACCATATCCTGTCTTCAGTTTGTTGTCCCCAAGTTTGAAGTTGTTTGCCAGCTCCCTTAAGAGTTGGTGATCCACCCTCAGTGGTGGGATGTGCATCAACCCACCGAATCCAAGATCCCTCACAATTGCCTTCTTCTCCTCAGTCATGTTTCTGAACTTATCATTCAGGAGATGTGTGGCACATTTCAGGTCTTTAGTTTGGTTTCTTGCTGCCATTTTCTCTGAAACTAAAAATACACCCAAAGATATCAGTAATATACACCCATATATATATGACTCAGATACACCCATTGATAACAATTAAGATACATCCATTGATAACAGTAAGATACACCCATATATATGAGTCAGATACACCCAAAGATATTCGCAAGATACACCCATTCATAACAGTGAGATACATCCATAGATATTATTCAGATACACCCAAAGATGTCAAACAAGATACACCCATTGATTACAGTGAGATACACCCATAGATATTATTCAGATACATCCATATAGATATCAGTCAGATATCACTCAACCATGCTTCAATATCAAGCCACATTACAAGGTTAAGCAGTTTACACCCCCGAATCTACGGAATAAACCCCCAAAAATCAACAAAAATAGCAGGAGAACTTAGAATAACAATGTAGAACGACGTAGAACTTAGAAGAACGACGTATAACTTAGAAGAACGACGTATAACTTAGAACAGTGTAACAAAGAAGCAAGAGTAATAGTAAACGCTAGAAGAACGACGTAGAAGAAAAGTAAAATATACAGTATTTTAATGGACTTACGTTGAGTATTCTTGGTTTGTTTTTTCTTCAGATTCTTCACAGAGAGGTTGATGGTGTTTTGATGCAGTTTTCGAACTACGATTTCTATATTTTGAAACTTGATTTTCGCTCGAAAATGAGAGGGTTTCGTTGTTTTGAAAGCGCCTTGAGAAATGGAAGAAGTGGAAGAAGTGGAAGAGTTTGCCATACGTAACCGTTCGAATGTTGAGCGCGTGATTTTGACGCGCTATCTTATCTCTCTTCATGCGTGTGATTTCTGTTTGGGCTGGGCCAACTTGTTTACTTGTAGGCTTGTATGTGTAGCAGGCCCGATAAAATAAATAGAGTGATTGAAGGAATGAGAGAAATAGAGAAAGAAAGGGGAAGAATGGGAGAACTCTTCAATTTTGGAGGAAAAGATTTGATTTCAATTGCAATGAGAGATAACATATGACACATTTTTGTTGTAAAATTAGTAAGGAGGAGGAAAGAATTCTTTAATTTTAGAGGGAAAGATTTAATTTCAATTATAATAAGAGAGTGATATGTAGTATATTTTGGTTGTAAAAATAGTAAGAAAGAGAGGAGAATTTCTTAATTTAAAAAAAATTGATTTTAATTATAATTAAAAAATGATATGTAGTGTATTTTAGTTGTAAAATTAGAGATATAATATATAATAATAGTTAAATTTGCAATTAAAGATTTGCAATTAGAATAAAAAAACAGGAAGGTATTTGCGGTTGAAGTAAAAAAGTGGAAAACATTTCTAATTTAGATATAATAAAGAGATGTTATGTGACAATTTTTGGCTGCAAAATTAGATATATATAATGGATTTAAAAAATAAATTTAAATAGTAACTATTTGATTTGGTCCGTACAATTTTTTCCACGTGAAACGGTGAAAGAGACAGATAGCAGAGAAGAGAACATTCCACACAGAACAATCGTGGATCAAATTTGTCAAAGAAGCAGCAGCAGTTCTATCACTATCAACAGGAATGGAAGAAGGAGAAGAAGAAGAAGAAGAGAGCGAATCGGTAAGAGTAAAGGACATCCTTCTGAAGCGGAAGATCGGAAAAGGGTCGTTCTCGGCGGTGTGGAAGGCGGAGCACAGAGGCACCGGCGAAGAGGTGGCAGTGAAACAGGTCTTCCTTTCCAAACTCAGCCCTCGCCTTAAGTCATCGTTCCACTGCGAGCTCAATTTCTTGTCCTCCGTCAACCATCCCAACATCGTTCGCCTCCTTGATTTCTTCCAGGTTCTTCTTTTTTAATTTTAGCTTTTATTTTAATGCCCTTTTTCTTATTTTTTAAATTTAAGTGAAATATGTTGAGAAAACCAATTCTTTGTTGCATAATTGAAGGATCATTTTATTATTATTTTTATTATTTAAACTTTCGCTATTGCTGTTTTCTACTTTAGTATGATGGATGTGCGTACTTGGTGATGGAGTTCTGTGCTGGAGGAAACCTTGCTTCTTATATCCGATTCCATGGGAGAGTTCAACAACAAACTGCCAGAAGATTCATGCAGCAGCTTGGTAACTCTTTTACCTGCATTCTTTATTGAAGTATTCTTTTGGTGTTGGTGCTTGTTTTAGCCTTGCAAGTTTGCAACTAAGGAGTTTGTCTCAGTGTTTTGCAGGTTCTGGTATGAAAATATTACAAAGTCATGGTATCATTCATAGAGATTTGAAACCAGAGGTAAAGCTAAAATGAAAAATGTATGTGACATTGTTGCTACTTTGGTTTGAGATGCCTATTACTACATTAGCATTTATGTGAACTAAATACTTACTTCGAATGGTGGGATTGTGAGGGCCATTAGTATGTAGCTTGAATTGTTCATGAAAAAGATAATCTATTTGTAGCGAATATCACTTTGCTGGAAACAAATCTGTTTGCATTGATGGTGTTGTTGAATCAGAACATTTTGCTATCAAAACCCAGAGATGATGCGATTCTAAAGATTGCAGACTTTGGTCTCTCAAGGTAGTTATCAGTTTAGGGGAAATAAATATAAGTAGTTGCAATTTTTATTTTTATTTAGTTTCATGTTGTTACCCCAACTTCTTTGTCTTTCATAAAATATGAAGAACTGTACGTCCGGGCGAGTATGCGGAGACAGTCTGTGGTACGCCATTATACATGGCACCGGAAGTTCTTCAGTTCCAGAAATACGATAGCAAGGTATCACCAGCCGTCTTTGCTTTTAAGTATTAACATTGACATCTATAAATTGGGTTTAGTGAAATTTTGTTGTGTTATAGGCAGATATGTGGAGTATTGGGGTTATTCTTTTCGAGCTTCTAAACGGCTACCCTCCTTTTAATGGCAGAAATAATGTTCAGGTAAACATCATGACTTTGAACAAGAAATAAAAAGTTTCATTCTGCAATCATGGCTGATACAAGATGCTTATTTCAGCTGTTAAAGAATATCAGATCCTCTACCGGCTTGCCATTTTCTCAGATGATTCTTTTGGGATTGGATCCTGATTGTCTTGATGTTTGTTCAAAACTACTATGCTCAAATCCAGGTTATTGGCATCTCCTGTATTACTTATATTTTTCCTTCTGTTCAATCAATTAAGTTTGAAGAATTTAATTACTTCTCACTCCATTGTAGTGGATCGCCTATCTTTCGATGAATTTTATCAGCATAGGTTTCTACGTAGAAAAGTGATGGGAGCTTGATGGTAACCCACGATTAACTGTTCATAATTTCCACAAGATCAGCAATTCAGAACCCAAGATGGCAACTTCTTTACAAGTCCAACAAGGCAACAAGAACAATATCCGACGATCACATATGTAGGCATAAGATATTAACCAAAGTCGTTACTCTAATGAAGACATCTTCATGTGAAGAATATATTATAAACCATTAAATGGTTTAATATATTTAACTAAATATGTTTAATTGAATTATCCAACAATTCACAATATTATCACAAAGATGTCTTCATGAAAATAGTCAATTTAACCAATACTAAAATTCAACTGGTTCTAAAAATCTAGATAGATTTTTGTAATGGTCTTTTTTTTAGGCGATGCAAAATAAGTCCACTGCGATTTACAATGTGTCTCTCGTTATTGGCAAAAACATGAATGAAACGCTATCTTTTTCCTCACTTTGATTACACTATAATCCATTCAACAAAACAAAGCCTAATGATACAAATTACGGAATCAGTTTAACTATATTTTAGTTGTGTTTTCCACTCAAATGATATATATGCACGAGACAGAGACTTAGCTCTATGGTTCCTGGCTGAGGCACTGTGCAGCCTTATTCCAAATTTGACTCGCACATCATACTCTTCTGATGCAAGGTTCCCCCATCCATGTCCGATATGGCGATATGTTTTAATAGAATACACAATTTTATAAAGGATTATGTTGACACACCCCCACCCAACATTGTACATGTAAAGACAATTATTACAACACAAGCACAATATATACATGTGACCTGAGGATCAGAATCCAAAATAATGAATAACCCACAGCAGCATCGAACGAGATGGCATTCCATGATTCTGCCTGAGGATTCTTGTACTAAGGGATGCAAAACCACATGGTCCAACTCAGCGGTCTTCCCTTCGGACAGCATTTGGATCTGACATCATGTCCATCATCATTTTCTCTGGAGAATCTTCCCAATTCGCAAATGTTTTCAAGTCAACCTACAAAGTAGCATGAAACAACTGTTACATCTGTACCAAAATTGAACTTGGTTGCAACAAGTCAACAACAAAATAGGTCAAACTAGGATATACTTTTCGTCTTTGTTCATTGAAGAGTTCTTCTCTCCTTTTGTACGAGCTTTGCACTTCCTTTGCTACTTCCCCTCCAAGTCCCCAGACTTCCACTTCTGAAATCACAGCTTCAACGGCTAGGAAACCCTGAAACAATAACTAATCAACAGAAGCTCGGAAATACGAGACACAATTAACTTAAATTGGACAGCCATGAAGAATTCATAAGATGGTCATTCTCTTTTCGTTGAGGAAGACCAGAAGTTACTTTTTATGCAAGCATTACTCATTATAGGTTTACAAAATTAAGGCATAGAGATCTACTTGATCCGGAAAGAGAGAACCACTACGGTAGGTTTTGTCAATAGCATGGTGGCGAATGGTCACTTTGGAAAAATCTTCTTCAATAAATATTCTCTCATTTCCTGGAGTTCCACCAAATGCAACTCCCACTGGTTTTGGATGCGCTTGGTACACCCTACCAGTAGGATGCAAGTGGCTATAAACAAAATTCTTTTCCTTACCTGCCAACAACAGCGTTTATAATTGTTTCAGCGTTTCATCAAAACTGATCATATACCATGGAAGGGATGGGAAAAAGGCAGAAGAAAGGAATGTTAACACCTCTATGACATACCACTGGGTGGGAATGCATGAAACACAGGGCTTATTGAATATAAACATCCAGAAGCTCCATAGAAGATATCCTTATTTTCAAGACCTTGACTTGTTAGGGCACCTATAACCCACTTCCTATCAGTGGAACTTCCCTCACGAGCATTTCCTGAACTTGCGGCAATCAAAATTAGCAGTGGACCCTTGTAACCTTCTACATGAGACCAAAATCTATTGAGGCCTCGTCCATGAGTAGATGACCTATAACAAAGTAAACTTTTATCAATAGTTATTTTCTTTCTCCATCTTGTATCTTTCAAAATCATGATTATGAACAAGAACTCAATAGAAAGAAAATCACCGCAACACCAAAATGGGTGATTGGGGTTATGCTTTTCGAAAAGTAAGAAGGGCCCAGAGACTAAAACACAGAACAGAAATATGAGACTGATTAAGGGTTAGCGATGCAAACCGATAAAGAAGGTTTTTATCCATTCCACTTCCACTGCATAAAAACACTCTTGAAATCTCATCATTTACTGTACTTTTTTGTGTGATAGATATTGCCCACGCTCTTCCTTGGGTTAAAATATAATCACATGCTCCTGCAGATGAAATATCTCCAGTAGAGGAATTCAAATATTCCAATTGATCCTGCCATTCAGAATAGCAGCTTCTTATTAGTGCATCTTACAACACGTCAACACCTAAGAACTAGATGTAACATTTTTACCTTAAAAGGACTATTGGTAAAAAGATAGGTGCTATATTGCTACAATGGTTAACAATACAATAGCAAAAAATGTAATGTGCACACGCCAAAAACAAACTACCAAATCAACCACAATTTGTGTATAAATATATATATTATTTAACTAATTTTTAATGTGTATTTTATATTCTCTGATATATTTTTTTTAGGTGGCTGATTTAGTGGATGCTTTGCTTTTAATATTTTGAATCTTTGCCTAATTTCATCAAATCACAACTTACCCCTGCCATTTGTATTCTTGCATGAAAATACTGCCTTAAGCAATCTGGAAGACATGGCACCGTACTCATAACCCAAGTAACAAACTTCCCTGCAGGAAGTTCAACTCCCAAACTTGATACATCACAATCCCACACATTGAAGCCACCCTCAACTTTGCCACAAGATGTGATCGCTGACAACACCAAATGGCTAAGATCAGGTAACCTAACATTCCCTTTCCTTTCAGAATTTCCCAAATTTCTACAATCCCAAGACATAACCCAACACACGTAAAGAAGAAGAAGCACATCACTCGGAAGAAGGTGACCATTAATCTTGCATTCATCATCCTCAGACTCAAACACCAAATGCAGAGGCACATTCGCTTTCAAAGCCATTGCAGCAAACACTCTGAAAAGCATGTTGAGTGAAACAGCCGCAGAAACCCTAGCACAGCACTTATTGAAGCCATTAACGAACTGAAGCCAATCGATTCCACCTTTTCCGGGAACGAAAAATTGATCGACGATTGAGGAACCTAAGTGATCCAACAAAACCGGAAACGAAGCCGGGACGCTGTTGCCGGAGTAGGTTCGATCTTCGCGTGCGAAACCGAAGCATTGCTGAAAAGAACGTGCTTTGCAAGTTAGAAATCAAAGGAAGAGAAAGAGAAGAGTAAGAAGTGGTGTGTGTGAGAGAGTAGTTACCGCACCGGAAGATTTTCGAAGGGGACGGCATTAGTTTGGGGATTGGAGAGGTTGGAGAAGGCTTTGTGGAGGAGAGGGAGAGCACCGGTGGAGGCTGCGACGGATTCTGCCTCCCTTTGTTCGGCGGAAACCGCGGGCTCTGTAGACTGAGACGCTCCCATCGGCAGCGTAAAAGATCAGATTTAGTTTTTAGTTTAGTTTATTGTTTTCGCCAACTGAGAATGTGGCGGTGGCACCTGATCTTGCCAAAACGAGGAAAGTACGTGGCACGTTTATATTCTAGTTGCGTATAACTATTTACTTTCTCTAACGTTCTATAACTTAAAAATAAATAAATAAATCAATACACAAAGTAGTATCTGAACAGTTAATTGATGTTAGGGCATTTAGGTCAGTTTCACTGACCTTTTTTTTATTGTTTAGAGTAGTTTCATGCATTTTCTTAGTGAATAAGGTAAGTTTTGGGTGAAAATACACTTACACTTTTATTTAAGTAATTATTGTGAATTTTGTATGATTTTATAAGATTTTTGCCAGAATTGCATGATAACTTGATGATGCATAATCTCATGACTTTGGCTAGAGCTTTGATGCACTTTAATTGCTTGATTGCAGGACAAATGAAGCATGGAAGAACCACGTTAGCATTCACGTTAACTAAGTTAACGTGACTACTAACGTGTGATGGCAAAGAGCTTGCAACGTTAATGAGAAAAGTGATCACCAATAACGCCTGTGAAGCCATTCATAGCTTAAGTTAAGAGCCATGTTAACTAAGTTAATGTGGTACTTAACGTAGAAGAAAAAGAGGACTCCACGTTAACGAGAAACATGAACTCCAATAACGTTTCTCCTCAACGTTAGTGGTAAAAGTGAACACCACTAACGTTGGGGAATTAGGCAATGCCTCACGTTAAGAGTCACGTTAACTTAGTTAACGTGAACTCTAATGTGGAAGAGGATCAACAACGCCAACGTTAGTGACACTCACTTTTGTCACTAACGTTGGATCATTAGCATTGCCTACGTTAACTCTCACATTAAGATTGTTAACGTGAAAGTTAACGTGGAGTTGGGTTCAAAGAACCAACGTTAGTGACACTCACTTTTGTCACTAACGTTGGGAGATGGCTTCATTACTACGTTAAGAGCCACGTTAACTTAGTTAACATGGGTTCTAACGTAGGGACTTAAGGCAATTGGAGCGTTAGTGACAAAGGTGAGTGTCACTAACGCTCTCGAAGGCGATAGATACCCACGTTAAGAGCTACGTTAGCCAAGCTAACGTGAGATCTAACGTAGGGGCAAGAGGCAAGCAACGTTAATGGGAAAAGTGATTCCCATTAACGTTTGCGAAAAGAGGCACAAGCCAACGTTAATGGGAAAGGTGAGTCCCATTAACATTGGCCAAGGATTGAGTAAGAAACGTTAGCATTCACGTTAAGATTACTAACGTTGGAATTAACGTGGGTATATAAGGATGGAACGTTAGTGGAAAAAGTGAATGCCACTAACGTTCTCGCACCCAAAATGTTACTCAACGTTAATCTCACTAAATGCCCAAGCCTAATTCATATTTCTCTGCAAGCTGGGCCCACTAAAGATGAGAATTGCTACAACTCAAGATCCAGAGCCCACATCCAAGACTTGAAGAACTCACTAGAAGATCATGAGGAGTAGTATATATAGGAGTAGTTTTGAACTAGAGAGAAGCTTGGCACTTTTGGAAACTACTCTCTGCATATTTACTTTTCTGTACTTCTAGCATGGATTCTTCTTTTCTGCCATTTTTCATTCCTAGAGCTATGAACAACTAAACCCCTTTCATTGGGTTAGGGAGCTCTGTTGTAATTTGATGGATCAATTATAGTTTTCATTCTTCTTCTTCTTTCTTTTCTCTTGATCTTACTAGAAAGCTTTCGATCTTAATTCAATTGGTTAGCTGTCTTGGAAAAGAAACTCTTCATAATTGGATCTCCTTTGAACCTTGGAAAAGGGATGAGGAAATCATGCTAGAAATGCTTTCTCATGTTGGACCAAATTGGGGTTTGGATGGATATTGTGACATTTAATCCTCCCAACACTTTGATTTGGAAATACATGTGGTATAATCAGTGACCACACTTTCATCTCTTCCCATGAGTAATTAAATCAAGGAATTGGGTAATTGTTCAAGTTTAGAGAGATTGGATTGCCAAGGAATTGGGATCCAATCACTTAAGATTTCCAAGGAGATTAATGAATGCATTGATTGAGGAAGAGATGAGAATGAACTTGATCCGGAGAATGCAACATCTCCTAAACCCAATGACTTCCCCATTTCTGATCTTACCCATTCTATTTACTTTCTGCCATTTAATTTCCTGCTCATTATCCCAACTCCCCATTTAAGATTCTGCACTTTAATTTCTGTTATTTACTTTCCAGTCATTTAAATTTCTGCATCTCAATCTCAATTCTGTTTAGCTCAACTAGCATATTCTTCTAACTAAAGTTGCTTGACTAATCAATCCCTGTGGGATTCGACCTCACTCTATTGTGAGTTTTACTTGACGACAATTCGGTATACTTGCCGAAGGGAAATTTGTTGAGAGACAAGTTTTCACGCATCATTGATCAAGGCTCAATTTTTTTGATATGGAGGCTTTGTGTGTGTCTTTTCTGGATATGGAGTCATGGAGGTGCTGTTCAAATATATGGGGCAGCTTTTTTCTTAGTGTCAAGTCTAAGAACTCGGACCGTGCGACTTGTTTGAGTTTTAAGTTTGGCATAGTGGTGCACGAAATTGTGATCATCAATGGCGCCATCAACATGGTACGCTCAATTGCAATCTCAACTCTTTATCACAACTTCGCACAACTAACCAGCAAGTCCACTAGGTCGTCCAAGTAATAAACCTTACGCGAGTAAGGGTTGATCCCACGGAGATTGTTGGTATGAAGCAAGCTATGGTCATCTTGTAAATCTCAGTCAGACGGATTCAAATGGTTATGGAAGATTAATAATTAAAAGATGAATAAAACATAAAATAAAGATAGAGATACTTATGTAATTCATTGGTGAGAATTTCAGATAAGCGTATGGAGATGCTTTGTCCCTTCCGTCTCTCTGCTTTCCTACTGTCTTCATCCAATCCTTCTTACTCCTTTCCATGGCAAGCTGTATGTTGGGCATCACTGTTGTCAATGGCTACAGTCCCGTCCTCTCAGTGAAAATATTCAACACGCTCTGTCACAACACGGCTATTCATCTGTCGGTTCTCGATCATGTCGGAATAGAATCCAGTGATTCTTTTGCGTCTGTCACTAACGCCCCACAATCGCGGGTTTGAAGCTCGTCACAGTTATTCAATCCTTGAATCCTACTCAGAATACCACAGACAAGGTTTAGACCTTCCAGATTCTCAAGAATGCCGCCATCAATTCTAGCTTATACCACGAAGATTCTGATTAAAGAATCCAAGAGATATCCACTCAATCTAAGGTAGAACGGAGGTGGTTGTCATGCACACGTTCATAGGTGAGAATGATGATGAGTGTCACAGATCATCACATTCATCAAGTTGAGGAACAAGTGATATCTTAGAACAAGAATAAGTTGAATTGAATAGAAGAATAATAGTAATTGCATTAATACTCGAGGTACAGCAGAGCTCCACACCTTAATCTATGGTGTGTAGAAACTCCACCGTTGAAAATACATAAGAACAAGGTCTAGGCATCGCCGTGAGGCCAGCCAAATGATCTAAGATAGCATAAGACTACTCAAAGATAGCTACCAAGATGAAAATACAATAGCAAAAGGTCCTATTTATAGAGAACTAGTAGCTTAGGGTTTACAAAAATGAGTAAATGACGTATGAATCCACTTCCGGGCCCACTTGGTGTGTGCTTGGACTGAGCATTGAAGCTTCTATGTATAGAGACTTTTCTTGGAGTTAAACGCCAGCTTTTGTGCCAGTTTGGGCGTTTAACTCCCACTTCTGTGCCAGTTTCGGCGTTAAACACCGAGCAGTCTTGAGCTGATTTGGAACGCCAGTTTGGGCCATCAAATCTCGGGTAAAGTATGAACTATTATATATTGCTGGAAAGCCCAGGATGTCTACTTTCCAACGCAATTGAGAGCGCGCCAATGGAACTTCTGTTGCTCCACAAAATCTAATTCGAATGCAGGGAGGTCAGAATCCAACAGCATCTGCAGTCCTTTTTCAGCCTCTGAATCAGATTTTTGCTCAGGTCCCTCAATTTCAGCCAGAAAATACCTGAAATCACAGAAAAATACACAAACTCATAGTAAAGTCCAGAAAAGTGAATTTTAAATAAAAACTAATAAAAATATAATAAAAACTAACTAAAACATACTAAAAACAATGCCAAAAAGCGTATAAATTATCCGCTCATCACAACACCAAACTTAAATTGTTGCTTGTCCCCAAGCAATTGAAAATTAAATAGGATAAAAATAAGAGAATATACTATAGACTCCAAATTATCAATGAAACTTAGCTCCAATTAGATGAGCGGGACTAGTAGCTTTTTGCCTCTGAGCAGTTTTGGCATCTCACTTTATCCTTTGAAGTTCAGAATGATTGGCATCTATAGGAACTCAGAATTCAGATAGTGTTATTGATTCTCCTAGTTAAGTATGTTAATTCTTGAACACAGCTACTTTATGAGTCTTGGCCGTGGCCCAAAGCACTCTGTTCTCCAGTATTACCACCGGATACATACATGCCACAAACACATAACTGGGTGAACCTTTCAGATTGTGACTCAGCTTTGCTAGAGTCCCCATTTAGAGGTGTCCAGGGTTCTTAAGCACACTCTTTTTTTTTGCTTTGGATCACAACTTTAACCGCTCAGTCTCAAGTTTTCACTTGACACCTTCACGAAACAAGCACATAGTTAGGGACAGCTTGGTGTAGCCGCTTAGGCCAGGATGTTATTTCTGTAGGCCCTCCTATCCACTGATGCTCAAAGCCTTGGATCCTTTTTATTTTTACCCTTGCCTTTTGGTTTAAAGGGCTATTGGCTTTTTCTGCTTGCTCTTTTTTTTTTGAATTCACTGCTTTTTCTTACTTCAAGAATCATTTTTATAATTTTTCAGATCCTCAGTAACATGTCTCCTTTTTCATCATTCTTTCAAGAGCCAACAATTTTAACATTCATGAACAACAAATTCAAAAGACATATGCACTGTTCAAGCATACATTCAGAAAACAAAAAGTATTGTCACCACATCAAAATAATTAGCTAGTTTTAAGGATGAATTCGAAATCATGTACTTCTTGTTCTTTTGTAATAAAAACAGTTTTCATTTAAGAAAGGTGATGGATTCATAGGACATTCATAACTTTAAGGCATAGACACTAAGACACTAATGATCATGTAATAAGACACAAACATAGATAAACATAAGCATAAAAATTCGAAAAACAGAAAAATAAAGAACAAGGAGATTAAAGAACGGGTCCACCTTAGTGATGGCGGCTTGTTCTTCCTCTTGAAGATCTTATGGAGTGCTTGAGCTCCTTGGTGGACGAAATTGTGATCATCAATGTTGTATTCTTTGTTGTTGTATGGAATAATTATAACGGCTCTTTGCTATGTGTGGACACAACTCCATTCAACTAACCAGCAAGTGTACTGGTGATGAGCGGATAATTTGTACGCTTTTTGGCATTGTTTTTAGTATGTTTTTAGTATAATCCAGTTAGTTTTTAGTATATTTTTATTAGTTTTTAGTTAAAATTCACTTTTCTGGACTTTACTATGAGTTTGTGTGTTTTTCTGTGATTTCAGGTATTTTCTGGCTGAAATTGAGGGACCTGAGCAAAAATCTGATTCAGAGACTAAAAAGGACTGCAGATGCTGTTGGATTCTGACCTCCTGCACTCGAAGTGGATTTTCTGGAGCTACAGAAGCCCAATTGACGCGCTTTCAACGGCGTTGGAAAGTAGACATCCTGTGCTTTCCAGCAATATATGATAGTCCATACTTTGCCCAAGATTTGATGGCCCAAACCGGCGTTCAAAGTCACCCTCAGAATTCCCAGCGTTAAACGCCGGAACTGGCACCAAAGTGGGAGTTAAACGCCCAAACTGGCACAAAAGCTGGCGTTTAACTCCAAGAAGAGTCTCTACACGAAAATGCTTCAATGCTCAGCCCAAGCACACACCAAGTGGGCCCGGAAGTGGATTTTTATGTCATTTACTCATCTCTGTACACCCTAGGCTACTAGTTCTCTATATATAGGACCTTTTACTATTGTATTTTAATCTTCTGATCTTTGGAATCTTTTGATCTTTAGATCTTTTGATCACTTTGGGAGGCTGGCCATTCGGCCATGCCTAGACCTTGTTCTTATGTATTTTCAACGGTGGAGTTTCTACACACCATAGATTAAGGTGTGGAGCTTTGCTGTACCTCGAGTATTAATGCAATTACTATTGTTCTTCTATTCAATTCCGCTTGTTCTTGTTCTAAGATAACACTTGTTCTTCAACTTGATGAATGTGATGATCCGTGACACTCATCATCATTCTCACCTATGAACGTGTGCCTGACAACCACCTCCGTTCTACATTAGATTGGGTGGATATCTCTTGGATTCCTGATACACGACGCATGGTTGATCGCCTGACAACCGCGCGCTCGCCTGACAACCGAGCCAGCCATTCCGTGAGATCAGAGTCTTCGTGGTATAGGCTAGAACTGATGGCGGCATTCAAGAGAATCTGAAAGGTCTAACCTTGTCTGTGGTATTCTGAGTAGGATTCAATGATTGAATGACTGTGACGAGCTTCAAACTCCTGAAGGCGGGGCGTTAGTGACAGACGCAAAAAGAATCACTGGATTCTATTCCGGCCTGATTGAGAACCGACAGATGGATAGCCGTGCCGTGACAGGGTGCGTTGAACATTTCCACTAAGAGGATGGGAGGTAGCCACTAACAACGGTGAAACCCTTGCATAAGCTTGCCATGGAAAGGAGTAAGAAGGATTGGATGAAGACAGTAGAAAAGCAGAGAGACGGAAGGGACCAAGCATCTTCATACGCTTATCTGAAATTCCCACCAATGAATTACATAAGTATCTCTATCTTTATCTTTATGTTTTATTCATATATCACCCATATCCATTTGAGTTTGCCTGACTAAGATTTACAAGGTGACCATAGCTTGCTTCATACCAACAATCTCTGTGGGATCGACCCTTACTCGCATAAGGTTTATTACTTGGACGACCCAGTACACTTGCTGGTTAGTTGTGCGAAGTTGTGATAAAGAAGTGAGATTACAATTGTGCGTACCATGTTGATGGCGCCATTGATGATCACAATTTCGCCCACCAAGTTTTTGGCGCCGTTGCCGGGGATTGTTCAAGTATGGACAACTGACGGTTCATCTTGTTGCTTAGATTAGGTATTTTTTCTTCAGAGTTCTTAAGAATGAATTCTAGAGTTTCATGATGATCTGTTGAAGTCTGGCTGGCTGTGAAGCCATGTCTAATTTTATTGGACCGAGGTTTCAACTTATCATCACAAGAGCATGTTGATTTCTATCAATCTTGCTGTCGGAGCAGTGATCTGCTAAGGCTTGGCTGGCCATTGGCCATGTCTAGTGTTTTGGACCGAAGCTTTCTTTGAAAGCTTGGCTGGCTGTGAAGCCATGTCTAATTCCTGGACCGGAGCCTTAGACTAAACATTGCATGATTCCTGGAATTCTCATTAAGAATTTTGATACCTTTATTTTCTTTTCCACTTAATTTTCGAAAAAACACAAAAAAAAATTTTACAAAATCATAAAATCCAAAAATATTTCTTGTTTGAGTCTAGAGTCTCATTTTTAAGTTTGGTAATTGCATGCATTCATTCATGTGTCTTAAGGATCTTCAAGTAATTCTTGATGATTTCCTACTCTGATCTTTGAATTCTCTTGACTTGAGTGTTTATGTGTCTCATATGCATTCTCATTAGTGTCAGTAGTATACAAACTGCTAAGTTTGGTGTCTTGCATGCATTGTTATTTGATTTTAGTTGCATTTTGATTATTCCTCATTATTAAAAATCCAAAAATATTTTTAATTTGTGTCTTTTTAAGTCAACAATACAGAGAATTGAAGATTCAGAACATACTGCAGAGGAATTACACAGAAAAAGCTGGGCGTTCAAAATGCCCAGTAAAGAAGACAGACTGGCGTTTAAACGCCAGCCAGGGTGCCTGGTTGGGCGTTTAACGCCCAAAAGGGTAGAGTTTTGGGCGTTAAACGCCAGAATGTGCACCATTCTGGGCGTTTAACGCCAGGATGGCACAAGAGGGAAGATTTTGTTTCAATTCAGATTTTTTTTCAAGTTTTCAATATTTTTTAAAAATCAAATCTTTTTCAAATTATATCTTTTCAATCATATATTTTCAAAATTAATTTCTTTCCATTTTCAAAGATACTTGCTATCAATTAATGATTTGATTCAACATTTCAAGTATATTGCCTTTTCTGTTGAGAAAGGTTTAATATTTGAATCATATCTTTTCTTGATAGCCAAGTCATTAATTTTCAAAATCAAATCTTTTTAAAATGTTTTTCAAATCATATCTTATCAATTACATCTTTTTAAAACTAATCATATCTTCTTAACCACATCTTTTTCAAAATAGTTTTCAATCAAATTTTTTGATTTCTAATTTCAAATTCTTTTTCAAAAATCACTTGATTTCTTTCCCACTCTTATTTTCGAAAATCAATTAGTGTTTTTCAAAATGTTTTCAAAATCTCTTACTTAATTTTCGAAAATTTCTTCCCCTCTTCTCACATCCTTCTATTTATAGACTAACACTATTCCTTAATGCACAATTCGAACTCCATCTTTCTTGATAAGTTCGAATTTTCTACCTCTGTCTTCCATTTTTCTTTTCCTCTGACACCTCAAGGAATCTCTATACTGTGACATAGAGGATTCCATATTTCCTTGTTCTCTTCTCTTTCATATGAGCAGGAGCAAAGACAAAAGCATTCTTGTTGAGGCTGATCCTGAACCTGAAAGGACCTTGAAGCGAAAGCTAAGAGAAGCTAAGGTACAATTCTCTGTAGAGGACCTAACAGAAATCTTCAAAGAAGAAGAACACATGGCAGCCGAAAACAACAACAATGCAAACAATGCAAGAAAGGTGCTGGGTGACTTTACTGCACCTACTCCCGACTTCTATGGGAGAAGCATCTCTATCCCTGCCATTGGAGCAAACAACTTTGAGCTTAAGCCTCAATTAGTTTCTCTAATGCAACAGAATTGCAAGTTCCATGGACTTCCATTGGAAGATCCTCATCAGTTTTTAGCTAAATTCTTGCAAATCTGTGACACTGTCAAGACTAATGGGGTTGACCCTGAGGGCTACAGACTTATGCTATTCCCTTTTGCTGTAAGAGACAGAGCTAGGACATGGTTGGACTCACAACCTAAAGAAAGCCTGAACTCTTGGGAAAAGCTAGTCAATGCCTTCTTGGCAAAGTTCTTTTCACCTCAAAAATTGAGTAAGCTTAGAGTGGAAGTCCAAACCTTCAGACAGAAGGAAGGAGAATCCCTCTATGAAGCCTGGGAAAGATACAAACAATTAATCAGAAAGTATCCCTCTGACATGCTTTCTGAATGGAGCATCATAGGTATTTTCTATGATGGTCTGTCTGAACTGTCCAAGATGTCTTTGGATAGCTCTGCTGGAGGATCTCTTCATCTGAAGAAGACGCCTACAGAAGCTCAAGAACTAATTGAAATGGTTGCAAATAACCAATTTATGTACACTTCTGAAAGGAATCCTGTGAACAATGGGGCCAATCAAAAGAAAGGAGTCCTTGAGATTGACACTCTGAATGCCATATTGGCTCAGAACAAAATACTGACTCAGCAAGTCAATATGATTTCTCAAAGTCTGTCTGGAATGCAAAATGCACCAGGTAGTACTAAGGAGGCTTCATCTGAAGAAGAAGCTTATGATCCTGAGAACCCTTCAATGGAAGAGGTGAATTACATGGGAGAACCCTATGGAAACATCTATAATCCTTCATGGAGAAATCATCCAAATTTCTCATGGAAGGATCAACAGAGACCTCAACAAGGTTTCAACAATAATAATGGTGGAAGAAACAGGTTTAACAATAGCAAGCCTTTTCCATCATCTTCTCAGCAACAGACAGAGAGTTCTAAGCAGAACACCTCTGACTTAGCAACCATGGTCTCTGATCTAATCGAAACCACTCAAAGTTTCATGACTGAAACAAGATCCTCCATTAGAAATTTGGAGGCACAGGTGGGTCAGCTGAGCAAGAAAATTACTGAACTCCCTCCTAGTACTCTCCCTAGCAATACAGAAGAAAATCCAAAAGGAGAGTGCAAAGCCATCAACATGGCCGAATTTGGAGAGGAGGAAGAGGCAGTGAACGCCACTGAGGAAGACCTCAATGGACGTCCACTGGCCTCCAATGAGTTCCCCAATGAGGAACCATGGGAATCTGAGGCTCAAAATGAGACCATAGAGATTCCATTGGACTTACTTCTGCCATTCATGAGCTCTGATGAGTATTCTTCCTCTGAAGAGGATGAGTATGTCACTGAAGAGCAAGTTGCTAAATACCTTGGAGCAATCATGAAGCTGAATGACAAGTTATTTGGTAATGAGACTTGGGAGGATGAACCCCCTTTGCTCACCAAAGAACTGGATGACTTGTCTAGGTAGAAACTACCTCAAAAGAGACAGGATCCTGGAAAGTTTTCAATACCTTGTACCATTGGCACCATGACCTTCAAGAAGGCCTTGTGTGACCTAGGGTCAAGTGTAAACCTCATGCCTCTCTCTGTAATGGAGAAGCTAGGGATCTTTGAGGTGCAAGCTGCAAAAATCTCACTAGAGATGGCAGACAACTCAAGAAAACAAGCTTATGGACTTGTAGAGGATGTTCTGGTAAAGATTGAAGACCATTACATCCCTGCTGATTTCATAGTTCTTGAGACTGCGAAATATGGATGAATCCATCATCCTTGGCAGACCCTTCCTAGCCACATCAAAGGCTGTGATTGATGTTGATAGAGGAGAATTGATCATTCAAGTGAATGAAGAATCCTTTGTGTTTAAGGCTCAAGGATATCCCTCTGTCATCATGGAGAGGAAGCATGAAGAACTTCTCTCAAAACAGAGCAAAACAGAGCCCCCACAGTCAAACTTTAAGTTTGGTGTTGGGAGGCCACAACCAAACTCTAAGTTTGGTGTTGAACCCCCACATTCAAACTCTAAGTTTGGTGTTGGAAGGTTCCAACATTGCTCTGAGCACCTGTGAGGCTCCATGAGAGTCCTCTGTCAAGCTACTGACATTAAAGAAGCGCTTGTTGGGAGGCAACCCAATCTTATTATATTTATCTATTCTCTTTTGTTATTTTATGTTTTCTGTAGGTTGATGATCATGAGAAGTCACAAAATCAATTGAAAAAGCAAAAACAGGAAGAAAAACAGGAAGAAAAACAGCACACCTTGGAGGAAGAACCTACTGGCGTTTAAACGCCAGTAAGGCTAGCAGATGGGCGTTTAACGCCCAGTCTGGCACCATTCTGGGCGTTTAACGTCAGAAAGGGGCACCAGACTGGCGTTAAACGCCAGAAAAGGGCAAGCATTCGGCGTTAAATGCCAGAAATGGGCACCAGCCCGGCGTTTAACGCCAGAATTGGCTCAAAACGTATTTTTGCATGACATTTGGTGCAGGGATGACTTTTCCTTGACACCTCAGGATCTGTGGACCCCACAGGATCCCCACCTACCCCACCACTCTCTCTTCTTCTTCACCCATTCACCAATCACCTCAACACCTCTTTCCCAAAAACCCTTCACCTATCAAATTCCATCTTTCTCTTCACCACTCACATCTATCCTTCATAAAACCCCACCTACCTCACCATTCAAATTCAAACCACTTTCCCTCCCAAACCCACCCATACATGACCGAACCATGAGCCCCCCACTTCTATATAAACCCATCTTCCCTCCTTCCATTTCACACAACCTAAACACCACTTCTCCTCCTTTTTGGCCGAACACAAAGCCATTCCCTTCTTTCTCATTTCTTCTTCTTCTACTCTCTTCTTTCTTCTTTTGCTCGAGGACGAGCAAACCTTTTAAGTTTGGTGTGGTAAAAGCATTGCTTTTTGTTTTTCCATAACCATTTATGGCATCCAAGGCCGGAGAAACCTCTAGAAAGAGGAAAGGGAAGGCAAAAGCTTTCACCTCCGAGTCATGGGAGATGGAAAGATTCATCTCAAGGGTGCATCAAGACCACTTCTATGAAGTTGTGACCTTGAAAAAGGTGATCCCTGAGGTCCCTTTCAAACTCAAAAAGAGTGAATATTCGGAGATCCGACCTGAGATCCGAAGAAGAGGTTGGGAAGTTCTTACCAACCCCATTCAACAAGTCGGAATCTTAATGGTTCAAGAGTTCTATGCCAATGCATGGATCACCAAGAACCATGATCAAAGTGTGAACCTGGACCCAAAGAATTGGCTTACTATGGTTCGGGGGAAATACTTAGATTTTAGTCCGGAAAATGTAAGGTTGGCATTCAACTTGCCCATGATGCAAGGAGATGAACATCCTTACACTAGAAGGGTCAACTTTTATCAAAGGTTGGACCAAGTCCTCACAGTCATATGTGAAGAGGGCACCCAATGGAAGAGAGATTCAAGAGGGAAGCCGGTTCAACTGAGAAGGCATGACCTCAAACCCGTGGCTAGGGGATGGTTAGAGTTTATCCAACGCTCAATCATTCCCACTAGCAACCGGTCCGAAGTTACTATAGACCGGGCTATCATGATTCATAGCATCTTGATTGGAGAAGAAATAGAAGTTCATGAGGTTATAGCTCAAGAACTTTATAAGGTGGCGGACAAGTCCTCTACCTTGGCAAGGTTAGCCTTTCCTCATCTCATTTGTCACCTCTGTTATTCAGTTGGAGTTGACATAGAGGGAGACATCCCTATTGATGAGGACAAGCCCATCACTAAAAAGAGGATGGAGCAAACAAGAGACCCCTCTCATCATCAAATCCCTGAGATGCCTCAAGGGATGCACTTTCCTCCACAAAACTATTGGGAGCAACTAAACACCTCCCTAGGAGAATTGAGTTCCAACATGGGACAACTAAGGGTGGAGCACCAAGAACACTCTGTCCTCCTCCATGAAATTAGAGAAGATCAAAGAATCATGAGAGAGGAGCAATAAAGACAAGGAAGAGATATTGAGGAGCTCAAGCACTCCATAGGATCTTCAAGAAGAAGAACAAGCCGCCATCACTAAGGTGGACCCGTTCTTTAATTTCCTTGATCTTTATTTTTCTGTTTTTCGAATTTTAGTGCTTATGTTTATCTATGTTTGTGTCTTGTGATCATTAGTGTCTTAGTGTCTATGCCTTAAAGTTATGAATGTCCTATGAATCCATCACCTCTCTTAAATGAAAAATGTTCTTAATTGAAAAAGAGAAGAATTGCATGAATTTTGAATTTTATAACAGTTTAATTATTTTGATGTGGTGGCAATATTTTTGTTTTCTGAATGTATGCTTAAACAGTGCATATGTCTTTTGAATTTGTGGTTCATGAATGTTGGCTCTTGAAAGAATGATGAAAAAGGAGACATGTTACTGAGGATCTGAAAAATCATAAAAATGATTCTTGAAGCAAGAAAAAAGCAGTGAATACAAAAAAAAAAGAAAAAGAAAGAGAAAAAGAAAGAAATAAAGTTGTGATCCAAGGCAAAAAGATTGTGCTTAAGAACCCTGGACACCTCTAATTGGGGACTCTAGCAAAGCTGAGTCACAATCTGAAAAGGTTCACCTAATTATGTGTCTGTGGCATGTATGTATCCGGTGGTAATACTGGAAGACAGAGTGCTTTGGGCCACGGCCAAGACTCAATAAGTAGTTGTGTTCAAGAATCATCACACTTAACTAGGAGAATCAATGACACTATCTGGATTCTGAGTTCCTAAAGAAGCCAATCATTCTGAATTTCAAAGGATAAAGTGAGATGCAAAAACTATTCAGAGGCAAAAAGCTAAAAGCCCCGCTCATCTAATTAATACTGATCTTCATCGATGTTTTTAGAATTCATTGCATATTCTCTTCTTTTTTATCTTATTTGATTTTCAGTTGCTTGAGGACAAGCAACAATTTAAGTTTGGTGTTGTGATGAGCGGATAATTTGTACGCTTTTTGGCATTGTTTTTAGTATGTTTTTAGTATAATCCAGTTAGTTTTTAGTATATTTTTATTAGTTTTTAGTTAAAATTCACTTTTCTGGACTTTACTATGAGTTTGTGTGTTTTTCTGTGATTTCAGGTATTTTCTGGCTGAAATTGAGGGACCTGAGCAAAAATCTGATTCAGAGACTAAAAAGGACTGCAGATGCTGTTGGATTCTGACCTCCCTGCACTCGAAGTAGATTTTCTGGAGCTACAGAAACCCGATTGACGCGCTCTCAACGGCGTTGGAAAGTAGACATCCTGGGCTTTTCAGCAATATATGATAGTCCATACTTTGCTCAAGATTTGATGGCCCAAATCGGCGTTCAACGTCACCCTCAGAATTCCCAGCGTTAAACGCCGGAACTGGCACCAAAGTGGGAGTTAAACGCCCAAACTGGCACAAAAGCTGGCGTTTAACTCCAAGAAGAGTCTCTACACAAAAATGCTTCAATGCTCAGCCCAAGCACACACCAAGTGGGCCCGGAAGTGGATTTTTATGTCATTTACTCATCTCTGTACACACTAGGCTACTAGTTCTCTATATATAGGACCTTTTACTATTGTATTTTAATCTTCTGATCTTTGGAATCTTTTGATCTTTAGATCTTCTGATCACTTTGGGAGGCTGGCCATTCGGCCATGCCTAGACCTTGTTCTTATGTATTTTCAACGGTGGAGTTTCTACACACCATAGATTAAGGTGTGGAGCTCTGCTGTACCTCGAGTATTAATGCAATTACTATTGTTCTTCTATTCAATTCCGCTTGTTCTTGTTCTAAGATAACACTTGTTCTTCAACTTGATGAATGTGATGATCCGTGACACTCATCATCATTCTCACCTATGAACGTGTGCCTGACAACCACCTCCGTTCTACATTAGATTGGGTGGATATCTCTTGGATTCCTGATACAGGACGCATGGTTGATCGCCTGACAACCGAGCGCTCGCCTGACAACCGAGCCAGCCATTCCGTGAGATCAGAGTCTTCGTGGTATAGGCTAGAACTGATGGCAGCATTCAAGAGAATCCGGAAGGTCTAACCTTGTCTGTGGTATTCTGAGTAGGATTCAATGATTGAATGACTGTGACGAGCTTCAAACTCCTGAAGGCGGGGCGTTAGTGACAGACGCAAAAGAATCACTGGATTCTATTCCGGCCTGATTGAGAACCGACAGATGGATAGCCGTGCCGTGACAGGGTGCGTTGAACATTTCCACTGAGAGGATGGGAGGTAGCCACTGACAACGGTGAAACCCTTGCATAAGCTTGCCATGGAAAGGAGTAAGAAGGATTGGATGAAGACAGTAGGAAAGCAGAGAGACGGAAGGGACCAAGCATCTTCATACGCTTATCTGAAATTCCCACCAATGAATTACATTAGTATCTCTATCTTTACCTTTATGTTTTATTCGTATATCACCCATATCCATTTGAGTTTGCCTGACTAAGATTTACAAGGTGACCATAGCTTGCTTCATACCAACAATCTCTGTGGGATCGACCCTTACTCGCGTAAGGTTTATTACTTGGACGACCCAGTACACTTGCTGGTTAGTTGTGCGAAGTTGTGATAAAGAAGTGAGATTACAATTGTGCGTACCATGTTGATGGCGCCATTGATGATCACAATTTCGCCCACCAACTGGGTCGTCCAAGTAATAAACCTTACGTGAGTAAGGGTCGATCCCACAGAGATTGTTGGTATGAAGCAAGCTATGGTCATCTTGTAAATCTCAGTCAGGCAGATAATAATTGATTATGGATTTTCGAATAATAATAAATAATAAACATAAAATAAAGATAATTAAAATAGGATAGAAATACTTATGTAAATTAATGGTGGGAATTTTAGATAGGCGTATGGAGATACTGTGCCGTTTCTTTTTCTACTTTCCTACTTCTTCCTTCCAGTTCTTTCATTCCTTCCTATGGCAAGCTGTATGTAGGGCATCACCGTTGTCAATGGCTACATCCTATCCTCTCAGTAAAAAAGGTCCAAATGCTCTGTCACAGCACGGCTAATCATCTGTCGGTTCTCAATCAGGTTGGAATAGAATCCCTTGATTCTTTTGCGTCTGTCACTAACGCCCAGCCTTCAGGAGTTTGAAGCTCGTCACAGTCATTCAATCCCAGAATCCTACTCGGAATACCACAGACAAGGTTTAGACTTTCCAGATTCTCATGAATGCCGCCATCAATCTAGCTTATACCACGAAGATTCTGTTTAAGGAATTTAAGAGATACGCGCCCGGCCTAAGGTAGAACGGAAGTGGTTGTCAATCACGTGCGTTCATAGGTGAGAATGATGATGAGTGTCACGGATCATCACATTCATCAAGTTAAAGTACAACGAATATCTTAGAATAGGAACAAAGAGAATTGAATAGGAAATAGTAGTAATTGCATTAAAACTTGAGGTACAGCAGAGCTCCACACCCTTAATCTATGGTGTGTAGAACCTCCACCGTTAAAAATACATAAGTGAAAGGTTTAGGCATGGCCGAATGGGCAGCCCCCAAAACGTGATCAATAGCCTCCTAAGATGAAGAATAAAATAAAACTGAGACCAAAGATGTCTAATACAATAGTAAATTATCCTATTTATACTAGACTAGCTACTAGGGTTTACATGAGTAAGTAATTGATGCATAAATCCACTTTCGGGGCCCACTTGGTGTATGTTTGGGCTGAGCTTGATCTATTCACGAGCTGAGGCTTCTCTTGGAGTTGAATGCCAAGTTGTAACATGTTTTGGGCGTTCAACTCCGGGTCGTGACGTGTTTCTGGCGTTTTACTCCAGACAGCAGCATGAAACTGGCGTTGAGCGCCAGTTTACGTCATCAATTCCCAAATAAAGTATAGACTATTATATATTGCTGGAAAGCTCTAGATGTCTACTTTCCAACGCCGTTGAGAGCGGGCCATTTGGAATTCTGTAGCTCTAGATAATCTATTTCGAGCGCAGGGAGGTTAGATTCCAACAGCATCTGCAGTCCTTTGTCAGCCTCCTATCAGAGTTTTGCTCAAGTCCCTCAATTTCAGCCAAAAATTACCTGAAATCACAGAAAAATACACAAACTCATAGTAAAGTCCAGAAATGTGAATTTAACATAAAAACGAATGAAAATATCCCTAAAAGTAGCTTGAACTTACTAAAACCTACCTAAAAACAATGCCAAAAAGCGTATAAATTATCCGCTCATCACAACACCAAACTTAAATTGTTGCTTGTCCCCAAGCAACTGAAAATCAAATAGGATAAAAAGAAGAGAATATACTATAAATCTCAGAATATCAATGAATATTAATTATAATTAGATGAGCGGGACTTGTAGCTTTTTGCTTCTGAACAGTTTTGGCATCTCACTTTTTCCTTTGAAGTTTAGAATGATTGGCTTCTCTAGGAACTTAGAATTTCAGATAGTGTTATTGCCTTTCCTAGTTAAGTATGTTGATTCTTGAACACAGCTACTTATGAGTCTTGGCCGTGGCCCTAAGCACTTTGTTTTCCAGTATTACCACCGGATACATAAATGCCACAGACACATGACTGGGTGAACCTTTTCAGATTGTGACTCAACTTTGCTAAAGTCCCCAGTTAGAGGTGTCCAGAGCTCTTAAGCACACTTTTTTTGCTTTGGATCACGACTTTAACCACTCAGTCTCAAGCTTTTCACTTGGACTTTCATGACACTAGCACATGGTTAGGGACAACTTAATTTAGCCGCTTAGGCCTGGATTTTATTTCCTTGGGCCCTCCTATCCATTGATGCTCAAAACCTTGGATCCTTTTTACCCTTGCCTTTTGGTTTTAAGGGCTATTGGCTTTTTCTGCTTGCTTTTTCTTTTTCTTTCTATATTTTTTTTCGCAAGCTTTTCTTTTTTCACTGCTTTTTCTTGCTTCAAGAATCAATTTTTGATTTTTCAGATTATCAATAACATTTTTCTTTGTTCATCATTCTTTCAAGAGCCAACAGTTTTAACATTCATAAATAACAAGATCAAAAATATGCACTGTTTAAGCATTCATTCAGAAAACAAAAAGTATTGTCACCACATCAATATAATTAAACTAAATTCAAGGATAAATTCGAAATTCATGTACTTCTTGTTCTTTTGAATTAAAACATTTTTCATTTAAGAGATGTGAAGGATTAATGGAGTTATTCATAACTTTAAGACATAGTTACTAACTACTAATGATCATGAAGTAGAGACACAAAACATAGGTAAACATATAATATAAAAACCGAAAAGCAGAAGGAAATAAGAACAAGGAATGAATCCACCTTAGTGGCGTCTTCTTCTTGAAAGACCAACAATGTCCTTAAGCTCTTCTATGTCCCTTCCTTACCTTTGTTGCTCCTCCCTCATTGCTCTTTGATCTTCTCTTATTTCATGGAGAATGATGGAGTGCTCATGATGTTCCACCCTTAATTGTTCCACATTGTAGCTCAAATCTTCTAGGGAAGTGTTGAGTTGTTCCCAATAGTTGTTGGGAGGAAAGTGCATCTCTTGAGGCATCTCAGGGATTTCTTGATGATGAGCTTCCTCATGCATCTCTTGAGATCCGTGGAGGGTCTCTCTTGCTTGCTCCATCCTCTTCTTGGTGATGGACTTATCCTCTTCAATGAGGATATCTCCTTCTATGATAACTCCAGCTGAGTAACATAGATGGCAAATAAGGTGAGGAAAAGCTAGCCTTGCCATGGTGGAGGACTTATCGGCTATTTTGTAGATTTCATGGGAGATGACTTCATGAACTTCTACTTCCTCTCCAATCATGATGCTATGAACCATGATGGCCCAATCCACAGTAACTTTAGATCGGTTGCTAGTGGGAATGATGGAGCGTTGAATGAATTCCAACCATCCTCTAGCTATAGGCTTGAGGTCCAGTCTTCTCAGTTGAACTGGCTTGCCTTTGGAGTCTCTTTTCCATTGAGCTCCTTCCACACATATGTCCAAAAGGACTTGGTCCAACCTTTGATTAAAGTTGACCCTTCTAGTGTAGGGGCGTTCATCTCCTTGCATCATGGGCAAATGGAATGCCAACCTCACATTTTTCGGACTAAAATCTAAGTATTTCCCCCGAACCATTGTGAGATAATTCTTTGGACTCGGATTCACACTTTGATCATGGTTCCTAGTGATCCATGCATTGGCATAGAACTCTTGAACCATTAAGATTCCGACTTGTTGCATGGGGTTGGTTAGGACTTCCCAACCTCTTCTTCAGATTTCATGTCGGATCTCCGGATACTCATTTTTCTTGAGTTTGAAAGGGACCTCAGGGATCACCTTCTTCTTTGCCACAACATCATAGAAGTGGTCTTGATGGCTTTTGAAGATGAATCTTTCCATCTCCCATGACTTGGAGGTGGAAGCTTTTGTCTTCCCTTTTCCTTTTCTAGAGGATTCTCTGGCCTTAGGTGCCATTGATGGAAATGGAAAAACAAAAAGATTATGCTTTGACCACACCAAACTTAAAATATTGCTCGCCCTCGAGCAAGAGAAGAAAGAAGAAGAAGAAGAAGAAGAAGAAGAAGAAGAAAATATGGAGGAGAGTGAGGGAAGGTGTTTCGGCTAAGGTGTAGAAGAGGGGGTTTGTGTTGTGTGAAAATGAAGTAGAATGGAAGGGTATATATAGGGAGGGGAGTGGGTGTAGTTTCGGTCATATAGGGTGGGTTTGGGTGGGAAAGATTTTTGAATTTTGAAGGTGGGTGGGGTTTATGGGGAAGAGTGGATGGATGTGAGTGGTGAAGGGGTTAATTGGGAAGAGAGATTGAAGTTGTTGGGAAGTGTGTTTATGGGGAGGAGAGAATGAATAGTGAGAAGAGGGGAGAATATGTTAGGTGGGGATCCTGTGGGGTCCACAGATCCTGAGATGATCCTGTGGGGTCAACAGATCCTAAGGTGTCATGGATTTACATCCCTGCACCAATTAGGCATGTAAAATGCCTTTGCACACCATTCTGGCGTTTAAACGCCGAAGTGATGCACACTCTGGGCATTCAACGCCCATGTGTAGCATGTTTCTGACGTTGAACGCCAGTTCCATGCTTGTTACTGGCGTTCAGCGCCAGCTTTCCTCAAGGCACATTCCTGGCGTTCAAACGCCAAGATGTTGCTTGTTTCTGGCGTTCAGCGCCAGAAACATGCTCTGTTCTGGCATTGAACGCCAGCCAGATGCACCTTACTGGCGTTTAAATGCCAGTAAGTCCTTCCTCTAGGGTGTGATTTTTCTTCTGCTGTTTTTGATTCTATTTTTAATTTTAGTATTTTTTTCGTGACTCCACATGATCATGAACCTAATAAAACACAAAATAACAATAAAATAAAATTAAAATTAGATATATAAAAATTGGGTTGCCTCCCAACAAGCGCTTCTTTAGTGTCATTAGCTTGACAGTGGGCTCTCATGGAGCCTCACAGATATTCAGAGCATGATGAGGGCCTCCCAACACCAAACTTAGAGTTTGAATGAGGGGGCTTCTCAACACCAAACTTAGAGTTTGGTTGTGGCCTCCCAACACCAAACTTAGAGTTTGACTGTGGGGGGCTCTTTTTGACTCTGTACTGAGAGAAGCTTTTCATGCTTCCTCTCCATGGTTGCAGAGGAAGGTCCTTGAGCTTTAAACACAAGGTAGTCCCCATTCAATTGAAGGACTAATTCTCCTCTGTTAACATCAATCACAGCTTCTGTTGTCGCTAAGAAGGGTCTTCCAAGGATGATGCATTCATCTTCTTCCTTCCTAGTGTCTAAGACTATGAAATCAGCAGGGATGTAAAGGCCTTCAACCTTTACTAACACGTCCTCTACTAATCCATAAGGTTGTCTTACTGACTTGTCTACCAATTGTAATGAGATTAAGGCAGGTTGTACCTCAATGATCCCTAGTTTCTCCATTATAGAGAGTGGCATAAGATTTATGCCTGACCCCAAGTCACACAGAGCCTTGTTAAAGGTCATGGTGCCTATAATACAGGGTATTAAGAATTTACCATGATCTTGTTTCTTTTGAGGTAAAGTTTTCTGAATCCATGTATCTAGTTCACTAATGAGCAAGGGAGGTTCACCTTCCCAAGTCTCATTACCAAACAACTTGGCATTCAGCTTCATGATAGCTCCTAGATATTGAGCAACTTGCTCTCCAATCACATCTTCATCCTCTTCTGAGGAAGAATAGTCTTCAGAGCTCATGAATGGCAGAAGGAGATTTAGTGGAATCTCTATGGTCTCTATATGAGCCTCGGATTCCTTTAGGTCCTCAATGGGGAACTCCTTCTTGTTTGAGAAATGTCCCAGGAGGTATTTCTCACTAGGATTTTCGTCCTCCTCCTCCCTTGTGCATTCGGCCATATTGATTACATCAATGGCCTTGCACTCTCCTTTTGGATTCTCTTATGTATTACTTGGGAGAATACTGGGAGGAGTTTCAATGATTTTCTTACTCAGTTGGCCCACTTGTGCCTCCAGATTTCTAATGGAGGACCTTGTTTCACTCATGAAACTTAAAGTGGCTTTTGACAGATCAGAGACTAAGTTTGCTAAATTAGAGGGGCTCTATTCAGAATTTTCTGTCTGTTGCTGAGAAGATGATGGAAAAGGCTTGTTGTTACTGAGCCTATTTCTTCCACCATTATTAAAGCCTTGTTGAGGCTTTTGTTGATCCTTTCATGAAAAATTTGGATGATTTCTCCATGATGAGTTATAGGTGTTTTCATAAGGTTCACCCATGTAATTAACCTCTGCCATTGCAGGGTTTTCAGGATCATAAGCTTCTTCAGAAGCTGCCTCTTTAGTACTGTCGGATGCATTTTGCCATCCATTCAGACTTTGAGAGATCATGTTGACTTGCTGAGTCAACACTTTGTTCTGAGCCAATATGGTATTCAGAGCATCAATTTCAAGAACTCCCTTCCTCTGAGGCGTCCCATTATTCACGGAATTCCTCTCAGAAGTGTACATGAATTGGTTATTTGCAACCATGTCAATAAGTTCTTGAGCTTCTGCAGGTGTTTTCTTTAGGTGAATGGATCCACCTGCAGAATGGTCCAATGACATTTTCAAAAATTCAGATAGACCATAATAGAATATATCTAATATGGTCCATTCTGAAAACATGTCAGATGGACACCTTTTGGTCAGCTGCTTGTATCTTTCCCAAGCTTCATAGAGGGATTCACCATCTTTTTGCTTGAAGGTCTGAACATCCACTCTAAGCTTGCTCAGCCTTTGAGGAGGAAATAATTTATCCAAAAAGGCCGTGACCAGCTTATCCCAGGAGTCCAGGCTATCTTTAGGTTGTGAGTCCAACCATGTTCTAGCTCTGTCTTTTACAGCAAAAGGGAAAAGCATGAGCCTGTAGACTTCAGGATCTACTCCATTCGTCTTAACAGTCTCACAAATCTGCAAGAACTCATTTAAAAACTGGTAAGGATCTTCAGATGGAAGTCCATAAAACTTGCAGTTCTATTGCATTAAAGCAACTAATTGAGGTTTAAGCTCAAAACTGTTGGCTCTAATGGCAGGAATGGAGATGCTTCTTCCATCAAATTTAGATGTTAGTTTTGTGAAATCACCAAGCATTCTCCTTGCATTATTGTTGTTGGGTTCGGCTGCCATCTCCTTCTCTTGTTCGAAAATTTCAGAAAGGTTACCTCTGGATTGTTGTAATTTAGCTTCTCTTAGTTTCCTCTTCAGAGTCCTTTCAGGTTCTGGATCAGCTTCAACAAGAGTGTCTTTTTCCTTGTTCCTGCTCATATAGGGAAGAAGAGAACAAGAAAAGAAAGAGGAATCCTCTATGTCATAGTAAAGAGGATCCTTATTGTTAGTAGAAGAAGAAAGGGAAGAAGAGTGAAGAAGAATGTGTAAGAATAGAGGTGGTGATCTGAGATGAAGAAAGAATGAAGAGATGTGTTAGTGAATAAAAAAAAATAAATAGAAGGAGAAGAGAAATAGAATTCGAAAATTACTTTAAAAAGAAGTTAATAATTTTAAAAATTAGAGATAAGATATAATTAAAATTAAAATTTAAAAGAATTTTTTGAAAAAGAGAGAGGTATTTTCAAAAATTAGAGAGGGAAAAGTAGTTAGGTGGTTTTGAAAAAGATAAGAAACAAAAAAAAAGTTAATTAGTTAGTTGAAAAAGATATTAAAATCAAATTTGAAAAGATAAGAAGATAGGAATTTAGATAAGATATTTTGAAATTAAATTTTGAAAAAGATAAAATTTTGAAAAAGATATGATAAAAAGATAAGATAAAAGATATGATAAAGAGATAAGATTTTTAAGAAAAAAATATTTTGAAAAAGATTTAATTTTTTAAATTAAAATTAATTGCTTAACTAATAAGAAACTAAAGATAAGATTCTAGAATTTAAAGATTGAACATTTCTTAACAAGAAAGTAACAAACTTCAAATTTTTGAATCAATCATATTAATTGTTAGTGTAATTTTCGAAAATCATGGAATAATATTAAGAAAAGGATTTTTTTGAAAAAAAATTTTAAAATTTTCAAAATTAATAAGATAAAAATGAAAAAGATTTGATTTTTGAAAAAGTTTTGAAAAGATAGGATTTTTAAAAATTGAAAATTTGACTTGACTTGTAAGAAACAACTAATTTTAAAAATTTTTAACCAAGTCAACCCAAAATTTTCAAAAATTTGGAGGGAAATAAGAAAAAGATATTTTTTGATTTTTTTGAATTTTTAATGATGAGAGAGAAAAATTAAAAACGTCATTTTTGTGTTTTTCTCTTTTCTTTATGGATCAAAACAAAGAATGCATGCAAGAACACTATGAATGTCAAGATGAACACCAAGAACACTATGAAGATCATGATAAACATCAAGAACATAATTTTGAAAGATTTTTGATGCAAAGAAAACATGCAAGACACCAAACTTAGAAATCTTTAATGCATGGACTCTAACAAACAAAAAATGCATATGAAAAACAACAAACAACACAAAACAATAAAGCATCAAGATCAAACAAGAAGACTTGTCAAGAACAACTTGAAGATCATGAAGAACACCATGAATGCATGAATTTTCGAAAAATGCAAGAAATTTTTTTTAAAGCATGCAATTGACACCAAACTTAAAAATTGACTCAAGACTCAAAAAAGAACACAAAATATTTTTGGTTATTATGATTTTATGATTTTTTTGTATTTTTATTAATTTTTTTTCGAAAATATTCTTTAGAAAAATGAAAACAAAGAAAAGTTTTTGAAAACTTTTTGAAAAGAAAATTACCTAATCTGAGCAACAAGATGAACCGTCAGTTGTCCATACTCGAACAATCCCCGGCAACGGCGCCAAAAACTTGGTGGACGAAATTGTGATCATCAATGTTGTATTCTTTGTTGTTGTATGGAATAATTATAATGGCTCTTTGCTATGTGTGGACACAACTCCGTTCAACTAACCAGCAAGTGTACTGGGTCGTCCAAGTAATAAACCTTACATGAGTAAAGGTCGATCCCACAGAGATTGTTGGTATGAAGCAAGCTATGGTCATCTTGTAAATCTCAGTCAGGCAGATAATAATTGATTATGGATTTTCGAATAATAATAAATACTAAACATAAAATAAAGATAATTAAAATAGGATAGAAAAACTTATGTAAATTAATGGTGGGAATTTCAGATAGGCGTATGGAGATACTGTGCCCTTTCTTTTTCTACTTTCCTACTTCTTCCTTCCAGTTCTTTCATTCCTTCCTATGGCAAGCTGTATGTAGGGCATCACCATTGTCAATGGCTACATCCCATCCTCTCAGTGAAAAAGGTCCAAATGCTCTGTCACAGCACGGCTAATCATCTGTCGGTTCTCAATCAGGTTGGAATAGAATCCCTTGATTCTTTTGCGTTTATCACTAACGCCCAGCCTTCAGGAGTTTGAAGCTCGTCACAGTCATTCAATCCCAGAATCCTACTCGAAATACCACAGACAAGGTTTAGACTTTCCGGATTCTCATGAATGCCGCCATCAATCTAGCTTATACCACGAAGATTCTGTTTAAGGAATCTAAGAGATACGCGCCCGGCCTAAGGTAGAACGGAAGTGGTTGTCAATCACGTGCGTTCATAGGTGAGAATGATGATGAGTGTCACGGATCATCACATTCATCATGTTAAAGTGCAACAAATATCTTAGAATAGGAATAAAGAGAATTGAATAGGAAATAGTAGTAATTGCATTAAAACTTGAGGTACAGCAGAGCTCCACACCCTTAATCTATGGTGTGTAGAAACTCCACCGTTGAAAATACATAAGTGAAAGGTTCAGGCATGGCCGAATGGCCAACCCCCCAAAACTTGATCAATAGCCTCCTAAGATGAAGAATAAAGTAAAACTGAGACCAAAGATGTCTAATACAATAGTAAATTATCCTATTTATACTAGACTAGCTACTAGGGTTTACATGAGTAAGTAATTGATGCATAAATCCACTTTCGGGGCCCACTTGGTGTATGTTTGGGCTGAGCTTGATCTATCCACGAGCTAAGGCTTCTCTTGGAGTTGAACTCCAAGTTGTAACGTGTTTTGGGCGTTCAACTCCGGGTCGTGACGTGTTTCTGGCGTTTTACTCCAGACAGCAGCATGGAACTGGCGTTGAGCGCCAGTTTACGTCGTCAATTCCCGAATAAAGTATGGACTATTATATATTTCTGGAAAGCTCTGGATGTCTACTTTCCAACGCCATTGAGGGCGCGCCATTTGGAGTTCTGTAACTCCAGAAAATCCATTTCGAGCGCAGAGAGGTCAGATTCCAACAGCATCAGCAGTCCTTTGTCAGCCTCCTATCAGAGTTTTGCTCAAGTCCCTCAATTTCAGCCAGAAATTACCTGAACTCACAGAAAAACACAAAAACTCATAGTAAAGTCCAGAAATGTGAATTTAACATAAAAACTAATGAAAATATCCCTAAAAGTAGCTTGAACTTACTAAAAACTACTTAAAAACAATGCCAAAAAGCGTATAAATTATCCGCTCATCACTCCTCAATGTCTCTTCCTTGCCTTTGTTGCTCCTCTCTCATGATTCTTTGATCTTCTCTAATTTCATGGAGGAGGATGGAATGTTCTTGGTGCTCCACCCTTAGTTGTCCCATGTTGGAACTCAATTCTCCTAGGGAGGTGTTGATTTGCTCCCAATAGTTTTGTGGAGGAAAGTGCATCCCTTGATGCATCTCAGGGATTTCATGATGAGGAATTTCCTCATGTCCATGAGTAGGATCTCTTGTTTGCTCCATCCTCTTCTTAGTGATGAGCTTGTCCTCATCAATGAGGATGTCTCCCTCTATGTTAATTCCAACTGAATTACAAAGGTGACAAATGAGATGAGGGAAGGCTAACCTTGCCAAGGTAGAGGACTTGTCCGCCACCTTATAAAGTTCTTGGGATATAACCTCATGAACTTCTACTTCCTCTCCAATCATGATGCTATGAATCATGATAGCCTGGTCTATAGTAGCTTCGGACCGGTTGCTAGTGGAAATGATTGAGCGTTGGATAAACTTCAACCATCCCCTAGCCACGGGCTTGAGGTCATGCCTTCTCAGTTGAACCGGCTTCCCTCTTGAATCTCTCTTCCATTGAGCACCCTCTTCACAAATGTCTATGAGGACTTGGTCCAACCTTTGATCAAAGTTGACCGTTCTAGTGTAGGGGTGTTCATCTTCTTGCATCATGGGCAAGTTGAATGCCAACCTTACATTTTCCGGACTAAAATCTAAGCATTTTCCCCGAACCATTGTAAGCCAATTCTTTGGGTCCGGGTTCACACTTTGATCATGGTTCTTGGTGATCCATGCATTGGCATAGAACTCTTGAACCATTAAGATTCTGACTTGTTGAATTGGGTTGGTAAGAACTTTCCAACCTCTTCTTTGGATCTCATGTTGGATCTCCGGATATTCACTCTTTTTGAGTTTGAAAGGGACCTCGGGGATCACCTTCTTCATGGCCACAACTTCATAGAAGTGGTCTTGATGCACCCTTGAGATGAATCTCTCCATCTCCCATGACTCGGAGGTGGAAGCTTTTGCCTTCCCTTTCCTCTTTTTAGAGGTTTCTTCGGCCTTGGGTGCCGTAAATGGTTATGGAAAAACAAAAAGCAACGCTTTTACCACACCAAACTTAGAAGGTTTGCTCGTCCTCGAGCAAAAGAAGAAAGAAGGGAGTAGAAGAAGAAGAAAATGGAGGAGATAGAGGCGGCTTTGTGGTTCGGCCAAGGGGGAGAAGTAGTGTTTAGGTTGTGTGAAAATGAAGGAGTGAAGAAGGTTTTATATAGGGGTGGAGAGAGGGGTAGGGTTCGGTCATTATGGGTGGGTTTGGGAGGGTAAGTGGTTTGAATTTGAATGGTGAGGTAGGTGGGGTTTTATGAAGGATGGATGTGAATGGTGAAGAGGATGGTGGGATTTGATAGGTGAGGGGTTTTTTAGGGAAGAGGTGTTGAGGTGATTGGTGAATGGGTGAAGAAGAGAGAGAGTGGTGGGGTAGGTGGGGATCCTGTGGGGTCCACAGATCCTGAGGTGTCAAGGATAGCTCATCCCTGCACCAAGTTGGCGTGTAAAATGCCCTTTCTGCCAATCCTGGTGTTAAACGCCGGGCTGCTGCCCTTTTCTGGCGTTAAACGCCAGCTTCTTGCCCATTCCTGGCGTTAAACGCCAGTCTGGTGCCCCTTTCTGGCATTAAACGCCCAGAATGGTGCCAGACTGGCCGTTAAACGCCCATTTTGCTGTCTTCACTAGCGTTTAAATGCCAGCAAGTTTTCTTCTAAGGTGTGCTATTTTTCTTTCTGTTTTTCATTCTGTTTTTGCTTTTTCAATTGATTTTGTGACTTCACATGATCATCAACCTACAGAAAACATAAAATAACAAAAGAAAAATATAACATTGGGTTGCCTCCCAACAAGCGCTTCTTTAATGTCAGTAGCTTGACAGTGGGCTCTCATGGAGCCTCACAGATACTCAGAGCAATGTTGGAACCTCCCAACACCAAACTTAGAGTTTGAATGTGGGGGTTCAACACCAAACTTAAAGTTTGGTTGTGGCCTTCCAACACCAAACTTAGAGTTTGACTGTGGGGGCTCTGTTTGACTCTATATTGAGAGAAGCTCCTCATGCTTCCTCTCCATGGTTACAGAAGGATATCCTTGAGCCTTAAACACAAAGGATTCTTCATTCACTTGAATGATCAATTATCCTCTATCAACATCAATCACAGCCTTTGCTGTGGCTGGGAAGGGTCTGCCAAGGATGATGGATTCATCCATGCACTTCCCAGTCTCTAGGACTATGAAATCAGCAGGGATGTAATGGTCTTCAATCTTTACCAGAACATCCTATACAAGTCCATAAGCTTGTTTTCTTGAATTATCTGCCATCTTGGTGCACGAAATTGTGATCACTACAACTTCGCACAACTAACCAGCAAGTGTACTGGGTCGTCCAAGTAATAAACCTTACGCGAGTAAGGGTCGATCCCACAGAGATTGTTGGTATGAAGCAAGCTATGGTCACCTTGTAAATCTCAGTCAGGCAAACTCAAATGGGTATGGTGATATACGAATAAAACTATAAAGATAAAGATAGAGATACTTATGTAATTCATTGGTAGGAATTTCAGATAAGCGTATGAAGATGCTGGTCCCTTCCGTCTCTCTACTTTCCTACTGTCTTCATCCAATCCTTCTTACTCCTTTCCATGGCAAGCTTAAGCAAGGGTTTCACCGTTGTCAGTGGCTACCTCCCATCCTCTCAGTGGAAATGTTCAACGCACCCTGTCACGGCACTGCTATCCATCTGTCGGTTCTCGATCAGGCCGGAATAGAATCCAGTGATTCTTTTGCGTCTGTCACTAATGCCCCGCCCTCAGGAGTTTGAAGCACGTCACAGTCATTCAATCATTGAATCCTACTCAGAATACCACAGACAAGGTTAGACCTTCCGGATTCTCTTGAATGCCGCCATCAGTTCTAGCCTATACCACGAAGACTCTGATCTCACGGAATGGCTGGCTCGTTTGTCAGGCGAGCACTCGGTTGTCAGGCGATCAACCATGCATCGTGTATCAGGAATCCAAGAGATATTCACCCAATCGAAGGTAGAACGGAGGTGGTTGTCAGTCACACGTTCATAGGTGAGAATGATGATGAGTGTCACGGATCATCACATTCATCAAGTTGAAGAACAAGTGATATCTTAGAATAAGAACAAGCGGAATTGAATAGAAGAACAATAGTAATTGCATTAATACTCGAGGTACAGCAGAGCTCCACACCTTAATCTATGGTGTGTAGAAACTCCACCGTTGAAAATACATAAGAACAAGAGTGATCATTGGCCTCGGCCCCTGAGAGGGAACCAAAAGAACCAAGATGAAAATACAATAGTATAATGTCCTACTTATAAAAAACTAGTAGCCTAGGGTGTACAGAGATGAGTAAATGACATAAAAATCCACTTCCGGGCCCACTTGGTGTGTGCTTGGGCTGAGCATTGAAGCATTTTCGTGTAGAGACTCTTCTTGGAGTTAAACGCCAGCTTTTATGCCAGTTTGGGCGTTTAACTCCCATTTTGGTGCCAGTTCCGGCGTTTAACGCTGGAATTTCTGAGGGTGACTTTGAACGCCGGTTTGGGCCATCAAATCTTGAGCAAAGTATGGACTATCATATATTGCTGGAAAGACCAGGATGTCTACTTTCCAACGCCGTTTAGAGCGCGCCAATTGGGCTTCTGTAGCTCCAGAAAATCCACTTCGAGTGCAGGGAGGTCAGAATCCAACAGCATCTGCAGTCCTTTTTAGTCTCTGAATCAGATTTTTGCTCAGGTCCCTCAATTTCAGCCAGAAAATACCTGAAATCACAGAAAAACACACAAACTCATAGTAAAGTCCAGAAAAGTGAATTTTAACTAAAAACTAATAAAAATATACTAAAAACTAACTAGATCATACTAAAAACATACTAAAAACAATGCCAAAAAGCGTACAAATTATCCGCTCATCACAACACCAAACTTAAATTGTTGCTTGTCCTCAAGCAACTGAAAATCAAACAAGATAAAAAAAAAAGAAGAGAATATGCAATGAATTCCAAAAACATCTATGAAGATGGTAGACGAAATTGTGATCACTATTCTTTGAGTTGCATTCATCAACTTGGTGCTGTAGTTGCACGTAATTGTAAAATTATGGAATTTGAAATTGGCACGAGTGGACACAACTCCGTTCAACTAACCAGCAAGTGTACTGGGTTGTCCAAGTAATAAACCTTACGTGAGTAAGGGTCGATCCCACAGAGATTGTTGGTATGAAGCAAGCTATGGTCACCTTGTAAATCTCAGTCAGGCAGGTTAAATTGGTTTATGGGTTTTCGAAAATAGAAATAAGAAAATATATAATAAAAGGGATAGAGTACTCATGCAGCCTCATTGGTGGGAATTTCAGATAAGCGAATGAAGATACTGTATGGCTCAAGGACGCCTGCTCTCCCACTGCTTCAACTCAATCCTTCTTACTCCTTTCCATGGCAAGCTGTATGTAGGGCATCACCGTTGTCAATGGCTACATCCCATCCTCTCAGTGAAAACGTTCCTATGCTCTGTCACAGCACGGCTAATCATCTGTCGGTTCTCAATCAGGTTGGAATAGAATCCCTTGATTCTTTTGCGCTTGTCATCACGCCCAGCCTTCAGGAGTTTGAAGCTCGTCACAGTCATTCAATCATAGAGTCCTACTCGGAATACCACAGACAAGGTTTAGACTTTCCGGATCCTCATGAATGCCGCCATCTATCTAACTTATACCACGAAGATTCTGTTGGGGAATCTAAGAGATACACATTCAAGCTCTTGTTGCATGTAGAACGGAAGTGGTTGTCAATCAAGTATGTTCATAAGTGAGAATGATAATGAGGGTTACTTATCATCACATTCATCATGTTCTTGGGTACGAATGAATATCTTGGAATAAGAATAAGAGGGATTTGAATAAAAGACAATAGAATTGCATTAATACTTGAGGTACAGCAGAGCTCCACACCCTTAATCTATGGTGTGCAGAAACTCCACCGTTGAAAATACATAAGTAAAAGGTTCAGGCATGGCCGAATGGCCAGCCCCATGAAACGTGCTCAATGGCCTCCTAAGATGAAGAATAATACAAAACTGAGACCAAAGATGAAACGTGGTCAAAAGACATCTAATACAATAGTTAAATGTTCTATTTATAATGAACTAGCTCCTAGGGTTTACATGAGTAAGTAATTGATGCATAAATCCACTTCCGGGGCCCACTTGGTGTATGTTTGGGCTGAGCTTGATCAATTCACGAGCTGAGGCTTCTTTTGGAGTTGAACTCCGAGTTATGACGTGTTTTGGGCGTTCAACTCCGGATCGTGACGTTTTTCTGGCGTTTAACTCCAGACAGCAGCATGAACTTGGCGTTCAACACCAAGTTACGTCGTCAATCTCCGAATAAAGTATGGACTATTATATATTGCTGGAAAGCTCTGGATGTCTACTTTCCAACGCCGTTGAGAGCGCGCCAATTGGAGTTCTGTAGCTTCAGAAAATCCATTTCGAGTGTAGGGAGGTCAGATTCCAACAGCATCAGCAGTCCTTTTGTTAGCCTTCTTCAGAGTTTTGCTCAAGTCCCTCAATTTCAGCCAGATTTTACCTGAAATCACAGAAAAACACACAAACTCATAGTAAAGTCTAGAAATGTGAATTTAACATAAAAACTAATGAAAACATCCCTAAAAGTAGCTTGAACGTACTAAAAACTACCTAAAAACAATGCCAAAAAGCGTATAAATTATCCGCTCATCACAACACCAAACTTAAATTGTTGCTTGTCCCCAAGCAACTGAAAATCAATTAGGATAAAAAGAAGAGAACATACTATAAATTCCAGAATATCAATGAATATTAATTTAATCAGATGAGCGGGACTTGTAGCTTTTTGCTTCTGAATAGTTTTGGCATCTCACTTTTTCCTTTGAAGTTCAGAGTGATTGGCGTCTCTGGGAACTCAGAATTTCGGATAGTGTTATTGACTTTCCTAGTTAAGCATGTTGATTCTTGAACACAGCTACTTATGAGTCTTGGCCGTGGCCCTAAGCACTTTGTTTTCCAGTATTACCACCGGATACTTAAATGCCACAGACACATAACTGGGTGAACCTTTTCAGATTGTGACTCAGCTTTGCTAGAGTCCCCAGTTAGTGGTGTCCAAAGCTCTTAAGCACACTCTTTTGCTTTGGATCACGACTTTAACCACTCAGTCTCAAGCTTTTTACTTGGACCTTCATGACACAAGCACATGGTTAGGGACAGCTTGATTTAGCCGCTTAGGCCTGGATTTAATTTCCTTGGGCCCTCCTATCCATTGATGCTCAAAGCCTTGGATCCTTTTTACCCTTGCCTTTTGGTTTTAAGGGCTATTGGTTTTTTCTGCTTGCTTTTTCTTTTTCTTTGCTATTTTTTTTCGCAAGCTTCCTTTTTCACTGCTTTCTCTTGCTTCAAGAATCAATTTTCATGATTTTTTTTTCAAATCATCAATAACATTTCTCTTTGTTCATCATTCTTTCAAGAGCCAACAATTTTAACACTCATAAACAACAAGATCAAAAATATGCACTGTTCAAGCATTCATTCAGAAGACAAAAAGTATTGCCACCACATCAATATAATTAAATTAAATTCAAGGATAAATTCGAAATTCATGTACTTCTTGTTCTTTTGAATTAAAACATTTTTCATTTAAGAGAGGTGAAGGATTAATGGATTTTATTCATAGCTTTAAGGCATGGTTACATACTAATGATCATGAAATAAAGACACAAAACATAAATAAACATAATACTAAAAACCGAAAATAGAAAGAAATAAAGAACAAGGAATGAATCCACCTTTAGTGGCGTCTTCTTCTTGAAGGACCAATGATGTTCTTAAGCTCTTCTATGTCCCTTCCTTGCCTTTGTTGCTCCTCCCTCATTGCTCTTTGATCTTCTCTTATTTCTTGGAGAATGATGGAGTGTTCATGATGTTCCACCCTTAATTGTTCAACATTATGGCTCAAATCTTCTAAGGAGGTATTGAGTTGCTCCCAATAGTTGTTGGGAGGAAAGTGCATTCCTTGAGGCATCTCAGGAATTTGTTGATGATGAGCTTCCTCATGCACTTCTTGAGGGCCGTGAGGAGCTTTTCTTGCTTGCTCCATCCTTTTCTTGGTGATGGGCTTGTCTTCTTCAATGGGGGTATCTCCTTCTATGATGACTCCAGCTGAGTAGCACAGATGGCAAATAAGGTGAGGAAAAGCTAGCCTTGCCATGGTGGAGGACTTATCGGCTATTTTGTAGAGTTCATTGGAGATGACCTCATGAACTTCTACTTCCTCTCCAATCATGATGCTATGGATCATGATGGCCCGATCCACAGTAACTTCAGATCGGTTGCTAGTAGGAATGATGGATCTTTGGATGAACTCCAACCATCCTCTAGCCACAGGCTTGAGATCCAATCTTCTTAGTTGAACTGGCTTGCCTTTGGAGTCTATTCTCCACTGAGCTCCTTCCACACATATGTCCATTAGGACTTGGTCCAACCTTTGATTAAAGTTGATCCTTCTAGTGTAGGGGCGTTCATCTCCTTGCATCATAGGCAAGTGAAACGCCAACCTCACATTTTCCGGACTAAAATCTAAGTATTTCCCCCGAACCATTGTGAGATAGTTCTTTGGATTCGGGTTCATACTTTGATCATGGTTCCTAGCGATCCATGCATTGGCATAGAACTCTTGAACCATCAATATTCCAACTTGTTGCATGGGGTTGGTTATGACTTCCCAACCTCTTCTTTGGATTTCATGTCGGATTTTTGGATACTCATTCTTTTTGAGCTTGAAAGGGACCTCGGGGATCACCTTCTTCTTTGCCACAACATCATAGAAGTGGTCTTGATGGCTCTTGGAGATGAATCTTTCCATCTCCCATGACTCGGAGGTGGAAGCTTTTGTCTTCCCTTTCCCTTTTCTAGAGGATACTCCGGCCTTAGGTGCCATTGATGGTAATGGAAAAACAAAAAGCTTATGCTTTTACCACACCAAACTTAAAATATTGCTCGCCCTCGAGCAAGAAAGAAAAGAAGAGAAGAAGAAGAAGAAGAGAATATGGTAGAGAGGGAAAGAAGTAGTTTCGGCTATGGGGGAGAAGAAGGGGTTGTGTTGTGTGAAAATGAAGTAGAATGGAAGGGTATTTATAGGGAGAGGGGAGGGTGGGTGTTCGGCCATTTTGGGTAGGAAATTGAATTTGAATTGTATGAAGGTAGGTGGGGTTTATGGGGAAGAGTGGGTTGATGTGAATGGTGAATGGGGTAATTGGGAAGAGGAATTGAGGTGATTGGTGAAGGTTTTTGGGAAGTGTGATATGGGAAGGGGTGAAATGAGATTTGGATTAGGAGAGTGTGATTAGGATTGAAAGAAAAGGTGGGAATATGGTAGGTGGGGATCCTGTGGGGTCCACAGATCCTGGGGTGAAAAGAAATACCATTCCTTCACCATATAGGCATGTAAATTGCCTCCGTGCATCATTCTGGCGTTCAAACGCCCATTGGTGCACGTTCTGGGCATTCAACGCCCATGTAATTCATGTTTCTGGCGTTGAACGCCAGTTTCATGCTTGTTGCTGGCGTTTAACGCCAGCTTGTCTCCTCCAGGCACATTCCTGGCGTTCAGCGCTAGGATGTTGCTTGTTTCTGGCGTTCAGCGCCAGAATGGTGCTCTGTTCTGGCGTTGAACGCCAGCCAGATGCATCTTACTGGCGTTGAACGCCAGTCTGCGCTACCTCCAGGGTGAAATTTTTTTTTCTTCTGTTTTTGACTCTGTTTTTAATTTTTTTGATTTTTTCGTGACTCCTCATGATCATGTACCTAATAAAACACAAAATAACACTAGAACAAAATAAAATAAAAATTAGATAAATAAAATTGGGTTGCCTCCCAACAAGCGCTTCTTTAATGTCAATAGCTTGACAGTGGCTCTCATGGAGCCACAAGGTGATCAGGTCAATGTTAGTGTAGTCCCAACACCAAACTTAGAGTTTGGATATGGGGTCTGAACACCAAACTTAGAGTTTGGTTGTGGCCTCACAACACCAAACTTAGAGTTTGACTGTGTGGGCTCTTCTTGACTCTGAACTAAGAGAAGCTCTTCCTGCTTACTCTCTTTTGTCACAGAGGAATGGCCATGTGCTTTAAACACAAGGTAGTCCCTATTCAATTGAAGGACTAATTCTCCTCTGTTGACATCTATCACAGCTCCTGCTGTGGCTAGGAAAGGTCTTCCTAGGATGATGCATTCATCATCTTCCTTCCTAGTGTCTAGGATTATGAAATCAGCAGGGATGTAAAGGCCTTCAACCTTTACTAGCACGTCCTCTACTATTCCATAAGCTTGTCTCAATGACTTATCTGCCAATTGCAATGAGAGCAAGGCAGGTTGTACCTCAATGATCCCCAGCTTCTCCATTACAGAGAGTGGCATAAGATTTATTCCTGACCCCAGATCACATAGAGCTTTTTCAAAGCTCATGGTGCCAATGGTACAAGGTATTAAGAACTTGCCAGGATCTTGTTTCTTTTGAGGTAGAGTTTTCTGAATCCAAGTATCTAGTTCACTAATGAGCAAGGGAGGTTCACTTTCCCAAGTCTCATTACCAAACAGCTTGGCATTCAGCTTCATGATAGCTCCTATTCATCCTCTTCAGAGGAAGAATAGTCTTCAGAGCTCATGAATGGCAGAAGGAGATTTAATGGAATCTCTATGGTCTCTAGATGAGCCTCAGATTCCTCTGGATCCTTAATAGGAAACTCCTTCTTGCTTGAAGGACGTCCCAGGAGGTCTTCCTCACTAGGATTTTCGTCCTCCTCCTCCCTAGTGCATTCGACCACTTTGATCAAATCAATGGCCTTGCACTCTCCTTTTGGATTCTCTTCTGTATTGCTTGGGAGAATACTGGGAGGAGTTTCAATGACTTTCTTACTCAGCTGGCCCACTTGTGCCTCCAAATTTCTAATGGAGGATCTTGTTTCATTCATGAAACTAAAAGTGGCTTTTGACAGATCAGAGACAATATTGGCTAAATTAGAAGTGTTTTGTTCTGAATTCTCTGTCTGTTGCTGAGAAGATGATGGATATGGCTTACTATTGCTCAGCCTATTGCGTCCACCATTGTTAAAGCCTTGTTGAGGCTTTTGTTGATCCTTCCAGGAGAAATTTGGATGATTTCTCCATGATGGGTTATAGGTGTTTCCATAGGGTTCACCCATGTAATTAACCTCTGCCATGGCAGGGTTCTCAGGATCATAAGCTTCTTCAGAAGCTTCCTCTCTAGTACTGTTGGATGCATGTTGCAGTCCATTCAGATTTTGAGAGATCATGTTGACCTGTTGAGTCAACACTCTGTTCTGAGCCATTATGGTATTCAGAGCATCAATTTCAAGAACTCCTTTCTTCTAAGGTATCCCATTATTCACGGAATTCCTCTCAGAGGTGTACATGAACTGATTGTTTGCAACCATGTCAATGAGTTCTTGAGCCTCTTCAGGCGTTTTCTTCAGGTGAATAGATCCACCTGCAGAATGGTCCAATGACATTTTCGAAAATTCAGAGAGACCATAATAGAATATATCTAATAGGGTCCATTCTGAAAACATGTCAGATGGACACCTTTTGGTCAGCTGCTTGTATCTTTCCCAAGCTTCATAGAGGGATTCACCATCTTTTTGTTTGAAGGTTTGAACATCCACTCTTAGCTTGCTCAGCTTTTGAGAAGGAAAGAATTTATCCAAGAAGGCAGTGACCAGCTTATCCCAGGAGTCCAAGCTATCCTTAGGTTGTGAATCCAACCATATTCTAGCTCTGTCTCTTACAGCAAAAGGGAAAAGCATGAGTCTGTAGACTTCAGGATCAACTCCATTCGTCTTTACAGTCTCACAGATCTGCAAGAACTCAGTTAAAAACTGATAAGGATCTTCAGATGGAAGTCCATAAAATTTGTAGTTTTGTTGCATTAATGCAACTAGTTGAGGCTTAAGCTCAAAGTTATTGGCTCCAATGGCAGGAATGGAGATGCTTCTTCCATCAAACTTGGACGTTGGCTTTGTGAAGTCACCAAGCATTCTCCTTGCATTATTATTATTATTTTCGGCTGCCATGTCCTTCTCTTGTTCGAAAATTTCTGAAAGGTTGTTTCTGGATTGTTGTAATTTAGCTTCTCTTAATTTTCTCTTCAGAGTCCTTTCAGGTTCTGGATCAATTTCAACAAGAGTGCCTTTTTTCCTGTTCCTGCTCATATGAAAGAGAAGAAAACAAGAAAAGAAACAGGAATCCTCTATGTCACAGTATAGAGATTCCCTTATGTTAGTAGAAGAAGAAAGGGGTTAGAAGAATGGAGATGGGGATTCGGATTTTTGGATGAAGAGAGGTGAAGAGAAGTGTTAGTAATTAAATAATTAAATAGAAGAAGAAAAGAGAAGAGAAATTTCGAAAATAATTTTTGAAAGAGAGGTTAGTAATTTTCGAAAATTAAAGATAAGATGAGATTAAAATTAAAATTTAAACAAAAAGAATTTTTTAAAATGAGATGAGATATTTTCGAAAATTAGAGAGGGAAAAGTAGTTAGGTGGTTTTGAAAAAGATAAGAAACAAACAAAGAGTTAGTTAGTTGATTGAAAAAGATTTGAAATCAAAATTTAAAAAGACAAGAAGATAAGAAGTTAGATAAGATATTTTGAAATCAAATTTTGAAAAAGATAAAATTTTTGAAAAAGATAAGATAAAAGATAAAAAGATATATTTGAAAAAGATATTTTGAAAAAGATTTAATTTTAAAATTGACATAACTAACAAGAAACTACAAGATAAGATTCTAGAACTTAAAGATTGAACCTTTCTTAACAAGAAAGTAACAAACTTCAAATTTTTGAACCAATCACATTAATTGTTAGCTAATTTTCGAAAATTAGATATAAGAGATAAGAAAAAGATTTTTGAAAATTAATTTTTTAAAATTTTAGAAAATAATAAAAAATGAAAAAGATATGATTTTTGAAAAAGATTTTGAAAAGATAAGATTTTTAAAATTGAAATTTTGACTTGACTTGTAAGAAACAACCAATTTTAAAATTTTTTTGACCAAGTCAACCCAAAATTTCGAAATTTTGGAGGGAAATAAGGAAAAGATATTTTTTTGATTTTTGAATTTTTAAAGAAAAACACAAAAATGACCCAAAACATGAAAATTTTGGATCAAGACACAAGATGCATGCAAGAATGCTATGAATGTCAAGATGAACACCAAGAACACTTTGAAGATCATGATGAACATCAAGAACATAATTTTGAAAAATTTTTGATGCAAAGAAAACATGCAAGACACCAAACTTAGAAATCTTTAATGCATGGAAAATATGAATGCAAAAGTGCACATGAAAAACAACAAAAGACACAAAACAAGAAATCATCAAGATCAAACAAGAAGACTTGTCAAGAACAACTTGAAGATCATGAAGAACACTATGAATGCATGGAATTTCGAAAAATGCAAGAAAAATTTTTAAAAGCATGCAATTGACACCAAACTTAAAAATTGACACAAGACTCAAACAAGAAACACAAAATATTTTTTATTTTTATGATTTTATGATTTTTTTGTATTTTTATTTTAATTTTTTTTCGAAAAACATTTTTGGAAAAACGAAAAATAAAAGAAAAATTTTGAAAAAGATTTTTGAAAAGAAAATTACCTAATTTGAGCAACAAGACGAACCGTCAGTTGTCCATACTCGAACAATCCCCGGCAACGGCGCCAAAAACTTGGTGGACGAAATTGTGATCACTATTCTTTGAGTTGCATTCATCAACTTGGTGCTGTAGTTGCACGTAATTGTAAAATTATGGAATTTGAAATTGGCACGAGTGGACACAACTCCGTTCAACTAACCAGCAAGTGTACTGGGTCGTCCAAGTAATAAACCTTATGTGAGTAAGGGTCGATCCCACAGAGATTGTTGGTATGAAGCAAGCTATGGTCACCTTGTAAATCTCAGTCAGGCAGATTAAATTGGTTTATGGGTTTTCGAAAATAGAAATAAGAAAATATATAATAAAAGGGATAGAGTACTCATGCAGCCTCATTGGTGGGAATTTCAGATAAGCGAATGAAGATACTGTATGGCTCAAGGACGCCTGCTCTCCCACTGCTTCAACTCAATCCTTCTTACTCCTTTCCATGGCAAGTTGTATGTAGGGCATCACCGTTGTCAATGGCTACATCCCATCCTCTCAGTGAAAACGTTCCTATGCTCTGTCACAGCACGGCTAATCATCTGTCGGTTCTCAATTAGGTTGGAATAGAATCCCTTGATTCTTTTGCGCTTGTCATCACGCCCAGCCTTCAGGAGTTTGAAGCTCGTCACAGTCATTCAATCATAGAGTCCTACTCGGAATACCACAGACAAGGTTTAGACTTTCCGGATCCTCATGAATGCCGCCATCTATCTAACTTATACCACGAAGATTCTGTTGGGGAATCTAAGAGATACACATTCAAGCTCTTGTTGCATGTAGAACGGAAGTGGTTGTCAATCACGTGCGTTCATAAGTGAGAATGATAATGAGGGTTACTTATCATCACATTCATCATGTTCTTGGGTACGAATGAATATCTTGGAATAAGAATAAGAGGGATTTGAATAAAAGACAATAGAATTGCATTAATACTTGAGCTACAGCAGAGCTCCACACCCTTAATCTATGGTGTGCAGAAACTCCACCGTTGAAAATACATAAGTAAAAGGTTCAGGCATGACCGAATGGCCAGCCCCCTGAAACGTGCTCAATGGCCTCCTAAGATGAAGAATAATACAAAACTGAGACCAAAGATGAAACGTGGTCAAAAGACATCTAATACAATAGTTAAATGTTCTATTTATAATGAACTAGCTCCTAGGGTTTACATGAGTAAGTAATTGATGCATAAATCTACTTCCGGGGCCCACTTGGTGTATGTTTGGGCTGAGCTTGATCAATTCACGAGCTGAGGCTTCTTTTGGAGTTTAACTCTGAGTTATGACGTGTTTTGGGCGTTCAACTCCGGATCGTGACGTTTTTCTGGCGTTTAACTCCAGACAGCAGCATGAACTTGGCGTTCAACGCCAAGTTACGTCGTCAATCTCCAAATAAAGTATGGATTATTATATATTGCTGGAAAGCTCTGGATGTCTACTTTCCAACGCCGTTGAGAGCGCGCCAATTGGAGTTCTGTAGCTCCAGAAAATCCATTTTGAGTGAAGGGAGGTCAGATTCCAACAGCATCAGCAGTCCTTTTGTCAGCCTTCTTCAGAGTTTTGCTCAAGTCCCTCAATTTCAGCCAGATTTTACCTGAAATCACAGAAAAACACACAAACTCATAGTAAAGTCCAGAAATGTGAATTTAACATAAAAACTAATGAAAACATCCCTAAAAGTAGCTTGAACTTACTAAAAACTACCTAAAAACAATGCCAAAAAGCGTATAAATTATCCGCTCATCAGAAGATCAGTATTAATTAGATGAGCGGGGCTTTTAGCTTTTTGCCTCTGAACAGTTTTGGCATCTCACTCTATCCTTTGAAATTCAGAATGATTGGCTTCTTTAGGAACTCAGAATCCAGATAGTGTTATTGATTCTCCTAGTTAAGTATGATGATTCTTGAGGGACCTCATTGGAGGCCAGTGGACGTCCATTGAGGTCTTCCTCAGTGGCGATCACTGCCTCTTCCTCCTCTCCAATTTTGGCCATGTTGATGGCCTTACACTCTCCTTTTGGATTCTCTTCTGTATTGCTTGGAAGAGTACTAGGAGGGAGTTCAGTAACTTTCTTATTCAGTTGACCCACTTGTGCCTCCAAGTTTCTAATGGAGGACCTTGTTTCAGTCATAAAACTTTGAGTGGTTTTGATTAGATCAGAGACCATGGTTGCTAAGTCAGAGTGGCTCTGCTTAGAATTCTCTGTCTGTTGCTGAGAAGATGATGGAAAAGGCTTGCCATTGCTAAACCTGTTTCTTCCATCATTATTGTTGTTGAAACCTTGTTGAGGTCTCTGTTGATCCTTCCATGAGAGATTTGGATGATTTCTCCATGAAGGATTATAGGTGTTTCCATAGGGTTCTCCCATGTAATTCACCTCTTCCATTGATGGGTTCTCAGGATCATAAGCTTATTCTTCAGATGAAGAGTCCTTAGTACTGCCTGGTGCAGCTTGCATTCCAGACAGACTTTGAGAAATCATATTGACTTGCTGAGTCAATATTTTGTTCTGAGCCAATATGGCATTCAGAGTATCAATCTCAAGAACTCCTTTCTTCTGATTCGTCCCATTGTTCACAGGATTCCTTCCAGAAGTGTACATGAATTGGTTATTTGCAACCATTTCAATGAGTTCTTGAGCTTCTGTAGGCGTCTTCTTCAGATGAAGAGATCCTCTAGCAGAGCTATCCAATGACATCTTGGACAGTTCAGACAGACCATCATAGAAGATACCTATGATGCTCCATTCAGAAAGCATGTCAGAAGGACACTTTCTGATCAATTGTTTGTATCTTTCCCAAGCTTCATAGAGGGATTCACCTTCCTTCTGTCTGAAGGTTTGGACTTCCACTCTAAGCTTACTCAATTTTTGAGGTGGAAAGAACTTTACCAAGAAGGCATTGACTAGCTTTTTCCAAGAGTTCAGGCTTTCTTTAGGTTGTGAATCCAACCATATCCTAGCTCTGTCTCTTACAGCAAAAGGGAATAGCATAAGTCTGTAGACCTCAGGGTCAACCCCATTGGTCTTGACAGAATCATAAATCTGCAAGAATTCAGCTAAAACCTGATGAGGATCTTCCAATAGAAGTCTATGAAACTTGCAGTTCTGTTGCATTAGAGAAACTAATTGAGGCTTAAGCTTAAAGTTGTTTGCTTCAAAGGCAGGGATAGAGATGCTTCTCCCATAGAAGTCGGGAGTAGGTGAAGTAAATTCACCAGCACATTCCTTGCATTGTTAGCATTGTTGTTGTTTTCGGCTGCCATGTCTTCTTCTTGTTTGAAGATTTCTGTTAGGTCCTCTACAGAGAGTAGTGCTTTAGCTTCTCTTAGCTTTCGCTTCAAGGTCCTTTCAGGTTCAGGGTCAGCCTCAACAAGAATGCCTTTGTCTTTGTTCCTGCTCATATGAAAGAGAAAAGAACAAGAAAGTATGGAATCTTCTATGTCACAGTATAGAGATTCCTTGAAGTGTCAGAGGAAAAGAAGAATAGAAGGAGAAGGTAGAAGAATTCGAACTTATCAAGAGGGATAGAGTTCGAATTGTGTATTGAGGAGGAGTGTTAGTCCATAAATAGAAGGATGTGAGAAGAGGGGAAGAATTTTTGAAATTAAAGTAAAAGATTTTAAAATAATTAAAAGAAATTTTGAAAATTTGATTGATGATTTTCGAAAATTAAAGTTGAGAAAGAAATAAAGTGATTTTTGAAAAAGATTTTGAAATTAGAAATCAAAAAGATATGATTGAAAACTATTTTGAAAAATATGTGATTATAAAGATATGATTGAAAAACAATTTAAAAAAAAGATTTGATTTTTAAAATTAATGACTTGGCTAACAAGAAATTTAAAAGATATGATTCAGACATTAAACCTTTCTCAACAGAAAAGGCAACATACTTGAAATGTTGAATCAAATCATTAATTGTTAGCAAGTATTTTTAAAAAATGAAAGAAATTGATTTTGAAAATATATGATTGAAAAGATATGATTTGAAAAAGATTTGATTTTGAAAAATTATGGAAACTTAAAAAAAATTTGAATTAAAAACAAATTCTTCTCTCTTGTGCCATCCTGGCGTTAAACGCCAGAATGGTATCCATTCTAGCGTTTAACGCCCAAAACTCTACCTTTTTGGGCGTTAAACGCCTAGCCAGTTTTCCTTCTTCACTGGGCGTTTTGAACACCCAGCTTTTTCTGTGTAATTCCTCTGCTGCATGTTCTGAATCTTCAATTCTCTGTATTATTGACTTGAAAAGACACAAATTAAGAATTTTTTTGAATTTTTAATGATGAGGAATAATCAAAATGCAACTAAAATCAAATAAACAATGCATGCAGGACACTAAACTTAGAAGTTTGTATACTATTGACACTAACAAATTGAGAATGCATATGAGAAACAACAAAACACACAAGACAAGAGAATTTAAAGATCAGAGCAAGGAAATCATCAAGAACAACTTGAAGATCAATGAAGAACATAATGCATGTGATTTTCGAAAATTAGAAGAATAAAGACATGCAATTGACACCAAACTTAAAATTAGACACTAGACTCAAAACAAGAAACATAAAATATTTTTGATTTTATGATTTTATAAAAAATTTTTGTGCTTTTTCGAAAATTATATGGAAAAGAAAATAAAGAGATTCAAAATTTTTAATAAGAATTCCAGGAATCATGCAATGTTAGTCTAAAGCTTTAGTCTAAAGAAATTAGACATGGCTAGCCAAGCTTCAGCAGGACATTACATTCAACAGCTAAATTGATGAGAATCAATCAGCCTTTGTGATGATAAGAACATCACCTTGAAACTCTAGAATTCATTCTTAAAAATTCTGAAGAAAAATACCTAATCTAAGCAACAAGATGAACCGTCAGTTGTCCAAACTCGAACAATCCCCGGCAACGGCGCCAAAAACTTGGTGCACGAAATTGTGATCATCAATGGCGCCATCAACATGGTACGCTCAATTGCAATCTCAACTCTTTATCACAACTTCGCACAACTAACCAGCAAGTGCACTGGGTCGTCCAAGTAATAAACCTTACGCGAGTAAGGGTCGATCCCACGGAGATTGTTGGTATGAAGCAAGCTATGGTCATCTTGTAAATCTCAGTCAGGCGGATTCAAATGGTTATGGAAGATTAATAATTAAAAGATGAATAAAACATAAAATAAAGATAGGGATACTTATGTAATTCATTGGTGAGAATTTCAGATAAGCGTATGGAGATGCTTTGTCCCTTCCGTCTCTCTGCTTTCCTACTGTCTTCATCCAATCCTTCTTACTCCTTTCCATGGCAAGCTGTATGTTGGACATCACCGTTGTCAATGGCTACAGTCCCGTCCTCTCAGTGAAAATGTTCAACGCGCTCTGTCACAGCACGACTATTCATCTGTCGGTTCTCGATCACGTCGGAATAGAATCCAGTGATTCTTTTACGTCTGTCACTAACGCCCCACAATCGCGAGTTTGAAGCACGTCACAGTCATTCAATCCTTCAATCCTACTCAGAATACCACAGATAAAGTTTAGACCTTCCGGATTCTCAAGAATGCCGTGATCAATTCTAGCTTATACCACGAAGATTCTGATTAAAGAATCCAAGAGATATCCACTCAATCTAAGGTAGAACGGAGGTGGTTGTCAGGCACACGTTCATAGGTGAGAATGATGATGAGTGTCACGGATCATCACATTCATCAAGTTGAGGAACAAGTGATATCTTAGAACGAGAATAAGCTGAATTGAATAGAAGAACAATAGTAATTGCATTAATACTCGAGGTACAGCAGAGCTCCACACCTTAATCTATGGTGTGTAGAAACTCCACCGTTGAAAATACATAAGAACAAGGTCTAGGCATGGCCGTGAGGCCAGCCCCATGATCTAAGATAGCATAAGACTACTCAAAGATAGCTACCAAGATGAAAATACAATAGCAAAATGTCCTATTTATAGAGAACTAGTAGCTTAGGGTTTACAAAAATGAGTAAATGACGTATGAATCCACTTCCGGGCCCACTTGGTGTGTGCTTGGGCTGAGCATTGAAGCTTCTATGTGTAGAGACTTTTCTTGGAGTTAAACACCAGCTTTTGTGCCAGTTTGGGCGTTTAACTCCCACTTCTGTGCCAGTTCCGGCGTTAAACGCCGGGCAGTCTTGAGCTGATTTGGAACGCCGGTTTGGGCCATCAAATATCGGGCAAAGTATGAACTATTATATATTGCTGGAAAGCCCAGGATGTCTACTTTCCAACGCAATTAAGAGAGCACCAATTGGGCTTTGGTAGCTCCAGAAAATATACTTCGAATGCAGAGAGGTCAGAATCCAACAGCATCTGCAGTCCTTTTTCAGCCTCTGAATCAGATTTTTGCTCAGGTCCCTCAATTTCAGCCAGAAAATACCTGAAATCACAAAAAAACACACAAACTCATAGTAAAGTCCAGAAAAGTGAATTTTAAATAAAAACTAATAAAAATATAATAAAAACTAACTAAAACATACTAAAAACATACTAAAAATAATGCCAAAAAGCGTATAAATTATCCGCTCATCACATAGCAAATCGGTAGGTTCGATTTGAGGAGGAAGAGATTTTGGAATTTCAAAAGGTGGTAATCATACCCTCCGAGTTGTTAGTAGTGTTGATTTTTTTCTTTTTTGTGTTGTGTTATGAAATCAGAGGGTCCGAGCTGAATTTTTTATTTTTTTTTGAATTCACTAAAGGTATTTGCATGGTCCGATTTGGTTGGGACTTTAAATAAAAGTTGGTGAAAACTGGATCAAAACAACAACTCGCATCTTCTTCTCTTTCTTGAACAGTTCTTTCTTCTGGTTTTTAGTTTCTCTGTTTCTTACTTGTTTGGCATAATAGCTAAACATCTAAAACCCAAGTTTATGAGCTTGTTAATGTGATTGAGAGAAGTGCGTGACAGAGTGTTATTGAAGGTGTATTATTTTGGTCAGATTTTGTTACAAACATCTGAAAGAGTAACATTTGTTTGTGAAAATTCATTAGATGTTGTGATTCCTTTCACAATCTCATTTGAAGAGCTCAAAGGTGTGATCTGTGAAAAGATTCATTCTGAGAGGGCTAGAAGAATATCCTGTATTCTATATAGATATCCTAACAAGTGTTTGGTGGATTCGTCCAATTTCAAACCAAATATGTAACGGACGAAGTGAGCATGCAAGATATGTTTTCCATGTCTATTGAAAATCGGAGTCAACTCTCGTTCATCGAGTTGTATGTTGAGTTTGAGCAATCTGAGGCCGACCGGAATATTCTACGGGAAGATTACAATAGTGACAGTGAAGAAGAGTTCGAAAGCAACTACGAAGTTGTTGGTGCAGATGGAGATGAGGTTCAAGGTGACGGAGCTATGGCTCCGGATGTGTCTGATGTGGCAACTACACTGGCAAACGATGTGCCATTTGAGGAGCCATCATTCATGCGAGTTTTGGATTTGGAAGCCATGCATGTTCCGGAATTTCCGGATTATATCAGTGCAGGTATGTAATTCTCCGTATTTATAAGAAGGATTGGAATTTTTTAATAATTTATCTTGATAGTTGGACCAAGTAGCTAAGTGAGGTGTGAAAATATACTCGATCAGTATTTATTTTTGTTTACCTGTTTGTGTATTTAACTTTAAGATAGTAAATTTATTAGGAAGTTATTGAATTAGTTGAATATAAATTAGAATTTATTGGTTAATTAGTAAATTAGTTAAATATCCGTTAGTATTTATGAGTTAATTTAGTAAATTAAGTAAATATAAATTGGTATTTATTAGTATTTATTAGTAAATTAGTAAATTATATTAATATAAATTAGTATTTATTAGTATAGAATAGTAAACTAGTAAATTAGTTAAATTAAAATTAGTATCTGTTAGTAGATTAGTTGAATATAAATAAGTATTTGTTAGTAAATTAGTTAAATATAAATAGTTTGGAGGTTTTTATCATAATTGATGTAGTAAAAATTATTTTACCTTTATTTTCGATGTTTAAATATTTGTGTTTTTAAAATTGGTTGTATGGTTGTCCTGGTGGCAGAAATTCCTTTTGTCGCAGATGGTGAATTTGTCGTTGAGATGGAATTCAGTTCCAGGGAAGCTGTTATTAAAGCGATAAAAGAGTATACTATACGAAGAAACGTAGAATACCGGGTGTATGAGTCTGAGCCGTTGACATTTTATGCGAAGTGTACACAGTATGGGTTAGGGTGTAATTGGCTTATCCGGGTTAGCATGATCAGCCGGAAGTACAGTTGGGTTATAAGGAGGTATAATGGAATCACACATCTACCAGAGCCACAATTTCTCATGATCATTCGAAGCTGAATTCGACCACAATTGCAGAAGAAATTAAGCCGTTGGTTGGGGCGGACCCCGCCTTGAAGGTAAAATCGGTTATAGCAGAGGTGCAATCGAAGTTCAACTACACTGTTAGTTATCGAAGAGCATGGTTGGCTAAGCAAAAGGCAGTGGAAAAAATATTTGGAGGCTGGGAAGCATCGTACGAAGCGTTGCCTATATGGTTTGATGCCATGTGTCACAAGGAGCCATCAGCTGTTGTTCATCTTGAGACTATGCCTGCATATCAAGGCGATGACTTAGTGACTGATATTCGGGTGTTGCATCGTGTCTTATGGAGTTATTACCCCTGCATTAGAGCATTCAGACATTGTAAGCTAGTTGTCCAGGTGGATGGGACTCACTTGTACGGAAAGTACAAGGGTTGTCTACTAGTGGCAGTGTCACAGGATGGCAACAACAATATCGTCCCAATTGCGTTTGCAATTATGGAGGGAGAGGCTTCAGATGCATGGCACTTTTTCCTGAGTAACCTTCGTCAGCATGTTGTCACTCGGGATGGTGTGGGACTGATATCCGACGGTCACGAATCCATAAATGCAGCTGTGGAAAGGAGTAACGGGGCTTGGTCACCTCCTAGAGCTTTTCATATGTTTTGCATCAGGCATATAGAGTCGAATTTTCTGAGAAAATTCAAGGTGCTGTACTTGCAGAAACTAGTCGTCAACATAGGTAATGCTCAGTAAAGCTAATTAATTTAGTAACAAAGTTCCCTTCAATAAGTGTGTTGACCTCTTTTGTTTCATATATTTCTTTTTATCCTGCAGGATATTCGAGGACGGTACGGGAGTACGAGGTGCGTTACCAGTGTTTACGAGAATGGGGCGAGACCTTCACTGACTGGTTAAACCGAATCCCCCGAGAATAGCACGCGTTGGCTTTTGATGGTGGATATCGATGGGGTCATATGACGACGAATCTAGTGGAATGCATCAATTCAGTATTGAAGAGTGCACGCAATCTCCCCGTGACTGCCCTTGTGAAGGCAACATTCTACAGGCTTAACGAGTTGTTTACTCAAAAAAGAGCGGAGGCGGAAGCTCGGATTAATGCTGGCCATGTGTTTTCTGATGTCGTGACCTGGAAGTTGCATGCAAACCAACTTGCATCAGGAAACATTCAGGTTAGTTGCTTTGACCAGCAGAATGAGGTCTTTGAGGTGCGTGAGATGCCAAGTGGACTGGAGTTTACAGTGGACCTACGTGGCCTTCGATGTGACTGTGGTGAGTTCCAGGTGGACCGGATCCCCTGTCGACATGTCTTTGCATGTTGTGCCAACCAGTGACTGGATTGGCAAGTGTATGTTCATGATGTGTATAAGATGGACCAAGTTTGGCGGGTGTCCGAGCAAGGTTTAGGCCACTAGGTAACCACTACATGGCCTGCTTACAACGGACCTCGGTTCATCCCGAATCCGTTCCTGAGACGCGTCATGAAAGGTCACCCCAAAATGACGCGCTTCTTGAATGAGATGGACACGCGAATGTTAGTCAGCCTAGGCCCCAACTACTTTCTCATTTCCCACTTTACATCCTTCACGAAGTTCTTGCATTTTTTTACGGCCTTTTTGAACACATATGGAGTGTAGTGATTAGCGCTACGACGTGGTGGATTAATCCTCAGATTGTAACCTTTGCCTTTGTCATCCGGAGTGTGTGCCTGACCTGTATACAAAATAATAAAAACAATTAAATATTGTGACATTAGGTAGTCAAACCAACATGCATACAACATATCATTTAGTAAAACCACACAGAAATACCATTTATGAACACAAAATGAGTACCTAATCGAACATGTAAAGCAAAATACAAAACATAATACCATCATTACGGGATTCCTCATCCTCATCGAACTCCTCTATTTCATCCTCCTCATCATCGTCCTCGTCATCTGGGTCATCTACTAGATACGCATTGGTCTCTTGCTCGAGTGTGTTAGCATCTTCTTGAAGAGGTCACATGGAAACACGATTAGGATTTTGACTATTAAGAACTCCGCGTCCACCTTCACTTCTACTAGAGTCAATAGATACGAACCCTCCAAAAGCAACCGATGAGGTATGGCACGGGAGCCTCGCATCCAATGAATACCTACCTGCCAGGAACTCAAGATGATTGCCATATTGTGATTGTCTTGCATCTACAGCCATGAACCCAAACAATTAGCTAAAAGAACCTCCTTCTCCTTGTTCAAATTGTGACATACTCCAATGTTGTTGAGGTATTGGAAATTGTAGGGTGAACTGTGTCTAAGGTACATACTGGCTTGAGAACTGAGGTTGTTCTTGTGGAAGCGGATTCGGAGTGGATGGTGGTGGCGACTGTGGCTCCAGTTCCTCATTGTCATCATCCGCATCCTGACTATCCTCATCCATACCCTCATTACCCTCATCCATATCCTAATTATCCTCATCACTGTCTTGACTCATGGTGCGCAAAATTGTGAACAATACTTTTTCACAACTCTCATAATCCCCGGTAATGGCTCCAAAAACGTGGTAGCTCAATACCATGGCATTACACAACTTCGCACAACTAACCAGCAAGTGCACTGGGTCGTCCAAGTAATAAACCTTACGCGAGTAAGGGTCGATCCCACGGAGATTGTTAGTATTGAAGCAAGCTATGGTCATCTTGTAAATCTTAGTCAGGCAAACTCAAATGGATATAGTGATGAACGAAAATAACACAAAGGTAAAGATAGAGATACTTATGTAATTCATTGGTAGGAACTTCAGATAAGCGTATGAAGATGCCTTCCCTTCCGTCTCTCTGCTTTCCTACTGCCTTCATCCAATTCTTCTTACTCCTTTCCATGGCAAGCTCGTATAGGGTTTCACTGTTGTCAGCAGCTACCTCCCATCCTCGCAGTGAAAGCTAATGCACGCACTCTGTCACAGTGCTGCCAATCACCGGTGTGGTTCCCTCCCCTACCGGAATAGAATCACTCTTTTGCGTCTGTCACTAACGCCCAGTAGGTTACAGGTTTGAAGCACGTCACAGTCATTCAATCATTGAATCCTACTCAGAATACCACAGACAAGGTTAGACCTTCCGGATTCTCTTGAATGCCGCCATCAGGTCCTGCCTATACCACGAAGATTCCGATTAAAGAATCCAAGAGATATTCACCCAATCGAAGGTAGAACAGAGGTGGTTGTCAGTCACATGTTCATAGGTGAGAATGGTGATGGGCGTCAATCATCACCTTCATCAAGTTGAAGAACAAGTGATATCTTGGAATAAGAACAAGCGGAATTGAATGGAAGAACAATAGTAATTGCATTAATACTCGAGGTACAGCAGAGCTCCACACCTTAATCTATGGTGTGTAGAAGCTCCACCGTTGAAAATACATAAGCATAAGGTCTAGGCATGGCCGAATGGCCAGCCTCCCAATGATCTAAGAACTAGATGTCCAAAGATGATCTAGAGATCTAAAGTGATCAAAAGATTTTTTTTATACACTAGTAAAAGGTCCTACTTATAAGAAACTAGTAGCCTAAGGTGTACAGAAATGAGTAAATGACATAAAAATCCTCTTCCGAGCCCACTTGGTGTGTGCTTGGGCTGAGCAATGAAGCAAATTTCGTGTAGAGACTCTTCTTGGAGTTAAACGCCAGCTTTGGTGCCAGTTTGGGCGTTTAACTCCCATTTGGGTGCCAGTTCCAGCGTTTAACGCTGGGATTTCTTGAGGTGATTTTGAACGCCGGTTGGGGCCATCAAATCTTGGGCAAAGTATGAACTATCATATATTGCTGGAAAGCCCAGGATGTCTACTTTCCAACGCCATTGAGAGCGCGCCAATTGGGCTTCTGTAGCTCCAGAAAATCCACTTCGAGTGCAGGGAGGTCAGAATCCAACAGCATCTGCAGTCCTTTTTGGTCTCTGAATCAGATTTTTGCTCAGGTCCCTCAATTTCAGCCAGAAAATACCTGAAATCACAGAAAAACACACAAACTCATAGTAAAGTCCAGAAAAGAGAATTTTAACTAAAAACTAATAAAAATATACTAAAAACTAACTAGATCATACTAAAAACATACTAAAAACAATGCCAAAAAGTATACAAATTATCCGCTCATCACAACACCAAACTTAAATTGTTGCTTGTCCCCAAGCAACTGAAAATCAAATAAGATAAAAAGAAGAGAATATGCAATGAATTCCAAAAACATCTGTGAAGATCAGTATTAATTAGATGAGCGGGGTTTTTAACTTTTTGCCTCTGAATAGTTTTGGCATCTCACTCTATCCTTTGAAATTCAGAATGGTTGGCTTCTTTAGGAACTCAGAGTCCAGATAGTGCTAATGATTCTCTTAGTGAAGTATGATGATTCTTGAACATAGCTATTTATTGAGTCTTGGCTGTGGCCCAAAGCACTCTGTCTTCCAGTATTACCACCGGATACATACATGCCACAGACACATAATTGGGTGAACCTTTTCAGATTGTGACTCAGCTTTGCTAAAGTCCCCAATTAGAGGTGTCCAGGGTTCTTAAGCACACTCTTATTTGCCTTGGATCACAACTCTTATTTTTCTCTCTCTTTTTTTTTCTTTTTTCGTTTTCTTTTTCTCTTTTTTTTCGGTTTTTTTTTTTTGAATAGCTTTTTCTTGCTTCAAGAATCATTTTAATGATTTTTCAGATCCTCAGTAACATGTCTCCTTTTTCATCATTCTTTCAAGAGCCAACATTCATGAACCACAAATTCAAGATACATATGCACTGTTTAAGCATACATTTAGAGAACAAAAATATTGCCACCACATCAAAATAATTAAACTGTTATAAAATTCAAAATTCATGCAATTCTTCCTTTTTCAATTACGCATTTTTTTATTCAAGAAAGGTGATGGATTCATAGGACATTCATAACTTTAAGGCATAGACACTAAGACACTAATGATCACAAGACACAAACATGGATAAACATAAGCATAAATTTTCGAAAAACAGAAGAACAAATAACAAGGAAATCAAAGAACGGGTCCACCTTAGTGATGGCGGCTCTTTCTTGCTCTTGAAGATCCTATGGAGTGCTTGAGCTCCTCAATGTCTCTTCCTTGTCTTTGTTGCTCCTCCCTCATGATTCTTTGATCCTCTCTAATCTCATGAAGGATGATGGAGTGTTCTTGATGCTCCACCCTTAATTGTCCCATGTTGGAACTCAACTCTCCTAGGGAGGTGTTTAGTTGCTCCCAATAGTTTTGTGGAGGAAAATTCATCCCTTGAGGAATCTCAGGGATTTCATGATGAGTGGGATCTCTTGTGTACTCCATCCTTTTCTTGGTGATGGGCTTGTCCTCATCAATGGGGATGTCTCCCTCTATGTCAACTCCAACTGAATAACAGAGGTGACAAATGAGATGAGGAAAGGCTAACCTTGCCAAGGTGGAGGTCTTGTCCGCCACCTTATAGAGTTCTTGGGCTATAACCTCATGAACTTCTATTTCTTCTCCAATCATGATGCTATGGATCATGATGGCCCGGTCTATGGTAACTTCGGACCGGTTGCTAGTGGGGATGATTGAGCGTTGTATGAACTCTAACCACCCTCTAGCCACGGGCTTGAGGTCATGCCTTCTCAATTGGACCGGCTTTCCTCTTGAATCTTGCTTCCATTGTACGCCCTCTTCACATATAACTGTGAGGACTTGGTCCAACCTTTGATCAAAGTTGACCCTTCTAGTGTAAGGATGCTCATCTCCTTGCATCATAGGCAAGTTGAACGCCGCCCTCACACTCTCCGGATATTCACCCTTTTTGAGTGAAAAAGGGACCTCGGGGATCACCTTCTTCAAGGCCACAACTTCATAGAAGTGGTCTTGATGTACCCTTGAGAGAAATCTATCCATCTCCCATGACTCGGAGGTGGAAGCCTTTGCCTTCCCTCTCCTCTTTTTAGAGGTTTCTCCGGCCTTGGATGCCATAATGGTTATGGAAAAACGAAAAAGCAACGCTTTTACCACACCAAACTTAAAATTTTTGCTCGTCCTCCAGCAAAAGAGGAAAGAAGAGAGTAGAAGAAGAAGAAATGAGGAAGAGGGAGATGGTGGTGTGTTCGGCCAAAGAGGGGGAGAAGTGGTGTTTAGGTTGTGTGAAAATGAAGGATTGAAGAAGGGTATATATAGGAGAGAGGGGGTAAAGGGTTCGGCCATGATGGGTGGGTTTGGGGGGGAAAGTGGTTTGAATTTGAAGGGTGAGGTTGGTGGGGAGTTATGAAGGATGGATGTGAGTGGTGAAGAGAAAGATGGGATTTGATGGGTGAGGGGTTTTTGGGGAAGAGGTGTTGAGGTGATTGGTGAATGGAGGAAGAAGAGAGAAAGTGATGGTAGGGTCCTGTGGGGTCCACAGATCCTGTGGTGTCAAGGAAAAGGTATCCTTGCACCAAATGGCATCAAAATCCACGTTTTGAGCCATTTCTGGCGTTAAACGCCGGGCTGGTGCCCATTCCTGGCGTTTAACGCCAGGTTCTTGCCCTTTACTGGCGTTTAACGCCAGTCTGGTGCCCCTTTCTGGCGTTAAACGCCCAGAAGGGTGCCAGACTGGGCGTTAAACGCCCAACTGCTAGGCTGACTGGCGTTTAAACGCCAGCAGCATCTTCCTCCAGGGTGTGCTGTTTTTCTTCCTGTTTTTCATTCTGTTTTTGCTTTTTTCATTGTTTTTGTGACTTCTTATGATCATCATCCTACAAAAAAGATAAAATAACAAAAGAAAATAATTAATTATAAAACATTGGGTTGCCTCCCAACAAGCGCTTCTTTATTGTCATTAGCTTGACAGAGGACTCTCATGGAGCCTCAGAAATGCTCAGAACCGTGTTGGAACCTCCCAACACCAAACTTAGAGTTTGAATGTGGGGGTTCAACACCAAACTTAGAGTTTGGTTGTGGCCTCCCAACACCAAACTTAGAGTTTGACTGTGGGGGCTCTGTTTGGCTCTGTTTTGAGAGAAGCTCTTCATGCTTTCTCTCCATGATGACAGAGGGATATCCTTGGGCCTTAAACACCAAGGATTCTTCATTCACTTGAATGATCAACTCTCCTCTATCAACATCAATCACAGCCTTTGCTATGGCTAGGAAGGGTCTGCCAAGGATGATGGATTCATCCATGCATTTCCCAGTCTCTAGGACTATGAAATCAGTAGGGATGTAATGGTCTTCAACCTTGACCAGAACATCCTCTACAAGTCCATAGGCTTGTTTTCTTGAGTTGTCTGCCATCTCTAGTGAGATTTTTGCAGCTTGTACCTCAAAGATCCCTAACTTCTCCATTACAGAGAGGGGCATGAGGTTTACACTTGACCCTAAGTCACACAAGGCCTTCTTGAAGGTCATGGTGCCTATGGTACAAGGTATAGAAAACTTCCCAGGGTCCTGCCTCTTTTGAGGCAGTTGCTGCCTAGACAAGTTATCCAGTTCTTTGGTGAGCAAAGGGGGTTCATCCTCCCAAGTCTCATTTCCAAATAACTTGTCATTTAGCTTCATGATTGCTCCAAGGTATTTAGCAACTTGCTCTTCAGTGACATACTCATCCTCTTCAGAAGAAGAATACTCATCCGAGCTCATGAATGGCAGAATTAAGTCCAATGGAATCTCTATGGTCTCATCTTGAGCCTCAGATTCCCAAGGTTCCTCATTGGGGAACTCATTGGAGGTCAGTGGGCGTCCATTGAGGTCTTCCTCAGTGGCGTTCACTGCCTCTTCTTCCTCCCAGAATTCGGCCATGTTGATGGCCTTGCACTCTCCTTTTGGATTTTCTTCAGTATTGCTTGGGAGAGTGCTTGGAGGAAGTTCAGTAATTTTCTTGCTCAGCCGACCCACTTGTCCTTGCAAATTCCTAATGGAAGATCTAGTTTCAGTCATGAAACTTTGAGTGGTTTTGATTAGATCAGAGACCATGGTTGCTAAGTCAGAGGTATTCTGCTTAGAACTCTCTGTCTGTTGCTGAGAAGATGATGGAAAAGGCTTGCTATTGCTAAACCTGTTTCTTCCACCATTATTGTTATTGAAACCTTGTTGAGGTCTCTGTTGATCCTTCCATGAAAGATTTGGATGATTCCTCCATGAAGGATTGTAGGTGTTTCCATAGGGTTCTCCCATGTAATTCACCTCTTCTATTGAAGGGTTCTCAGGATCATAAGCTTCTTCCTCAGATGAAGCTTCCTTAGTACTGCCTGGTGCATTTTGCATTCCAGACAGACTTTGAGAAATCATATTGACTTGTTGAGTCAATATTTTGTTCTGAGCCAAAATGGCATTCAGAGTGTCAATCTCAAGAACTCCTTTCTTCTGACTAGTCCCATTGTTCACAGGATTTCTTTCAGAAGTGTACATGAATTGGTTATTTGCAACCATTTCAATCAGTTCTTGAGCTTCAGCAGGCGTCTTCTTCAGATGAAGAGATCCTCCAGAAGAGCTATCCAAGGACATCTTGGACAGTTCAGAGAGACCATCATAGAAAATACCTATGATGCTCCATTCAGAAAGCATATCAGTGGGACACTTTCTGATCAATTGTTTGTATCTTTCCCAAGCTTCATAGAGGGATTCTCCTCCCTTCTGTCTGAAGGTTTGGACTTCCACTCTAAGCTTACTCAATTTTTGAGGTGGAAAGAACTTTGCCAAGAAGGCATTGACTAGCTTTTCCCAAGAGTCCAGACTTTCTTTAGGTTGAGAGTCCAACCATGTTCTAGCTCTGTCTCTTACAGCAAAAGGGAATAGCATCAGTCTGTAGACCTCAGGGTCAACCCCATTAGTCTTGACTGTGTCACAGATTTGCAAGAACTCAGCTAAAAACTGATGAGGATCTTCCAATGGAAGTCCATGGAACTTGCAATTCTGTTGCATTAGAGAAACTAATTGAGGCTTAAGCTCAAAGTTGTTTGCTCCAATGGCAGGGATAGAGATGCTTCTCCCATAGAAGTCGGGAGTAGGTGCAGTAAAGTCACCCAGCACCTTCCTTGCATTGTTGGCATTGTTGTTGTTTTCGGCTGCCATTTGTTCTTCTTCCTTGAAGAGTTCGTTCAAGTGCTCTAAAGAAAGTTGTGCTTTGGCTTCTCTTAGCTTTCTCTTCAAGGTCCTTTCAGGTTCAGGATCAGCCTCAACAAGAATGCCTTTGTCTTTGCTCCTGCTCATAAGAAAGAGAAGGGAACAAGAAAATGTGGAATCCTCTATGTCACAGTATAGAGATTCCTTTAGGTGTCAGAGGAAAAGAAGAGTAGAAGACAGAAGTGGAAAATTCGAACTTAATAAAGGAGATGAAGTTCGAATTTTGCATTAAGAGATAGTGTTAGTCCATAAATAGAAGGATGTGAGAAGGAGGGAAGTTATTTTCGAAAATTAAGTGAAAAATTTAAAACATTTTTGAAAAACACTACTTAATTTTCGAAAATGAAAAGGGAAAAGAAATTAAGTGATTTCTGAAAAAGATTTTGAAATTAGAAATCAAAAGGATTTGATTGAAAACTAATTTGAAAAAGATGTGGTTAAGAAGATATGATTGATTAAAAAAAATGTGATTGAGAAGATATGATTTGGAAAACATTTTAAAAAAGATTTGATTTGAAAATTAAAAACTTGACTAACAAGAAAAGATATGATTCAAACATTAAACCTTTCTCAACAGAAAAGGCAACATACTTGAAATGTTGAATCAAATCATTAATTGATAGTAAGTATCTAAAAAAAATGGAAAGAAATTGGTTTTGAAAAAGATTTGATTGGAAAATTGATTTGAAAAAGATTTGATTTGGAAGAGATTTTGAAAACTTGAAAAAAAATTGATTTGAAAACAAAATCTTCCTCCCTTAGCCATCCTGGCGTTAAACGCCCAGAATGGTATCCATTCTGGCGTTTAACGCCCAAAATGCTACCTTTTTGGGCGTTAAACGCCCAACCAGGTACCCTGGCTGGCGTTTAAACGCCAGTCTGTCCTTCTTCACTGGGCGTTTTGAACGCCCAGCTTTTTCTGTGCAATTCCTCTGCTGTATGTTCTGAATCTTCAATTCTCTGTATTATTGACTTGAAAAGACACAAATTAAAAATATTTTTGGATTTTTTAATAATAAGGACAAACCAAAATGCAACAAGAATCAATTGACAATGCATGCAAGACACCAAACTTAGCAGTTTGTATACCACTGACACTAACAAAATGAAAATGCATATGAGACACACAAAACAATCAAGTCAATAGAATTCAAAGATCAGAGCAAGTAGATCATCAAGAACATCTTGAAGATCCTTAAGACACATGAATGAATGCATTTGACACCAAACTTATGATGAGACACTAGACTTAAACAAGAAATATTTTTGGATTTTATGATTTTGCAAATTTTTTTTGTGTTTTTCGAAAATTAAGTGAAAAAAGATATCAAAATTCTTAATGAGAATTCCAGGAATCAGTGCAATGCTAGTCTAAGACTCCGGTCCAGGAATTAGACATGGCTTCACAGCCAGCCAAGCTTTCAAAGAAAGCTTCGGTCCAAAACACTAGACATGGCCAAAGGCCAGCCAAGCCTTAGCAGATCATTGCTCCAAAAGCAAGATTGATGAAAAATCAACAAGCTCTTGTGGTGATAAGTTGAAACCTCGGTCCAATGAGATTAGACATGGCTTCTCAGCCAGCCAGATTTCAACAAATCATCATGAAACTCTAGAACTCATCTTCAAGAATTTCGAAAAAAATAAATACCTAATCTAAGCAACAAGATGAACCGTCAGTTGTCCAGCCTAAACAATCCCGGGCAATAACACCAAAACTTGATGTTGCTGCCGGATCTTGGCACTGATGTTACCAAAAGCTTGCTCAAAACTTGAACAATCCCCGGCAACGGCGCCAAAAACTTGGTGCGCGAAATTGTGAACAATACTTTTTTCACAACTCTCATAATCCCCGGTAATGGCTCCAAAAACGTGGTAGCTCAATACCATGGCATTACACAACTTCGCACAACTAACCAGCAAGTGCACTGGGTCGTCCAAGTAATAAACCTTACGCGAGTAAGGGTCGATCCCACGGAGATTGTTAGTATTGAAGCAAGCTATGGTCATCTTGTAAATCTTAGTCAGGCAAACTCAAATGGATATAGTGATGAACGAAAATAACACAAAGGTAAAGATAGAGATACTTATGTAATTCATTGGTAGGAACTTCAGATAAGCGTATGAAGATGCCTTCCCTTCCGTCTCTCTGCTTTCCTACTGCCTTCATCCAATTCTTCTTACTCCTTTCCATGGCAAGCTCGTATAGGGTTTCACTGTTGTCAGCAGCTACCTCCCATCCTCGCAGTGAAAGCTAATGCACGCACTCTGTCACAGTGCTGCCAATCACCGGTGTGGTTCCCTCCCCTACCGGAATAGAATCACTCTTTTGCGTCTGTCACTAACGCCCAGTAGGTTACAGGTTTGAAGCACGTCACAGTCATTCAATCATTGAATCCTACTCAGAATACCACAGACAAGGTTAGACCTTCCGGATTCTCTTGAATGCCGCCATCAGGTCCTGCCTATACCACGAAGATTCCGATTAAAGAATCCAAGAGATATTCACCCAATCGAAAGTAGAACAGAGGTGGTTGTCAGTCACATGTTCATAGGTGAGAATGGTGATGGGCGTCAATCATCACCTTCATCAAGTTGAAGAACAAGTGATATCTTGGAATAAGAACAAGCGGAATTGAATGGAAGAACAATAGTAATTGCATTAATACTCGAGGTACAGCAGAGCTCCACACCTTAATCTATGGTGTGTAGAAGCTCCACCGTTGAAAATACATAAGCATAAGGTCTAGGCATGGCCGAATGGCCAGCCTCCCAATGATCTAAGAACTAGATGTCCAAAGATGATCTAGAGATCTAAAGTGATCAAAAGATTTTTTTTATACACTAGTAAAAGGTCCTACTTATAAGAAACTAGTAGCCTAAGGTGTACAGAAATGAGTAAATGACATAAAAATCCTCTTCCGGGCCCACTTGGTGTGTGCTTGGGCTGAGCAATGAAGCAAATTTCGTGTAGAGACTCTTCTTGGAGTTAAACGCCAGCTTTGGTGCCAGTTTGGGCGTTTAACTCCCATTTGGGTGCCAGTTCCAGCGTTTAACGCTGGGATTTCTTGAGGTGACTTTGAACGCCGGTTTGGGCCATCAAATCTTGGGCAAAGTATGGACTATCATATATTGCTGGAAAGCCCAGGATGTCTACTTTCCAACGCCGTTGAGAGCGCGCCAATTGGGCTTCTGTAGCTCCAGAAAATTCACTTCGAGTGCAGGGAGGTCAGAATCCAACAGCATCTGCAGTCCTTTTTGGTCTCTGAATCAGATTTTTGCTCAGGTTCCTCAATTTCAGCCAGAAAATACCTGAAATCACAGAAAAACACACAAACTCATAGTAAAGTCCAGAAAAGAGAATTTTAACTAAAAACTAATAAAAATATACTAAAAACTAACTAGATCATACTAAAAACATACTAAAAACAATGCCAAAAAGTATACAAATTATCCGCTCATCAACTCACAAGATTCGACAAGTTCAAGCGGTCCCCATATTTTGACCGTTACCAGTACATGTAAGTTTCCAATGGATGCTTGGTGCACGAAATTGTGATCATCAATGGCGCCATCAACATGGTACGCTCAATTGCAATCTCAACTTTTTATCACAACTTCGCACAACTAACCAGCAAGTGTACTGGGTTGTCCAAGTAATAAACCTTACGCGAGTAAGGGTCGATCCCACAGAGATTGTTGGTATGAAGCAAGCTATGGTCACCTTGTAAATCTTAGTCAGGCAAACTCAAATAGTTATGAATGATGAATAAAACATAAAGATAAAGATAGAGATACTTATGTAATTCATTAGTGGGAATTTCAGATAAGCGTATGAAGATGCTTGGTCCCTTCCGTCTCTCTGCTTTCCTACTGTCTTCATCCAATCCTTCTTACTCCTTTCCATGGCAAGCTGTATGCAAGGGTTTCACCGTTGTCAGTGGCTACCTCCCATCCTCTCAGTGGAAATGTTCAACGCACCCTGTCACGGCACGGCTATCCATCTGTCGGTTCTCAATCAGGTCAGAATAGAATCCAGTGATTCTTTTGCGTCTGTCACTAACGCCCAGCCCTCAGGAGTTTGAAGCTCGTCACAGTCATTCAATCATTGAATCCTACTCAGAATACCACAGACAAGGTTTAGACCTTCCGGATTCTCTTGAATGCCGCCATCAATTCTAGCTTATACCACGAAGATTCCGGTTAAAGAATCCAAGAGATATCCACCCAATCTAAGGTAGAACGGAGGTGGTTTTCAGGCACACGTTCATAGGTCAGAATGATGATGAGTGTCACGGATCATCACATTCATCAAGTTGAAGAACAAGTGATATCTTAGAACAAGAACAAGCGGAATTGAATAGAAGAACAATAGTAATTGCATTAATACTCGAGGTACAGCAGAGCTCCACACCTTAATCTATGGTGTGTAGAAACTCCACCGTTGAAAATACATAAAAACAAAAGTGATCATTGGCTTCGGCCCCAGAGAGGGAACCAGAAGAACCAAGATTAGAATACAAGAGTAAAAGGTCCTATATATAGAGAACTAGTAGTCTAGGGTTTACAAAGATGAGTAAATGACATAAAAATCCACTTCCGGACCCACTTGGTGTGTGCTTGGACTGAGCATTGAAGCATTTTCGTGTAGAGACTCTTCTTGGAGTTAAACGCCAGCTTTGGTGCCAGTTTGGGCGTTTAACTCCCATCCTTGTGCCAGTTCCGGCGTTTAACGCTGGGAATTCTAAGGGTGACTTTGAACGCCGGTTTGGGCCATCAAATCTTGGGCAAAGTATGGACTATCATATATTGATGGAAAGCCCAGGATGTCTACTTTCCAACGCTTTTGAGAGCGCGCCAATTGGGCTTTTGTAGCTCTAGAAAATCCACTTCGAGTGCAGGGAGGTTAGAATCCAACAGCATCTGCAGTCCTTTTTAGTCTCTGAATCAGATTTTTGCTCAGGTCCCTCAATTTCAGCCAGAAAATACCTGAAATCACAGAAAAACACACAAACTCATAGTAAAGTCCAGAAAAGTGATTTTTAACTAAAAACTAATAAAAATATACTAAAAACTAACTAGATCATACTAAAAACATACTAAAAACAATGCCAAAAAGCGTATAAATTATCCGCTCATCACAACACCAAACTTAAATGGTTGCTTGTCCCCAAGCAACTGAAAATCAAATAAGATAAAACGAAGAGAATATACAATGAATTCCAAAAACATCTATGAAGATCAGTATTAATTAGATGAGCGGGGCTTTTAGCTTTTTGCCTCTGAATAGTTTTGGCATCTCACTCTATCTTTTGAAATTCAGAATGATTGGCTTCTTTAGGAACTCAGAATCCAGATAGTGTCATTGATTCTCCTAGTTAAGTATGATGATTCTTGAACACAGCTACTTATTGAGTCTTGGCCATGGCCCAAAGCACTCTGTCTTCCAGTATTACCACCGGATACATACATGCCACAGACACATAATTAGGTGAACCCTTTTTCAGATTGTGACTCAGCTTTGCTAGAGTCCCCAATTAGAGGTGTCCAGGGTTCTTAAGCACACTCTTTTTGCCTTGGATCACAACTTTATTATTATTTTTTTCTTTTTCTCTTTTTTCTCTCTTTTTTTTTTGAATATTCACTGCTTTTTCTTGCTTCAAGAATCATTTTTATGATTTTTCAGATCCTCAGTAACATGTCTCCTTTTTCATCATTCTTTTAAGAGCCAACATTCATGAACCACAAATTCAAAAGACATATGCACTGTTTAAGCATACATTCAGAAAACAAAAGTATTGCCACCACATCAAAATAATTAAACTGTTATAAAATTCAAAATTCATGCAATTCTTCTCTTTTTCAATTAAGAACATTTTTCATTTAAGAGAGGTGATGGATTCATAGGACATTCATAACTTTAAGGCATATACACTAAGACACTAATGATCACAAGACACAAACATAGATAAACATAAGCATAATTTTCGAAAAACAGAAAAATAAAGAACAAGGAAATTAAAGAACGGGTCCACCTTAGTGATGGCGGCTTGTTCTTCCTCTTGAAGATCCTATGGAGTGCTTGAGCTCCTCAATGTCTCTTCCTTGTCTTTGTTGCTCCTCTCTCATGATTCTTTGATCTTCTCTAATTTCATGGAGGAGGATAGAGTGTTCTTGGTGCTCCACCCTTAGTTGTCCCATGTTGGAACTCAATTCTCCTAGGGAGGTGTTCAGTTGCTCCCAATAGTTTTGTGGAGGAAAGTGCATCCCTTGAGGCATCTCAGGGATTTGATGATGAGAGGGGTCTCTTGTTTGCTCCATCCTCTTCTTAGTGATGGGCTTGTCCTCATCAATGGGGATGTCTCCCTCTATGTCAACTCCAACTGAATAACAGATGTGACAAATGAGATGAGGAAAGGCTAACCTTGCCAAGGTAGAGGACTTGTCCGCCACCTTATAAAGTTCTTGGGATATCACCTCATGAACTTCTATTTCTTCTCCAATCATGATGCTATGGATCATGATGGCCCGGTCTATAGTAACTTCGGACCGGTTGCTAGTGGGAATGATTGAGCGTTGGATGAACTCCAACCATCCCCTAGCCACGGGCTTGAGGTCATGCCTTCTCAATTGAACCGGCTTCCCTCTTGAATCTCTCTTCCATTGGGCTCCCTCTTCACAGATGTCTATGAGGACTTGGTCCAACCTTTGATCAAAGTTGACCCTTCTAGTGTAAGGATGTTCATCTTCTTGCATCATGGGCAAGTTGAATGCCAACCTTACATTTTCCGGACTAAAATCCAAGTATTTCCCCCGAACCATAGTAAGCCAATTCTTTGGGTCCGGGTTCACACTTTGATCATGGTTCTTGGTGATCCATGCATTGGCATAGAACTCTTGAACCATTAAGATTCCGACTTGTTGAATGGGGTTGGTAAGAACTTCCTAACCTCTCCTTCGGATCTCATGTCGGATCTCCGGATATTCACTCTTTTTTAGTTTGAAAGGGACCTCGGGGATCACCTTCTTCAAGGCCACAACTTCATAGAAGTGGTCTTGATGCACCCTTGAGATGAATCTCTCCATCTCCCATGACTCGGAGGTGGAAGCTTTTGCCTTCCCTTTCCTCTTTCTAGAGGTTTCTCCGGCCTTGGATGCCATAAATGGTTATGGAAAAACAAAAAGCAATGCTTTTACCACACCAAACTTAAAAGGTTTGCTCGTCCTCGAGCAAAAGAAGAAAGAAGAGAGTAGAAGAAGAAGAAAAAGAGGAGATGGAGATGGCCTTGTGGATCGGCCAAAAGGGGGGAGAAGTAGTGTTTAGGTTGTGTGAAAATAAAGGAGTGAAGAAGGGTTTATATAGGAGTGGGGGGTTATGGTTCGGTCATGTATGGGTGGGTTTGGGAGGAAAAGTGGTTTGAATTTGAATGGTGGGGTAGGTGGGGTTTTATGAAGGATGGATGTGAGTGGTGAAGAGAAAGATGGGATTTTATAGGTGAAGGGTTTTTGGGGAAGAGGTGTTGAGGTGATTGGTGAATGGGTGAAGAAGAGAGAGAGAGTGGTGGGGTAGGTAGGGATCCTGTGGGGTCCACAGATCCTGAGGTGTCAAGGAAAAAGTCATCCCTGCACCAAGTGGCGAGCAAAATTGCTCTTTATGCCAATTCTGGCGTTAAACGCCGGGCTGGTGCCCATTTCCGACGTTTAACGCCAAGTTCTTGCCCTTTACTGGCGTTTAACGCCAGTCTGGTGCCCCTTTCTGGCGTTAAACGCCCAGAATGGTGCCAGACTGGGCGTTAAACGCCCATCTGCTAGCCTTACTGGCGTTTAAACGCCAGTAGGATCTTCCTCCAGGGTGTGCTGTTTTTCTTTCTGTTTTCATTCTATTTTTTTGCTTTTTCAATTGATTTTGTGACTTCTCATGATCATCAACCTACAGAAAACATAAAAATAACAAAGGAAAATATATAAAATATAACATTGGGTTGCCTCCCAACAAGCGCTTCTTTAATGTCAGTAGCTTGACAGAGGGCTCTCATGGAGCCTCACAGATGCTCAGAGCAATGTTGGAACCCCCCCAACACCAAACTTAGAGTTTGAATGTGGGGGTTCAACACCAAACTTAGAAGTTGGTTGTGGCCTCCCAACACCAAACTTAGAGTTTGACTGTGGGGGCTCTGTTTGGCTCTGTTTTGAGAGAAGCTCTTCATGCTTCCTCTCCATGGTGACAGAGGGATATCCTTGAGCCTTAAACACAAAGGATTCTTCATTCACTTGAATGATCAATTCTCCTCTGTCCACATCAATCACAGCTTTTGCTGTGGCTAGGAAGGGTCTGTCAAGGATGATGGATTCATCCATGCACTTCCCAGTCTCTAGGACTATGAAATCAGCAGGGATGTAATGGTCTTCAACTTTTACCAGAACATCCTCTACAAGTCCATAAGCTTATTTTCTTGAATTGTCTGCCATCTCTAGTGAGATTTTTGCAGCTTGCACCTCAAAGATCCCTAGCTTCTCCATTACAGAGAGAGGCATGAGGTTTACACTTGACCCTAAGTCACACAAGGCCTTCTTGAAGGTCATGGTGCCTATGGTACAAGGTATTGAAAACTTCCCAGGATCCTGTTTCTTTTGAGGTAATTTCTGCCTAGACAAGTCATCCAGTTCTTTGGTGAGCAAATGGGGTTCATCCTCCCAAGTCTCATTTCCAAATAACTTGTCATTTAGCTTCATGATTGCTCCAAGGTATTTAGCAACTTGCTCTTTAGTGACATACTCATCCTCTTCAGAGGAAGAATACTCATCAGAGCTCATGAATGGCAGAAGTAAGTCCAATGGAATCTCTATGGTCTCATTTTGAGTCTCAGATTCCCATGGTTCCTCATTGGGGAACTCATTGGAGGCCAGTGGACGTCCATTGAGGTCTTCCTCAGTGGCGTTCACTGCCCCTTCCTCCTCTCCATATTCGGCCATGTTGATGGCTTTGCACTCTCCTTTTGGATTTTCTTCTGTATTGCTTGGAAGAGTACTAGGAGGGAGTTCAGTAATTTTCTTACTCAGCTGTCCCACTTGTGCCTCCAAATTTCTAATGGAGGACCTTGTTTCAGTCATGAAACTTTGAGTGGTTTTGATTAGATCAGAGACCATGGTTGCTAAGTCAGAGTTGTTCTGCATAGAACTCTCTATCTGTTGCTGAGAAGATGATGGAAAAGGCTTGCCATTGCTAAACCTGTTTCTTCCACCATTATTGTTGTTGAAACCTTTTTGAGGTCTCTGTTGATCCTTCCATGAGAAATTTGGATGATTTCTCCATGAAGGATTATAGGTGTTTCCATAGGGTTCTCCCATGTAATTCACCTCTTCCATTGAAGGGTTCTCAGGTTCATAAGCTTCTTCTTCAGATGAAGCTTCCTTAGTACTATCTGGTGCATTTTGCATTCCAGACAGACTTTGAGAAATCATATTGACTTGCTGAGTCAATATTTTGTTCTGAGCCAATATGGCATTCAGAGTATCAATCTCAAGAACTCCTTTCTTCTGATTAGTCCCACTATTCATAGGATTCCTTTCAGAAGTGTACATGAATTGGCTATTTGCAACCATTTCAATTAGTTCTTGAGCTTCTGTAGGCGTCTTCTTCAGATGAAGAGATCCTCTAGCAGAGCTATCCAAAGACATCTTGGATTGTTCAGAGAGACCATCATAGAAAATACCTATGATGCTCCATTCAGAAAGCATGTCAGAGGGACACTTTCTGATTAATTATTTGTATCTTTTCCAAGCTTCATAGAGGGATTCTCCTTCCTTCTGTCTGAAGGTCTGGACTTCCACTCTAAGCTTACTCAGTTTTTGAGGTGGAAAGAACTTTGCCAAGAAGGCATTGACTAGCTTTTCCCAAGAGTTCAGGCTTTCTTTAGGTTATGAGTCCAACCATATTCTAGCTCTGTCTCTTACAGCAAAAGGGAATAGCATAAGTCTGTAGACCTCAGGGTCAACCCCATTAGTCTTGACAGTGTCACAGATTTGCAAGAATTCAGCTAAAAACTGATGAGGATCTTCCAATGGAAGTCCATGAAACTTGCAATTCTGTTGCATTAGAGAAACTAATTGAGGCTTAAGCTCAAAGTTGTTTGCTCCAATGGCAGGGATAGAGATGCTTCTCCCATAGAAGTCGGGAGTAGGTGCAGTAAAGTCACCCAGCACCTTCCTTGCATTGTTGGCATTGTTGTTGTTTTCGGCTGCCATGTGTTCTTCTTCTTTGAAGATTTCTGTTAGGTCCTCTACAGAGAATTGTGCCTTAGCTTCTCTTAGTTTTCGCTTCAAGGTCCTTTCAGGTTTAGGATCAGCCTCAACAAGAATGCTTTTGTCTTTGCTTCTGCTCATATGAAAGAGAAGAGAACAAGAAAATATGGAATCCTCTATGTCACAGTATAGAGATTCCTTGAGGTGTCAGAGGAAAAGAAAAATAGAAGGCAGAAGTAGAAGAATTCGAACTTATCAAGAGAGATGGAGTTCGAATTGTTCATTGAGGAATAGTGTTAGTCCATAAATAGAAGGATGTGAGAAGAGGGGAAGTAATTTTCAAAAATTAAGTAAAAGATTTTGAAAACATTTTGAAAAACACTAATTGATTTTCGAAAACCAAGAGTGGAAAAGAAATCAAGTGATTTTTGAAAAAGATTTTGAACTTAAAAATCAAAAAGATTTGATTTTGAAAATTAATGACTTGGCTAACAAGAAAAGATATGATTCAGACATCAAACCTTTCTCAACAGAAAAGGCAACATACTTGAATTGTTGAATCAAATCATTAATTGATAGCAAGTATTTTTGAAAATGGAAAGAAATTGATTTTGAAAAAGATATGATTGAAAAGATATGATTTGAAAAAGATTTGATTTTGAAAAATTTTGAAAACTTGAAAAAAATTTGCATTAAAAACAAAATCTTCCCTCTTGTGCCATCCTGGCGTTAAACGCCCAGAATGGTGCACATTCTGGCATTTAACGCCCAAACCACTACCCTTTTGGGCGTTAAACGCCCAGCCAGGCACCCTGGCTGGCGTTTAAACGCCAGTTTTGTCTTCTTCACTGGGCATTTTGAACGCCCAGCTTTTTCTGTGCAATTCCTCTGCTGAATATTCTGAATCTTCAATCCTCTGTATTATTGACTTGAAAAGACACAAATTAAAAATATTTTTGGATTTTTAATAATGAAGAATAATCAAAATGCAACTAAAATCAAATAACAATGCATGCAAGACACCAAACTTAGCAGTTTGTATACTACTGACACTAACAAAATGAGAATGTATATGAGAAACACAAACACTCAAGTCAAGAGAAATTAAAGATCAGAGTAATGAAATCATCAAGAATATCTTGAAGATCACTTAAGACACATGCAAGAAGAACAAAAATATGCAATTGACACCAAACTTAACATAAAACACTACACTCAAACAAGAAACATAGAATATTTTTTGTTTTTATGATTTTGTAAATTTTTTGGGTTTTTTTCGAAAATTAAGTGAAGAGGAAAAATAAAAATATCAAAATTCTTAATGAGAATTCCAGGAATCATTGCAATGCTAGTCTAAGACTCCGGTCCAGGAATTAGACATGGCTTCATAGCCAGCCAAGCTTTCAAAGAAAGCTCCGGTCCAAAACACTAGACATAGCCAATGGCCAGCCAAGCCTTAGCAGATCACTGCTCCAACAGCAAGATTGATAGAAATCAACAAGCTCTTGTGATGATAAGTCGAAACCTCGGTCCAATAAAATTAGACATGGCTTCACAGCCAGCCAGACTTGAACAGATCATCATGAAACTCTAGAATTCATTCTTAAGAATTCTGAAAAAAATACCTAATCTAAGCAACAAGATGAACCGTCAGTTGTCCAAACTCAAACAATCCCCGGCAACGGTGCCAAAAACTTGGTGCATGAAATTGTGATCATCAATGGCGCCATCAACATGGTACGCTCAATTGCAATCTTAACTTTTTATCACAACTTCGCACAACTAACCAGCAAGTGTACTGGGTCGTCCAAGTAATAAACCTTACGCGAGTAAGGGTCGATCCCACAGAGATTGTTGGTATGAAGCAAGCTATGGTCACCTTGTAAATCTTAGTCAGGCAAACTCAAATGGTTATGAATGATGAATAAAACATAAAGATAAAGATTGTCACCTAAATACTTATGTATTTCAGATAAGCGTATGAAGATGCTTGGTCCCTTCCGTCTCTCTACTTTCCTACTGTCTTCATCCAATCCTTCTTACTCCTTTCCATGGCAAGCTGTATGCAAGGGTTTCACCGTTGTCAGTGGCTACCTCCCATCCTCTCAGTGGAAATGTTCAACGCACCCTGTCACGGCACGGCTATCCATCTGTCGGTTCTCAATCAGGTCGGAATAGAATCCAGTGATTCTTTTGCGTCTGTCACTAACGCCCAGCCCTCAGGAGTTTGAAGCTCGTCACAGTCATTCAATCATTGAATCCTACTCAGAATACCACAGACAAGGTTTAGACCTTCCGGATTCTCTTGAATGCCGCCATCAATTCTAGCTTATACCACGAAGATTCCGGTTAAAGAATCCAAGAGATATCCACCCAATCTAAGGTAGAACGGAGGTGGTTGTCAGGCACACGTTTATAGGTGAGAATGATGATGAGTGTCACGGATCATCACATTCATCAAGTTGAAGAACAAGTGATATTTTAGAACAAGAACAAGCGGAATTGAATAGAAGAACAATAGTAATTGCATTAATACTCGAGGTACAGCAGAGCTCCACACCTTAATCTATGGTGTGTAGAAACTTCACCGTTGAAAATACATAAGAACAAAAGTGATTATTGGCTTCGGCCCCAGAGAGGGAACCAGAAGAACCAAGATTAGAATACAAGAGTAAAAAGGTCCTATATATAGAGAACTAGTAGTCTAGGGTTTACAAAGATGAGTAAATGACATAAAAATCCACTTCCGGGCCCACTTGGTGTGTGCTTGGGCTGAGCATTGAAGCATTTTCGTGTAGAGACTCTTCTTGGAGTTAAACGCCAGCTTTGGTGCCAGTTTGGGCGTTTAACTCCCATCCTTGTGCCAGTTCCGGCGTTTAACGCTGGGAATTCTGAGGGTGACTTTGAACGCCGGTTTGAGCCATCAAATCTTGGGCAAAGTATGGACTATCATATATTGCTGGAAAGCCCAGGATGTCTACTTTCCAACGCCATTGAGAGCGCGCTAATTGGGCTTCTATAGCTCCAGAAAATCTTCTTCGAGTGCAGGGAGGTCAGAATCCAACAACATCTGCAGTCCTTTTTAGTCTCTGAATCAGATTTTTGCTCAAGTCCCTCAATTTCAGCCAGAAAATACCTGAAATCACAGAAAAACACACAAACTCATAGTAAAGTCCAAAAAAGTGATTTTTAACTAAAAAATAATAAAAATATACTAAAAACTAACTAGATCATACTAAAAACATACTAAAAACAATGCCAAAAAGCGTATAAATTATCCGCTCATCAATGCTGTGAAGGCATGGGAAGCTCAGAAAGAACGTAGTTATACCTGTTTGTCCAATGCATCACCTAAATTGAATGACTCGGTGTTGTAGCCCAGTTAAGATTCTTAGAACCAGTCAGGACTTCTCCATACGCCTTGTCCAGATTCTGCTCTTGATGAGGTACTTCCTGAACGAAACCGAACTGTCTCCTATACCTGTCGGTAGCATGCCACTCGATACATTCAATTGACATCAACGAAACAGTAGCGGTCCACACAACTGACTGCATATAGATTTCAGCAGGAATTATGTTCGGATCCACGCGATCCACAGCATAAGCAAGTCACACAAACTGGAAAAAATAAAGGAAACTCATGATTACAACCCAGAATACCAATAACAATAACAATGCTTCATAATTTTGTCCCAGACCCCAAACCCGAAACTAAGAATTCTTTAATTAAAACACACATGGCCTTCTTGGAGTTCATCAAAGGCCTTCCTAAAGTGAGCTAGATTCAGATATCTATATCGTCGGTCACCACGCTCCCAGTTACACCACCTAATATCATATATTCAATTAGATAAACTGAATTTTAAATATAAAGATACGAGTAGATTGTAACATAATATTACCTGTTGGCTAGTGAAAAACTGTGGGGTTCCCTAGGAAGCGGCGATAGATATAGCAGTCGGATCGAAGTCCAACCGAACAGAAGTATTATAGGACCATCTATTTCCTTACAGTTATAACGAGATGCCCTGCATAACGGCCTGTAGAGGTGTGCTAGGCATGCTGATCCCCAACTATACTATCGGCAAAATCACGAAGCAAGGGTAGAAACTTCCAGTGCACACCAGCCCCAGATTTATCCCCAAACAAGATCGTCCCGATCAGCAACATAATGTGGCACTTCACATACCTCTGTATACTTATTTCATCAGTCAACTGGATGTTTTCTTTTAGATCCCGCAGCCAAGTCAGTTTTATGCAGCATCCTCTACAGTCCGACTTACGCGGTGCAACTCCAAATTGATGCAAACACTCCGCCTCCAACGCTGAGAAACTACTCATTGTCATCCTAGTAACTGAAAGACCATCCGTCGGAAGACCAAGAATTAGAGCCACATCTTCAAGAGTTACGGCACATTCACCAATTGGAAGGTGAAACGTATGTGTATCAGGGTGCCACCGTTCGATTAGAGCATTCACGAGTATTTTCTGATTTTGTACGACACCAATCTAAGATGCATGATAAAATCCAGTAACTTGTAAATGCTCCTCCACCCGATCGTTGTACCGATCCGGTGGAACTGGATGGTCACATGTCAACATTTTTAATTTCTACAAAAAACATAACAAATTATTAGTCAACTCATTAACTATTACTAACTTACTACTAGAAGGCAAGAATTTTTTAACTGCAGCTACTCATTAACAAAATCTGCACAACTAGCTCAACAACAAATATTACTTGAAACCACACATCTGTCATAAATTATTTGACTTAATTCGACTAAAACAAATAATTAGTACTCCCAAAATAAATTATTAATAACATTAACTAATACATACATATACATAGATTCATAATACATACATATACATACATTCCTAATCAAATCTCAAGAAAATTAGTAAATTAGAGATGCTGTTTATTTATTTATTTGATATGGAAAAAATTTTTCTAATACATAATATTATTATTTGTAATATTAATTATCTATTAGCTATTACTTAAGTAAAATTAAATACATATTTTTAAAGTTAAAAAATATTAATAATTATTGTCATTATCTTCTTAAATTCATTTTCTAATAACAATAATAATTAACTTCCTAACAATAACAATTACAATTAACAAAAATAAAGTAACACACTTTTAAAAATTAATACTAACCATTCGGTTTTTATTCCTATGTCCAACTACTCATAGCCACAATAATATTTAATTTCCTAACAATTATAAATAACTAAAAATTTATAAAATAATTCAAAAAAAAAAAACGTTGTATCCAAAAATTAATAACAATTCGGTTTACATTTTATAATTTATTTTCTAAATATTTTAATATTTCACTTCTTCCAAAATTCTAATAATTATAATAAGAAATATTAAACAAATTAAAAAAAACTGTTGCGTTTCTTTTAAATTGCAAGTATATATATAGCATCATTAACACACTAACAATAATAATAATTAACACACTAACAATAATAATTTTTATACAAAAATAATGAAAAAATTTAAAAAAAATTAAAAATAGTCCTAATCATTCTATGTATATTTCTAAGTTTAGATCCTAACAATGATAACAATAACTAAATTTCTAACAATAATAACTATAATTATAAAAATTAAAAAAAATTTAAACAAACTTACATAATCAGAATGACTGAGATAGTGCATAATATGAAGCTCAAGATGATCAACATCTTTAATTTTATTTCTTTTTGGCATTTTCTTATTTTCTCCACCATGCAAACCCACCAGCAACAGTGAAATGAAGAACAACAATGGAGTTTTGAGGTTGAAAGTGAAGGATCAAAATAATAACTCAGATGGTGATAGTCCTTATTGCATCCAACGAGTTGGTCTGTGGGGCACCGTTTGGGAGCTATGTTTGCGTGCCGCGTGTCCACCATGCAACAAAATGGACCGTCCATTTTTGTTGCCACAAGTTGGACCCTCCGTGTTGCACCTTATGTGTCGCACGATCCGATTTGTAACACACCTGACACCACACCCATGTGTAGCTCTCCTCCTTTCCACAATCCGGTGCAACACAACCCAGACGTCCATATAGAAATTAAAAAGTGGTTGATCAATGTTCTCTCTAAACTTAAAATTGTATTAAATTTATCTTTGAATTTAATAATGATCATTTTTGAGATATTTTTTGTAGCAAAATGCTAACGTAATATGCAGAGATTACGTTGAAAACTACATTGGACAAATAAAACGTCTTTATTTTAGTTTTGACGAACATAAATGACATTGTTTAGCGTATTTTGAAAAATTTTATCATCTTTTTTTCTAACACCAACAAATTAAAATCCTTCAAAATATCCTAAACAATGTCGTTTATGTTCTATTTAGACGTTAAAAATAAAACGGCGATATTTTATCAATTCAGCATAACTTTTAATGTGACCTCTGACTAACCACGTTATCATTCTATCACCCGAAAGTATCTCAGAAACGACCGTTATCAAGATTTTGAAAGCCGGACTGACTAGTTCGACCAGATTAACCAGAAATCGGTCATCTGGTTAGTCCAGTTAATCTCCAGAACTGTCCTACAAAAAATCGGTTAAAAAATTGGCTAAATCGATAATTAACCAATGAACCGGCCAGATTTTTTGAAGGCCCGATTTTGTAATCTGCCTTAGAAATGGCATCGCTTTGATGCAAAAAAAAAAAGATAAAATCCACTAACCCAGTCCCAATTCCCAAATGAGCCTCACAACACCTCCCTCTCTCTTCTGATCCTAATTTCCTCCAATGAGCAGAAGGAACGCCTCCATCATCCTTACCACTATCAGCGTCGGTAGTAACCACCAGCAGTTGCCACCCTCGCCACTCAAAACTTATATCATCGTCCTCGTTTGAAGTTTCTATCGTTAGTCGCCTCTGTCCTGTCGAGTATCTATTTCTGTCGACATGGACTTTAAGCCTTCTTTGCTCTCTCTGCTGCCCTGAACTCGTATCTAATTGGCCGTCTTTCTCCTCTGACAAGCATTCCTTCATTGTTTCTCGTCTTTTTTTCTTACTTTATTTTTTACGATTTTATTTTTGAGTTAATTCTTTTTGTAAGTGTTCATTTTTTATCTTGTTCATTCTTTTTCTGAGTTTTCGAAAATAATTTTGTTCATTATTGATGGAATCTTATTAATTGTATTAATTTTTGATGCAATTATATGAATTAACATAATGTTGAGGTTTCAGGTTAATTATATGATATCCATAATCTTAATGATACTTATGTCTCTAATCTTGATGTTCAGATTCATCTCCATAATCTTGATGGTATCTGTTAATTTTATTAATTATGTTCATAATATTGAGGTTCAGGTTAATTATAGATTACTTTTTAATAATTTTATTTAATATTTAATTAAATTAGTTTGACTTTCGGTTCAATTGCGATTGAACTATTAAACTATTAAACTCGTTATTTGACCGATTTATTGATCAGTTTGATTCTTGCAATCTTGACCGTTGTTAAATTTAGTAACAAAATTGAGACAATTTTAAGTTAAAAAATGATATTGAGACTCGACTGCAAGTTTACGGACCACTTTGAGTACTAACTCTAAAAGAAATGGCCCATTTAATCATAGTTATTGAAATTAAATTGATAACTAAACTAATTACACTATTGCATTTCGGGTTTATTGGTTCAATTAGTTAATAAGATTATAATTATACTATATGGACACACAAAATAGATTATTAAATCATTAACTCTTATAGAATATATACGGGTTAATGGTAAAATTAATTATTAAAAAATAGATTATACTTCAAATTTATTTTTAAAAAATTTATCGATTAAATTAATTTTTTAAAATTATAAATTAATCAAATTTATTTTTTGTTCTTTTATTAACAATTTTTATTAATAAATAATAATATAAAATATTATCTGTCAACATATGTGATACCTAATATGTCTAATTGGAGATTGATTAGATATGTTTATAAAAATATATCAATTTAGTCTCTAGGTTATATTAGAATTATGATTTATGTAATTGAAAAAAAAGATTAAATTAATATATTTTTATAAATATATATAGTTGGTATCCAATTAAATATATTATGTATTATATATGTAGTTAATTAACATTTTACATTATCAATTATTAACAAAAATGGTTAATAGAGTGAAAAAAATGTGATTATTTTATAATTTTTAAATGACTAATTTGATTGATACAATTTTTTAAAGATAAATTTAGATGACTCATTTTTCAGGAATTAATTTAACTATTAACTCAAATATATATATTAAAATTTAAAATATATATTAAAAATAAATTAAACAGCACATCTATTTAATTGAGTAAATCTTTGTTTTTGTTTTTTTTTTTACAAAAAACTTCCTTTCTTTTATTTACTTGTTTTGTTTTTAAATCTTCTTTCAAAGTTTTCCATTCCAATCTTAAAAAAAATAATTTTCACTCACAAATATAGGATTTTTTATTTAAATAAATTAAAAAATATTTATTTACTGAAATAAATAATTTAAAAATTATTACAAAAATACGTAAAATTACTTATCTCATTTACAGTGTAACACGTATATATCTCGATTACAGTGTAAACGAGATACGTGCAAGCTAATCTTATTTACACTGTAAACGAGATACCTATTGAGTTATAACATTTATAGTATAAACGAGATACGGTAAGACAAACTTCCAACAGCTATAAAAGGATGTGCAACCCTTACCATTCTCCACAAACATTTCATACTTTCTTCTCCTCCGTTTTTCTTCCAAAAAATAGGTTGTTTGTGTGTATCCCAGTTGTTGTATGAGAAACAGTGACAATGAGGTGATATTTGAGTGTGATAATTCGATACTGTTTTGCACTCGGCGCGTAAGTTTGTTGTCCGAGTTGAAGAGTCTGATATTGGGCAACCTTTGTGGTTTAAGGAGAAAAGAGATCGGAAGGGTAGGGTATAAGTTGCTAGCTCCAGTGGGTAACAATTTTTCAGTTTCGCCTGTTTCGGCTCTAAGGCAACGAGCATGTGCGACTCATGTTTGACATCCATGGGAGAATCATGGCAAAACAAGTGATGGAGCTTTCCGCCGAGGATGGTGATATTGGTGGTAGTGAATCCGTCCACTTGACCTTTATGCAGGATGACCCACCTCTCGCACCACCACCGATTTATATTGCTAGTCCAGTGGAAGACATGGACGTGGGTGATGAAGACTCTGACGAAGAGTACGTTATTACGGATAGCAACGATAGTGATTCCTCTGAAGATGATGATGAATAGGAGTTTGTACCAGAGATGCCGGCCGAGGCAGTGGTGCGCTATGTTTTGCCTCTTTCGACTCGATTTTGGGGCTATCAGATGTACCAAGTCACTATTATGCATTGGATCTGGATGCAATACATGAGAAATCTCCATTTTTTAACACCAGGGAAGACGATTACAACTTAGACGGTGGGGTGGAGTTTCGTGTCGGCCACAAATTTAAAAGCAGAGATGCAATAATACAGGGTGTGAAGAACTATAGCATTTGCAAAAGTGATGAGTACCGAATGGTCAAATCAGACTGATTAAAGTACCATGTGCATTGCCGCCTAGCTGCAACTGGATGTCCTTGGAGCCTCCGTGTGGCTCTCCAACAGAGCCTCAGATACTGGTGATGTCAAGTTTAATTGTGGCGTATTTACTCATTTATGATTGCTATATCTAGTGTAGTTTCCAACCATGAATGTATTATTTCATTAGAGAGGTCCGGAGGGTTGGTGGAGCGCATACATGTTTAGCACCCACCGTGTCCCAAGACCATCGACAGTTGGATAGCAGTCTCATCTGTAAGGTCATCCTACTATTGATACAGTCTAACCCATCCGTTAGCACCCCTGTCCTGTAAGGTGCAGTTCGGCAAAGCTATCACTTCAAATCCTCGTATAGAAAGGTCTGGATGGCGAAGCAAAAGGCAATTGCGTAGATATACAAAAATTGGGAGGAGTTAGACAACAAGGTGCCGAAGTTGCTACAAGCACTGCAAAGTTATTGTCCCGAAACGATATGTAAGCTTAGGGCCTTACCTTATTATGATGGGCGCCTTATGGTCCACGATTGTAGCATGTTCGACAACGTATTCTGGGCATTCTCATTCTGTATTGAGGCTTTCAAGCATTACAACCCATTTGTTTCTGTTGACGACACATATTTGTATGGCAGATACGGTGATGTCTTGCTTATTGTAGTGGCACAAGACGACAACAGCAATATCCTTCCTATTGCCTTTGTAATTGTGGAGTCCGAGAGTACGGAGTCATGGTCTTTCTTCCTAACTAATCTAAGACGACATGTCACCCCACAGGATGGCCTATTGATTATTTCTGATAGATCTCAGGCGGTCAAGGCTGCACTGAAGGCTGATGATAGTGGATAGTAACCTCCTAGTAGGGTGTTCAATGCTTATTGTGTAAGACACATGGCCGCAAACTTCATGCCTCGTTTCCAGTCCACCGAGGGCAAGCAATACCTCATAAACACTGCTTATAGTCCAAGCAAGGCTAAGTACGAGTGGTACATAGATGCCTTGAGAGGTTTGTCGCGAAAGATGGCGGACTGGGCTAGTAGATTCAACCAAAAAAAATATGGCTACAATACTACGACAGCGGTCACCGGTTTGGTCACATGACAACAAATTCGTCGGAGTACATAAATGCATAGCTAAAGGGTACACGGTACTTGCCAATTTCTCCCATCGTGCGCATCACGTACAAGAGGCTGCAAAAGTTGTTCGTCATGAAGGATAGGGATGCACAGGCACAGCTAGCGGCTGGAAATTGCTTCTTCCAAAAGCTGATGGCAGCTGTTGAAAAGAACAGAAAGGGTATCTCGAAGATGCGTGTTACTCATTGCGACAGATAGTTTCAGTGTTTGTCTATCGTGCCTCAGGGTGCAGCAGAGCACAACGAATGGTATGTCCATGCAAGTACCGTCGAACCTCAAGATAGCCCACGACACTTCTCAAAGTTTGCAAGCAGTGGCAGCCACCAGAGATGGACCAGGTTGTTCGAATTGTCCGTCATTAGGTAACCCCCAATTAGTAACAAGATATAGCACCTCGCATACTGTCGGAGTGTCTCTAGATCATCCGTCCGAGGCATATGGTGGACATGGTCCTGCAGCCATGTGAGCTTTAGCGAGAATTACTCCTTCCTCTGCACCTCCTGTTGTGCAACCACCGAAGGCCTGACACCGAGTAGTCGCTCCACTAACTCCAATGTCTCCGTGCCTTACCATATGTAGAAATCATGGAAGCACCCTCCACTAGCTCCCCGTGCATGTATAGTCCAAGGTGGTATGCCATGTCCTATAGAGTGATAGTGGCATCACCCCATAGCAGGTGCAACGTGTGGGTCTTCGAACGTCAACGCTCCACAAATGTCGTGATCAAGGAGTTGTCAAAAATGAAGTCCTTGAGAGACACCGTGTTGCCGAAGGCAGTCTCACTCAAATACAGGAGGATGGCGTCCGGTGGTCGAAGCATGTGACTCACTCGCCTAGGCAGAAGTAAGCGAGAAGTCTGACACAAAATAAATTATCACAATTATTAAAAATTTGTATACGTGCGTCGACATAACAAACTTACTTAACTATTATATACATTTATTTAACAGAAATTTACACGTATGTACTAACTGAATTTATGTCAATAAAACTTTTTACGTTAATATTTACTTAGTTAATTAATAAACATTTCCTCATACGTTACTTAAAATAAAAACATTCCCTAAAGCAATTAATAATCAGGTAAAGTATACTTTTTGTTCCTGAAATTTGACAAAAGTTTCAAAAATACCCATAAGTTTTATTTTTTTTCAATTTTATCCCAAAAATTTTCGATTTGCATCAAATATACCTCTGACGGCTAGTTTTTCAAGAAATTTAAGACCAATTCAACAACAATTTCATAAGAACAACCCTCAATACAAGCAAATCAAGCATAATTTTTATGTATTATTGTTAGATTGGTTTTAATTTTTTTGAAAATTTAGCCCTCGAGAATATATTTGATGCAAATCGAAAACTTTTGAGACAAAATTGAAACAAAATAAAATTTAGGAATATTTTTAAAATTTTTACCAAATTTCAGGAACAAAAAGTATACTTTATCCTTAATACTCTAATTATCAAACTTTAATTTAATAATTTAATTTAGATAAATACAAAATTACATAAGAGTTCCCTTAAATTAAAAAATAACTTTTACTTGAATAATTAATAACTAAATTAATAAATTAAAGAACGTGTGACTAATAAATCAATTAACTTCAACGGTTGAAAAACATTGACTCAAGTATTTATATCTGAATTAATAATTATGTAGTTAAAAACTTAATTACAAAAAAATGAGAACCACATTCATAGAATTATACTCTATCAGTGATCTGTTGCTAAGATATAAATTGTATTCTAGTTCTTGGCGAGTATCCTAACCATGTTTATACATATATGGGATAACATAAACGTTAAGATAAGAAAACTAACCACAAAATCGGCTGTCCCAGCGTAGTGCCATGTTGCATTCAATCTATTAATGTTCGAATCACATGTATCTGTGTGCGTCATTTTTGTCTTACTCAATAATATGGTCAGAAACAGATAGAAGAGATGAGAAAGTGGTGGAAAGGTTGGAAATGGGATACAGAAAGTCGTTGTAAACGACATCTATATATAGGCATTACCTACTATAAACGAGATATACACATGTCACGTGCACTGTCTTATTTTGTTTACACTATAAACAAGATAAATAATTTTACGTATTTTCATAATAATTTTTAAAATTATTTATTTCAATAAATAAAAGATTTTTTTAATTTATTTAAATAAAAAATTCCACAAATAAACATATGTTTAATCTACATAAAAAAAACAATAAATCAAAGCAGAAATTTAATTATCAATCTTAAAATCTAAGAACATAACGTTGTAAAAAATTAGCAAGTTAAAAATTATTCTTAAGTGTCTCAACATGAAAAACTTTTCAAATATAGATGGTAGATTAATAAGATGGAAAAGAAAAAAAAATGCTAATTGGAAGAGAACAAGGAAAAAATGGTATTTTTATTTAGAACTTGACAATATGTTTCAATATTATTTAATTAATAATCTCTCATTATTGAATTAAATGATTAATGTTAATTGTAATTTTAGTATTTTGTGGTATGACTCAAAGTTTTCTTTAAATATTATGCATCTAATAATTTATGAACCCATCAATAAGAATAATCATTTTTCACAACTGTTATATGAGTGGTAATCTAAAAAATAAATGTAATAATCACTATAAGAAACATCGTTAAAATTGACGGTCAAATCGACGGCTAAGTCGTCGATAATATTAAATTTTAATGACAAAATGGACGGCGGATGTGGTCACTATTAAACTTGTCAATTTTCCAAAATTCTAATAAAATCAATGGCTTGCCTTGCCAATTGATAATAATGTAATAAAATCGACAGCATTTTTGTCTATAATATGAGTTTGAAATTTTCACATTCTTACTAAAATCGACAACGTTGCCGTCGATATTATTATATAAAATCGATGCCACTTCTGTCGATATTTGATTCAATTAAATCGACAAGAGTTTCATCTATAATATGCTTAATAAATCGACAAGATTGCGTCGATATTTGATTCAATAAAATCGACAATATTGCCGTCGATATTTGATTCAATAAAATCGACACAGTTGCCGTCGATTTATTAATTTAGATACCGATAAATTCTTTGTCTATATTTTGAATTTAAAAAGCGACAATTTTTTCGTCGATCGTAATAGTTATATGTTTTAATTATTTTTTTATTTGAAAAAATAGTAAACAATTAGCAAATAAACTTTTAAATATATAAATAAAATTTATACAGAATATTAGATAACAAGATAAATAAATTTTTAAATATAAAAATAAAATTTATACTAAATATAGAGAATGAGTCTATAAACTTATCAAAAACATAGAGTTATATTCGTTTAAATTGTAATCCACTAATAATACAAAATATTCAAAGTAAAATAATTAAATAACCTAACCGAGTGCTTCCAATCCATAATCTCTTCCAAATCCACTCATCTTGTAGCCTCCAAAAGGGTAATCAACATCAAAGGCAAAGAAGCAGTTGTAATAAAATGTTTTTCAAATCGAAAGTAGCTCAACAGGCAACAATTTAATTTGTAACCTGAAGCTTTGTTATAAAAAGCAGAAAGCTTGAATCAGCATTTTCCTCTTTGCTAGATTCCACGCTCATATCTGTTTAGACATGAAAAAAATGGGTCAATAATAGAAAGATGAATTCTTGATATACCAAAATTTGTATCATCAATTAATATTTCATATAAATATGATAGAAATTAACAAATTATCACTTTTCTCATGATGAATTATAGAAGTAAGAATTGATTTTGGGGGCCAGCAATTAAACAAATTAAAATTACAAAAATTAGATTTACTCTTACCTCTCCAAAATAGATGCTAGGCATCCCCAATAAATTTCCAAACAAGCATTGCATTCATAATTCCATTAACATTTTGTTCACATAAAAACCACTCATTTCCCTTCAACTTAAGTACTTCAATATATATATAAAAGAAGGGAAGGCAAAATCCTAAGCTTTAGTGGCAGAAATTGGAAATACAAGGAGCAGTACCCTGTTAATATGTTCTATGTAAGAGATAGTGCAATGCAACAAAACCAAGAGATAAAAATAAAAAAATTGCGAAGAAAATATGGACTAAAACCAGCCAAAATATCATGAAGCAATTATGAATATTAATAAAGAAACCATGACAGGTCCAAATATCTCATCTTGTGATATTAGCATGTCCTCCTGAAATGGATTGTGTGAAGCAATTATGAATATTAATAAAGAAGGTCAGTTTTCATGTTTCTTGAAGAGTTGAAAATGCACTTTAACATTAGAGAAAATTGTAGGCTCAATGTAGTAGCCCTTGTTTCCAAATTCTTTTTCCCAGTTAAAAGGGTAGCTCCTTCTTTCTTTCCAAGCTCAATATAGGACAGAATTTTCTCAAACTGTGCCTTACTAGTCTGCAGTTTAAAATAATAAAAAAATCATATACAGAGAAGAGTTATTATTATCTAAAAGCTTATTCTCAAATTATAATGTAAACATAATTATGTTACCTGTGATCCTTGCTGAATTTTAGGGTCAAATGGATCTCCTACTACCCATGTTTTTGCCTTCTCCACGACCTTCTTCTCAAATTCATCATAAATTCCTTCTTGAACATAAACTCTGGAAAATGCAACACATATTTCTCCCTGAAAATTATAAACAGTTACTAGGGACGACCGAGATACCTTGAAAAACAAGAAAAAGGATTTCAGGGTTGACTTGGAATGAAAGGAATGAAATCTTGTTGTGTAGGATACCAAAGAGAGCAAGGTCAACAGTTTTGTCAACATCAGCATCATCAAAGATCAAGACTGGGGACTTGCCACCTAATTCAAGTGAAACTGGTTTCAAATTGCTCATGGTTGCCGCCATCATTACCTTCCGGCCAGTCTCCGTCGAACCAGTAAAACTGACCTATAACATAACATAATCAAATCAAACCTTAGTACTAGTAGAGCCATAGATGGAAATTATCGCATCCACGTCCATATTAGGTAGTTGATTGAAGCATATAATGAAATAAGCTTCCTTTGTATTTTTGCATTGGATACTTTCCCTTTATGCATAATAAATGACACAACAAACAACAGAGTCATATGAAAATGATTTTTCCAAACACACTTCTCTTCTTCTTCATTCTGTTATCCAATTAGCTAGAAATATAATATATATATATATATATATATATATATATATATATATATATATATATATATATATATATATACATAATAAATGAAATTAAAGTATTATATAATAAATTTTTATTATATATATATTATAAGCAAAAGGTGTACTAGCAGGAACAAATATTATAGAACATATTAGTAGAGGAGATATAGAAATAACAGAAATTATATATATTAATGAAAAATTAAAGTAATTAATTACCTCTTAGGAAGTTAAAGATGATATAGAAGATACCACCATTGAGGGCAATCAAGTTGATGAGAAGCTCAACGCAGATCCCAAAGAACGCTAATGGCTTGCCACAAACTGCAAGAGCTTCTGGGCCAAGATAGAGATGAATATAAGCCACCAATCACAATAGATATAAGCTTCGAATTCAGATATATAAGAATTCAGATAATTCAGATAATTCTTGACAAAGTCTAATAGATATATAAGAAAAGAAACTATATAATTCATGGTAAAATGACAGATAAAGAGGGCCAAAAATCAATTGTCATTTTGACCAATCAAAGGTTGTTTCATATCACACCAATCACAATCTATATAACAAGCTAAGAAGATCACTCCCCGTTATTAGTGCATAGTCAAAACAGTACCTGCAGATGAGATAAAATAATGATAACAATAATAGTTTTAGAAGAAAAAAAATAAACTCTAGTAGATTGGTTTTGCATTTTCTTGTTGTTGCTGTGATTATGGAGAATTATGATCATTGTTCTTTATTTCTAGACCCTTCACAAACACTGCCTCATGTCTCAAATTGTAATTCTCTTCATCATCAATTTGGTGATGAGTTTCATTCATGGCTGGCACCGGTCGAAACGGTGGCCGGAGACAGAGCTGCTAGTGCTTCCAAGAGCCACAGTCAGGCCGAGAAGCGGCGTAGGGACCGGATCAATGCACAGCTTACAAGTCTAAGGAAACTAATTCCAAAATCTGATAAGGTACAACAGCTTATTTTAATTTTAATGTGTCTTAAATACTATATAAACTATAAGGTATTGTCATTTGAAACAGGGCATAGTTAGTTTCAATAATACCATGAAAAATATAAACATCAGCTTGTTTACACATCCTCACTGAGCAATGAACCTATTTGAAGTGGCTGGGGGGGGGGGGGGGGGGAGAGGGGGGGAGGTTATAGACACCTTTCCATACTTTGTGTCCGGAGTACTTCACTTAATTTCCTCTGCAGTATTGGGCTTTGGTGGTATTTATCATGCACTTCTGGGATCATGGCAAGGTCTTGTTTACACAACAAAACAACACTCATGAATGAAATTCCAATGAAGAGAGATTCACACATTGTCACAATGAATGAGTATCTTGCTGCTTTTGGTTGTGAACAGTTGAACACTTGAACACTTCAAATTCAATTCATACAACCAATAAAATCAACAATCAAGTGAAACAAATTTAAGAAAATTTACTACTATATGCATAAAATGCTTCTAAATTATGGATAATAATTACATCAAACATAAACTAATGGATTTCATTTTATATATAACTCACCTTATGGCAGCGCTTATTCCAAGTAGCAGCATCAAGTACCAACCCTGAATATTGATGCTAAAACACAAAAGCATCTTAGTTATGAAACTCAAGAGAAAATAAAAGAGCTGAAAATAATTGTTTAAAGGATCTAACAAATATCATATTTCACAAATGCTAAAATGTTAGCCTCAATTATAATTTTTCAAGAATTTATTTATTACTTTTAACTTTTTTGATTGTTCAATCAAATTGTGACTCTTAGTGCTTGTTTGGGTGAGCTTTTAAGAAAAGATCTTTTTTTGAATTATCTTTTTTTAAAAGATCTTATAGAGAAGTAAAAGTAATTTTTTGTTTGGATATCTCATATAAAAAGGTCTTTTTATCTATCAATTATGTTTGGGTATAACAATATAAAAGTACTTTTTTGTTTATTTATTACATGAAAAACATTTTTTTTAAGGAAAAAAGATCTTTTAAAAAAAGATGTAAATTACAGCTTCTCAAAAAAGATATTTTTTTTTATTTTACTAGTGCTTTTACTTTTACTACTAGAAATTTGCCAAACACGTTAAAAAATAAAAAAAGATCTTTTTTCATTAAAAAAAGATCTTTTTTTTTTTACAAAATAATGGCGCCCAAACATACACTTATAATAGCAAATAAAAGGGCTTCAGGAGGGAAAATAAGTAAAAAAGAAAACAAAACATGATACATATAAGAATAAACAAAATTCAATGTGAATAGAAAAAAAAATATATAAAATAATGGAAATTTTGATAATGGGAATATTGAACAGAGGATAATCAGAGAGATTGAAGACACCGATAAAATGAGCAGATCGAAATTTTGTATTAACTGTAATTGTAATTGTAATTATGTATCATGCATCTCATGCTTAACTTATTTAAACCAAGCAATAAATAAAGCATATTTTATCAATCATGATGATGTTTTCATCAGCAGCAGCTCCTTCCAGTTATCGAAACTCTAATTCAATTCCAGCAGTAGTGAAGAGAAAGCGAAGTCAACCAAAAATACCAGACAAAAAATTAAAGAATAATTAGCTTGAAATCTATTATTATATATGTGAATTGATGAATTGAAGCATGCAAATCCAGAGGCAGAAGTAATAGCTCTATCGCCAAACTCGCTCATGGCGAAGAATCATTTCGTGTGCGAGATATGCAAGAAAGGAGGGACCAGAACCTGCAGTTGCACCGGTGAGGCACAACCTGCCGTGGAAGCTTCGGGTTGAACGAGGGAGAAGGAGGTGGTGGTTGTGGGCACGGGTTGAACGAGGGAATTTGGGAGAGTTTGGGTTTCTGAACTTTGGACGCGGGAGTGGACGCGGGAAGATGTGTTTTTAGTGATAAAAATCAACGGCATCTTTGTCGATTTTAATTAAAAAAATAACACATATAGCGTCTATTTTATAGATTGAATTTACACTGCCCATTCCATTTTAGAAAGCAATCTAAACCGTTCAAATTTATCGACAGTAATGTTGTCGATATTTTAAATAATAAAATAGACGTCATATTCGTCGATTTTAATTTAAAAAAATAACACATATAGCGTCTATTTTATAGATTAAATTTACACCGTTCATCCCATTTTAGAAAGTAATCTAGACCGTTCAAAATTATCGACGGTAATGTTATCAATATTTTAAATAATAAAACAGACGCCATATTCGTCGATTTTATTTTCGACTTCTAGTGCGTCTATAATATGACGATAATAGGGAAAAAAAATTAATGCATCATAAAAATATCGACGACCAGGCTGTCGATTTTAATATTTTATTTTTAATTATTTTTTAGTAATATGGACAGCAAGTCGTTGAAAATTATCGACAGTAAAAATAGCCGTCGATTTTTGGCGTCGAAAAAAACGCTTTTCCTTGTAGAGAATTAAATGATTGTATATAATAACTTACATTTTACACAATGATACATGAGCAATGAAAAAATTTGTTAGGAGAGTTATAATTGTGAATTAGTGAAGGCAGATAACAAACTCATAGGAAAATAAGGACACAAGCTTGGAATGGAAGATATCAAATAGACAGAGTAAACTAGTCAAGGGTGCTGTGGATTGTGCATTGTGATGAGTCGTCTATCTCTTTTTGAAATTTCTCTTCTCTCTTTGTTTAAATCTTCTTTTCTTAACTCAGTAACTTATCTCGTGTAGGTGCCAATGAGTTATAACACAATTGGCATAGTCTCTTCATACTCATCTAAGAAGTTGCGAATTCGAATTTTGTAAGACCCAAAACTTTTGAAAAGTCTTATTATGATCAAGTCTCAAATCATATAGTTATTTATAGCCTTAATTTCAGAAATTATTTTATTAAAGATAATTAAGGCAAGTTTTGATTTATTGAATTTGAGATGAGTTATGATTATTATCCAATTTTATAATTATTGAATTATTTTCTATATTTAGATTATAAATTTGGCAGTCATGAAATAATAGGGATTTTACATGATTTGGATTAGATAAGTAATATTTCAAATATTACTGTTGTTATTTTGGAAAATAGAGAAATTAATTATATTATTTCTAATTTTTAGATTTTGGCATTTTATTGAAAATAACTTGTAAAATTGATGAGCAAATAGTATTTTTTTATACACTATTATTGTTGAATTAGAATTTATTTCTAATTACTATATTTTTCGCAATTTCATTTGAAATTACTAAAATGCCCCTAACCCTAATTTTTTTTTAAAAAAAAAGAAAACCGTAGCCCCTCAAACCCATGCAGCCGCAGCTGCTGCCCTTCTCCTTTACCCTCATCATCACTTACCCACAAGCAAACCTAACGCAGACACAACTGAAACCCATAGCAGCGCCAAATCAAAGATGGGGAAATAGGGAAATAGGGCCGCGGGAGAAGGGAGGAGGAGAGGAAGGAGATTCGCGCCGGCGTGCTGGGCTCCACCGCCGCCGTCGCGTCATCGCTGTCACTGAAGCTTCGCGCCGCTGTCCAACCGCCGTGCCTCGCTGTCAGTTGCTGCTCATCCTCATCGCGAACAAAGGGAAGCGCGAGACCGAGAGGGAGAGAGAAAGCGTGGAGTCGGCGTCGTGCGGAGAGGGACTCGCCGCTCCTTCCCACCGCCGTCGAGCTGCCATTGACGTGTGTCACCGCGGCTGAGGGTGTCGCCACCACCAAACCCGGGCCGCACGCGAGAGGAAGAAGAGCGATGAGGCAGAACGCGTCCTCGCCGGAGCTCTTGAGCGCCGCCGTCGTTCGTGCCTGCTCCCGCCGCCAAATCTGCTCTCACTTCTGGGTTCTGGAATCTGACCCGGACGCCGCTGCCACCATTCGAGCTCGCTGCTGCTGATGATGGTAAGCCCAAACCGCCGCCAGCAAAAGGGGTTCAGGCCGCCGCAGGTGTCGCTGCCGGAGAAGGGAGCTGCATCTCTGTGATTCCGACCGCCAGGAGTGGTTTTGTGACGTTAGGGACCGCCGCCGGAGCTTCTGCCTACTGCTGCCGACACCGGAAAAGGTTGCCGGTAAGGGTTTTAATTGTGATTTCTGTCCTTTTTGAATTCCGGGAATACTATAGTTGCCGCGTGTTGATGTTGTGATCGGAATTTGTCACCGCAGCCGCTCGAGGTGGCTGTCGGGCTGCTGCCGAGCTGGCCCGGAGACCGCCGCTGTTTCGGTTCAACCGTTCCTCCTTCGGTTCGGTAAGCGATTTGATTTGAAAGCCCTTTAGCTACTATTCTGTTATTTTACGCTGAGGTTTGTGGTGTTAATTGCTATAAGATTGAGTTCGATTGTTGTATGTTGCGATTAGAGTTGTTGAGACTGTTGCGAAAGTGGCTTGGAGCTGAGGTTTTGGTTACCGTCAGTTTGGTTTGAGGCGGAAAGGACTTGATGAGGCATTTTGGTTATGGAATTGCGTTTTGAGGTAGGGGCGCTTTCCAAAAACTATGTTTTGTGTATTGAAATTATTACATATGGATACTGATGTGAGATATTGTGTATTTGGTGATTGTATCTGCCTTATGTATTATTTGATTGACTTGAATGATTATGGATGTTGGTTTGGCTAAGTTGTTGTGCGGCTTTGTGAAATATAATGTTTTGAAGTTGATTCTTTAAAGATTTGAAATCTGAGTTTAAACCATTGAGGATTGGTTTGAATTGAGTCAATTATTTCAATGATGTGAAAAGTCGAATGCACTTTTGAATTCAGCCTGGTTTATTTTAATTGATTTGGTTTTGGACAAATGATTTGTTATTGAACCGTTTCTTTAAAGCTTTGGAAATGAGTTATATCGATTGATATTGAGTTGATTTTGAAATGGTATCCTTGAGATACGCCACTGAGGCGATTGTTGGATTTAGCTTGCTTTAAATTGATTTCTGGTTTTGAGCTGTTGAAAAGGAATGAGAAATGGTTTAGTTGGGACCCGAACTGGGTGGCAAAAGTCCAAGTTTTAGGGGAGGTGCTGCCGAAATTTCTACAAAATCCTAGCCTTGTTTGAAAAGTTATTTGAAAAGGGTTGGATTTGAGAAGTTGTATTATTTGATTTATTAAGAGAATATTGATGTTTTCAAGCTTAATTTATTTAGTGAACTTTATGCCTTGAGTTCGACTTATTTAGAAATGAACTATTTTTACCGTTTGAATCACTGAAGGAAAGAATGATGCTCTAGTATTGATTTCAATATAAAAAGGAGCTTTTAGTGATTTCAAAGGAATCTAGACTTTTGATTGAGTAATTAAGTTTGAGGCATTTTGGAAGAGTTAAAAAAAATGGGTTCCAAAAAGAAACCTGAAAGTGGTTTGATTCAAATGAACCGGTTCCGTTTCAAATGAGTTGATTTTTGGACCGGGTTGGAACTTGCGATTTTGTATGGCGGTTTTATAGTAAATTCAGTTTTATTTACTTGAACCGAGAATCTATGATTTTAAGAGTTTCAATGAATTTTAAGGAATTGATATAGGTTGACCTTCCCTAGAGACTTGGGACTCTGCCGAGAAACTTTTGTTATAAAATTCCATTGTTGGATGGGTGATTTTGAATGCTTTGAAATAAATCCTTAACTTGCCATGGTTTGAAAGTTTGGAAAGAGAATGCCGAGAGTGGCTCTGTTTTAAAAGGGGAACTCACTTTGAGTAAATTTGGCTTATGAGCCTGAGATGATTTGAGAAACGAGATTTCTAAAGCCAAGGCTGAAAAGAGTTGAAACTTGATTGCAAAGTGAAATGAATAGAGAAAATGATTTATGGCTTAAATGCCGATTTCATGAATTTGATGATTTTGAATGTTGAAGTGCTATTTTTTTTTTGTGAGCCAGAATGGCTGTGTATGATTATGAATATTGGCTGGTTCTGGATTGAACCGTGAGCCGGAATGGCTGTGTATGCTATGAATATTGGCTGGTTCTGGACTGAACCGTGAGCCGGATGGTTGAGATGGATGTTGATCCACGGATGAGAATGAATGCATGTATATGCTGAATTATTGATAATTGTGATTTGCACTTCCACTATCTGAGATACAAGTTTCCCTGGGTAGTAGCAGTGGCTAGCCACCACGTGCTCCAGGTTGAGACTTGATACTCTGTTGACCCTATGTCGTAAGTGTGGCCGGGCACTGTGAAAGTCCCGGATGAGCTCGCCCCCGAAATATTCACCAGTGAGGGTGATGGATATGGATCATGTTTATGATCAAGTTTATGATGAGTATAACTAGAGTTGGGGATGCGCGACAGAGGGACAGTCCAATGGTTAGCTACCAAGACTTGTCGGGTTGGCTCTATAACCGACAGATGATATCATCAGCCACTAGGGACAGGCATGCATCATATGCATCTATATGACATTGTTTGGGTATGCATATTGTACTTGGTTTGCCTATGTGATTAACTGCTAATTGTTCTACTTGCAATAACTGTTTGTTTGTGTTTGCATCTTCCTACTTGTGTTTGCATCTGGAACTCTGTTGGATTGTGGTGGATTGGTTGTGGTTGGATTGTTTGGGCCTAGGGCCGTGGTTGAATGAGATGGACCGATGGTTGATTTCGGTTTTGTGGTTCTGGTTTGAAATAAGATATGAAAGGTTATTTTGGTTCAGTATAGATAAACCTTTTTGAAATGCTTTGATGTTTTGAGAATTGAACAGTTCCTCTTTCAGAAACTATTTCTGACTTTACTTTTATTGTAAACTGTTGTTTTTGAAAAGAGGCATAAGATGGTTATTAATCACTGGTACGATTTATCTTCATGTATCTTATTACAGTAATTCCCAAAAACCCTCTACTGAGAACCCTTTCGAGGATGATGTTCTCACCCCCTACATTTTTCCCCTTTCAGGATTTGGGCGCAGAAGTTATGAAGAGTTTAATTATTTGTTATTGAGATGCTCTGTATTGCTTTACATTATTATTTTTGTACCCTCGCCTTTATCTTGATATATTTTGTGAGAGGGATAGGAATTGTACTGGATAATGTTTGTAATATTATTTATATATATGTATGTATATATATATGGATGTACTCTTTATGAGTTTCTGTAAGTTGTATGGTATGTATGGACGTACGCTGTATGGCAAAAGTATTTTTGGGAATGGTATTGCGGTTTAAAGTTTTTAAACAGGCTCATATTTTAGTATTAAATAGTATAAGTGTCGTCGTAATATCCGAGCTATCAGAGTTGCGCAGTCGGAAGCGTGAGCTTTAGTAGTTAGGGTGTTACATTATGGTATCAGAGCAGTCCTTCCTGTAGAGCCTGAGGAATGGACCGAATATGCTTCAGTTGCATACTCTAAGCGTTTGTCATGTATTAGGTCTTGTCGAATGACGAGAATTAGAGCTTTATGCACATGACGGTCTATTGATTAACGATGTTAGTCTTGCATTGCATAATTCTTGGTATTAAGTTTGGCCGGCTTAATACTAGTGAATTTTGTATATAAAAGCACTAATGAGTTATCATAGATGAAATCCGAGTTTTGAGTTAAGCGAATCGCGGGTTCTGGGAACGTTGAAAACTTTTCTCGAGGCTGCTCAGTTATGTGTCTTGAATTCTGTTCGAGTCGACCTATTCTTTCGTATCCTAACTTGAAGTTCTTGGTTACTAATCCTTTTGAAAAGTAGCTTGATTTTTCAACTTTATTCCTCCATTCATATGCATTCCTGTTTGAACTTAATTGCATATGCTTGTTTGGAATCCTTGTTGCATCTATCTTCCTCGGTTTGAGTTCTTCTTGATTCACGTATTCTTTGATATAGCTTTGAAATTGTCATGATGCGCTGTGCCTTTTAACTCTGAGATTCTGAGTCCATTATTAGAGAAATTATTGATTCAGTTTTTCTCTTATTTGACAGTGAGTACAGCCAATTGAGATTTTATAAAAATTGCTGTTGATCAGATATATATTTATCTATGTATAAAACTTTGAGATTTCTTATACAGTTTGACAACTATTTATTCCTACCCCGCCTGTGCTTTTACTGGTTTACGGAACTACATTTACTTTAAAATACAATTTGACTTTCTAGTAATTTACTACGGTTCCAACGCACATCTTCATTTGATTAGGTATTTGCATATTTTTCAAAATTTTGGAAAGGAAAGCTTTTTCACTTTTATCCCAGTTGAGTCTCATTTGATAAGCTTTACTTAACTTATTTTGAATTGAGTTTGATTTAGCATGCTATATGATTTATGCCATTGTTGTTCTTTTGAGAGTGTTGGACTCATAGCTTTCTTCCTATGAACGGACTAAATTCTCTACTAAACCTTCCTTCTATATGAATATCATACTTGACGTTATTTTTAACTAATCTTTTACAATTTATGAACATTACCATTGATCTTGGTTTTTCCAATCTTGTGAATCTCATTCTTATGTGAGTTAGTTTGATTCGTTTCAAAATAGTGCATCATTTATATATCCTCTCATTATCTTTACAAAAGTTTTTAGTCAAAGATTTATCCTTGAGAAATTACTAATGATTGAGTTGTCTTTTCCTACGACTTTTCTTTTGGGTCAATTGGAAGCTTGTTGGATGTTTCACGACTAGTGAATCTTGTTTGAACTACCTTGATTTAAAACCCTCTCTTGCATGGCTTGACTCTTTTTAAGTACATCCTAATTTTCTTGAATATCCTTCTGAGATGGTGATTTCAAGTATACTTTGGATTCTTGTTTCGGACTTTTTGAACTTTTAAATTCTCTTTGAAAAGGTTCTAAACTGAATTTATTTTTCTGTTGCTTGATTGAAATTGAAGCCATTGTTCAATTTTGACAAAGATGATTTAAAGTTGACATGTGCTATTTTAAATGAAGTTTTGAGAAGCTTCCTTGGTTAGTGGAAACATGTCCGTTTGTAACACACTACTTGTTTCCTTTACCAGATTGTAAGCGAATTTTTACCTCGGAATTTCTTTTCTAAAAAGAGTTTAACTCCTCTTTTGTCTTTGCTATAAATGTTATACACGCTTGTTTGAATATGGACTTTGATGATTTTTGAACAAGCATTTGATTCTTCTTCCGAGTTTTATGAATTGCTTTTGGTTAAGTTGTGCTTCTAATTACCTTTCTAAAATATCTGGGAAAATATTTTAGCTCTTAGCCAAACTGGTGTGCATTTTGTTTTTAAAATTTTGCATGATCTGCTTTAACCTAAAATTGTATTACAGCAAAGCCACGTTATTGCTTTTGTTATTCTCTTGGAGAATGTTTGTTACTTAACTTTTCTTCTAAATTGCCAAGTGATTTTTTTTGCAAGTTTTCGATTCTTTTGTGAACAATGCATTCGGAAGTATTTTAATCATGCTCTTGAGTTCTGTGAGCTTTGTCTTGGGTTTAAAATCGTCTCTTCTGCAAACCTCATGCTTCTTCGGCTCAGCTTGAAATTGTTTCAAACTGATGCACTGATTTTTCTGCTTATTGGTCTTATTGAATTTCTTTGATCCAAGGGTCATCTTTGAGGTTGTCAGTTGATTTATTTCTAGCAAACTTCATTTGCTTGATCATCCTTGTTGTTTGGGATTGGATACATTCCCTCGGATCTATGAGTACTATCCTTGACATTTGACTCTCCTTTCTAAATCTTGTATCCTTCTGAGTAAACTCGAGAATTATTTTGATATCACGTGTGACTTGTAGACGTAGTAACGCGATGCGTTAGTTCTTTAGGACGTGATATATGTATACGGAAGGTGAAGCGGTAGGTGTGCAACATTGAGTTGTGGGTGATTTATTTCTTGCGAGCGGGTTTGCGATCGTTAGGCTTATGATCGGCCATGAGATTGTAAAGTGCCTGATGAAGTTAGAAGGTTAAGGCTTCGAGGTTGAGGTGAGATTAGTGTGCAGATGTTGAGCACGTCGTTGTAATCTCATCCTGTTTTATAACCTTCAATGCCTTGCCTTACTATCACATGTTTGACCCATGTCACCTTTTTGCATTGAGCCTACCTTGTAATGTTTGCTTTGCACTCACACTTCTACCTTTGCATCCTTACGCATATGACAATCAAAGTATTTGAAAACCGTATATATGTTTATATGTTGAGACATTTTTGCTTATTTCTTAAATGTGTTCAAGAATGAACTGTTATGAAATTTCCTTCGTTTTGTATCAATTTTCGAGGGCAAAAATTTTTATAAGGTAGGTAGAATGTAAGACCCAAAACTTTTGAAAAGTCTTATTATGATCAAGTCTCAAATCATATAGTTATTTGTAGCCTTAATTTCAGAAATTATTTTATTAAAGATAATTAAGGCAAGTTTTGATTTATTGAATTTGAGATGAGTTATGATTATTATCCAATTTTATAATTATTGAATTATTTTCTATATTTAGATTATAAATTTGGCAGTCATGAAATAATAGGGATTTTACATGATTTGGATTAGATAAGTAATATTTCAAATATTACTGTTGTTATTTTGGAAAATAGAGAAATTAATTATATTATTTCTAATTTTTAGATTTGGGCATTTTATTGAAAATAACTTGTAAAATTGATGAGCAAATAGTATTTTTTTATACACTATTATTGTTGAATTAGAATTTATTTCTAATTACTATATTTTTCGCAATTTCATTTGAAATTACTAAAATGCCACTAACCCTAATTTTTTTTTAAAAAAAGAAAACCATAGCCCCTCAAACCCATGCAGCCGCAGCTGCTGCCCTTCTCCTTTACCATCATCATCACTCACCCACAAGCAAAACTAACGCAGACACAACTGAAACCCATAGCAGCGCCAAATCAAAGATGGAGAAATAGGGAAATAGGGCCGCGGGAGAAGGGAGGAGGGGAGGAAGGAGATTCGCGCCAGCGTGCTGGGCTCCACCGCCACCGTCGCGTCGTCGCTGTCACTGAAGCTTCGCGCTGCTGTCCAACCGCCGTGCCTCGCCGACAGTTGCTGCTCATCCTCATCGCGAACAGAGGGAAGCGCGAGACCGATTGGGAGAGAGAAAGCGTGGAGTCGGCGTCGCGCGGAGAGGTACTTGCCGCTCCTTCCCACCGCCGTCGAGCTGCCATTGACGTGTGTCACCGCGGCTGAGGGTGTCGCCACCACCAAACCCGGGCCGCACGCAAGAGGAAGAAGAGCGATGAGGCAGAACGCGTCCTCGCCGGAGCTCTTGAGCGCCGCCGTCGTTCGTGCCTCCTCCCGCCGCCAAATCTGCTCCCACTTCTGGGTTCTGGAATCTGACCCGGACGCCGCTGCCACCATTCGAGCTCGCTGCTGCTGATGATGGTAAGCCCAAACCGCCGCCAGCAAAAGGGGTTCATGCCGCCGCAGGTGTCGCTGCCGGAGAAGGGAGCTGCATCTCTGTGATTCCGATCGCCAGGAGTGGTTTTGTGACGTTAGGGACCGCCGCCGGAGCGTCTGCCTACTGCTGCCGTCGCCGAAAAAGGTTGCCGGTAAGGGTTTTAATTGTGATTTCTGTCCTTTTTGAATTCCGGGAATACTATAGTTGCCGCGTGTTGATGTTGTGATCGGAATTTGTCGCCGCACCCCCTCGAGGTGGCTGTCGGGCTGCTGCCGAGCTGGCCCGGAGACCGCCGCTGTTTCGGTTCAACCGTTCCTCCTTCGGTTCGGTAAGCGATTTGATTTGAAAGCCCTTTAGCTACTATTCTGTTATTTTACGCTGAGGTTTGTGGTGTTAATTGCTATAAGATTGAGTTCGATTGTTGTATGTTGCGATTAGAGTTGTTGAGACTGTTGCGAAAGTGGCTTGGAGCTGAGGTTTTGGTTACCGTCAGTTTGGTTTGAGGCGGAAAGGACTTGATGAGGCATTTTGGTTATGGAATTGCGTTTTGAGGTAGGGGCGCTTTCCAAAAACTATGTTTTGTGTATTGAAATTATTACATATGGATACTGATGTGAGATATTGTGTATTTGGTGATTGTATCTGCCTTATGTATTATTTGATTGACTTGAATGATTATGGATGTTGGTTTGGCTGAGTTGTTGTGCGGCTTTGTGAAGTATAATGTTTTGAAGTTAATTCTTTAAAGATTTGAAATCTGAGTTTAAACCATTGAGGATTGGTTTGAATTGAGTCAATTATTTCAATGATGTGAAAAGTCGAATGCACTTTTGAATTCAGCCTGGTTTATTTTAATTGATTTGGTTTTGGACAAATGATTTGTTATTGAACCGTTTCTTTAAAGCTTTGGAAATGAGTTATATCGATTGATATTGAGTTGATTTTGAAATGGTATCCTTGAGATACGCCACTGAGGCGATTGTTGGATTTAGCTTGCTTTAAATTGATTTCTGGTTTTGAGCTGTTGAAAAGGAATGAGAAATGGTTTAGTTGGGACCCGAACCGGGTGGCAAAAGTCCAAGTTTTAGGGGAGGTGCTGCCGAAATTTCTACAAAATCCTAGCCTTGTTTGAAAAGTTATTTGAAAAGGGTTGGATTTGAGAAGTTGTATTATTTGATTTATTAAGAGAATATTGATGTTTTCAAGCTTAATTTATTTAGTGAACTTTATGCCTTGAGTTCGACTTATTTAGAAATGAACTATTTTTACCGTTTGAATCACTGAAGGAAAGAATGATGCTCTAGTATTGATTTCAATATAAAAAGGAGCTTTTAGTGATTTCAAAGGAATCTAGACTTTTGATTGAGTAATTAAGTTTGAGGCATTTTGGAAGAGTTAAAAAAAATGGGTTCCAAAAAGAAACCTGAAAGTGGTTTGATTCAAATGAACCGGTTCCGTTTCAAATGAGTTGATTTTTGGACCGGGTTGGAACTTGCGATTTTGTATGGCCGGTTTTATAGTAAATTCAGTTTTATTTACTTGAACCGAGAATCTATGATTTTAAGAGTTTCAATGAATTTTAAGGAATTGATATAGGTTGACCTTCCCTAGAGACTTGGGACTCTGCCGAGAAACTTTTGTTATAAAATCCCATTGTTGGATGGGTGATTTTGAATGCTTTGAAATAAATCCTTAACTTGCCATGGTTTGAAAGTTTGGAAAGAGAATGCCGAGAGTGGCTCTGTTTTAAAAGGGGAACTCACTTTGAGTGAATTTGGCTTATGAGCCTGAGATGATTTGAGAAACGAGATTTCTAAAGCCAAGGCTGAAAAGAGTTGAAACTTGATTTCAAAGTGAAATGAATAGAGAAAATGATTTATGGCTTAAATGCCGATTTCATGAATTTGATGATTTTGAATGTGGAAGTGCTGTTTTTTTTTTTGTGAGCCAGAATGGCTGTGTATGATTATGAATATTGGCTGGTTCTGGATTGAACCGTGAGCCGGAATGGCTGTGTATGCTATGAATATTGGCTGGTTCTGGACTGAACCGTGAGCCGGATGGCTGAGATGGATGTTGATCCACGGATGAGAATGAATGCATGTATATGCTGAATTATTGATAATTGTGATTTGCACTTCCACTATCTGAGATACGAGTTTCCCTGGGTAGTAGCAGTGGCTAACCACCACGTGCTCCAGGTTGAGGCTTGATACTCTGTTGACCCTATGTCGTAAGTGTGGCCGGGCACTGTGAAAGTCCCGGATGAGCTCGCCCCCGAAATATTCACCAGTGAGGGTGATGGATATGGATCATGTTTATGATCAAGTTTATGATGAGTATAACTCGAGTTGGGGATGCGCGACAGAGGGACAGTCCAATGGTTAGCTACCAGGACTTGTCGGGTTGGCTCTATAACCGACAGATGATATCATCAGCCACTAGGGACAGGCATGCATCATATGCATCTATATGACATTGTTTGGGTATGCATATTGTACTTGGTTTGCCTATGTGATTAACTGCTAATTGTTCTACTTGCAATAACTGTTTGTTTGTGTTTGCATCTGGAACTCTGTTGGATTGTGGTGGATTGGTTGTGGTTGGATTGTTTGGGCCTAGGGCCGTGGTTGAATGAGATGGACCGATGGTTGATTTCGGTTTTGTGGTTCTGGTTTAGAATAAGATATGAAAGGTTATTTTGGTTCAGTATAGATAAACCTTTTTGAAATGTTTTGATGTTTTGAGAATTGAACAGTTCCTCTTTCAGAAAAGATTTCTGACTTTACTTTTATTGTAAACTGTTGTTTTTGAAAAGAGGCATAAGATGGTTATTAATCACTGGTACGGTTTATCTTCATGTATCCTATTACAGTAATTCCCAAAAGCCCTCTACTGAGAACCCTTTCGAGGATGATGTTCTCACCCCCTACATTTTTTCCCTTTCAGGATTTGGGCGCAGAAGTTATGAAGAGTTTAATTATTTGTTATTGAGATGCTCTGTATTGCTTTACATTATTATTTTTGTACCCTCGCCTTTATCTTGATATATTCTGTGAGAGGGATAGGAATTGTACTGGATAATGTTTGTAATATTATTTATATATATGTATGTATATATATATGGATGTACTCTTTATGAGTTTCTGTAAGTTGTATGGTATGTATGGACGTACGCTGTATGGCGAAAGTATTTTTGGGAATGGTATTGCGGTTTAAAGTTTTTAAACAGGCTCATATTTTAGTATTAAATAGTATAAGTGTCGTCATAATATCTGAGCTATCAGAGTTGCGCAGCCGGAAGCGTGAGCTTTGGTAGTTAGGGTGGTACAAATTTCGCTATCTTTAATTAAAAAAAAACTTATCTCGTGTAGGTGAATTGTGGAGCTCACTTTCATCCTTTTAGTATCTAATTACTCTGAACTCTCTCGTACTACCCCTTGATTGTACAAACCCCTCCCACTCCCAAATATTCATTATTCTCAACTAGTATACTGATTCCGATGAGTATCCATTTCTCTTGCATTCATACCATTTGGTGCTCGTATTGAGTTGCTATGGCTGACAACATGAGAATGTAGATAATGCAAGTCGTCATTGTCCAATTAGCAGAGCTAATAGAGGAGTCATCAAGATAGTAACACCCTCCCCACCCAGTAAGAATCCATAACATACATTTAAAAGACTTCTAATTTTATATTCTCTAGATCTTATTTATAAATATGAATTTGTTGAGAAGGAGTTTTTTGGTATTATTTTAATTGAGTCTTTTTTTTTAAATAAAGGGAATGAGTTTTCACAGAATTTTATTTTCTATATTGGGAGATATAAGGTATATAACACGGTTATGGGAGTATAGGGTGCTTCACCCAAATGTGACAGTTAGGATCTTCAAATTGGACGGTTCGTTTTGAAGCAAGTAATCGGATGGTCCGATTTCAGTTTGGACAGGTACACAAAGCAGACCGTCCGATTTGCACCCCACCAGCCACACATCGAGCATGCAAGCTGCCCCCTTCTGGTTGTATACAATAACCAAAGCGATGTGTATTCCCTTGGTTCACTTTTGTTTAACAATACAATCCCACCACCTTCACTTTCACATTCTCCTCCATTGTTAACCTAAATTAGACCTTCCAAAAAAGAAAAAAATTTTGGACCACCGTCTGTTATGCCAACAAGAAGAAGAGTGAAAGATGTTAATCGTCCGAAACTTCACATTGTTAATTATCTTAATCATCCTAATTATGTAAGTTTTTATTTTTAAATATTTTAATTAAATAAAAATAATAGTTACAATATTAGAAATTAATAGTTTATTATAGTGATAATGTTAGAGATTAGTGTAGTAATAATAATTTTTAATGATTTTGATTTAACTAAAATAATAGCGATAATGTTAGATTAGTTGTTTATTAATGTTGATAGCTAACGTAGTAATAATTTTTAAATATTTTAATTTAATTAAAATAATAGTGAGATTAGAGATTAGTAGTAAAATAATTCTAGTGATATTGTTAGTTAGAGATTAGTGTAATAACAATTTTTTTAAAGATTATGTATGGATCCATGATAACAAATTAATTAATTATTGTTATTAATAGATTGTGGTAAAGAATAATAATGTATACCTATGTGGAAGCAAATTAATTATCATAAGAATATTAAGTAATAAGTTTTATTAAGATTAAACGTGTGATAATAAATAAATTAATTAGTGTTAATTGTTTGTAATAAATAATTTATTGTAGTAATAATTTTTATTAAGATTTAGGTATGATAATAAAATAATTATTATGAGTATAATATAGAAGATATATAAAATAGAATAGAATAGAATAGATATTTACTTAATTGATGTATTATTAGTGCTATATAAATATTATTTTAGACATTTGAATGGGTAATTTTAATGCATCTAAAAATAATTAGATTTATATTTAAGATTTATTGATAACCGTTATATTGTAAAAAATATAGATGTGAATTTTTCGTAATTAAAGTTAGTGTATTTTGAGTAGTTAATAATATAGTTGTTAACATGATTATGTTTTGCTAGTTATGTGATTATGAAAATGTGACTATGATAAATTTATGTTGTTAACTAAATAAGGTTATATCTGTATAATGTGGAATCGTGACTGTCTTTTATAGGGTTCACGAATGTTGCAATGTGACTACTTCACACCGCCAGACCGGTATAATCAGGTTGTAGAGGGACATTTATGGGAGACAGGCTTTTATCACATTTCCCATATTGGAATTGTCCAATATCTGTTGGCATTGGTTAATACTCTTATTGAAAGATGGCGTCCTGAGACTCACACATTCTATTTACCGGTTGGTGAGTGTGCGATGACGTTGGAGGACGTGGCGATTATTCTTGGTCTTCTGACAAATGGTTTGCCAGTTACAGAACCAACACTCAGCAGTTATGAGGCGTTAGAGGCTGAATACTTGGATCAGTTTGGTGTTGCACCTAGAAAGACAGAGTGTAGAGGAAGTTTCATTAAGTTGACCTGGTTTCGAGCACTGAAGGATCGTATAGTGTTAGCTGACAATATTCAGATTCAGAGATATGTGAAGTGCCACATAATATTATTATTTTGTACCGTTATATTTGGAGATAAGTCTGGGGCAGGGGTGCACTGGAAGTTTCTGCCGTTACTCCACAACTTTTCTGGGATCATACAGTTTAGCTGGGATCGGCATGCCTGACACACCTTTATAGAGCGCTGTGTAGGGCAACTCGAGTCGAATATAAGGAGATTGATGGTCCGCTGACACTTTTGCTTACTTGGGCTTGGATCTGGCTACCATTCCTTGGACCAATTCCTGGCAATCCTCAACTCTTTCCGATAGCAAACTGGTAAATTTAAATACTACATGCTTTTAAATAGTGGTGCGCGATGTATTTTAAACTTCATTGATAAATGTTATTTAATGAATTGTCTGATGTCAGGTGGCATAATTGGGAGTGTGCCGATCGGCCCTACAGATATCGTAGTCTTGCTCACTTTAGGAGAGCATTGGATGATCTGCAAGAAGGACATGTATGTTGTAACAAATAAGTATTTGTTTTCCTTTAGCTGTGTTATTATTCGGTGTGTAATCCTCCTTTACTTGCGTAATCTAGACAGTTTGTTTGGGAGGCTTATGCAATGGGGCGGATCGAAGCACACTTAATTCCTCCTGATATCCGTCAGCATTCGGCCATATGGAGTGCCATAATTCCGCTTATATCTTTTGAATGCATTGAGTGGCATGCATCTAATAGACTGAGGAGACATTTTGGCTTGACTCAGGGCATTTCTCATCAAGAGTGGGATCTAGGTGAAGCACATGGCGAGGTTTTAACCGGTCCCAAGAATCAAGATTGGTCTAGAACCCACTCATTCTGGGTTATGCATTCGACGAATTAGTATAGTCATGTTCTTGTCGAGCACATGGTGCCCTCACAGCATCAGCTAGAAATCTACTTGCATTGGTACCGAGGTACATATGGTAACCACTTGCGCCTGTCAGATCTCGAATCGCAAGAGAATCAAGACGGTAATCGTATGCATAATCAAGAGAATCAACAAGTACAACCACCGCTGCCACCATCACCATCGCAACTGCAACCCCCTCTACAACCACAGGCACAGCAAGAGCCTGAGCAGTTCACACCATACATTCTTGACACGCATTCTGTGGATTATTTCACACCACCATATCTAGTACATCAACAGTATTGGAGTATCCCGCACCAAGAATCGGGTGAACAGGGTTTGTTTAGCCAGCTGCTTGGATTCATGGCTTATGTGCCAGGTTACTCACATCCAGGTTACAAAGACATTCCCACCGACTATAGGGCCCAACCGAGTGGGATTGATCCAGGTAGATTGTCATTGGATATGAGACCTTGCCAGCTCACTTCTTCTGGTAATTCTGGAGGTAGACTTTCTATTGACTATAGTAGGAGTGATGATGCCACAAGGGGGATCATACAAAACAGACATTCACGGCGTATTCCGAGGGGTCTAATTCAGGAGAGCAACTAGGCAGTTGAACATGAGGTTGATGACTTTCTGGTTGACCATCCAGATGAGCATGAGGACGAGGATGAGGGTGGTGATGGTCCAGATGATGGTCTAGCGCCTAGTGTAGGTAAAATAATTTATTGGTTAGACTGGTAAAATAATTTTCTTATTAGTTTGGTTTGATAACTCGGTAAAGTAACTTCCTTATAGGTTTACTTTGATTAGTTTGTTATTGAATGTTTTCATAGGTACAACCACTAGCGAAAAAAGAAAAGGATACAACCTTAGAGTTGATCCCCCACGTCGGAGTGCTAATCGATATACCTCGTCCGCTTTTAACCGGGTTGCAAAGAAATGCAAGAAATTATACAAGGATGTAAAATCGGCGATGAGAAAATGATGTCTATATTGAACTTATCTATTTAGAGTGTGTATTGGACTTATGTAATTAGTGGACTTATTTATGTAGAATGTGTTGGACTTATTTATTTAGAGTGTGTTGGACTTATGTATTTAGTGGATGGTGCACGAAATTGTGATCTCAATGGCGCAAACAACTTGGTACGCACAATTGTAATCTCAACTATTTTTCACAACTTAGCACAACTAACCAGCAAGTGCACTGGGTCGTCCAAGTAATAAACCTTACGTGAGTAAGGGTCGATCCCACGGAGATTGTCGGCTTGAAGCAAGCTATGGTCATCTTGTAAATCTCAGTCAGGCGGATTTAAATGGTTATGGAGTTTTGATAATTAAAAGATAAATAAACATGAAATAAAGATAGAGATACTTCTGTAATTCATTGGTGAGAATTTCAGATAAGCGTATGGAGATGCGTTATTCCTTCTGGATCTCCGCTTTCCTACTGTCTTTATTCAATCATTCATACTCCTTTCCATGATAAGCTGTATGTAGGGGGATCACCGTTGTCAATGGCTACAGTCCATCCTCTTAGTGAAAATGGTCCAGCTACGGGTTACGTATGGCTAATCATCTGTCGGTTCTCACTTGTGTCGGAATAAGATCCAATGATCCCTTTGGGTCTGTCACTACGCCCAACAGTCATGAGTTTGAAGCTCGTCACAGTCATCCTATCCCAGATCCTACTCGGAATACCACAGACAAGGTTTAGACTTTTCGGATCTCAAGAATGCTGTCAATTGGTTCTAGCTTATAGCACGAAGACTCTGATCTCAAGGAATTGAAGGCTCTGTTGTCAGGAGAGGCAATCAAACGCATGGACCAGGAATCCAAGAGATACACATTCAATCGAAGGTAGAACGGAAGTGGTTGTCAGGCACGCGTTCATGAGTGAGGATGATGATGAGTGTCACGGATCATCATATCCATCAGGTTGAAGTACAAATGAATATCTTAGAACAAGAATAAGCTTGAATTGAAGAGAGGAGCAATAGTAATTGCATTAATTTCTGAGGAACAGCAGAGCTCCACACCTTAATCTATGGTGTGTAGAAACTCCACCGTTGAAAATACATAAGTGATGAAGGTCCAGGCATGGCCGAATGGCCAACCCCCATAAAAGTCTAAGATAGCATAAAACTGATCAAAGATCCCAGCATGTATAATACAATAGTAAAAGGTCCTATTTATACTAGACTAGTTACTAGAGTTTACAGAAATAAGTAAATGATGCAGAAATCCACTTTCGGGCCCACTTGGCGTGTGCTTGGGCTGAGCATTGAAGCTTTCATGTGTAGAGACTTCTCTTGGAGTTAAACGCCAGTTTGCAGCCTATTTTGGGCATTTAACTCTAGCTTGTAACCTGTTTCTGGCGTTTAACGCCAGAATAGGGCAGCAAGTTGGCGTTCAAATGCCAATTTGCGTCGTCAAAACTCGAGCAAAGTATGGATGTATAATTTTCAACGCCCTGGATGTCTACTTTCCAACACAATTAAGAGCGCGCCATTTGGATTTCTGTAGCTCCAAAAATTTCATTTCGAGTGCAGGGAGGTCAGAATCCAACAACATCAGCAGTCCTTTTTCAGCCTCTAAATCAGATTTTTGCTCAGGTCCCTCAATTTCAGCCAGAAAATACCTGAAATCATAGAAAAACACACAAACTCATAGTAAAGTCTAGAAATGTGAATTTTGCTTAAAAACTAATAAAAATATACTAAAAATTAGTTAGATCATACTAAAAACTATTTAAAAACAATGCCAAAAAGCGTATAAATTATCCGCTCATCACAACACCAAACTTAAATTGTTGCTTGTCCCAAGCAACTGAAAATAAATAGGATAAAAAGAAGAGAATATACAATGAATCTTACAATATCAATGAAACTTAGTCCCAATTAGATGAGCGGGGCTAGTAGCTTTTTGCTTCTGAACAGTTTTGGCATCTCACTTTATCCTTTGAAATTCAGAATGATTGGCATCTATAGGAACTTAGAATTTTAGATAGTGTTATTGATTCTCCTAGTTTAGTATGTTGATTCTTGAACACAACTACTTTATGAGTCTTGGCCGTGGCCCTAAACACTTTGTTTTCCAGTATTACCACCGGATACATAAATGCCACAGACACATAACTGGGTGAACCTTTTCAGATTGTGACTCAGCTTTGCTAAAGTCTCCAGTTAGAGGTGTCCATAGTTCTTAAGCACACTCTTTTTGCTTTGGATCACGACTTTAACCATTCAGTCTCAAGCTTTTCACTTGGACCATCATGACACAAGCACATGGTTAGGGACAACTTGATTTAGCCGCTTAGGCCAGGATTTTATTCCTTTAGGCCCTCCTATCCATTAATGCTCAAAGCTGATGAGCGGATAATTTATACGCTTTTTGGCATTGTTTTTAGGTAGTTTTAGTAAGTTCAAGCTACTTTTAGGGATGTTTTCATTAGTTTTTATGTTAAATTCACATTTCTGGACTTCACTATGAGTTTGTGTGTTTTTCTGTGATTTCAGGTAAATTTTGACTGAAATTGAGGGACCTGAGCAAAACTCTAAAAGCAAGGCTGACAAAGGACTGCTGATGCTGTTGGATTCTGACCTCCCTGCACTTGAAATGGCCTTTTTAGAGCTACAGAACTCCAAATGGTGCGCTCTCAACGGCGTTAGAAAGTAGACATTTAGAGCTTTCCAGCAATATATAATAGTTTATACTTTATTCGGGAATTGACGACGTAAACTTGCGCTCAATTCCAGTTCCATGTTGCTGTCTAGAGTCAAACGCCAGAAACACGTCACAACCCAGAGTTGAACGCCCAAAACACGTTACAACTTGGCGTTCAACTCCAATAAAAGCCTCAGCTCGTGGACAGACCAAGCTCAGCCCAAACACACACCAAGTGGGCCCCGGAAGTGGTTTTATGCATCAATTACTTACTTCTGTAAACCCTAGTAGCTAGTTTATTATAAATAGAACTTTTTACTAGTGTATTAGACATCTTGGGACAATTAGTTCTCAGATCATGGGGGCTGGCCATTCGGCCATGCTTGAACCTTTCACTTAAGTATTTTCAACGGTGGAGTTTCTACACACCATAGATTAAGGGTGTGGAGCTCTGCTGTACCTCAAGCTTCAATACAATTACTACTATTTTCCTATAAATTTCATTTATTCCTGTTCTAAGATATTCGTTGCACTTCAACTTGATGAATGTGATGATCCGTGACACTCATCATCATTCTCACCTATGAACGCGCGTGATTGACAACCACTTCCGTTCTACTCTAGGCCGGGCGCATATCTCTTGGATTCCTTAATCAGAATCTTCGTGGTATAAGCTAGAATTGATGGCGGCATTCATGGGAATCCGGAAGGTCTAACCTTGTCTGTGGTATTCCGAGTAGGATTCTGGGATTGAATGACTGTGACGAGCTTCAAACTCCTGAAGGCTGGGCGTTAGTGACAGACGCAAAAGAATCAAGGGATTCTATTCCAACCTGATTGAGAACCGACAGATGATTAGCCATGCTATGACAGAGCATTTGGACCTTTTTCACTGAGAGGATGGGATGTAGCCATTGACAACAGTGATACCCTACATACAGCTTGCCATGGAAAGGAGTAAGAGGGATTGAAGGAAGAAGTAGGAAAGTAGAAAAAGAAAGGGCACAGTATCTCCACACGCTTATCTGAAATCCCCACTATTAATTTACATAAGTATTTCTATCCATTTATTTTATTTATCTTTTAAATATCTAATCCAATTACATTTGACTCTACCTGACTGGGATTTACAAGATGACTATAGCTTGCTTCATACCAACAATCTCTGTGGGATCGACCCTTACTTACGTAAGGTATTACTTGGACGACCCAGTACACTTGCTGGTTAGTTGAACGGAGTTGTGTCCACACATAGCAAAGAGCCATAATAATAATTCCATACAATAACAAAGAATACTACATTGATGTGATCACAATTTCGTCCACCAAGTTTTTGGCGCCGTTGCCGGGGATTGTTCGAGTTTGGACAACTAACGGTTCATCTTGTTGCTCAGATTAGGTAATTTTCTTTTCAAAAAGTTTTCAAAAATATTTTTCAAAATTTTTCTTTGTTTTCGGTTTTCAAAAAAAATTATTTTCGAAAAATTTTTTAAATTATTCTATGGCTTCAAAACTTTCAAGAATGAATTCTAGAGTTTCATGGTAATATGTTGAATCCTAGCTGGCTGTAAAGCCATATCCAAACTCCTTTGGGATTGGTCTTCAACAAATGAACAAATTGGGTATGTATATGGTGTGGATGACTTATCATCTGTTGCATGCCTGATTTGTATCTCCTAAAGCTGACTGGCTATTAAGCCATGTCTAACCCCTGAATTGGAGCTTTAGACTAACATTGAAAGATTCCTGGAATTCTTCTTAAAGATTTTGAATTTCTTACTTTCTTTTTCCATATATTTTTCGAAAAAATAAAAGAAAATACAAAAAATCAGAAAATCATAAAAATCAAAAATATTTTATGTTTCTTGTTTGAGTCTTGAGTAAACACCAGTAAGTTCCTCCTCTTTTTGCTACTCTTACTAAATGCCAGTAAGTTCCTCCTCCAGGGTGTGCTGTTTTTAATGCTATTTTTGAATTTGTTTTGATTTTTGCAGTTATTTTTGTGACTTCACATGATCATCAACCTAAAGAAAACATAAAATAAAATTAGATAAATAAAAATTGGGTTGCCGCCCAATAAGCGTTTCTTTAATGTCAATAGCTTGACAGTAGGCTCTCATGGAGCCTCACAGGTGATCAGGTCAATGTTGTAGACTCCCAACACCAAACTTAGAGTTTGGATGTGGGGATTCAACACCAAACTTAGAGTTTGGCTGTGGCCTCTTAACACCAAACTTAGAGTTTGATTGTGGGGGCTTTGTTTGACTCTGTACTGAGAGAAGCTTTTCATGCTTCCTCTCCATTGTTAAAGAAGAAGATCCTTGAGCCTTAAATACAAGGTAGTCCTCATTCAATTGAAGGACTAATTCTCCTCTATTAACATCTATCACAGCTCCTGCTGTGGCTAGGAAAGGTCTTCCAAGGATGATGCATTCATCCTCCTCCTTCCTAGTGTCTAAGATTATGAAATCAGCAGGGATGTAAAGGCTTTCAACCTTTACCAACATGTCCTCTACCAATCCATAAGCTTGTCTTACTGACTTGTCTGCCATTTGTAATGAGAATATGGCAGGCTGTACCTCAATGATCCCCAGTTTCTCCATTACAGAGAGTGGAATAAGATTTATGCCTGACCCTAGGTCACACAGAGCCTTGTCAAATGTCATGGTGCCTATGGTACAGGGTATTAAGAATTTACCAGGATCTTGTCTCTTTTGAGGTAAAGTTTGCTGAACCCATGTATCTAGTTCACTAATGAGCAAGGGAGGTTCACCTTCCCAAGTCTCATTACCAAACAACTTGGCATTCAGCTTCATGATGGCTCCTAGATATTAAGCAACTTGCTCTCCAGTTACATCTTCATCCTCTTCAGAGGAAGAATAGTCTTCAGAGCTCATGAATGGCAGAAGGAGGTTTAATGGAATCTCTATGGTCTCTATATGAGCCTCAGATTCCTTTAGGTCCTCAATAGGGAACTCCTTCTTGCTTGAGAGACGTCCCATGAGGTCTTCCTCATTGGGATTCACGTCCTCTCCTTCCTCTCTAGGTTCGGCCATATTGATTATATCAATGGCCTTGCACTCTCTTTTTGGATTTTCTTCAGTATTGCTTGGGAGAGTACTAAGAGGAGTTTCAGTGATTTTCTTACTCAGCTGGCCCACTTGTGCCTCCATATTTCTGATGGAGGACCTTGTTTCACTCATGAAACTTAAAGTGGCCTTAGACAGATCAGAGACTAAATTTGCTAAGTTAGAGGTACTCTGTTCATAATTCTCTGTCTGTTGCTGAGAAGATGATAGATAAGGCTTGATATTGCTGAGCCTATTTCTTCCATCATTATTAAAGCCTTGTTGAGGCTTTTGTTGATCCTTCCATGAGAAATTTGGATGATTTCTCCATGATGAATTATAGGTGTTTCCATAAGGTTCATCCATATAATTTACTTATGCTATTGCAGGGTTCTCAGGATCATAAGCTTCTTCTTCAAAAGATGCCTCTTTAGTACTGTTGGATGCATTTTGCCATCCATTCAGACTTTGAGAAATCATGTTGACTTGCTGAGTCAACATTTTGTTCTGAGCCAAAATGGCATTCAGAGCATCAATTTCAAGAACTCCCTTCCTTTGAGGCGTCCCATTATTCACGCAATTCCTCTCAAAAGTGTACATGAACTGGTTATTTGCAACCATGTCAATAAGTTCTTGAGCTTCTGCAGGCGTTTTCTTTAGGTGAATGGATCCACCTGCAGAATGGTCCAATGACATCTTAGAGAACTCAGATAGACCATAATATAATATATCTATCATGGTCCATTCTGAAAACATGTCAAAATGACATCTTTTGGTCATCTGTTTGTATCTTTCCCAAGCTTTATAGAGGGATTCACCATCTTTTTGTTTGAAGGTCTGAACATCCACTCTAAGCTTGCTCAGCTTTTGGGAAGGAAAGAACTTAGCCAAGAAGGCTGTGACCAGCTTATCCCAGGAGTCCAGGCTATCTTTAGGTTGAGAGTCCAACCATGCTCTAGCTCTGTCTCTTACAGCAAAAGGGAAAATCATGAGCCTGTAGACTTCAGGATCTACTCCATTAGTCTTAATAGTCTCACAGATCTACAAGAACTCAGTTAAAAACTGGTAGGGATCTTTTGATGGAAGACCATGAAACTTGCAGTTCTGTTGCATTAGAGCAACTAGTTGAGGTTTCAGCTCAAAATTATTTGCTCCAATGGCAGGAATTGAGATGCTTCTTCCATCAAACTTGGAAGTAGGTGTAGTATAATCACCAAGCATCCTTCTTGCATTTTTGTTATTGGGTTCGGCTGCAATCTCCTTTTCTTGTTCGAAAATTTCAGCAAGGTTGTCTCTGGATTGTTGTAATTTAGTTTCTCTTAGTTTTCTCTTCAGAGTCCTTTCAGGTTCTGGATCAGCTTCAACAAGAATGCCTTTTTCCTTGTTTCTGCTCATATGAAAGAGAAGATAACAGAAAAAGAAGAGGAATCCTCTATGTCACAATAAAGAGGTTCCTTATTATTAGTAGAAGAAGAAAGGGGATAAAGAAAGGAGAATCCAAACACAAGGGTGAGGATAAGGGCAGTGATTTGAGATGAAGAGAAGTGTTAGTAAATGAATGAATAAATAGAATAATATGAGAGAGGGAGAAATTTTCGAAAATAAATTTTAAAAAGGAGTTAAATGATTTTCGAAAAATAAAGATAAGAAATAAAATTAAAATTAAAATTTAAAACAATTAATTAATTAAAAAAAGGATTTTTGAAAAAGAGGGAGGTATTTTCGAAAATTAGAGAGAGAAAAGTTGTTAGGTGGTTTTGAAAAAGATAAGAAACAAACAAAAAGTTAATTAGTTAGTTGAAAAAGATTTGAAAATCAAATTTAAAAAGATAAGAAGATAAGAAGATAAGAAGTTAGAAAAGATATTTTAAAATCAAATTTTTGAAAAAAGATAAAATTTTGAAAAAAAATATGATATAAAAGATAAAATGAAAAGATATGATTAAAAAGATATGGTTAGAAAAGATTTAATTTTTAAAATTAAAATTAATTACTTAACTAACAAGAAACTAAAAGATATGATTCTAGAATTTAAAGATTGAATCTTTCTTAACAAGAAAGTAACAAACTTCAAATTTTTGAATCAATCATATTAATTGTTAGCATAATTTTCGAAAATAAAGATAAAACTAAGAAAAAGATTTTTGAAAAATATTTTAAAAAATTAACTTTTCGAAAATTAAATAAAAAATGAAAAAGATTTGATTTTTGAAAAAGTTTTAATAAGATAAGATTTTTAGAATTTGAAAATTTGACTTGACTTACAAGAAACAACTAATTTTAAAATTTTTTTACTAAGTCAACCCAAATTTTCAAAATGTTGAGAGAGAAAAGGAAAAGATATTTTTTTATTTTTGAATTTTTAATGATGAAAGAGAAAAACACAACTATGACCCAAAACATGAAAATTTTGGATCAAAACCAATGATGCTTGCAAAAACACTATGAATGTCAAGATGAACACCAAGAATACCTTGAAGATTATGATGAACATCAAGAACATATTTTTGAAAAATTTTTGATGTAAAGAAAACATGCAAGACACCAAACTTAGAAATCTTTAATGCTTAGACAATATGAATGCAAAGATGCACATGAAAAATAATAAAAGACACAAAACAAGAAAACATCAAGATCAAACAAGAAGACTTACCAAGAACAACTTGAAGATCATGAAGAACACTATGAATGCATGAATTTTCGAAAAATGCAAGAAATATTTTTAAAGCATGCAATTGACACCAAACTTAAAACATGACCCAAGACTCAAACAAGAATCACAAAATATTTTTGGTTTTTTTTTTATTTTATGATTTTTTTGTATTTTCTTTTATATATATATATATATATATATATATATATATATATATTGAAAAACATATAGGAAAAAGAAAACAAGAAATTCAAAAATTTTAAGAAGGATTCCAGGAATCTTTCAATGTTAGCCTAAAGCTCCAATCCAAGGGTTAGACATGGCTTCATAGCCAGCCAGTTTTAGGATGGAATTACATGCATTGTGGTGATTAGTTGAAGCCTTAGTCCAAAAGAATTTGGATATGGCTTTATAGCCAGCCAGGCTTCAACATGCTTCATGAAACTCTAGAATCTATTCTTAAAAATTCTGAAGCCATAGAATGATTTATTTTCAAAATATAATATTTTTTTTTCGAAAATAGGGATAATTTTTTTTTTTGAAAAATTTTTGAAAATAAAACAAAAAGAAAATTACCTAATCTGAGCAACAAGATGAACCGTCAGTTGTCCAAACTCGAACAATCCTCGGCAACGGCGCCAAAAACTTGGTGCACGAAATTGTGATCATCAACGATGGCGCCAAAAACTTGGTAGCGCTCTCAAACGTGAATCACACTTAGTCACAACTCCGCACAACTAACCAGCAAGTGCACTGGGTCGTCCAAGTAATACCTTACGTGAGTAAGGGTCGGTCCCACGGAGATTGTTGGTATGAAGCAAGCTATGGTCATCTTGTAAATATCAGTTAGGAGGATAATAAATGTTATGGAGTTTTTGGATAGTAAATAAAGCAGAAAATAAAGATAGAGTTACTCATGTAATTCAATGGTAGGAATTTCAGATAAGTGTATGGAGATGCTTGTCCCTGTTGGATCTCTGCTTTCCTACTGCCTTCCTTCAATCCATCTTATTCCTTTCCATGGCAAGTTGTATATAGGGCATCACCATTGTCAATGGCTACATCCCATCCTCTCAGTGAAAAAGGTCCAAATGCTCTATCACGGCACGGCTAATCATCTGTCGGTTCTCGATCATGTTGGAATAGAATCCCTTGATTCTTTTGCGTTTTTCGTCACGCCCAACAATCGCGAGTTTGAAGCTCGTCACAGTCATTCAATCCCTGAATCCTACTCGGAATACCACAGACAAGGTTTAGACTTTTCGGATTCTCATGAATGCCACCATCAATCTGGCTTATACCACGAAGATTCTGATTAAGGAATCCAAGAGATATGCGCCTGGTCTGAGGTAGAACGGAAGTGGTTGTTAGTCACGCATTCATAGGTGAGAATGATGATGAGTGTCACAGATCATCACATTCATCATGTTGAAATGCAACAAATATCTTAGAACAGGAATAGCTGAATTGAATAGAAAATAGTAGTAATTGCATTAAAACTTGAGGTACAGCAGAGCTCCACACCCCTAATCTATGGTGTGTAGAAGCTCCACCGTTGAAAATACATAAGTGATGAAGGTTCAGGCATGGCCGAATGCCCAGCCCCCAAACGTGATCAGAAGACCGAATGGTCAAAAGACCTTCCAATCAAAAGACACTGAATACAACAGTAAAAAGTCCTATTTATACTAGATTAGCTACTAGGGTTTACAGAAGTAAGTACTTGATATAGAAATCCACTTACGGGGCCCACTTGGTGTGTGCTTGGGCTGAGCTTGAGCTTTACACGTGCAGAGGCTTCTTTTGGAGTTGAACACCAAGTTGTAACGTGTTTTTGGCGTTCAACTCTAGTTCGTGACGTGTTTCTGGCGTTTGACTCCAGAATGCAACATGGAACTGGGGTTGAGCGCCAGTTTACATCGTCTAATCACGAATAAACTATGGACTATTATATATTGTTGGAAAGCTCTGGATGTCTACTTTCCAACGCCATTGAGAGCGCGCCATTTGAAGTTCTGTAACTCCAGAAAATCCATTTTGAGTGTAGGAAGGTCAGAATCCAACAGCATCAGCAATCCTTTGTTAGCCTTTTATCAGAGTTTTGCTCAGGTCCCTCAATTTCAGCCAGAAATTACCTGAAATTATAGAAAAACACACAAACTCATAGTAAAGTCCAGAAATGTGAATTTAGCATAAAAACTAATGAAAACATCCCTAAAAGTAGCTAGATCCTACTAAAAACTACCTAAAAACAATGCCAAAAAACGTATAAATTATTCGCTCATCAGTGGGGATCCTGTGTGGTCCACAGATCCTGAGATGATCCTGTGGGGTCCACAGATCCTGAGGTGTCAAGGATTTACATCCCTACACCAATTAGGCATGTAAAACGCCTTTGAATACAATTCTGGCGTTTAAACGCTGAAGTGATGCTTATTTTGGGCATTCAACGCCGAATTGCAACATGTTTCTGGCGTTGAACGCCAGTTCCATGCTTGTTTTTGGCGTTCAGTGCCAGCTCTCCTCAGGGTATATTCCTGGCGTTTAAACGCCAGGATGCTGCTTGTTTCTGGCGTTGAACGCTATCCAGATGCTCCTTACTGGCGTTTGAACGCTAGTAAGTCCTTCCTCCAGGGTGTGATTTTTCTTCTGCTATTTTTTATTCTGTTTTTAATTTTAGTATTTTTTTCGTGACTCCACATGATCATGAACCTAATAAAACATTAAAGAACAATAAAAATAAAATAAAATTAGATAAATAAAAATGGGGTTGCCTCCCAATAAGCGCTTCTTTAATGTCAATAGCTTGACAGTGGGCTCTCATGGAGCCATACAGGTGATCAGGTCAATGTTGTAGACTCCTAACACCAAACTTAGAGTTTGGATGTGGGGAGTCAACACCAAACTTAGAGTTTGGTTGTGGCCACCCAACACCAAACTTAGAGTTTGATTGTGGGGACTTTGTTTGACTCTGTACTGAGAGAAGCTTTTCATGCTTCCTCTCCATGGTTGCAGAAGAAGATCCTTGAGCTTTAAACACAAGGTAGTCCCCATTTAATTGAAGGACTAGTTCTCCTTTATCAACATCAATCACAGCTCCTGCTGTGGCTAGGAAGGGTCTTCCAAGGATGATGCATTCATCCTCCTCCTTCCTAGTGTCAAAGATTATGAAATCAGCAGGGATGTAAAGACCTTTAACCTTCACTAACATGTCCTCTACTAATCCATAAGCTTGTCTTACTGACTTGTCTGCCATTTGTAATGAGAATATGGCAGGTTATACCTCAATGATCCCCAGCTTCTCCATTACAGAGAGTGGCATAAGATTTATACCTGACCCCAGTTCACACAGAGCTTTTTCAAAGATCATGGTGCCTATGGTGTAGGGTATTACGAATTTTCCAGGATCTTGTCTCTTTTGAGGTAGAGTTTGCTGAACCCAGGTATCTAGTTCACTAATGAGCAAGGGAGGTTCACCTTCCCAAGTCTCATTACCAAATAACTTGGCATTCAGCTTCATGATAGCTCCTAGATATTGAGCAACTTGCTCTCTAGTTACCTCTTCATCCTCTTCAGAGGAAGAATAGTCTTCAGAGCTCATGAATGGAAGAAGGAGGTTTAATGGGATCTCTATGGTCTCTATATGAGTCTCAGATTCCCTTGGGTCCTCAATAGGGAACTCTTTCTTGCTTGAGAGACGTCCCATGAGGTCTTCCTCATTGGGATTCACGTCTTCTCCTTCATCTCTAGGTTCGGCCATGTTGATTATATCAATGGCCTTGCACTCTCTTTTTGGATTATCTTCAGTATTACTTGGGAGAGTAATAGGAGGAGTTTCAGTGACTTTCTTACTCAGCTGGCCACTTGTGCCTCCAAATTTCTAATGGAGGACCTTTTTTCACTCATGAAGCTTAAAGTGGCCTTAGACAGATCAGAGACTATATTTGCAAAGTTAGAGGTGCTCTGTTCAGAATTCTCTGTCTGTTGCTGAGAAGATGATGGATAAGGCTTGATATTGCTGAGCCTATTTCTTCCACCATTATTAAAGCCTTATTGAGGGTTTTGTTGATCCTTCCATGAGAAATTTGGATGATTTCTCCATGATAAATTATAGGTGTTTCCATAAGGTTCATCCATATAATTTACTTCTGCTATTGCAGGGTTCTCAGGATCATAAGCTTCTTCTTCAGAAGATGCCTCTTTAGTACTGTTGGAAGCATTTTGCCATCCATTCAGACTTTGAGAAATCATGTTGACTTGTTGAGTCAACATTTTGTTCTGAGCCAATATGGCATTCAGAGCATCAATTTCAAGAACTTTCTTCCTTTGAGGCGTCCCATTATTCACGGAATTCCTCTCAGAAGGAATACCACAGACAAGGTTTAGACTTTCTGGATTCTCCTAAATGCCGCCATCAATTCTAGATTATAACACGAAGATTCTGATCTCACGGAATGGAAGGCTCGGTTGTCAGGTGAGGGCAACCATGCGTCGTGCATCAGGAATCTAAGAGATACACACTATAGCTTTTGCTTGTAGAACGGAATTGGTTGTCAGACACGTGTTCATAGGAACGGATGATGATGAGTGTCACGGATCATCACATCCATCAGATTGAAGTACGAGCAGTATCTTAGAACAGAAATAAGATAGAATTTGAATAAAAGATAGTAGTAATTGCATTAAAACTCGAGGTACAGCAGAGCTCCACACCCTTAATCTTTGGTGTGTAGAAACTCCACCGTTGAAAATACATAAGTGATAAAGGTTCAGGCATGGCCGAATGGCCAGCCCCCAAAACGTGATCACAGGATCAAAAATACAATCCAGGATCCAGGATCGGTCAAAAGACTCTGAATACAATAGTAAAATGTCCTATTTATACTAGACTAGCTACTAGGGTTTACAAGAGTAAGTAATTGATGCAGAAATCCACTTCCAGGGCCCACTTGGTGTGTGCTTGGGCTGAGCTTGAGCTTTACACGTGAAGAGGCTTCTTTTGGAGTTGAACGCCAAGTTGTAATGTGTTTTTGGCGTTCAACTCTGGTTCGTGATGTGTTTCTGGCATTTGACTCCAGAATGCAGCATGGAACTGGCGTTGAGCGCCAGTTTACGTCCTATAATCCCGAATAAAGTATGAACTATTATATATTGCTGGAAAGCTCTGGATGTCTACTTTCCAATGCCATTGAGAGCGCACCATTTAGAGTTATGTAGCTCCAAAAACTCCATTTCGAGTGCAGAGAGGTCAGATTCCAACAGCATCAGCAGTCCTTTGTTAACCTTTTATGAGAGTTTTACTCAAGTCCCTCAATTTCAGCTAGAAATTACCTGAAATCACAGAAAAACACACAAACTCATAGTAAAGTCTAGAAATGTGAATTTAGCATAAAAACTAATGAAAACATCCCTAAAAGTAGGTAGATTATACTAAAAACTATCTAAAAACAATGCCAAAAAGCGTATAAATTATCTGCTCATCACCTCCCAACACCAAACTTAGAGTTTGGTTATGGCCTCTCAACACCAAACTTAGAGTTTGAATGTGGGGGCTTTGTTTGACTTTGTATTGAGAGAAGCTTTTCATGCTTCCTCTCCATGTGTACAGAAGGAGAACCTTGAGTCTTGAATACAAGGTAGTCCTCATTCAATTGAAGGACCAACTCTCCTCTGTCAACATCAATCACAGCTTTTGCTGTGGCTAGGAAAGGTCTGCCAAGGATGATGGATTTATCCTCATCTTTCCCAGTGTCTAGGATTATGAAATCAGCAGGGATGTAAAGGCTTTCAACCTTCATTAGCACATCCTTTACTAGTCCATAAGCCTTTTTCATGGATTTGTCTGCCATCTCTAGTGAGATTCTTGCAGCTTCAACCTCAAAGATTCCCAGTTTCTCCATGACAGAGAGTGGCATGAGGTTTATGCCTGACCCCAGGTCACACACAGCCTTCTCAAAATTCATGGTGCCTATGGTACAAGGTATTAAGAACCTTCCGGGATCTTCTTTCTTTTGAGGTAATGTCTGCCTAATCAAGTTATTCAGTTTATTGGTGAGCAAGGGAGGTTCATCCACCCAAGTATTATTACCAAATAACTTGGCATTCAGCTTCATGATTGCTCCAAGGTACTTAGCAACTTACTCTTCAGTAATATCTTCATCTTCTTCAGAGGAAGAATAGTCATCATAGCTCATGAATGGCAGAAATAGGTTCAATAGAATCTCTATGGTCTCTAGATGAGCCTCAGATTCCTTAGGTTCCTCAATTGGGAACTCCTTTTTGTCCAGAGGACATCTCATGAGGTCTTCCTCATTGGGATTCATGTCCTCCTTCTCCTCTCTAGGTTCGGCCACACCAAGTAAGGTTATGGCCTTGCACTCTCTTTTTGGATTCTCTTCTGTATTGCTTGGGAGAGTACTAGGAGGAGTTTCAGTGACTCTTTTACTCAGCTGGCCCACTTATGCCTCCAAATTTCTAATAGAGGACCTTGTTTTATTCATGAAACTTAGAGTGGCCTTAGATAGATCAGAGACTATATTTTCTAAGCTAGAGGGACTCTGCTCAGAATTCTCTGTCTGTTGCTGAGATGATGATGGAAAAGGCTTGCTATTTCTAAACCTGTTTCTTCCACCATTATTAAAGCCTTATTGATGCTTTTGTTGATCCTTCCATGAGAAATTTGGATGATTTCTCCATGAGGGATTATAGGTGTTTCCATAGGCTTCACCCATGTAATTCACATCTGTCATTGCAAGGTTTTCAGGATCATAAGCTTCTTCTTCAGAAGATGCTTCTTTAGTACTATTGGATGCATTTTGCAAACCATTCAGACTCTGAGAAATCATATTGACTTGCTGAGTCAACATTTTGTTCTGAGCCAATATGGCATTCAGAGCATCAATTTCAAGAACTTCCTCCCTCTGAGGCGTCCCATTACTCACAGGATTCCTTTCAGAGGTGTACATGAATTGGTTATTTGCAACCATTTCAATGAGTTCCTGAGCTTCTGCAGGCATTTTCTTCAGGTGAATAGATCCACCTGCAGAATAGTCCAATGACATCTTAGATAATTCAGACAGACCATCATAGAATATATCTAGGATGGTCCATTCTGAAAGCATGTTAGAAGGACACTTTTTGGTCAGTTGCTTGTATCTTTCCCAAGCTTCATAGAGGGATTCACCTTCTTTCTGCCTAAAGGTTTGAACATCCATTCTAAGCTTGCTCAGTTTTTGAGGAGGAAAGAACTTGGCTAAGAAAGCCGTGACCAGCTTATCCCAAGAGTTCAAGCTATCTTTAGGTTGAGAGTCCAACCATATTCTTGCTTTGTCTCTAACAGCAAAAGGGAAAAGCATAAGCTTATAGACATTGGGATCAACTCCATTGGTTTTAACAGTATTACAGATTTGCAAGAATTCAGTTAAGAACTGAAAAGGATCTTCTGATGAAAGTCCATGAAATTTGCAATTCTGTTGCATCAGAGAAACTAATTGAGGCTTTAGCTCAAAGTTGTTTGCTCCAATGGCAGGGATTGAGATGCTTCTTCCATGGAAGTTGGAATTTGGTGCAGTAAAGTCACCAAGCATCTTCCTTGCATTGTTGTTGGGTTCGGCCATTACTTCTTTTTTGAGATTCTCTGTAAGGTTTTCTCTGGATTATTGTGCTTTTGCTTCTCTTAGCTTCTTCTTCAGAGTCATTTCAGGTTCAGGATCTGCTTCAAAAAGAATGTCCTTGTCCTTGCTCCTGCTCATATGAAAAAGAAGAGAACAGAAAAGAAGAAGAATCCTCTATGTCACAGTATAGAGATTCCTTTATGTGAGTAGAAGAGAAGAAGAATAAGGAAAGAAAGAGAAAAATTCGAACACAGAGAGGAAGAGAGGGTTCGAATTATAAGAAGAAGAGAAGAGTGTTATTGATTAAATAAATAAATAGAAGAAGATGAGAGGGAGATAACTTCGAAAATTATTTTTGAAAAATGGTTAATGATTTTCAAAAATTAAGAGAAGAAATAAAATTAAAATTAAAATTTGAAACAATTAGTTAATTAAAAGAATTTTGAAAAAAGGTGAGGAGTTTTCGAAAATTAGAGAGAGAAAAGTAGTTAGGTGGTTTTGAAAAAGATAAGAAATAGTAAAATAAACAAAAAGTCAATTAGTTAATTGAAAAAGATTTGAAAATCAATTTTGAAAAGATAAGAAGTTAGAAAAGATTTTTGAAATCAAAAAAAAAATGATTGAAAAAGATTTGATAAAAAAAAGATATGATTTCAAAAAGATATGATTGAAATTTATTTTGAAAAAGAGTTGAAAAGGAAATTAAAAATATTTGATTTTTAAAATTAAAGTTGATGACTTGACTAACAAGAAACTAAAAGATATGATTTTAGAATTTTAAAGATTGAGCCTTTTTTAATAGGCAAGTCACAAACTTGAAATTTTTGAATCAAAACATTAATGTTAGTAAAGATTTTCGAAAATTTATATTTTTTTATTTTTTTTGAATTTTTAATGAGGAGAGGGAAAAACACAAAATTGGCTCAAAACATGAAAAATTAAGATCAAAACAAGAAAACATGCAAGAACACTTTGAATGTCAAGATGAACACCAAGAACACTTAGAAGTTCATGATGAACATCAAGAACTTATTTTTGAAAAATTTTCAAGAAAAGAAAAACATGCAAGACACCAAACTTAGATATTTGTCATGTTTAGACACTATGAATTTAAAAATGCATATGAAAAATAACAAAAGACACAAAACAAGAAAATATGAAGATCAAACAAGAAGACTTGTCAAGAACAACTTGAAGATCATGAAGAATGCAATGCATGAAATTTTCGAAAAATGCACAAATTTTTAAAACATGCAATTGACACCAAACTTAAAAATTGACACTAGACTCAAACAATAAACACAAAATATTTTTGTTTTTTTATGATTTTATTAATTTTTTTGGATTTTTCGAAAATTATTTTTAGAAAAACGAAAAAGAAGAAAAATTTTGAAAGATTTTTGAAAACTTTTTGAAAATAAAATAATGGTTAAAACAAGAAGAAAATTACCTAATCTGAGCAACAAGATGAACCGTCAGTTGTCCAAACTCGAACAATCCCCGGCAACAGCGCCAAAAACTTGGTGCACGAAATTGTGATCTCAATGGCGCCAACAACTTGGTACGCACAATTGTAATCTCAACTCTTTTTCACAACTTCGCACAATTAACCAGCAAGTGCACTGGGTCGTCCAATTAATAAACCTTACGTGAGTAAGGGTCGATCCCAGGCTTGAAGCAAGCTATGGTCATCTTGTAAATCTCAGTTAGGCGGATTTAAATGGTTATGGAATTTTGATAATTAAAAGATAAATAAACATGAAATAAAGATAGAGATACTTCTGTAATTCATTGGTGAGAATTTCAGATAAGCGTATGGAGATGCGTTATTCCTTCTGGATCTTCGCTTTCCTACTGTCTTTATTCAATCATTCATACTCCTTTCCATGGCAAGCTGTATGTAGGGGGATCACCGTTGTCAATGGCTACCGTCCATCCTCTCAGTGAAAATGGTCCATCTACGGGTTACGTAGGGCTAATCATCTGTCGGTTCTCACTTATGTCGGAATAAGATCCAATGATCCTTTTGGGTCTGTCACTACGCCCAACAGTCATGAGTTTGAAGCTCGTCACAGTCATCCCATCCCAGATCTTACGCGGAATACCACAGACAAGGTTTAAAATTTTCGGATCTCAAGAATGCTGCCAATTGGTTCTAGCTTATACCACTAAGACTCTGATCTCAAGGAATTGAAGGCTCTGTTGTCAGGAGAGGCAATCAAACGCATGGACCAGGAATCTAAGAGATACATATTCAATCGAAGGTAGAACGGAAGTGGTTATCAGGCACGCGTTCATGAGTGAGGATGATGATGAGTGTCACGGATCATCATATCCATCAGGTTGAAGTATGAATGAATATTTTAGAACAAGAATAAGCTTGAATTGAATAGAGGAACAATAGTAATAGCATTAATTTCTGAGGAACAGCAGAGCTCCACACCTTAATCTATGGTATGTAGAAATTTCACCGTTAAAAATACATAAGTGATGAAGGCCCAGGCATGGCCAAATGGCCAGCCCCCATAAAAGTCTAAGATAGCATAAAACTAATCAAAGATCCCATCATGTATAATACAATAGTAAAAGGTCCTATTTATACTAGACTAGTTACTAGGGTTTACAAAAATAAGTAAATAATGCAGAAATCCACTTCCGGGCCCACTTGGCATGTGCTTGGGCTGAGCATTGAAGCTTTCATGTGTAGAGACTTCTCTTGGAGTTAAACGCCAGTTTGTAGCCTGGTTTGGGCATTTAACTCTAGCTTGTAACCTGTTTCTGGCGTTTAACGCCAGAATAGGGCAGAGAATTGGCATTTAAATGCCAATTTGCGTCATCAAAACTCAATCAAAGTATGGACTATTATATATTTCTGGAAAGCCCTAGATGTCTACTTTCCAACGTAATTAAGAGCATGCCATTTGGATTTCTGTAGCTCCAAAAATTTCATTTCGAGTGCAGAGAGGTCAGAATCTAACAGCATCAGCAGTCCTTTTTCAGCCTCTGAATCAGATTTTTGCTCAGGTCCCTCAATTTCAGCCAGAAAATACCTGAAATCACAGAAAAAGACACAAACTCATAGTAAAGTCCAGAAATATGAATTTTGCTTAAAAACTAATAAAAATATACTAAAAAGTAGCTAGATCCTACTAAAAACTTTCTAAAAATAATGCCAAAAAGCATATAAATTATCCGCTCATCAGTGGATTTATTTATGTCATCAACTATGCTACTTTACTTTTCATCAGCACTCTCATTAAATTTTTAGTATATGAAAACCCCAAAGTCATACAATAACATCACACATGAAAGTCATACAACATATAAAATATTGAAAGTCATACAATAACTAGAGTGAGAAATTTGGCTGGAGCTCTATTGGTTAATCGCACCTGCACTTACAGCACCACATTGACAACATCTACTACGGCTGTGGCCCTCAGCCCCGCATTGCTTACATCGCCTAGGACCACGCAACATCCAAGTGTCCATCTCATTCAAGAAATAGGTCATCTTTGGCCGGCCTTTAGATACCCGTCTGAGGAACAGATTACCTACGAATCGAGGTCCATGATAAACAGGCCATGTTGTGGGATTCCCAAGTGGCCTAAACCTCGCCCTATAAACTCGTTGAAGTTGGTCTATTTTGTAGATATCATGTACATATAGTTGCCAATCCAGCCGCTGGTTTGCACAACAAGCAAACACATGTCGACATGGAAGTCGGTCAACCTGAAATTCACCACAGTCACACCGTTGTCGACGGAGGTCCACTGTATACTCTAGACCATAGGGACACTCACATACTTCAAATACCTCATTCTGTTGGTCAAAGCAACTAACTTGGATGTTACCCGCTGCCCACTAATTGGCATGCAATTTGGAGCTTACAAGCTCAGAGAACATATGTCCTGAATTACTTCGAGCCTCAGAAACAACTCATTAAGCTTATAAATGTTACCTTAACAAGTGCAGTGACTGGAAGATTGCGAGCCCCTTTCATTACCGAGTTTATGCACTCCACTAGATTGGTGGTCATATGACCCCATCGATATCCCCCATCAAATGCTAAAGCATACTGCTCACGTGGAATCCGATCCAACCAGTTGGTATAAGCCTCACCCCGCTTGCGTAAACGCTGATAACTCGTCTCGTACTCACGAACTGTTCACGAGTATCCTGTCATTAAAAAAAAGACCCACTATAAGTAACGTTCATCATAATAATTAGGTTCAAGAGTAATTGTAATTGTAACTATCGTACCGATGTTGACGATAAGCTTCTGCAGATACGGAGCCTTGAACTTCCTAAAAAAGTTGGACTCTATATGTTTGATGCAAAACATGTAGAATGCTCTGGGAGGAGACCAAGCTCCGTTACTACGAGCGATAGCTGCCCTAATGGAATTGTGCCGATCAAAGATAAGGCCCACACCATCACGTGTCACAACATGCTGTCGCAAGTTACTAAGAAAAAAGTGACAAGCCTCAGAAGTCTCTCCCTCAACTATCGCAAGTGCAATAGGCACGATGTTGTTGTTGCCATCTTGTGAAACTGTAACCAACAAACAACCCTTGTATTTTCCATACAAATGAGTTCCGTCTACCTGCACTATTGGCTTGCAATGTCTGAATGCTCTAATACAAGGGTAATAACTCCAGAAGACTCAGTGCAGTACATGAATATTAGGAACCAAGTCATCTCCCTGATACGCAGGCTTTGTTTCAAAATCAACGACTGCGGATGGCTCCTTGTGACACATGACCTCAAACCATATTGGCAAGGCTTCGTACAAAGCTTCCCAACCTCCGAATATTGACTCCACTACCTTCTATTTTGCCAACCATACTTTGCGATAACTTATGATGTTGTTAAACTTTGACTGTACTTCCACAATAACTGATTTTACATTTATAGATGGGTCAACTTCTACCAATGGCTTTATTGCTTCTGCAATTGTGTTGGAATCTAGCTTCGAATGATCTTGAGAAATGGTGGCTGATGAGCGGATAATTTGTATACTTTTTGGCATTGTTTTTAGTATGATCTAGTTAGTTTTTAGTATATTTTTATTAGTTTTTAGTTAAAATTCACTTTTCTGGACTTTACTATGAGTTTGTGTGTTTTTCTGTGATTTCAGGTATTTTCTGGCTGAAATTGAGGGACCTGAGCAAGAATCTGATTCAGAGACCAAAAAGGACTGCAGATGCTGTTGGATTCTGACCTCCCTGCACTCGAAGTGGATTTTCTGGAGCTACAGAAGCCCAATTGGCGCGCTCTCAACGGCGTTGGAAAGTAGACATCCTGGGCTTTCCAGCAATATATGATAGTCCATACTTTGCCCAAGATTTGATGGCCCAAACCGGCGTTCAAAGTCACCCTTAGAAATCCCAGCGTTAAACGCTGGAACTGGCACCCAAATGGGAGTTAAACGCCCAAACTGGCACTAAAGCTGGCGTTTAACTCCAAGAAGGGTCTCTGCACGAAAAATGCTTCATTGCTCAGCCCAAGCACACACCAAGTGGGCCCGGAAGAGGATTTTTATGTCATTTACTCATTTCTGTACACCTTAGGCTACTAGTTTTCTATAAGTAGGACCTTTGACTATTGTATTAAAAATCTTTTGATCTTTGGAATCTTTTTCTTTAGATCTTTTGATCACTTTGGGAGGCTGGCCATTCGGCCATGCCTAGACCTCATGCTTATGTATTTTCAACGGTGGAGTTTCTACACACCATAGATTAAGGTGTGGAGCTCTGCTGTACCTCGAGTATTAATGCAATTACTATTGTTCTTCCATTCAATTCCGCTTGTTCTTGTTCTAAGATATCACTTGTTCTTCAACTTGATGAATGTGATGATCCGTGACACTCATCATCATTCTCACCCATGAACAAGGTGACTGACAACCACTTTTGTTCTACAAACAACCAAGGCTCTAGTGAATATCTCTTGGATTCCTGATTGCATGATGCATGGTTGATCGCCTGACAACCGAGTGCTCGTCTGACAAACGAGCCAACCATTCCGTGAGATCAGAGTCTTCGTGGTATAGGCGAGAACTGATGGCAGCATTCAAGAGAATCCGGAAGGTCTAACCTTGTCTGTGGTATTCTGAGTAGGATTCAATGACTGAATGACTGTGACGTGCTTCAAACTCCTGAGGGCGGGGCGTTAGTGACAGACGCAAAAGAATCACTGGATTCTATTCCGGCCTGATTGAGAACCGACAGATGAATTCCGCTATGCTGTGACAGAGCATATGCAATCGCTTTCACTGAGAGGATGGGAGGTAGCCACTGACAACGGTGAAACCCTTGCTTAAGCTTGCCATGGAAGAGAGTAAGAAGGATTGGATGAAGATAGTAGGAAAGCAGAGAGACGGAAGGGAAGGCATCTTCATGCGCTTATCTGAAGTTCCTACCAATGAATTACATAAGTATCTCTATCTTTACCTTTGTGTTATTTTCGTTCATCACCCATATACATTTGAGTTTGCCTGACTAAGATTTACAAGATGACCATAGCTTGCTTCAATACTAACAATCTCCGTGGGATCGACCCTTACTCGCGTAAGATTTATTACTTGGACGACCCAGTGCACTTGCTGGTTAGTTGTGCGAAGTTGTGTAATGCCATGGTATTGAGCTACCAAGTTTTTGGAGGTCATGACCGGGGATTATGAGAGTTGTGAAAAAGTATTGTTCACAATTTCGCGCACCAAGTTTTTGGCGCCGTTGCCGGGGATTGTTCAAGTTTTGAGCAAGCTTTTGGTAACATCAGTGCCAAGATCCGGCAACAACACCAAGTTTTTGGCGTTATTGCCAGGGATTGTTCAAGTTTGGACAACTGACGGTTCATCTTGTTGCTTAGATTAGGTATTTATTTTTTTTTCGAAATTCTTGAAGATGAATTCTAGAGTTTCATGATGATTTGTTGAAATCTGGCTGGCTGAGAAGCCATGTCTAATCTCATTGGACCGAGGTTTCAACTTATCACCACAAGAGCTTGTTGATTCTTATCAATCTTGCTTTTGGAGCAGTGATTTGCTAAGGCTTGGCTGGCCTCTGGCCATGTCTAGTGTTTTGGACCGAAGCTTTCTTTGAAAGCTTGGCTGGCTGTGAAGCCATGTCTAATTCCTGGACCGGAGTCTTAGACTAACATTGCCCTGATTCCTGGAATTCTCATTAAGAATTTTGATACCTTTTTCCACTTGATTTTCGAAAAACACAAAAAAATTAAAAAAATCATAAAATCCAAAAATATTTCTTGTTTGAGTATAGTGTCTCATCATAAGTTTGGTGTCAATTGCATGTATTCATTCATGTATCTTAGTGATCTTCAAGATGTTCTTGATGATTTACTTGCTCTGATCTTTGAATTCAATTAACTTGATTGTTTTGTGTGTCTCATATGCATTTTCATTTTGTTAGTGTCAGTAGTATACAAACTGCTAAGTTTGGTGTCTTGCATGCATTGTTATTTGATTCTTGTTGCATTTTGGTTTGTCCTTATTATTAAAAATCCAAAAATATTTTTAATTTGTGTCTTTTCAAGTCAATAATACAGAGAATTGAGGATTCAGAACATACAGCAGAGGAATTGCACAGAAAAAGCTGGGCGTTCAAAACGCCCAGTGAAGAAGGACAGACTGGCGTTTAAACGCCAGCCAGGGTACCTGGTTGGGCGTTTAACACCCAAAAGGGTAGCATTTTGGGCGTTAAACGCCAGAATGGATACCATTCTGGGCGTTTAACGCCAGGATGGCTAGAGGGGAAGATTTTGTTTTCAAATCAAATTTTTTCTAAGTTTTCAAAATCTTTTCAAAATCAAATCTTTTTCAAATCAATTTTTCAATCAAATCTTTTTCAAAAATCAATTTCTTTCCATTTTTTAAGATACTTACTATCAATTAATGATTTGATTCAACATTTCAAGTATGTTACCTTTTCTGTTGAGAAAGGTTTAATGTTTGAATCATATCTTTTCTTGTTAGTCAAGTTTTTAATTTTCAAATCAAATCTTTTTAAAATGTTTTTCAAATCATATCTTCTCAATCACATCTTTTTAAAAAAAAAAAAACTAATCATATCTTCTTAACCACATCTTTTTCAAAATAGTTTTCAATCAAATCTTTTTGATTTCTAATTTCAAAATCTTTTTCAAAAATCAATTGATTTCTTTTCCCTTTTCATTTTCGAAAATTAAGTAATGTGTTTCAAAATATTTTTCAAAATTTCTCACTTAATTTTCGAAAATTACTTCCCTCCTTCTCACATCCTTCTATTTATGGACTAACACTATCCCTTAATGCAAAATTCGAACTCCATCTCCTTTGATAAGTTCGAATTTTCTACTTCTGTCTTCTACTCCTCTTTTCCTCTAACACCTAAAGGAATCTCTATACTGTGACATAGAGGATTCCACATTTTCTTGTTCTCTTCTCTTTCTTATGAGCAGGAGCAAAGACAAAGGCATTCTTGTTGAGGCTGATCCTGAACCTGAAAGGACCTTGAAGAGAAAGCTAAGAGAAGCCAAAGCACAACTCTCTTTAGAGCACCTGAACGAATTCTTCAAGGAAGAAGAACTCATGGCAGCCGAAAACAACAATAATGCCAACAATGCAAGGAAGGTGCTGGGTGACTTTACTGCACCTACTCCCGACTTCTATGGGAGAAGCATCTCTATCCCTGCCATTGGAGCAAACAACTTTGAGCTTAAGCCTCAATTAGTTTCTCTAATGCAACAGAATTGCAAGTTCCATGGACTTCCATTGGAAGATCCTCATCAGTTTTTAGCTGAGTTCTTGCAAATCTGTGACACTGTCAAGACTAATGGGGTTGACCCTGAGGTCTATAGACTGATGCTATTCCCTTTTGCTATAAGAGACAGAGCTAGAACATGGTTGGATTCCCAACCTAAAGAAAGCCTGGACTCTTGGGAAAAGCTAGTCAATGCCTTCTTGGCAAAGTTCTTTCCACCTCAAAAATTGAGTAAGCTTAGAGTGGAAGTCCAAACTTTCAGACAGAAGGAAGGAGAATCCCTCTACGAAGCTTGGGAAAGATACAAACAATTAATCAGAAAGTGTCCCTCTGACATGCTTTCTGAATGGAGCATCATAGGTATTTTCTATGATGGTCTCTCTGAACTATCCAAGATGTCTTTGGATAGCTCTTCTGGAGGATCTCTTCATCTGAAGAAGACGCCTACTGAGGCTCAAGAACTGATTGAAATGGTTGCAAATAACCAATTCATGTACACTTCTGAAGGAAATCCTGTGAACAATGGGACTAGTCAGAAGAAAGGAGTTCTTGAGATTGATACTCTGAATGCCATATTGGCTCAGAACAAAATATTGACTCAACAAGTCAATATGATTTCTCAAAGTCTGTCTGGAATGCAAAATGCACCAAGCAGTACTAAGGAAGCTTCATCTGAGGAAGAAGCTTATGATCCTGAGAACCCTTCAATGGAAGAGGTGAATTACATGGGAGAACCCTATGGAAACACCTATAATCCTTCATGGAGGAATCATCCAAATCTTTCATGGAAGGATCAACAGAGACCTCTACAAGGTTTCAATAACAATAATGGTGGAAGAAACAGGTTTAGCAATAGCAAGCCTTTTCCATCATCTTCTCAGCAACAGACAGAGAGTTCTAAGCAGAATACCTCTGACTTAGCAACCATGGTCTCTGATCTAATCAAAACCACTCAAAATTTCATGACTGAAACTAGGTCCTCCATTAGGAATTTGGAAGGACAAGTGGGACAGCTGAGCAAGAAAATTACTGAACTCCCACCTAGTACTCTCCCAAGCAATACAGAAGAAAATCCAAAAGGAGAGTGCAAGGCCATCAACTTGGCCGAATCCTGGGAGGAAGAAGAGGCAGTGAACGCCACTGAGGAAGACCTCACTGGGCGTCCACTGGCCTCCAATGAGTTCCCCAATGAGGAACCATGGGAATCTGAGGCTCAAACTGAGACCATAGAGATTCCATTGGACTTACTTCTGCCATTCATGAGCTCTGATGAGTATTCTTCCTCTGAAGAGGATGAGTATGTTACTGAAGAGCAAGTTGCCAAATACCTTGGAGCAATCATGAAGCTAAATGACAAGTTATTTGGAAATGAGACTTGGGAGGATGAACCCCCTTTGCTCACCAAAGAACTGGATGACTTGTCTAGGCAGAAACTGCCTCAAAAGAGACAGGACCCTGGGAAGTTTTCTATACCTTGTACCATAGGCACCATGACCTTCAAGAAGGCCTTGTGTGACTTAGGGTCAAGTGTAAACCTCATGCCCCTCTCTGTAATGGAGAAATTAGGGATCTTTGAGGTGCAAGCTGCAAAAATCTCACTAGAGATGGTAGACAACTCAAGAAAACAAGCCTATGGACTTGTGGAGGATGTTCTAGTCAAAGTTGAAGACCATTACATTCCTACTGATTTCATAGTCCTAGAGACTGGGAAGAGCATGGATGAGTCCATCATCCTTGGCAGACCCTTCCTAGCCACTGCAAGGGCTGTGATTGATATTGATAGAGGAGAGTTGATCATTCAAGTGAATGAAGAATCCTTGGTGTTTAAAGCCCAAGGATATCCCTCTGTCATCATGGAGAGGAAGCATGAAGAGCTTCTCTCAAAACAGAGCCAAACTGAGCCCCCACAGTCAAACTCTAAGTTTGGTGTTGGGAGGCCACAACCAAACTTTAAGTTTGGTGTTGAACCCCCACACTCAAACTCTAAGTTTGGTGTTGGGAGGATCCAACACGGTTCTGAGCATTTCAGAGGCTCCATGAGAGTCCTCTGTCAAGCTAGTGACAATAAAGAAGCGCTTGTTGGGAGGCAACCCAATGTTTTATAATTAATTATTTTCTTTTGTTATTTTATCTCTTTTGTAGGTTGATGATCATAAAAAGTCACAAAATCCATGAAAAAAGCAAAAACAGAACGACAAACAGGAAGAAAAACAGCACACCCTGGAGGACGCACCCACTGGCGTTTAAACGCCAGTGAGGTTAGCTGGTGGGCGTTTAACGCCCAGTCTGGCACCATTCTGGGCGTTTAACGCCAGAAAGGGGCACCAGACTGGCGTTAAACGCCAGAAAGGGGCAAGATGCTGGCGTTAAACGCCAGAAATGGGCACCAGCCCGGCGTTTAACGCCAGAAATGGCTCAAAACGTGATTTTGAATGCCATTTGGTGCAGTGATGACTTTTCCTTGACACCTCAGGATCTGTGGACCCCACAGGATCCCCACCTACCCTACCACTCTCTCTCTTCTTCACCAATCACCTCCACACCTCTTCCCCAAAAACCCCTCACCTATCAAATCTCATCTTTCTCTTCACCACTCACATCCATCCTTCATAAAACCCCACCTACCTCACCATTCAAATTCAAACCACTTTCCCACCCAAACCCACCCTCAAATGGCCGAACATCTCTCTCCCCCTCTCCTATATAAACCTTCCTTCACTCCTTCATTTTCACACACCTTAAACACTACTTCTTCTCCCTTTTGGCCGAACACATAGCCATTCCCTTTCTCCTCCTTTCTTCTTTTTCTACTCTCTTCTTTCTTCTTTTGCTCGAGGACGAGCAAACATTTTAAGTTTGGTGTGGTAAAAGCATTGCTTTTAGTTTTTCCATAACCATTTATGGCATCCAAGGCCGGAGAAACCTCTAGAAAGAGGAAAGGGAAGGCAAAAGCTTCCACCTCCGAGTCATGGGAGATGGAGAGATTCATCTCAAGGGTGCATCAAGACCATTTCTATGAAGTTGTGGCCTTGAAGAAGGTGATCCCCGAGGTCCCTTTTTCACTCAAAAAGGGTGAATATCCGGAGATCCGACATGAGATCCGAAGAAGAGGTTGGGAAGTTCTTACCAACCCCATTCAACAAGTCGGAATCTTGATGGTTCAAGAGTTCTATGCCAATGCATGGATCACCAAGAACCATGACCAAAGTGTGAACCCGAATCCAAAGAATTATCTTACTATGGTTCGGGGGAAATACTTGGATTTTAGTCCGGAAAGTGTGAGGGTGGCGTTCAACTTGCCTATGTTGCAAGGAGATGAGCATCCTTACACTAGAAGGGTCAACTTTGATCAAAGGTTGGACCAAGTCCTCACAGTCATATGTGAAGAGGGCGCCCAATGGAAGAGAGATTCAAGAGGAAAGCCGGTTCAATTAAGAAGGCATGACCTCAAGCCCGTGGCTAGAGGATGGTTAGAGTTCATACAACGCTCAATCATTCCCACTAGCAACCGGTCCGAAGTTACCATAGACCGGGCTATCATGATCCATAGCATCATGATTGGAGAAGAAATAGAGGTTCATGAGGTTATAGCCCAAGAACTCTATAAGGTGGCGGACAAGTCCTCTACCTTGGCAAGGTTAGCCTTTCCTCATCTCATTTGTCACCTCTGTTACTCAGTGGGAGTTGACATAGAGGGAGACACCCCCATTGAGGAGGACAAGCCCATCACTAAGAAGAGGATGGAGCACACAAGAGATTCCACTCATCATGAGATCCCTGAGATTCCTCAAGGGATGCACTTTCCTCCACAAGACTATTGGGAGCAATTGAACACCTCCCTAGGAGAATTGAGTTCCAACATGGGACAACTAAGGGTGGAGCATCAAGAACACTCCATCATCCTTCATGAGATTAGAGAAGATCAAAGAATCATGAGGGAGGAGCAACAAAGACAAGGAAGAGACATTGATGAGCTCAAGCACCCCATAGGATCTTCAAGAGCAAGGAAGAGCCGCCATCACTAAGGTGGACCCGTTCCTTGATTTCCTTGTTCTTTATTCTTCTGTTTTTCGAATTTTATGCTTATGTTTATCCATGTTTGTGTCTTGTGATCATTAGTGTCTTAGTGTCTATGCCTTAAAGTTATGAATGTCCTATGAATCCATCACCTTTCTTAAATAAAAATATGCTTAATTGATAAAAGAAAGAATTGCATGAATTTTGAATTTTATAACAGTTAATTATTTTGATGTGGTGGCAATATTTTTGTTCTCTGAATGTATGCTTAAACAGTGCATATGTATCTTGAATTTGTGGTTCATGAATGTTGGCTCTTGAAAGAATGATGAAAAAGGAGACATGTTACTGAGGATCTGAAAAATCATTAAAATGATTCTTGAAGCAAGAAAAAAGCATTTCTATTCAAAAAAAAAATATTTCGAAAAAAAAAAGAAAGAAAAGAAAACGAAAAAAAAATTATAGAGAAATAAGAGTTGTGATCCAAGGCAAATAAGAGTGTGCTTAAGAACCCTGGACACCTCTAATTGGGGACTTTAGCAAAGCTGAGTCACAATCTGAAAAGGTTCACCCAATTATGTGTTTGTGGCATGTATGTATCCGGTGGTAATACTGGAAAACAGAGTGCTTTGGGCCACAGCCAAGACTCAATAAGTAGCTTTGTTCAAGAATCATCATACTTTACTAGGAGAATCATTAACACTATCTGGATTCTAAGTTCCTAAAGAAGCCAACCATTCTGAATTTCAAAGGATAGAGTGAGATGCCAAAACTGTTCAGAGGCAAAAAGTTAAAAGCCCCGCTCATCTAATTAATACTGATCTTCACAGATGTTTTTGGAATTCATTGCATATTCTCTTCTTTTTATCTTATTTGATTTTCAGTTGCTTGGGGACAAGCAACAATTTAAGTTTGGTGTTGTGATGAGCGGATAATTTGTATACTTTTTGGCATTGTTTTTAGTATGTTTTTAGTATGATCTAGTTAGTTTTTAGTATATTTTTATTAGTTTTTAGTTAAAATTCACTTTTCTGGACTTTACTATGAGTTTGTGTGTTTTTCTGTGATTTCAGGTATTTTCTGGCTGAAATTGAGGGACCTGAGCAAGAATCTGATTCAGAGACCAAAAAGGACTGCAGATGCTGTTGGATTCTGACCTCCCTGCACTCGAAGTGGATTTTCTGGAGCTACAGAAGCCCAATTGGCGCGCTCTCAACGGCGTTGGAAAGTAGACATCCTGGGCTTTCCAGAAATATATGATAGTCCATACTTTGCCCAAGATTTGATGGCCCAAACCGGCGTTCAAAGTCACCCTCAGAAATCCCAGCGTTAAACGCTGGAACTGGCACCCAAATGGGAGTTAAACGCCCAAACTGGCACTAAAGCTGGCGTTTAACTCCAAGAAGAGTCTCTGCACGAAAAATGCTTCATTGCTCAGCCCAAGCACACACCAAGTGGGCCCGGAAGAGGATTTTTATGTCATTTACTCATTTCTGTACACCTTAGGCTACTAGTTTTCTATAAGTAGGACCTTTGACTATTGTATTAAAAATCTTTTGATCTTTGGAATCTTTTTCTTTAGATCTTTTGATCACTTTGGGAGGCTGGCCATTCGGCCATGCCTAGACCTCATGCTTATGTATTTTCAATGGTGGAGTTTCTACACACCATAGATTAAGGTGTGGAGCTCTGCTGTACCTCGAGTATTAATGCAATTACTATTGTTCTTCCATTCAATTCCACTTGTTCTTGTTCTAAGATATCACTTGTTCTTCAACTTGATGAATGTGATGATCCGTGACACTCATCATCATTCTCACCCATGAACAAGGTGACTGACAACCACTTTTGTTCTACAAGCAACCAAGGCTCTAGTGAATATCTCTTGGATTCCTGATTGCACGATGCATGGTTGATCGCCTGACAACCGAGTGCTCGTCTGACAAACGAGCCAACCATTCCGTGAGATCAGAGTCTTCGTGGTATAGGCGAGAACTGATGGCAGCATTCAAGAGAATCCGGAAGGTCTAACCTTGTCTGTGGTATTCTGAGTAGGATTCAATGACTGAATGACTGTGACGTGCTTCAAACTCCTGAGGGCGGGGCGTTAGTGACAGACGCAAAAGAATCATTGGATTCTATTCCGGCCTGATTGAGAACCGACAGATGAATTCCGCTATGCTGTGACAGAGCATATGCAATCGCTTTCACTGAGAGGATGGGAGGTAGCCACTGACAACGGTGAAACCCTTGCTTAAGCTTGCCATGGAAGGGAGTAAGAAGGATTGGATGAAGACAGTAGGAAAGCAGAGAGACGGAAGGGAAGGCATCTTCATGCGCTTATCTGAAGTTCCTACCAATGAATTACATAAGTATCTCTATCTTTACCTTTGTGTTATTTTCGTTCATCACCCATATACATTTGAGTTTGCCTGACTAAGATTTACAAGATGACCATAGCTTGCTTCAATACTAACAATCTCCGTGGGATCGACCCTTACTCGCGTAAGGTTTATTACTTGGACGACCCAGTGCACTTGCTGGTTAGTTGTGCGAAGTTGTATAATGCCATGCTATTGAGCTACCAAGTTTTTGGAGTTCATGACCGGGGATTATGAGAGTTGTGAAAAAGTATTGTTCACAATTTCGCGCACCAGTGGCCCTAGTACAAGTGTGACTACGATTGTACCTCCTTATCTCCCAACAGTACTTTCTAGACATTTTGCTCACCCTGATCAGCCAATCACATCATGCACCATACTGGGTGCATTTAGCATAGAATGTCGTTGGTTCTGACTCATGCACCTGATAATCTACACCTCTGCGGATAGTATAATCTTTCATCACCTTAATTACTGCCTCCCTAGAACTGAATTCCATTCCCACGGTAAATTCACCATCTGGCATAACGGGAAGCTCTGCTGCAATCACCTCACAAATTTAATAGTTCCATAAATAACTGTTAAATATGTGTCGCATTAATCAAAACAATGATCCGTAAATCAAGAATGAATGATTCAAAGGTTAATAAGTTTATCAACTAGGTCATGAAATGGTATTTAATAAACTAATAATCACACAACAATGGAAAACATAGTTATCAGAACCAAATCGGTTCATTCTGGATTTGACCAGTTCGCACCAGTTCATTGCCAAGTGTGGTCTCATCATCGGACCGAACCGACCTACGGTCCAGTGCAATGGTTTTCTGGTCGAACTGGCCGGTCAGGATCAGTGGTTTTCTAGTCAAACTAGCCGGTCTGGTTCAATGGTTTTCTGGCCAAACTGATCGGTCCAGTTCAGTGGTGTTTTGGTCGAACCGGATAGTCCGGTTCGGTCTGGTCTGGTTTTAACAACAATGATGAAAAATACTAAATTTTTCAACATACACGTTCACTTGATAATTAAACATTAATCAATTACTAATTATATGCTATATTTTGCCTATTTACCGTTGTCTTAAATATTTGTTCTAAACTCAAAACTATGCACACATCATAGTTTAACAAATCTTAATTTAAAAAGATGACATACCTGCATTTACATATTGAGGAAACTCCAGTGCATGCATTGCCTCCAAATCCAATGACCGCATAAAAGTCAGCTTCTCAAACGGCTGCCGGTTTACTAGTGCATTTGCCATATCTGCCACATTTGCCACTAAAGCATCGTCAACATGCTCTTCGTCTACACCTGGATCAATGACCTCGTAGTTACTTTCAAACTCTTCTTCACTATCACTATTGTAATCTTCCAATTCAATATCTTAGTCCACTGCAGATTGCTCGAACTCAACATACAGTTCGATGAATGATATTCGGGACCAGCCTTCAAGATACACTGAAAAATTTCTTGCATGATCACTTCATCGGTTACGTATTTCGTTTGAAATTGAACGAACCCACCAAATACAGATACAGGATATCTGTACAGAATATATGACACTCCCCTACGTATTTGAGGATCCATTTTCTACCAAATCACACCTTTTAATTCTTCAAATGACAGAGTGAATAGAATCACAACATCTAATGGATTTTGACACACAAATTTCACTCCTTCAGATATTTGTAATAAAATTTGGCCATGATAATACACTTTTAATTTCACTCTATCATCCATCACGGAATAGAGAAGATGAGAAAGAAAGCTTCAAGCTTCAGAGAACTCAAAACTATGAGAAGAAGAAGATGAGAAAGTTGGTTGGTAGCTGGCATTAATTTGAGTATTTATGAAGCTCAAATTGGACCGTCCAACCGCATGCTCCATTTCAAATTTTTTTGAACACTAAAATCGGATCATCCATTTTGAGGTTGGCCGCCAAAAAATTTCTTCATCTCCAAGAAATCGCTGGGTCCGATTTTCTTGGCCCAAAATCTTCTCCCCCCTTTCATGAAATCGCTCCATCCGATTTCTTTGCAAACGGAATTACTGCCTCACACAAATCGAACGATCTGATTTGTGTCCTCCCTCACCTGCATGAAATCAGACCGTCCGATTTCTTCACAACACCTGAACGCCGTCACACCCCCATAAAACTCCTCTAAGATCTATAACCATGCGTTACACCAATATAGGTGTCATATGCAAAAAAAATAGCCTAAGTTTTCAATTGTTCTAAATTTTGGTATTTTTATTTTGAGAATTTTTCAAAACAATTCATCTATATAAATTCTTTCTTTATTTTTGAAAATTATGCTATGATGACTATTAGTTAGAGCATAGTTTTATGACATATGTAATTAAAAAAGGTTCATCATTTTACTTTATGAGATTTCTTGTATGAAATTTATAAACTAGGATTATTAATCTTCCTAAATTTTCTATTGAAAGATGTATAACATATTTTATGTAAACATTAAATTTAACATTTGCATTTGTTTAGTTTTCATGAACAATTTCTATTATTTGATCTATTGAATCTATAATTCTTTTACACAAATTGCTAAAGTTACTGAATAATTAATATCCTTCATGTGTGTAGATTTAAGTATTTAACTAATACTTGTATAGTACTTATATGACTCCATCCTATTTCAGATCTTTTTTGTTGATCTTTAATTTATTTTTACTATTTGTTTGTTAATTTTTCATCATATATTAATGTTATTTTTAATTCTCAATTAGCATATCTTCTTTTTATAGATATTTTCAGATAAACTTTTTTATAATATATTATGTTTTTTTTTACTAAAAATAGTTCTTTTAAAGTATTTTATTAGCAAAACTTTCATATGTTTTTAGATCTAAATCACATTTAAGAATAGCATGTTTTTCTTATTATCAATTAATGTTATTATGTTATATAAATCAGAGTCTTCTGTTATTTCAAGATTTTTCACATAGTTCATAATATCATATATGTAAATTTCAAGAAAATAACGAGGAGTAAGCTTCAGAAATACCTTTTTGAAAAAAAAGTATTTTCTTCTTTTATTCTTGTAATAATTTATTATATAAACGGCTTTTTGTTCGGAAATATTTTCTCCAGGAGAAAGATTTTTAACTATTTTATTTTTCTCTAAGAAAATATTTTGTATTCTTAGACTATAGAAGTTACCTTTGCTATTTTTCTCTATACTTCATCTAAATTTTAAGTACCCTCTGCCTTCTGCTCTCTCTAATCTAATGCTCTTCAAGACTCTATTGAGATCCTATTTATATAGATAATTCTCATCCTTACCATGATATTATTGTTCATATGATGTCATTACTTACGTCATTTTACATTAAGTGCTTAACTGACGACATTATTAGTGTCTTATGACCTACGAGTTGAGGTCGCTCTACAATAATATGGAGAGAGGTATATGAAATATGTCTTCTTTCTCTAAATCCAAGTGACCATTTTGTATGTGAGTAGTCCCATCATTCTTGTTATTTTCTTCAAACATTTCTGAGATGCACAATTAGCACTTGTGATCTTTGCTTTTTTATTAAAATAAATAAGGAAAAAACTTTAATTCCTTAATTACGCATGGATAAAAATAATTTCAAGAGTACGCAGTCCCAATTCATGCTCGTTACCTACGAAATGGGTTTGCATGCCAACACAAGAGAGCCGCCCACGAAATGGATGAAGATGAACTGACAAATCTGATTGGAAGTCCAACTCCCCCATGGCAGCAACGAATTGGATCATCTCCTTAGTGGCGACAGCGAAATGGTCATTCCAGCAGAAGCGGCCATGAAATGAGCCAAGGCGGGCTCGGCACACGCGAAATGGACGACCTCGGTTGCGGTGCCCACGAAATGCCCACCACAATGGCGGCAGCCACGAATGCATGGGGACACGGTGAAGGCTGCAACTTCCAGAGCTTCAGTCCCCGTACATGCATGCATTGGGTGCTTGTGGTGGCAAGGTTGGGGTTGATGAATTGGTGTGTCTATTTAAAGGGGGTAGGGACCAAGTGCTTCATGTAGTGGATAATATTGGAAGAGAGGGTTTGTTAATGTAAACCATGGAAGATAGTGGGAAAAAAAGTGAGTTTTGGCTAAGATTTTTGTGTTGTGGCTTGAATATAAACATGTAACATGGGCAATGGTAGTGGTATGAATGTGGAAGAAAATCTTAATCGGTTAGACGAAGTCATATTGCCGCGCATTTGATTCATAAGGTAAGTGTCGTGTGTGGTTAATATTGTTATTAGTCTCTATCATTATTTAACATTTGATAGTGTAAACTTAAGTGTGGTATTCTGGTTTCGATGTTGTAGCCCGCACGTGTTCTGACACCGCATGGCATACTTGTTAATGTTTTCATGTCGGATCTGGTGGATCCAAGCATGGATTTCAGGTGGGAGAGACTTGAACCTTATTTATGACGAGCAGGATTCTATTATGCGTCCTTAATAAGGTATTTTGAGTATGACAATCCGCTGATAAGCGCATTTGTTGAACAATGGCGACCCGAGATGCATATGTTTCATCTCCTGTGGGGTGAGTGTACTATAACACTAGAGGATGTGGCTATGCAGTTAGGGTTACCCATTGATGGCGAGCCTGTTAGTGGAATTCTAAGGTCATGGAGCAAGTTTCACCAGAGAGATATATGGTAATGGTGCGAAGAGCTACTTGGTGATGTACCAACTGGACATGTAGGGACAACTAAGTATAACATATGGCTGAAGTGGATTAGAAGTCGTCTTCAACAGATGCCGCTTGATGCAGCGGATGATGCCATGATCCAGTATGCCCGTTGTTATATTTTATATTTGTTGGGCGGCATGTTGCTACCGGACAAGGCCAACAACACAGTCCATGTTTGTTACCTACCTTTGCTTGCCGATTTTGATGTCATCAGCACTTATAGTTGGGGGAGCGCATGTCTTTGTTGTCTATATCCAGCCATGTGCTTGGCAACAGATTACACTGTCGAAGGTATGGCTGGTTGTCATACATTGTTAATGTCGTGGATTTATTACAGGCTATCGTTCTGGGCACCAGATGTTACGACCCCGCATACCTTTCCGTTAGCTACAAGGTGTGGCAATTTTTTGGCATATCCTACTAAGTTTCGTTACATTATACATTTTGTTCGTTGTTTACTATACGATTTATTTGCATATTTTGGGGTTACATCAGGTGGGCAGGAAAGAAGTGACACAATGACTATGCTGAGCAATGCCTTCTCAGGCACCATATAAGGTTGGACAATCTGTAAGTGGATGAGGTACGATTTATGGTCTTTTGATAATCAGCTATGGAGATGCCTTAAATACGTGTTTACGTTATAGTCCGCTTTTTTCACTTTAATTGGATGCTGCACATGGATACTCATATTCTGTTAAGAGTTCAATGCTGAATTTCTTGGCCATCCTCATGGAGACTTCTACCACTCGGTTGTACCTCTAATATTATTCTGATGGATTGAGATTCTCAATATCGACAGAGTGTTGCGTCAATTTGGGGGAAGACAAGGACCACCCAGCCCTCCGCTGAATATCGACACATTCCATCGACAGTCGATCTGAAATGACAATGGGTGGTGGCCCATCTGCCTGTCAACTTGGTTTGAGGTATGGGCTAGCCATCATACTGAGGCATATCGCCGGCACATTAATCGGGCCGACACCTTGCGTCCCAGTCAGGATTACTATAGGTGGTATTGTGACAGGACCCGGAGGTTTCTCTCTACCCCGAAAGCATTGCATGATCTGCGAACCGATGACATTCCTCCTGGTGTACCGGCAGAGTATGGAAGAGCACTGGCGGTAAGGTTACCTGATGTTCCACAAGACCGTAGGCACCAACGAGCACATCGAGGAATACATCAAGGAGTTTCTGGGATGGGGTTCGAAGAGGGAGAGTTTCCCGAACAGGATCGACCACAAGAAGAAACAGAGGTTGGACCACATGATCCACAGAACCAAGTTCCTCTCCACAGAGATTTCTACTACCCTCAACCTTACATGGCCGGAGACCAACCTCAGCCAAGTTCGATGCAGCAATTCATGCCAAGTCCTTAATAAGCATGCTTAATAACTATCATAAAACATACAACGTGACTTAATTGAAAAGGAATAACTCGAAATATGCAATACTAAGTATAGGAAACATGTAATACTAAGTAGAAGACACATGCAGGCAGTTCCGTCGTGTATGTCCCGGTTGCCTGCAAAGTCCGCAACGCTTTCCAGGTCCTGGCTCTACTTTGTCTATCACATTCCTGCTCCTGGTCAACACCGGACATCCTTTCATTATTCGGCAGAGATGGGGGTTTGGAACGACGCATTTACCCTCAAACGGTGGCCACAACTCCTCGTCCGGCATTGGAGGAAATTCCATCTGGTAAATCTGGAACACGCTCTCAACCCAATAAATAGCTGCGACATAACGAGACCAATCAAGCCGTGCATGTGCACATGGATAATGCAACGCCTGAAAGTATACATAGTCACATCTGCCATGTTCTAGGTAAACCCTGAACCGCAACTAATACCCGACGGCTGCTATCTCATCCACTATGAAGATAGACGTTGCTCTGTCATAAGACGTGACAAGCATCTGTAAGATTCCTTCTTTGTTTGCCAATATAGCTTTCTGTAGAAATTGTGAGAAAACCTGACCGCAGTCGATCTGCGACTGTGCCTCTCTACCCTTCTTGACAAACAATGCATTCAGTCGATGGTAGGTAGACTTCACAATAGCACAAACCGGGAGGTTCCGGGTTCCCTTGAGAACTGAGTTGATACACTCCGATAGATTGGTTGTCATGTGACCATATCGACGGCCCTCATCAAGATGTTGTAACCACTTCGGCGACTCTAACCCTTGGATCTATGCCATCATTTACAAAGAGTTAATTGGATCCTCGTTGCTAATTAAATCAATGTAGTACTTTGCCTGCTCTTGTGTCTTTGAATACGCCGTGTTGACTAGGTTCTTTTTGGCTTCCTTGCTCTTGAAACTTGTTGCAAAATTGGAGGCAATATGTCTCACACAGAACACATTGTATTCCCATCCACAACCAGCTCGCTCTAAAGTGGCCTTTATTGCTGCATGCCGGTCAGAGATAAGAAGTATCCCAGGTTAAGTGGTTACATGTTTCCTTAGATTCGATAAGAAAAAGAACCACGAATCAGTGTTCTCTCTTTCGACAATTGCAAAAGCAATAGGCAGGATGTTGTTATTCCCGTCCTGTGCTATGCCCATCAAAAAGGTCCATGCGTACTTGCCATACAAGTGCGTTCCGTCCATTGAGACAAGTGGCTTGCAGTTCCTGAAGGCTTCAACACAGGACGGAAAAGACCAAAAAACCTGATGAAAAACAAAACTATGACGGTCCAAGGTGTTGCCGACATAGTTTAGACGTGTTTGGAGATCAACGATTGTACCTGACACGACTACAGTTAATTAAAACCATGCTAGTTGGACTGCATGTCATAAATTGACAAAACCTTCAATTGACATGGTTACCTGGAATGAAAGTTTGTAGTGCGTTGAAATATCTTCGCAGCTGGTTGTATGACTCATCCCAATCATCATAAATATTTGCAATTACCTTCTGCTTTGCATGCCACACCTTCTTGTAAGAAACCTTGTACCCATATGCTGACTCGACTGAACCTTGCAGTGCCTTTATGCAAATAGTAGCATCTGCTTGTACCATGGGATATATGTGGTGGCAGATGACGTCGCTATCAAGTTGAGCATGATTTTGTGACATGGAGCTTGCCAAACAACTGTGAGGCCCTTCGTATTTTCGGACCACCTAATATCTGGAGGCCCTTGTCTTTGCAACTCGAATCGACCAATGACATTGGTCCCCAAACTGCTTGCATCGACATACATACCTAGCTTGATCCGACCCTACAACCTTGTATTTCGCACTTCTACGAATATTATAGTTCTTTACAGCAAGCATAGCAGCTTTTCTATTAAGAAATTTCAGACCAACCTCCAGCTCCATCTCACTGGACAAAGCATAGTTGCTAAATGTGTCTTCAGTGGTGGTCGAACCCATTGCACCGAGATTTAAAGACAGAAAGTGGCCTGGAGTACCGCTTGATCCACCACCTGATTCAACACGACTCAGAAGATACCTCTTGCGGTGAACGGGTTGGGTTTTAGGAATCACTTCCGCTTCTTCGCCACTGTCATCTTCGATCTCATCTTCGTCGGACGTGTCTGCCAACCCATCGACATTACCTTCTAGGGATGCCACTCGGTTAGACGAGGGAGGACGTCGAGAACAATTTCCTGCTGCTTGTCCGTGCATCACAAAGGCGTTGAATGTGGGACTCCGAGGACTAAGAATCTCCTGGAATGGCATCAAATCAGCGGCACCAACATTTCCAAGTTGCACCATATTATTGGAACTAGAGGAGCTTCCACCAATATCTTGGAGACAAACACATAGTTCCAATGAGTAGATACTTCCAATGCTCCGATGATAAGAAAACATCATCGAAACTTGTTGGTCAGACTTAATCTGCATTTTCTGATATGTAAACGAGTTGGCAACCGCAACTGGTATTCTATAAGTTAACTTCGTGATTTTCTTCTTTCCGACCAGACCGGTATTCATTAGGATCACATTCTTCAGCTCTTCGAACGACGTCTACGGAGGAATCATTAACCACAGTGGATCATCACAAATAAATGTAACACCTTCAGATGTGAGAGAAATTTCTCCATTCGGATATACAACAACGTACACATTTTCGGTGGCCATGGACACTACAAAATACTCACTACAGAATTTTACATAGAAGAGAAAGACATAGAGAAAAGAGAGAGTTGTTGGAGTAGAAATTTTCCGTCACATAACAAAAATTTCCATCCATGCTTGCAAACTGCCTGCCCCGCCCCTTTATATAGCGAATTCCAGGCTCCATTTCGTGTGGAGTACAGCTGATGTGGTTCCTTTTCTCATCTGCCCCGATAGAGTTGCCCATGGCGTGCCATTTTGCGTGTACCAGCCTGGAGTTGCACCAATTTGCAGACACTGTACCTGAGGTACCATTTCGTGCCTGCTGTCCATGTATTGGAACCCTGGCCTATTTCGTGGGCGGTTCCCTTGAATTGGCATGCAAACCCATTTTGTGGGTGACGTGCATAAATTAGGACTGCGTACTCTTAGAATTATTTTCATCCATGCGTAATTAGGGAATTAAAGTTTTTTTCTTATTTATTTTAATAAAAAAGCCTGTGATCTTTTCTATCTTGAATAAAAAACAAAGATTATTTTTATCTCCTTAGATAATTTTTCTAATAGTCCATTAAAATTATAGAATGTTCACTCAAATTCTATTAGTAGTTTAACTTCCTTTTTCTTCAAATTTTTTTGGGCTGAAAATGGACAAAGTATTCATGCTTTTTTGGTACGAGATTATTTAGTTATTCGTTGTGATTTTTTTAACATTCTTACAAAGGAGCTTGCTAGCCTTTCTGCATCTTTATAAATGGTTAGATGTTAAAAATATACTTGATATAATGACACCAAGCCATCTCCTTCATTAATAAAGATGGGTTAACTATTTGTAAATTTTAAAGATATATCTCTTGGAGCTACTTTGTTAATCATTTTGTTGAATTTTTGAACTGCATCAATAAATATTTTTCAAACATTATTTCTTAGATAGTTGTTCTATTTTATTTATTAAGTTAGAATTATATTCTATCATTTTTTATTCTTTTGATAACTTGTTTAATTTAAACTCATTTTAAAAATATCTATTATAGAATTTAATTAACGATCGAGAGTACCATGGAGATATGAAAAATCTTTACCAGAATTAATTGTAAAATTAAGATTTTGAAAAAAAAATCATTTTATATTAATTTAAAAAATTTAGCATCATTAAAACTAATATCAATTAGAATCAAGAAGTACGATTTTGGTCCCTACGGTTTAGGTCGAAAATTTTTTTCATTCCCAATCTTTTTTTGCATACAAAATCATTCCTAAGGTTCAACGTAGTTTTAAAATTGTCCTTTTTGACATATTAATTTTTTAATGACAAAAATATCCCATCTCTCTCTACTCATCACCATCATCATCATTTCTCTCTTCTCACCACCACTACCACCCCACCAACTACCGCCCCATCACCATCTGTTCATGAATCCAACAAGAAAATCAAACCTTCAACAACAACCTCAAATAAATCAGAACCAAAACAACAATTCATCACTAAAACCATCATCATTAACAAAAAACAAGAAAATTATCATCATCATTGTCAAAACAAACATTAACAAAAGGATTAGACATTAACAAGAACAACAAATATCTTGTTCTTCCTCCAATTTCTCACCAAAGCCAAAGAACCAAGAACGTGAAACAACAATCCATGTTTAGAAATTAGGGTTTGCAATTAAAGGGAAGGGATGGAAGGGAATTAGGGTTTCTCTGTTAGCTCACCTATATTCTACAAGAGTCTAAATGACAGAGGACAAGGAAGGAAGGAACATGACCACCACCAAGGAGAGAGACACCAGCGAAGCACATGTGAATATTTCATCAACACAGTTGCTATTAGCATAACCAAACAAAAGAAGATCCATTTCCTGAAGGTAGGGTCTGAGAGCAGCACGCATCCACCTTCCGATGGCATTGTCTTCGTCTAAGTGTGTCGCACATGAGAGGCGGAGCTTTTGGATGTCCGAGACCTGTGCTGGGATAGAACTATGTCGACAAAAGACATGAATCTCTCATTGTTCCTAATGTGTTGGTTATCAAAATCAAAATCAAAGGCTTGGAGATCCTTCTAGAGGTGGCGCCACCAGCGAGATAAGAAGCTGGGCCAGGTGCATCGCGGCAAGGCAAGGGCGAGTTGCGGCGCTGCGATGGCGAGGGTAAGGCACGACGACAGTGAGGCTTGCTTCTATTCTTCAATCTCTCTCTCTCTCTCTGAGTTTCTGCTTCTCTCTCTTTTTCTCTTTGAGTTTTTGCTTCTTTCTTATAAAGATGATGATATTGAGGGTATAATTGTTCGAAGTACGATTTTAAAACCAAGTTGAACCTTAAGGACGAATTTGAATGCAAAAAAAGTTTTAGAGACGAATAAAATTTTTTATTTAAATCTTAGGGACCAAAATCGTACTTAATCCTTTTATTTATTAATTTAGATAATTTAGATTTTTTTAATTCTTTTAATTTATTTCATGACTCACTTTCTCCCATAAGTCATAATCTTAAAAGGATAAACTACCAATTCTGTCCTCTGAATTATCAATACGTTGACAAAAATGACATCCACTTTTTTTAACGACAAAATGCCCCCCAAATATTAAAAAACACTACAAAATACCAAACCTTAAAGAAAAGCCAATTTCGTTATAAGCCTTCTCATTCTTTCTCACTCCCTTTTCCAAAGCAACTGCAATAACAACAAACAGTATTTTAGTCACTCCCTCTCCCAAACATCGCTAGAGAAACTGCAAGAATAACAACAACAACATTATCTCCTCACTCTCTCCCCTTACTCAAACATACTAGAAGTAGCAGTAAGCCCACAACAACAACAACAACAACAATAGATATCAGTCACTCTCTTCTGAAATCGCAAAAATTCTACAATAATATCCTCCTCTTCTTTCTCACAAAAACCGCTACAACAACAACATCATCTTCCTCACTGTTTCTCTCCTCAAGGATACCATTGCCTCCTCTCTCTCTCTCTCTCTCTCTCTCTCTCTCTCTCTCTCTCTCTCTCTCTCTCTCTCTCTCTCTCTCTCTCTCTCTCTCTCTCTCTCTCTCCCTCTATGTTCCCTTATCCTCAATTTGGCGATGGCGACCGCAATAGCCGTGGTCTTGCTCGTCGCTAGTGTTGTTCTTGCTTAGCCATTTATTCTTTGATTTTTCTATCTCATCAGCTCTCTCTCTCTCTGTTCATCTCTCTCCTCAACAACGATGACAACTGTCGTTTGTCTCTTGGCCAGCGATGTCCTCTCTTGCCTTTTTTCCTCTACTCAGTGCTAGGATTCATGAACAATATAAGAATTTGGAAGCTTCCAACTTCCACAATGTGATGATGATTAACAATGAACATTTGATTTTTTTATATAAGTACAAAACTACAAATAGTGAATGTTTGGAGAATAAATTATATAACAACGACTAGTATACTCAAGAATGGCAGAATGTTGAAAGATTGAAAGCATTCAAGTGTTTTAGTTACAATTGCATACTTCATGATGATAGATCCTCACGCTTGGAGATATGGAAATCTATGGAAAATTAGGGTTTTAAAATTAGAATAAATTTGAAATCTAACAGAATAGTGTAAGGAATGCATAGTTGTAAAAATCGAATCAGATTGGCTGGTTCGACAAAAAAACTGGTGAATCGGGCTTTTAATCGATTCGATTTAGTCTTTAGACCATGTAAGGACAAGAACCGGGATGAACTGATCAAAGTCGGTGAAAATTGGTCCAATTAAATCGTTTGAGCGAAAATTCCAAAATTAATGAAAGTGTGGATTGAACCTAAGTCTTCTTTATTATTGCATACACCTTTTATCGTTGAACTATGTTATTCTTTGATATTTTATATGTTAATTATTAATTGAAAAAGTATAGGTAGACAATGAGAATACTAAACAACGTGAACAATGGATATGTCATTATTTTTAAAAAAGTATATGATTATGTTCATTATTTTTAATTGGATGGTTATTTCTTTTGATTCGATTTACTCATGCACAGTTAATAATGGCTAGATGTTCAATTCACTAGGTGTGCAGATGGTTATTCTAATGTTAAAGTCTAAGAGGTAATTTGGGGTTGAGTGTTTTTTTTTTTACTTTATTGGGTCAATTTTAAAACCTATTGTTCGAGTTAAACCCCAAAGTGGTCCCTGAGATTCACTGATTGCATCGATTTAGTCCCTGACTTACCAATTGCACTGTTTATGTCCCCAACTTTGTTAAAAATGCACCACGTTGGTCCCCTCTCTGCATCTCTGGCCAATTTACCTGCCGCCGGCAATGACATGGCACTGACATGCCACGCTGGCGTATATGATGGCTAGCTGACGTGGCAATTAGAACTATTTGACCCATTGTGGTCCTTTTACCTATTTTCAACCCTAATTTCAGCATCCCATCTCTATCGTTCTTCATCTTCTTCTCTTTTCTAAGAAACGTTCTTCTCGTGCTTCTTTGTTGTTACTCTTTGAAACTGAAAGCAAAATCATGATTGGATGTTGCCCACCTCATAGAGACATCCTTCTCCGACCACCAGAGCCTTGTGGATGCTGTCAAGAAGGTGGATGTTGTCATCAATTTCATCTCGAGTGTCCATATCAGGAGCCACAACATTGGCTTGCAGCTCAACCTCATTAACGCCATCAAGGAAGCCGGCAACGTCAAGGTTTCATTCAATTCATTTTAGTTTCTAATTTCATCATCAATCAATTAATAGTCTAGTCTTGTATGACCGTAGCGCCTCTTGCCGTTGGAGTTTGGACTGGACCCAGCGAGGATGGGGGACGCGTTAGAGCTAGGAAGGGTGACATTTGAGGACAAGATGGCTGTGAGGAAAGCGATAGAGGAATCAAACATCCCTTTCATGTACATCTCCGCCAACCTATTTGCGGGCTACTTTGCGGGCAGCATGTCTCAGATGGGGTCTTTCGTGCCTCTCAGGAAAAAGGTCCACTTCTTCGGAGATGACACACTCAAGGCCGTTTTCGATGATAAAGACGATGTCGCCACCTATACCATAAAGACCATCGATGAGCCCCGCACCCCTTAACAAAACTCTCTACCTTAGGCCTCCCAACAACATTCTCTCAAAGCATATATTCCATATTTCAAGCTTGCATTCGAATATTTTTGCATCCACGCACGAGGTAGGGCCGTTTTGGATGAGTTGGAGAAGAACTTGCAGCTATCTTCATGGCATGAATTGGCTTACACAGAAGCCAACAGAAGGGTCAAGAAGGGTGATAGAATATGACAAATAGTATTTGGTTCTGGATTTAAGTTCAATAGTGCAGTATAGAAAGCTCTCAAGACCATTAACCCTATTAAGAAAAAAAAACCCTTGGACTGATAAGATCCACAACTTCCAAGTTTCAATTGAGGTTCTAAGTGTTTTATCATTATGATTCTAAACAATGCAATTTCACATATCATTCCTTGACCCTGACTTGCACATCTAATCATGATTTTGCTATCAGTTTTAAAGAGTAACAACAAAGAAGTAGAAGAAGAACGTTCATGAGCAAAGAGAAGAAGATGAAGGGCGATAGAGATGTGATGCTGAAATTAGGATTGAAAATAGATAAGGGGACTAAAATAGGTTAAATAATTCCAATTGCCACCTCAGTAGCCGTTATATACGCCAGCGTGGCATGTCAGTGCCATGTCACTGCCGGCGACAGGTAAACTGGCTGGAGATGTGGAGAGGGACCAATGTAGTGCATTTTTAACAAAGTCGGGGACATAAATTATGTAATTGGTAAGTCAAGGATTAAATCGATGCAATTTGTGAATATCAGGGACCTCTTTGGAGTTTAACTCCCTGTTGTTCTTATTGTTTACAAAATCAAATCCTTATTAATTATATAGTAAAACTGCACAATAATCTTTTAGATATTATTTTAATTTTATACCCATTTATATTTAAATTAATTATGTTTTTATTATTCATAATTATTAATAAAATATTATTAAACAGGTATAACTAAAAAATATATAATATTTATATTTTTAATACAAAAATAAAATTAAAACAAATTTATTACGAAGAAATATTAGAATTTTATATACTTATTTAATAATAATCGCCTAATCGGATTATAACTTAATTGATTAGAATTTATTGAAATTTGATTGTTTTTAAAATATTAGTGAAAATATGTATTTTAAATTTTATTTTTAAATTTTAACTATTTTATATTTTTTATTTACATAGAATTTGATTCTATCGGCTCAACTAGTGACTCATCGATTGAACCAATAAGCAATAGTCAATAAGCTAACTAGTTTGATCACAGATTCGATTTTGACAACTATAAAAAAAATAGGTGTTTACTATGATGCCTAAAAAGTATTGTCTAATTACTAAAATAGGTAAAATAATTAATTTTAAATTTAAAAATATAAAAATTAAAAAATTTTAAATATTTTAAAGTTACTAAAAAAATAACTTAGACAAAAGTTAGACACCAAACAAAAAGCACTATAAAATTGGCCAAAAAAATATCACGTTGACAAATCTATTTCCCATAATTTAATGGTGGAAATCAAGTTACTTTCTCTTTAAACTTTAATCCTGCATTTGTTTATAAGTACATTAATAAAAAATATAACTTATTTTTTATTTATTATTTCTATCAAATATTGATAATTATATTTTCTTGTTATTATATTTTTTTATTTTTTTAAAATAAAAATAAATTAAATTTTTATAATTTATTTTAATTTATTATCAAATAAAATATAAAAAAAATTAATTTTTATATTTTTGTCTTTATTTTGTTTTCCATCTTTGCGTTATTATCTGAAACAAACGCAGGCTAAAGTTAAAGTAACCAACGAGCCGGATCCCAAACGACCAAACCCGAAATAAAATCTCACCCAACACCCAGTTTCCCCCAAAAACACCCCTATTACCTCTTGGACCCATCTTCGTTAATCGAATCGCCAGCGATATCGACACTTTCTCCCTCACCGGTCACCGGGAAGAAAAGAACCTGAAAGCATGGCGCCGGCGAAGAAGGGGAAAGCGAAGGCCGAACCCAGGGCGCAGCCTCTGCCACAAACATCAGACAAATTTCCGTCTTGTATAAGGATCATGTCTCCTTCTTCCGTCGCCGTAACCATCCACGCCAAACCCGGATCCAAATCCGCATCCGTAACAGGTCTTCTCTTCAACTCAAACTCAGTTTCATAGGTTCAATTTTATAGTTCTATTTCCACCGCTGTTTGGTAACAAGAAATAGGGTTTTAGATATCAGCGATGAAGCGGTAGGAGTTCAAATCGACGCGCCTGCCAGGGATGGAGAAGCAAACGCCGCTCTTCTCAATTACATTAGCTCTGTAAGGCTCTGTGCTTGAATTGAAATTTTCACATTGCATAGTAATTTAGGATTCTTTAGTGTTGGAAAATGGAACATTTTGGTGATTACAGGTTTTAGGTGTAAAACGAAGGCAGGTTTCTATAGGAACTGGTTCTAAATCAAGAGACAAGACGGTGATTGTGGAGGATGTAACTCAGCAATTTGTTTTTGACGCATTGGATAAAGTCTCAAAGCAGCAGTGACCAAGAGAGAAGTTTTGTAAAACTTGTTCTTCGTTGTTGTTCTTGGTTTGTATTTTATATAAGAACTTATAAGGATTATGGTTAATTAATGTTCATTGCTTTGATGGATTACAGAAAGCAATCTTTGGCCAAATTTATAAAAAAAAATTATTTAAACACTAAAATTAACTACTAAAATTAATTATTTATGTGTAAATATATATTTAATTTATTTTTAATATATATTTTTATTTCTATTTTATACTCGTAAATGATTTTAGTGTGCACTAGCCACTAGGTATGAATGATGTTATTAACATTAAGGATATTTGAGTCAAAAACTCATCCGATTCGAACACTAAATTTACTTGTGATGCAGTTTGGATGGGATATTTTTTTTAAAAAAATCTAATCCGACTTATCCAATTTCAAGCGGTTTGGAATTGATTGGATTTATGGTTTTATAAATTAAAAAAAAATTAAATACATATAACAAATCTTAATATCAAATTTTAAATAATCAACAATGACATAACAAGTCTCAACAATATATTAAAAAGCCAACGATAATATAATAATAGAAATAAAATGATAGATTTGTTAAAATAAATAAATAAATAACATTTTGAACATAAAATATTTATTAAATAATAATAATACATGAATAATATAAAAATGTATAAAAAATTGAATATGTTATAAGTATAATTGTAAATATAATGATAAAATAATAATATTATAGCACATTGTGTGGTTTGGATTGGATTGGATCGGTTATGAAAAATAGATCCGAAATCCGATCCAATCTGATCCAGCAGTTTGCAAAAAATAAAATTCAATCAAATCTGAACTAATACGATTTTAATCAATTTTTGGTTTAATTTAAATTAGATGAATAATTTAATTTAGATCGGTTTAAATTTAAACACCCCTAATTCACATGTCCCTTTCACCAATAATTAGGCTTAGGGGTGTTCGCGGTGCGGTTTGGTTCGGTTTTGAAGGAAAAAGTCATCCGATCCGAACACTTAATTTATGTGCGGTGCGGTTTGGATTGGATGAACATTTTTTGGAAATCCGATCCGATCCGATCCGATTACAAGCGGTTTGGATCGGTTTGGATCCGCGGTTTTTTAAATACAAAATAATAACTTAATTTATAAAGTTATATAACCTGTCCAATAATCCATTATAATAATAAAACACAATTCAACGTAATAATAAAACAAAAATTCCATAAAACATTATAAACTAACATGTCCAATTGCCCAACAATCTAACATATTCAACAAGTATTGATAAAATAATAATTCTTCAGCATCAAAATAACTAAACAAGTCTCAACAACACAAAATTAAATAACATAGAAAAGTCTTAATAAAAACATAACATAAAGAACTCCAAACTGAAAGCTGAAGCACTGATCACTAATCAGATTCATCACCAGAGCCTTCTTCATCTATTAGTTGAGGAATTGGCTCAAGTTCTACAATAAAATGTAATAAAATAAATATTAGTAAGTTAAACATATTATCAAATAGTAAAGTTAATCACTATGTGAAGATAAAATAAAACATAATATTAAAGAGCATTACCTTTCTCAAGTTTTTCAAATTCTTCAAAAGACTCCTCAAGGTCAATTGGCAATGAATTGGCTCGAAACCAATTTTGTGCACAAATCAAAGCTTCAACAGTTTTTGGAGTAAGAGAGCTCCTATATTGATTAAGCACTCTACCTCCCGTGCTAAAGGCGGATTCAGAAGCAACCGTTGACACCGGCATAGCTAGAATATCCCTCGCAATTTGACTTAAAACAGGATATTTGTAATTGTTAGAGCTCACTTTCCACCAAGTTAAAATATCAAAACTACTTGGATCAACTGGTTTCTCCAAGGACTCCATGAGATATAAATCCACTTCATTTGTGTTGACACTCTCACTTGCTTGTACATCATTTTCAAATGCTGCCGCAAAGCGAACATCATCAAAGGCACTATCATCCATATCCACATCTTGGCTGTGTTGTGCAGATTGGTGTGCTTGATCACTATTGAGAGCAACCCTATAGCTGTTAAACAAGTCATTGAATACTTCCTTCACCTTACCACATAAGAAATCAGCATCCTCCTTCTCAAACAACCTTTGAAAACTCCACTCAACAAACTTAATCTTGTATCTAGGGTCAAGTACCACAGCAACAAAAATCATCATATTCATGTTCCTTAAGTTACCCCAATATTTATCATGCTTAGCCTTCATTTTTGTAGCCATACCCTTAAGTAGTATGTCATTACTATCAGCCCAAGTCTTCAAAGAACTAAGAATTGAACAAAAGTGATGAAAATATGAAGAAGAAGTCACAAATGTAGAACCCGAGACTTTTTTGGTTACATCAGAAAAAATCTTCAAAAACCTCACAAAACATCTTGCATTATCCCAATCTTCATTCTTTGGAATGCCCCCTTGCATCATTACAAACTCAGCATCCCTCTCACTTAATCTCTTGAAGGCCTTTTGGAATTTTAAAGCACTATCAAGCATTATGTAAGTGGAATTCCATCTAGTGGGGACATCTAATTGCACACAAGAGCAGTCTTGGATCCTAGCCTCTTTAATGCAACTTTTAAACCTATCCATACGACTAGGAGAAGCACGGACATATCTAACAGCATTTCTAATTTTACTAATTGAAGAATGCATATCCTTCAAACCATCATTCACCACCAAGTTCAAGATATGAGCACAACACCTAACATGCAAATGTTCACCTTTTAAAGGATGTGAATTCCAATCTTCCATTCTACCTTTCAAGTAACAAATGGCAACATCATTTGAACTAGCATTATCAACCGTGATGCTAAAGACTCTACTTATTCCCCAATTCAAAAGACATTTTTCTATCTTCCTACCAATTGTTTCACCTTTATGATTCTTGATGAGACAAAAGTTAAGAATTCTCTTTTGCAACTTCCAATCTTGATCAATAAAATGTGCAGTGAGACAAAGATAGTTTAGATTTTGTACAGAAGTCCAACAATCAGTGGTCAAACACACACTTTGATTTGAGTTTACAAAGACACTCTTCAATTTATGTTTTTCATTCATGAACAAGTTCCAACAATCCCTAGCAACTGAAATTCTGCCCGGAATATGGAGTTTTGGCTGTAAAACACTCATGAAATAACGAAATCCCTCCCCTTCAACAAATCTAAAAGGCAACTCATCTATGATTATCATTCTAGCAAGAGCTTGTCTACATAAATCAGGATCAAATGATACAGAAGTCAAACAATTACCCAGCCCATTTCCTTCTTCTTTTTTAAGTTGCTGCATAACAAGTGTTTTTTGAGTGGGATCAAGTGAATCTTTTGGAAATTTTCTACATTGACTCAACAAGTGACTTTTAAGATTGCTAGTACCATTTTTATGTGAATCAGCCGCATAAGATGCTCCACACCACTTACATATAGCCCTAGGTTTGGGACCACTATCATCTTTTTTAAAATGCTCCCAAGTCCAAGATCTAGGTCTAACAGGTTTTTTAGTGTTACCTGTACCTTGTTCCTCAGACTGGCCAGGATTAGGTGACTCATTAGCAACATTTGCTTTGCCTCTCCTCCTCTTAGATCTAGTTCCTTCATTGTTCTGATCACTGTGCGGCGGCAGTGGCGGCAGCGATGGTGGTTGCGTCTGCGTCTGAGTTTGTGGCTGCGATTGCTGCTGTGGAGGCGGCATTGACTCTAACTGTCCTGAAGATCTGAATGATTCAAAAGTGGATGGAGTAGCACTGGTAAATCCTGGCTCGCTACTTTGAACATCCTGTGATAACAAAGATAATTAATCAGTTTATGTTATTTTAATATTTTTCTCAATTAATTAACATATTGAGTTGTTACCAACATACACATTACACAATAAAAAATTACCTCAGGATATGAAGCTGACATTGTTGACCTTCGAATTAAAAGCTAAAATTACTGGAACAAATATAAAATCTGCAAAAAATAAAAAAAATAGAATTCAATTTCAATCAACAAGAACAAAGGTAGATTTTATACATATACCTCACAAGCTTCTTTCTATCTTTTAATTGTTCATATACCCTAGTCGTGTTCCATTATATTTCCAGATTATACTTATTATGAAAATCTAGTAGCATAACTTTTTTATTTATTTTATTTCTTTTCCTTATGCATCTACCAGAACATCCTAAATAGAACACTTAAAGCGTGAAATCCATCATCTTTGTCCCCTTTCAAATATCACTGAAGTTCATATTAACAATTATACATTGAGCAATTTGTGGCAATTATCTTGTAAAAGAATATGAAATGAAGCATAAGTACTAAGCACAGGTAAATATATGTACAAGACATTAACTCAAAGCTACCATCAATGATTGATGTGAACAATGTTACATAAGATTTAATGTTTTACTCATAAGAAACATTAAGGTAGTATAGAATTGCATATTCATTAGTTTGTTAAAAATATCAAAGTCGAACTTGTTACCTTCTAAGAAATTTTTGTCTTTTGAATCAATGATATCAGTGAAAGTTTAACAGATTTACAAAAACAAAATAAACAAAAGCAAGTAAAAATCTACCTTCAACAATGAACAGTTTAACACAGATTAACAAGTAAAAAATAAAATTAAACAAAATCTTAACACAACAGAACAAAACAAAATAAACAAAACCAAGTAAAAATATACCTTGAGACTTGAACAGTTTAACACAGATTAACAAGTAAACTTTAAAATTAAACAAAATCTTAAAATAACAGAATAAAACAAAATAAACAAAAGCAAGTAAAAATCTACCTTCAACAATGAACAGTTTAACATAGTTTAACACAGATTAACAAGTAAAAATTAAATTTAAACAAAATCTTAAAACAACAGAACAAAACAAAATAAACAAAACTAAGTAAAAATATACCTTGAAGAAGAGCAGCAGCAGCGCCACCGAGGGGAGAAGGCGGCAGCGGTGTCACCGCGGAGAGGAGCCGCCAGCGGCGTCACTGAGAAGAGGAGGCGGCGAAGGGCATTATTCAGAAGAAGAGCGGCGGACGACGTCGGCGTGTGTCAGTGGGAGTGACTGAGAGTGAATGATGCTGTGAATCTGTGATAGTGAGAGTGAGTGATGTTGTGTAAGGATGAAGAACGAAGACTAAGGAGTAAGGACTAAGGAGCGAGAGAGAGAGAGCACTGAGCAGAAAGTGTTTCTTACTTTCCTTCTTTAGTTTAGGGTTTTCAAAATTTAGGAATCGGCGTTGCGCTACTGCACAAGTGTGAAGTGTGCTAGTGCTAGTGTGCTACGGTAGGTAATAGGTATTATTATTATTATTATTATTATTATTATTATTATTTGTAATATATGCGGTTCGGTTCGGTTCGGTTCGGTTATGTAGAGGGGAACCGCAAACCGAACCGAACCGCAATAAAACCGATCCAAAATCCAAAAAATATCCAAAATAGAGCGGTTTAATTCGGTTTTCGGTTTGAATCGGTCCGGTTTCGCGGTTTTTTTTGGACCGGTTTGGATCTGAACACCCCTAATTAGGCTTAGCTTAAATTGTCCTGAAGTAAAGTCAGCCAACTTCAACTTAGGCTTAACGGTATGTTTGGTAACCACGTTTGAAGGAAAAAAGTATGTTAGAGCTTCTTGAAAGCTTCACTTTTTTGTTTGGCTAATTTTCTTTTCTACAAACGTAGAAGTGCTTTTATTCCTAAACCCACGTTTACAAGAAGCAATAATTTCTAGCTTCTCCGTTGCACTAACGTGCTTTTAGGTAATACCTTCCATATTTATTTTTCTTTTACTAACTTTATCCTTTATACATATTATTGCATTATTTATAGAATTCTTATTATTCCTCTCTATATGAATTCTTTTTTATTATTTTTTATTAATTTTTTTATTTGACATTATATATTTTTATAGTTATAATTTTTGTGTATTATATTTATTATTATCTTTTTATAATAGAATTTATTGATCCCATTAGATAATAATAATAATAGTTAAAAATTATAATGTACTAAAGAAGAGTACTAAGAGTATTAAAAATATACTATATAAAAAATATATAAGAAAAAAATATAAAAAAAATTAAACATGTATAAAAAAATAATATTATAATTTAATGTCATGTTCTTTTAAGTAATTATCTATCTAAAAGTGATTTTAACTAATATTATCCAAATAAAATTTATTTTATCAAAATCAATTTTGGTAAAGAGTTGCCAAACATAAATCATGTTGACACAAACTTACTTCTATCCAAAATCAATTCTATAAAATCACTTTTATTCAAACTCTAATTTGACCAACTACAATCCAAACACACACTAAATTATCCTTAAATTGTCCTAAAGTAAAGTCAGCCAACTTCATCTTGCATGCATAGCGTGAGTCCGTTCTTTTTTCATATTGAAATGGGGTTTTTTTATATTATAAAATAAAAAATATATTTTTTAAAAAATTATTAAAATTTTATTTTTAAGATTTAATTTTTTTTTTTGTGGAACAAGTTCATCATATCTTCTTCAGTGAATTTTATAAAATTTATAAAGTTTGCCATTTTCTCAAGTGAATTTTCAAGTTTTTCTAGGTATTAGAAAGCATCATTCATACTATATTATTGCTGTTTTTATGCATGTATCATATGTTTGTATGCATGTATCATATATAATTGAACAAATAATAATTTGAACATATGATTTTATTTGATTTTTTTTATAGATTTTTAAGAATACGTATTTTAAAAAAATTAATGTGAAGTACAAAAAATTTCAAGTTATTTTTAAATATAATTTATTTTTGTTTATTCTTGTGTACTCTTAGGGTGCGACAAACTTGTCTCCACCCGAAAAAAAAAGGTGGATTTCAAATTTTTTTTTAATTTTTTGGGAAATAATTTTATTGTACTCAATGAAGTAAAAGGCTTAAGAGTAAACAAGAAGAAAGAAAGAGAGTATAGAGAATTCAAACTTGTAAAATTGAACTATAGAATACGAAACTTCTTATACAACTAACCCTAGGTTATCTATTTATAATACAGCTCCTAACAAACTCAACAAATCCTGATAACCAACTCTAACTAAATTGGACCACAATTCTGTTGTCTTGTTGCATAACTAACTCTTTCACTCTCTTCTTTTTTTGATATGGACTTTATAGCCTCTATAACCCCCTTTCAAACTCAAATTGGGTCTTGACACACTCGAAGTTTGGCTTTCAGCCTTTCAAACGCAGTAGCAGCAAGGGGTTTTGTGAGGACATTAGCAACCTGATCCACACCAGGTGTTCATATCCTGGCCTAAAATGAAGCCAGGCCCAAAAAGAATAACAGTCCATCCCATAAAGGTGGCTTTTACTACTCCTATCCGACCTCATAAAGGTCGGGCGCAACGAAGATAGCTCAACCCTACTTATCCGAATAAGTAACTACTTCCTAAGATATCTCCCACTTATCTAGAAGGGAGATCTCAATAACTTCCCTAGAAAAAGGGAACAGTTATCCACTAATAAAGGTGGAACTACTTTAAAAGGTGGTTATCTATTCTACTGTAAATAAATTGACACTCTCAGATTTATTCAGGACCAAATCTACTAAAAACCTGCTTAAAGTCCTTGCTAACTTAAACATTGGAGTCTCTTATAAGTACCACCCCTATTCCTCATGAGAAACTTGGATGGTGGCACCTCAGCACCAATACAAGTCGAATGTTACCTCAAAAAGAGTCTGGACCTCACATCTAGACCAAAAAATAACCCAGTTTCAGGTAACTCCCGGAACATTGGTGCCGTTTTCGGGGACCTAGAAGTCTACACCCCACCATGACGGATGAACAATTTGAAGACGGATGCACCGCATCTGAGTCTGAGCCTGAAACTCACAACGACGAACGAGCCCTTATTGTACCCCCGTGACTAGAAGGGACAAGTAATCCAAATAAGGAAGGAACATCGCGAAATCCTTACACCCAATGACTATAGTCGGAGGTACATTCACCAGAGGACGAAAAGCCTCCTCATCCCACAGAAATACTAGGACTCATACACGGGCACCGCGACAGATGAGAAACACAGAGAATTACGAAAAGCAGAGAGAGATATTATAGGCCGACCTTCGAAGTCGGAGCAATTGGGAGGAAATTCCTCTCGGAGGGAAGGATCTGTTAATTGAAGAAATCATGCGAGCTAGGGTTCTCAGGAACTTTAAAAGTCCCGACATAGATTTCTCTGACAAAATGACCGACCCGAGACATCGTCTTAGCAATTTTTAAAAGTCGGATGTACCTAGCTGATGCATCCAATGCAACTCGCTGCAAGGCCTTCCCGACAACACTGACTAAGGCGGAGATGAAGTGGTTCGATAACTTACCACCCAGGTCGGTGACTTGCTTTGATGACATGGCAAGGAACTTTCTTACCCAATTTTTAATTCAGAAGAACAAATTCAAACATGCTTCAAGTCTCTTAGGGGTCAAACAAGAAGTCGGAAAATACTCTGAGATTATATGGAAAGATTCAACAAAGCTTGCTTGGAAATACAAAACTTACCTCCTAAAGCAGTAATAATAGGGTTGGTTAACAGCCTTAGAGAAGGGTCGTTTTTCTAATCTATATCCAAGCGACACCTGACCTTCTTGTATGATGTACAAGAGCTGGCAGAGAAGGATATCAACATGAAAGAGAACTCCCAACTTAGAGCTCCAGTCCCAAAGCCAAACCCTCCTTACCAAGCTTGGGACAAAGAGAATGAGACAAAGAAAAAGGAAGAGTACAACCCGAAGAAACCTCGAAGATACCTCAACTACACCCCACTTCGAGTTTCTCTTCAATGTATAGAGAGATTTGTCACACTGAAAAACTTCTACTTTCTCGTCCCATTAAGCACAAAAGGCTGGAAGTTAGACAAAATATTGTGAGTATCACACACTATACGGGCCTTCTACCAATGACTGTTATGATATGAAAAACGTTATAGTAAAGTTGGCCAGAGAAGGTCGGCTAGAAAGATACCTCACTGAAAGGTTGGATGACCTGGGAAAGAGGAAGAAAGGAGATGAAGATGGAAGTCGGCGAGATTGACCCGCGTCCCCCCACAAAACTCCTGATAAGCACATATACAAGATAAATGGAAGATTTGTAGGAGGAGGAGGAGTTACTAAGACCTTATATAAAAGATATCTTAAGGAGGTATATCAAGCAGCGGAGCTCCCGATCTGTCCACAATCTCATTCACCAAAGAGGATGCACAAGGGGTGACATCTGGTCACGACAACCCTTTGGTAATTACAATGACCCTTGTTAATGCAAATATCCATAGAACTTTGGTGGACCAAGGGAGTTCGGCCGACATACTATTTAAATCCACTTTTGAGAAGCCCAGACTAGAAGAAAAAGACTTTAAGGCATACCCAGACAACCTTTTTAGGTTGGGGAACACGCTGATCAAACCTCTTGGTTTCATCTCGCTGTACACCACCTTTGGCAAAGACACGAAATTAAGAACTTTAAGTGTTAACTCCATCATGATCGATGTTATATCCACTTATAATGCCTTAATAGGTCAAACCACCCTAAATCGACTAGCTGCTGTTGTCTCTACACCCAACTATGTATGAAGTTCCTAACTGCAAAGGAAATTGCCACTGTAAAAAGAGACCAGAAGTTAGCAAGAAACTGTTACAATAAAGTCTCAACTTAAGAGGTAGTACAAATGGTAATAAAGTCAATACTATTGGGCTTGGCGGTATCCGAGTTTGGGAAGAGCTACGACCCTAACGTGAAGGAAAGATAGAAAAGGTGCAAATCAAAGGCCAGGCAAAAAAGACAACGAGCATAGGGGCCAACCTGGAAGAAAGTCTAAAGGCACAGCTCGTTAGTCTCTTATGATGGAATTCTGACCTATTCTCCTGGAAAGCCTCCGATATGCCTGGTATAGATGCCAACCTCATGTCTCACAAGCTCACCGTTTATCAAAGTTTCCAGCCCGTTCAGCAAAAATGACGAAAGCTCGATCCTAAAAGAACGCAGATCGTGGAAGAACATGTGTAAACCTTATTAGAAACTGGGTTTATAAATGAGGTAAAGTATCCCTTGTGGCTGGCTAATGTGGTCCTTGTAAAAAGAAAAACGAAAAATTGAGGATGTGTGTGGATTACATCAACCTTAATAAAGCTTGCCCCAAGGATCCACACCCTCTCTCCAGTATTGATACCCTGGTTGACTCAGCTTCAGGGTATAGATATCTGTCCTTTATAGATGCATACTCGGGATACAACCAAATCTCGATGTACAAGTCAGATCAAGAAAAGATTTTTTTCATTACTTCAAAGGCTAACTACTGTTATGTAGTAATATCTTTTAGGTTAAAGAATGTTGGAGACACATACCAACGGCTGATGAATAAGGTATTTTCATCACACCTTGAAAAACTAATGGAGGTATATGTAGATGATATGCTCGTCAAAACTAGAGATGACCTTGCACTTATGACCAACTTGTCTGAGGTGTTCTCCATAATAAGGAAGCATGGGATGAGATTGAATCCTTCAAAATGCACCTTTACAGTGGAGGTCGGGAAGTTCTTAGATTTCATGCTCACTTAAAGAGGTATTGAGGCCAACCCAGATAAGTGTACAACCATATTAGAGATGAAAAGCCCGACTTACCTCAAGAAAGTCCAACAACTAAATAGGAAGGTTGGCAACATTGTCCAGGTTCCTAGCGGGATCAGCTCTGAAGTCCCTATCCTTGTTCTCAGTACTAAAAAAGGAAACAATTTTAATGGACTCAAGAATATGAATAGGTCTTCCAATACTTTAAAACATTCCTAAGCCAACCCCCAATCCTTACCTAACCTCTCCTACGGGAGGAGCTTATCCTCTACATAGCAGTAGCAAGTCGGGCTATAGCTTTACCTTTGGTCCGCAAAGATGAACACGGACAACAACCCATTTACTTTGTAAGCAAAGCCCTACAAGAGGGCAGAACTAAACTATCAAAAGATAGAGAAGTTTGCATATGCCCTTATCATCACATCCAAAAGGTTTTGACCTTATTTTCAAGCTCACACTATAAAGGTCCGAACTAATCAACCCATGAAGCATATTCTACAGAAGACGAACATTGCGGGAAGGATGCTATAATGGGATGTGGAGCTGTCCGAATTTGATTTAAGGTATGAAACTCGGACAACAATCAAATCCCAATATTTGGCCGACTTCATAGCAAAATACACTAAAGCCTTGAAAAATCCGTCAACTTGGAATTTGTATGTAGATGGATCATCCAATAAAGCTAGAAGTAGAGTAGGGGTTATTCTGGAAAATGAACAAGGAAATTGAATTGAACTATCATTAAAGTTCGAGTTTCCTTCTTCTAACAATCAAACAGAATATGAAACCTTACTCGCTGGCTTGAGCTGGCTAAAGAAGTCGGGACAGAAAGGTTAATCGTGTTTAGTGATTCTCAAGTGATAACCTCCCAAGTCAACAGGGTTTATCAAGCTAAAGATCCCAATATGAAAAAGTACCTAGATGAAGAACGAGAATAATTAGCCCACTTCTTGGAAAGAGAAGTCCTGCATATAGCTCGAGAATCCAATGCCCGAGCTAATGCCCTCTCTAAATTAGCCAGCACCAAGCCAGGGGACAACAATAAGCCTGATCCAAGAAACTCTCCACGCACCATGGGTGCTAAAGGAAGACGACAAGTCGAATACAATGGCCATATCCAACCAAAGCCTAGGATAGATGACTCCCATAGTCGAATATCTTAAATTCGATATCATTTCTAAAGATGAAATGGGAGCAAGGAAGTTCATAAGGGAAGCACAAAACTATACATTGGTCCATAATGTTCTCTACAAAAGAGGGGTATCCACATCCTTATTGAAGTGTATCCCGACCTCCAAGACTAAGGAGGTCTTAGACAAAGTTCATAATGGCATATGTGAAAACTTCTTAGGAGCACGATCACCAACCAAGAAAGTAATCCAAGCCGACTTCTTTTGGCCGACCTTGCAAAAAGAAGCGGCTGACTTCGTTAAAAAGTGTCCACCTTGCTAAAAACATGCCAACTTTCATGTCATGCCTCCAGAAGAACTCATTAGTGTCACTTCACCTTAGCCATTTGCAAGATGGGGATTAGATCTCCTCGGTCCATTTTCACAATCCCCTGGAAAAGTAAAACACCTCATAGTGTGTGTTGATTATTTTACTAAGTGGATCGAGGTAGAACCTTTGACAACCATCACAGCTCAAAGAAGTCGGAAGTTCCTCTACAAGAACATTGTCACCAATTTGGAGTTTCACACTCCATCACAATGGACAATTGAACTCAATTCACCGACTCAACCTTTAGAACCCGGGTTGCCAGCCTAAAGATTAAACATTAGTTCACATCGGTAGAACACTCTCAAGCCAATGGACAAGTGGTGGACGAAATTGTGATCACTTGTTCTTTCTACTTGTAGGATGTTTACTCTGAGGGCATTGTTTATTTTCACAACTCCGTTCAACTAACCAGCAAGTGTACTGGGTCGTCCAAGTAATAAACCTTACGTGAGTAAGGGTCGAATCCACAGAGATTGTTGGTATGAAGCAAGCTATGGTCACCTTGCAAATCTCAGTTAGGCAGATTAAAATAGTTTATGGGTTTTTGAAAAACAGAAATAATGAAAGGGATAAAGATACTTATGCAGGTTCATTGGTAGGAATTTCAGATAAGCATGTGGAGATGCTGTAGAGCCCAAGGACGCCTGCTCTCCTACTGCTTCTACTCAATCCTTCTTACTCCTTTCCATGGCAAGCTTTGTATAGGGGTTCACCATCAACTGTGGCTACTTTCTTCCTCTCGGGGAAATACCCTGTGCGGCTGTCACTCGCACAGCTAACCAGTCTGGAGGCATCACCCATGGCTGATGGCTACATCCCATCCTCGCAGTGAAAACTAATGCTCACACACTCTGTCACAGTACGGCTAATCACCGGTTGGTTCCCGCTCCTACTGGAATAGAATCCCTCTTTTGCGTCTGTCACTAACGCCCAGCAGGTTAAAGTTTGAAGCACGTCACAGTCATTCATTACCGGAATCCTACTCGGAATACCACAGACAAGGTTAGACTTTCCGGATTCCCAGGATCCTACTCGGAATACCACAGACAAGGTGAGACTTTCCGGATCCTCATAAATGCCGCCATCTATCTAGCTTATACCACGAAGATTCTGTTGGGGAATCTAAGAGATGCGCATTCAAGCTCTGTTGCATGTAGAATGGAAGTGGTTGTCAATCACTCACATTCATAAGTGAGAATAATAATGAGGGTAATCTGACTCATCACATTCACCATGTTCTTGGGTACGAATGAATATCTTGGAATAAGAATAAGAGAGATTTGAATAAAAGATAATAGAACTTCATTAATACTTGAGGTACAGCAGAGCTCCACACCCTTAATCTATGGTGTGCAGAAACTCCACCGTTGAAAATACATAAGCAAAGAGTTCAGGCATGGCCGAATGGCCAGCCCTCTCCTAACGTGATCACAGGATTCAAATTACAATCCAGGATGTCTAATACAATAGATAAATGTCCTATATATACTAGACTAGCTACTAGGGTTTACATGAGTAAGTAATTGATGCATAAATCCACTTCCGGGGCCCACTTGGTGTATGCTTGGGCTGAGCTTGATCATTCCACGAGCTAAGGCATTTCTTGGCATTAAACTTTGAGTTATGACGTGTTTTGGGCGTTTAACTCCGGATCATGACGTTTTTCTGGCGTTTAACTCCAGACAGCAGCGTGTACTTGGCGTTTAACGCCATGTTACGTCGTCATTCTTCGAATAAAGTATGGACTATTATATATTGCTGGAAAGCCCTGGATGTCTACTTTCCAACGCCGTTGAGAGCGCGCCAATTGGAGTTCTGTAGCTCCAGAAAATCCATTTCGAGTGCAGGGAGGTCAAATTCCAACAGCATCAGCAGTCCTTTTGTCAGCCTTCTTCAGAGTTTTGCTCAAATCCCTCAATTTCAGTCAGAATTTACCTGAAATCACAGAAAAACACACAAACTCATAGTAAAGTCCAGAAATGTGAATTTAACATAAAAACTAATGAAAACATCCCTAAAAGTAGCTTAAACTTACTAAAAACTATATAAAAACAATGCCAAAAAGCGTATAAATTATCCGCTCATCACAACACCAAACTTAAATTGTTGCTTGTCCCCAAGCAACTGAAAATCAAATAGGATAAAAAGAAGAGAATATACTATAAAGTCCAAAATATCAATGAATATTAATTTAATTAGATGAGCGGGACTTGTAGCTTTTTGCTTCTGAACAGTTTTGGCATCTCACTTTTTCCTTTGTAGTTTAGAGTGATTGGCTTCTCTAGGAACTTAGAATTTCAGATAGTGTTATTGACTTTCCTAGTTAAGCATGTTGATTCTTGAACACAGCTTCTTATGAGTCTTGGCTGTGGCCCTAAGCACTTTGTCTTCCAGTATTACCACCGGATACACGAATGCCACAGACACATAACTGGGTGAACCTTTTCAGATTGTGACTCAGCTTTGCTAAAGTCCCCAGTTAGTGGTGTCCAGAGCTCTTAAGCACACTCTTTTGGATCACGACTTTAACCACTCAGTCTCAAGCTTTTCACTTGGACCTTCATGACACAAGCACATGGATAGGGACAGCTTGATTTAGCCGCTTAGGCCTGGATTTAATTTCCTTGGGCCCTCCTATCCATTGATGCTCAAAGCCTTGGATCCTTTTTACCCTTGCCTTTTGGTTTTAAGGGCTATTGGCTTTTTCTACTGCTCTTTCTTTTTCTTTTCGCCATTTTTTTTTCGCAAGCTTACTTTTTCACTGCTTTCTCTTGCTTCAAGAATCAATTCATGAATTTTTCAGTTCATCAATAACATTTCTCTTTGTTCATGATTCTTTCAAGAGCCAACAATTTTAACACTCATAAACAACAAGATCAAAAATATGCACTGTTCAAGCATTCATTCAGAAAACAAAAATTATTGCCACCACATCAATATAATTAAATTAAATTCACTAATAATTTCGAAAATTATGTACTTCTTGTTCTTTTGAATTAAAACATTTTTCATTTAAGAGAGGTGAAGGATTCATGGGATTATTCATAATCTTTAAGGCATGGTTACATACTAATGATCATGAAGTAAAGACACAAAACATAGATAAACACAATATTAAAAACCGAAAACAGAAAGAAATAAAGAACAAGGAATGAATCCACCTGAGTGAGGGTGGCGCCTTCTTGAAGGTGCAATGGTGCTCTTTGAGCTCCTCTATGTCTCTTCCTTGCTTCTGTTGAATGATTCCTAGTGATTTTGGTACTCCTATCCATAGTTGCTCCCAATAGTTGTGTGGAGGACCATTTATTCCCTGAGGTATCTCAGGGATTTCTTGGATTTGCATTCAAATGTTCTACCACTGAGCTATGACGGCTTATATTTGTCTTTCCATCTCCCAAGACTCAGAGGTGGAAGCTTTTGTCTTCCCTTTGAGGTTTCTCTGGCCTTAGGTGCCATTAATGGTAATGAAAAAGCAAAAAGCTATGCGTTTACCACACCAAACTTAGAAACTTGCTCGCCCTCGAGCAAGAGAAGAAAGAAGAGATGATGAAGAAGAAGAAGAGATGGAGGGGTGTGTGTATTCGGCTATATGGGTGGGTTTGGGTGGGAAGGAGTTTTGAATTTTGAAGGTGAGTGGGGAAGAGTGGATAGAAGTGAGTGGTGAATGAAAATTGGGAATTGTGACATGGGGAATTCAAATCACAAAAATAGGATTAGAAGGTAAGGTGGGAATATGGTAGGTGGGGATCCTGTGGGGTTCACAGATCCTGAGGTGAAAAGAAATACCATTCCTTCTCCATATAGGCATGTAAAATGCCTTCATGCATCATTCTGGCGTTCAAACGCCCATTGGTGCATGTTCTGGGCGTTAGACGCCCATGTAATGCATGTTTCTGGCGTTGAACGCCAGTTTCATGCTTGTTTCTGGCGTTCAGCGCCAGATTGTCTTCTCTGTGCACCATCCTGGCGTTTAACGCCAGGTTGTTGCTTGTTTTGGGCGTTCAGCGCCAGAATGGTGCTCTGTTCTGGCGTTAAACGCCGGCCAGATGCACCTTCTGGGCGTTGAACGCCAGCCCGTGTGTCCTCCAGGGTGAAAAATTTTTTTCTTCTGTTTTTGACTCTGTTTTTAATTTTTTTGATTTTTTCGTGACTCCTCATGATCATGTACCTAATTAAACACAAAAATAACAAAGAAACAAAATAAAATAAAATTAGATAAATAAAATTGGGTTGCCTCCCAACAAGCGCTTCTTTAATGTCAATAGCTTGACAGTGGCTCTCATGGAGCCACAAGGTGATCAGGTCAATTTAGTGTGTTGTCCCAACACCAAACTTAGAGTTTGGATATGGGGTTTGAACACCAAACTTAGAGTTTGGTTGTGGCCTCACAACACCAAACTTAGAGTTTGACTGTGTGGGCTCTTCTTGACCTTGAACTGAGAGAAGCTCTTCATGCTTACTCTCTTTTGTCACAGAGGGATGGCCATATGCCTGAAACACAAGGTATTCCCCATTCAATTGAAGGACTAACTCTCCTCTGTGAACATCTATCACAGCTTCTGCTGTGGCTAGGAAAGGTCTTCCTAGGATGATGCATTCATCATCTTCCTTCCTAGTATCTAGGATTATGAAATCAGCAGGGATGTAAAGGCCTTCAACCTTCACTAGCACGTCCTCTACCATTCCATAAGCTTGTCTCATTGACTTGTCTGCCAATTGTAATGAGAACAAGGCAGGTTGTACCTCAATGATCCCCAGCTTCTCCATCACAGAGAGTGGCATAAGGTTTATCCATGACCCAAGATCACATAGAGCTTTCTCAAAGCTCATGGTGCCAATGGTGCAAGGTATTAAGAACTTGCCAGGATCTTGTTTCTTTTGAGGTAGAGTTTCCTGAATCCAAGTATCCAGTTCACTAATGAGCAAGGGAGGTTCACTTTCCCAAGTCTCATTACCAAACAGCTTGGCATTCAGCTTCATGATAGCTCCTAAGTATTGAGCAACTTGCTCTCCAGTCACATCTTCATCCTCCTCAGAGGATGAATATTCTTCAGAGCTCATGAATGGCAGAAGGAGATTTAATGGAATCTCTATGGTCTCTAGATGAGCCTCAGATTCCTCAGGGTCCTTAATAGGAAACTCCTTCTTGCTTGAGGGACATCCCAGGAGGTCTTCCTCACTAGGATTTTCGTCCTCCTCCTCCCCTATGCATTCGGCCACTTTGATTAAATCAATGGCCTTGCACTCTCCTTTTGGATTTTCTTCTGTATTGCTTGGGAGAGTACTGGGAGGAGTTTCAATAACTTTCTTACTCAGCTGGCCTACTTGTGCCTCCAAATTTCTAATGGAGGATCTGGTTTCATTCATGAAACTGAAAGTGGCCTTTGACAGATCAGAGACTATATTAGCTAAATTAGAATTATTTTGTTCAGAGTTCTCTGTCTGTTGCTGAGAAGATGATGGATATGGCTTGCTATTGTTCAGCCTATTGCGTCCACCATTATTAAAGCCTTGTTGAGGCTTTTGTTGATCCTTCCAGGAGAAATTTGGATGATTTCTCCATGATGGGTTATAGGTGTTTCCATATGGTTCACCCATGTAATTAACCTCTGCCATGGCAGGGTTTTCAGGATCATAAGCTTCTTCAGAAGCTGCCTCTCTAGTACTGTTGGATGCATGTTGCAGTCTATTCAGATTTTGAGAGATCATGTTGACCTGTTGAGTCAACACTTTGTTCTGAGCCAATATGGCATTCAGAGCATCAATTTCAAGAACTCCTTTCTTCTGAGGTATCCCATTATTCACGAAATTCCTCTCAGAAGTATACATGAACTGGTTGTTTGCAACCATGTCAATGAGTTCTTGAGCCTCTTCAGGCGTTTTCTTCAGGTGAATAGATCCACCTGCAGAATGGTCCAATGACATTTTCAAAAATTCAGAGAGACCATAATAGAAGATATCTAATAGGGTCCATTCTGAAAACATGTCAGATGGACATCTTTTGGTCAACTGCTTGTATCTTTCCCAAGCTTCATAGAGGGATTCACCATCTTTTTGTTTGAAGGTTTGAACATCCACTCTCAGCTTGCTCAGCTTTTGAGGAGGAAAGAATTTATCCAGAAAGGCAGTGACCAGCTTATCCCAGGAGTCCAGGCTATCCTTAGGTTGTGAGTCCAACCATATTCTAGCTCTGTCTCTTACAGCAAAAGGGAAAAGCATAAGTCTGTAGACTTCAGGATTAACTCCATTCGTCTTTACAGTATCACAGACCTGCAAGAACTCAGTTAAAAACTGATAGGGATCTTCAGATGGAAGTCCATAAAACTTGCAGTTTTGTTGCATTAATGCAACTAGTTGAGGCTTAAGCTCAAAGTTATTGGCTCCAATGGCAGGAATGGAGATGCTTCTTCCATCAAACTTGGATGTTGGTTTTGTGAAGTCACCAAGCATTCTCCTTGCATTATTATTATTATTATTATTTTCGGCTGCCATGTCCTTCTCTTGTTCGAAAATTTCTGAAAGGTTATTTCTGGATTGTTGTAATTTAGCTTCTCTTAATTTTCTCTTCAGAGTCCTTTCAGGTTCTGGATCAATGTCAACAAGAGTGCCTTTTTCCCTGTTCCTGCTCATATGAAAGAGAAGAAAACAAGAAAAGAAAGAGGAATCCTCTATGTCACAGTATAGAGATTCCTTTATGTTAGTAGAAGAAGAAAGGGGTAGAAGAATCCAAATACAAGGGATATAAGAAGTTCGGATTCTTAGATGAAGAGAGGTGAAGAGAAGTGTTAGTAATTAATTAATTAAATAGAATAAGAAAAGAGATGAGAATTTTCGAAAATAATTTTAAAAAAATGGTTAGTGATTTTCGAAAATTAAAGATGAGATGAGATTAAAATTAAAATTTAAAACAATTAAAAAGAATTTTTGAAAAAGAGAGGGAGGATTTTCGAAAATTAGAGAGAGATAGGTAGTTAGGTAGTTTTGAAAAAGATAAGAAACAAACAAAAAGTTAGTTAATTGATTGAAAAAGATTTGAAATCAAAATTTGAAAAAGATAAGAAGATAAGAAGTTAGATAAGATATTTTGAAATCAAATTTTGAAAAAGATAAAATTTTTGAGAAAGATAAGATAAAAGATAAAATGATATATTTGAAAAATATATTTTGAAAAAGATTTAATTTTAAAAATTACTTAACTAACAAGAAACTACAAGATAAGATTCTAGAACTTAAAGATTGAACCTTTCTTAACAAGAAGGTAACAAACTTCAAATTTTTGAACCAATCACATTAATTGTTAGCTAATTTTTCGAAAATTGGATAAAAAGATAAGAAAAAGATTTTGAAAATAATTTGAAAAAGATTTTTAAAATTTTCGAAAAATAGAAAAAATTGAAAAAGATCTAATTTTTGAAAAAGATTTTGAAAAGATAAGATTTTTAAAAATGAAATTTTGACTTGACTTGTAAGAAACAACTAATTTTAAAAATTTTTGAGTCAACCCAAAATTTCGAAATTTTGGAGGGAAATAAGGAAAAGATATTTTTTTGATTTTTGAATTTTTAAAGAAAAACACAAAAATGTCCCAAAACATGAAAATTTTGGATCAAGACACAAGATGCATGCAAGAATGCTATGAATGTCAAGATGAACACCAAGAACACTTTGAAGATCATGATGAACATCAAGAACATAATTTTGAAAAAATTTTTGATGCAAATAAAACATGCAAGACACCAAACTTAGAAATCTTTAATGCATGGAAAATATGAATGCAAAAATGCACATGAAAAATAACAAAAGACACAAAACAAGAAATCATCAAGATCAAACAAGAAGACTTGTCAAGAACAACTTGAAGATCATGAAGAACACTATGAGTGCATGAAATTTTCGAAAAAAAATGCAAGAAAAATTTTAAAAGCATGCAATTGACACCAAACTTAAAAATTGACTCAAGACTCAAACAAGAAACACAAAATATTTTTTATTTTTATGATTTTATGATTTTTTGTATTTTTATTATATTTTTCGAAAATATACTTTAGAAAAACGAAAATAATAATAAAAAATATTTTTGAAAGATTTTTGAAAACTTTTTGAAAAGAAAATTACCTAATCTGGGCAACAAGATGAACCGTCAGTTGTCCATACTCGAACAATCCCCGGCAACGGCGCCAAAAACTTGGTGGACGAAATTGTGATCACTTGTTCTTTCTACTTGTAGGATGTTTACTCTGAGGGCATTGTTTATTTTCACAACTCCGTTCAACTAACCAGCAAGTGTACTGGGTCGTCCAAGTAATAAACCTTACGTGAGTAAGGGTCGAATCCACAGAGATTGTTGGTATGAAGCAAGCTATGGTCACCTTGCAAATCTCAGTTAGGCAGATTAAAATAGTTTATGGGTTTTTGAAAAACAGAAATAATGAAAGGGATAAAGATACTTATGCAGGTTCATTGGTAGGAATTTCAGATAAGCATGTGGAGATGCTGTAGAGCCCAAGGACGCCTGCTCTCCTACTGCTTCTACTCAATCCTTCTTACTCCTTTCCATGGCAAGCTTTGTATAGGGGTTCACCATCAACTGTGGCTACTTTCTTCCTCTCGGGGAAATACCCTGTGCGGCTGTCACTCGCACAGCTAACCAGTCTGGAGGCATCACCCATGGCTGATGGCTACATCCCATCCTCGCAGTGAAAACTAATGCTCACGCACTCTGTCACAGTACGGCTAATCACCGGTTGGTTCCCGCTCCTACTGAAATAGAATCCCTCTTTTGCGTCTGTCACTAACGCCCAGCAGGTTAAAGTTTGAAGCACGTCACAGTCATTCATTACCGGAATCCTACTCGGAATACCACAGACAAGGTTAGACTTTCCGGATTCCCAGGATCCTACTCGGAATACCACAGACAAGGTGAGACTTTCCGGATCCTCATAAATGCCGCCATCTATCTAGCTTATACCACGAAGATTCTGTTGGGGAATCTAAGAGATGCGCATTCAAGCTCTGTTGCATGTAGAATGGAAGTAGTTGTCAATCACTCACATTCATAAGTGAGAATAATAATGAGGGTAATCTGACTCATCACATTCACCATGTTCTTGGGTACGAATGAATATCTTGGAATAAGAATAAGAGAGATTTGAATAAAAGATAATAGAACTTTATTAATACTTGAGGTACAGCAGAGCTCCACACCCTTAATCTATGGTGTGCAGAAACTCCACCGTTGAAAATACATAAGCAAAGAGTTCAGGCATGGCCGAATGGCCAGCCCTCTCCTAACGTGATCACAGGATTCAAATTACAATCCAGGATGTCTAATACAATAGATAAATGTCCTATATATACTAGACTAGCTACTAGGGTTTACATGAGTAAGTAATTGATGCATAAATCCACTTCCGGGGCCCACTTGGTGTATGCTTGGGCTGAGCTTGATCATTCCACGAGCTAAGGCATTTCTTGGCGTTAAACTTTGAGTTATGACGTGTTTTGGGCGTTTAACTCCGGATCATGACGTTTTTCTGGCGTTTAACTCCAGACAGCAGCGTGTACTTGGCGTTTAACGCCAAGTTACGTCGTCATTCTTCGAATAAAGTATGGACTATTATATATTGCTGGAAAGCCCTGGATGTCTACTTTCCAACGCCGTTGAGAGCGCGCCAATTGGAGTTCTGTAGCTCCAGAAAATCCATTTCGAGTGCAGGGAGGTCAGATTCCAACAGCATCAGCAGTCCTTTTGTCAGCCTTCTTCAGAGTTTTGCTCAAATCCCTCAATTTCAGTCAGAATTTACCTGAAATCACAGAAAAACACACAAACTCATAGTAAAGTCCAGAAATGTGAATTTAACATAAAAACTAATGAAAACATCCCTAAAAGTAGCTTAAACTTACTAAAAACTATATAAAAACAATGCCAAAAAGCGTATAAATTATCCGCTCATCAACAAGCCAAAGGCACAAACAAAGTTGTATTGGCCAGGTTAAAACACCGACTATAAAAAGCAAAGGGAGCATAGACAGACGAGCTTTTCCAAGTCTTGTGGGCATATCGGACAACTCCCCACTCAATAACTAGGAAATCCCCTTTCTGACTTGCTTATGGCATAGAGGCCATGATTCCAATAGAGATTGCTGAGGAATCTCCAAGAGTTAGATTTTATGATAAAGTGATCAATGTCCTAGCACAAAAAGAAGAATCCAACCTCCTCCCAGAAGTTCGAGAACAAGTTCAAGAGAAGCTTCACCATTAACGACCTCATTCTGATTCAAAATGACATCGGAGTTCAGAAGTCGAGCAAAGGAAAACTAGCTATAAACTAGAAAGAACCTTACAAGGTTGTCGAAGTCTTAGAAAAATGTTACTATAAAGTGTTCGACTTAAAAGGGAATGAACTCCCAAGGTCGTGGAACGCATGTAACTTAAAAAGGTATTATAGTTAGAAAGCACACCTTACTCCCTGGTGTACTCTTTTTTTCAACTTCATGATTTTTTCCTGAAGGGGTTTTAACGAGGCACCATAGCAAGAGCTAAGGGTAAAAAGAAAATCCTTAGTAGCAAGCCGACATATGTAAATCTTTTTCCTTTATCAATAATGATTCATTTTCTACCAAATTTCCCATTCAAACGTATTAATTTAAACTTAAAAAAACACAAAAATCATTGCTCGATCTGAATGGTCGGCAAGATGAAGCGACGAGATACAAATTAGTGTAAAAAGTTATATAAATAGTTCATGGCCAGACCTTAAACAAGTCGGACTGAAAATGAAATGTAAGAGTAACTTGATAAAGTCTTATTACTTCAAGTCGGAACTCAAACATCTAAGGAAAAATAATACTTATATATGAAAGGTCCAGAAATGACAGATCTACTTCACCGACGTCTTTTCTAACTTAGCAAAAAGCAGCATTGAAAGTTGTCGAAACAATGAAAATTTTTATTCAATTAATAGCTGTACTGACTAAAGAAAGACGTTCAAACAACACACTCATTCATGCCAAAAAGCCACTGTTAGAATAGTGGAAGAAGGTTTTTTTTAATAAAAAAAACTAAAGTTGTTCAAACTATAATTATTACCAAAATTAAAATTGTTCATAAAGACCCACAGGTCAGACCATTCAAAACTTGAAATCATAGAGGGAGGAGTTGTTCTCCAGTTGCGGCATCCTTAGGCTGAGTAGAGGAGGTCAGAATAGAATCAGACACCGGCACAGCAGAAGATGTGAGGGTTGCAGAAGGAAGGGGTTCACCATCCACTTGAGGAGCGGGAACTCGAGAAGCCTGCCCGAGTTGTGCCCTCGAGGTCTTTGGATCAGGCATAGGAGTGTCCTTCTCATTATCTGGGGCATGAACAATCTTCTGTCCACCACAATATTGTCAGGGCTAATGAGGGAGAGGTCCGCCTCGGGAGCGACAACGTAGACCATCTCGTCCATACATTTGGCTATGGTTTCCTCAAGCTTCGCATATTTGTTTTGGGATTTAGTGACCTCATCAACCAAATCAAGCTTCTTTCTAAAGACCCTGGTATAACCTTCCTCCACCTTCTTCTTTAACCCCTCTGCCATAGCTAAAGAGGCCTCTGCCTGCTTTGCTCTAGCCCAAGCTTTACCAAAGTCGGAAATCAAAGCCTCATTTTCTCCTTCTGACTCCTTCTTTGACTCCCTTAAGGATGCCATTTCAGCCTATAAATTAGCCAAAGAGCTCTAAGTAGCACTGAGGGGAGTTTTATCTAGCTCCCTTAACAAAGTTGCGTAAATCCCAACCGTCCAGACTCCACCTCGAGCCATAAGCTAGAGATGGGACTTTATGATGACATCATCCATACTGATAAAACTATGGGAAATGATGTGTTTCTCACTCCAAACAATGGCATCAAAGCCCTGCTCATATATACCCCTCGAGTCTAAAATCTTATGTTTTTTAGGGTTTGGCTAGGGATTAGAAGGTGGAGGACAAGCTGTTTTTTTGGCCTTACTAGAAGGAGGAGGGGTTGGCTAGAGAGCTGGATTGGACGTAATATTTAAAGAGGTTGAGGCGTTCGACTCCGACTTAGAGGGTTAGGGGAGATCGACAGTTTCACTGGCTTCTTTCAGTTATATGTTTCGAACAATAACATTTTTTCTTACTGTCCGAAGTGTTTTCATTGCGGCCGCTTGGGAGCCATTTTATTTGTACGACATCAAAGTCAGATCATGTTAGCCATAAAAAATAAAGTCAACAAAACTACATTTAAAAAAATGAGAAGAAGACTACCTTGTTCGAATTAAAGTTGGCTGGAATTCCCTAAAAACTTATTGATATCCAGATAAGGAGCTTGGCCTCAACATTCGTGGAATAGATCGACTACACTCTCTTCGATCTCATCTAAGTCTTCCATATTATACTTAATTATTACAGGATATTCCTCCGAATATAAAGAGAAAACAAGCTTATCCTCCTCACTAAGAAAGAAAGGTCGGGCACCCTCAACATAACGGATCTTAAAAAAGTAGCTTTTAAAATCGTGGAAAGAATCGTCAAAGATAACAAAGACTTTTCTCCGCTGGACATTTCGGAAGGAGACCCATATTTGTTTTTTGAAATTGAAAGGCTTGGTAAGGACAAAAAGATAAAAGAATACCTTAAGAGAAGGTCAGACATCCATTTCCTAATAAATAAGTTGGTATATTTTTAAGAAACCCCAAAAATTGAGATGTAATTGGGTAGGGGCAACATTAAGCCCTTAAGGACCTCAATTTTAAAGTCGAAAAAGGGAAGTCTAACCTTTAACTTGATAAAAAAAGCAATCATACACAGAGATGAAGTGATGTTCTGACCTAACAATTAGGAAAAACAGACCCTCTCTTCAGGATCGGCAACAATAATCCATAACTCCTGTCATTCTTTCGATTCAAACATAACCTATGATGTCTACGAAAGGTTTCAGCATACTCATTATCAATAGCAGGGGCAAGAGTAAGAACAGATATATCTACCCAAGTCAAGTCAGACACGACTTTAGACGACATGTTGTGAATTACTGATCGAGACATAAAAGCTATACTAATAATAGAACAAAACAAAAATTCATCATCACAAATTGGACAATAACAAGAATCAAGACAAATGATTAGGAGATTGGGTCATCTTCAAAAATCGTCTTCAACCTTCCAAATGCAAAGAATAAACAAACACAAGCATTTAAAAATTCAAAAAAGGTCGGGTCAACGTCAACCAAGAACATCAGGAAACCCTTCCAACATACAACAGTTATATTATATCTCCAAAATGTGGAGATAACACCATCTTCCATAAGAAAATTGCACCATTTGGGGGCAATATAGAATAAAACCCCACATTTAGAATCATAGCAACAACAAAAGAAATCAATTAAATTTCCAGAATCAAAATTGTAATCAAAGTGGTAAAGCAAAACAAAGAAAGCAGAATGCAAGAAACAGAGCAAGAAGAAGATAAAACCAACCTGGAAAGAAGAAATGCGAAATGAAAAAAGAGTACTTCAACAGCAAAGGCATGTACGCTCCAAAGTATCAAATGAATAAATGAAAACACCTAATCAAAAATTCAAGATAAAGAATTCTTGGAAGAAAAACAAATGTTGCGAAGAAATAGTGAGGGAAAGTGATTCAAAGAAACGAAAAAGAAGAAAGAAGAAGAAAATTGAGTATTTAGAAGATGTGGGGGAAAAGTGTCATTACACTTGGGAAAAGTTTCATTTCGCACCCTTCATTAATAGTGTGCACAGTTACCAAGGTAATCAAAGAAGGAATGTGTGTGATGTTGTGAAAAGATATAACATTTTGAATTTTAAAGAACGTCGAGTACCTGATTTGTCCTAGAAATGCAGTTTACCCGATGTGACGTGTCAACATCCTAAGCCACAAAATGCTCGAGTCCAACCTCATTAAAGCTCGGGGTTAAGTAGGGGAACTGTTCAAACCCTGGCTCAAAATGAAGCCAGACCCAAAAAGAATAAAAGCCCACCCTATAAAGGTGGCCTCCACTACTCCTACGCGACCTCATAACGGTCGGACGCAACAAAGATAGTTCAGCCCTACTTATCTGAATAAGTAACTACCTCCTAAGATATCTTCCACTCATTTAGAAGGGAGATCTCAACAACCTCCCTAGAAAAATAGAACAGTTATCCACCAATAAAGGTCGAACTACTCTAAAAGGTGGTTATCTATTCTACTATAAAAAAACTGACATCTCCAAGTATATTCCAGACCTAATCTACTAAAAACCTGCTTAAAGCCCTTGCTAACTTAACCATCAGAGTCTCTTGCAGGTACCACCCTCCACCACCTTATAAGGAACTCAGACGGTGGCACCTCGGCAACAATACAAGTCAGACGCTGCCTCAAAAAGGGTCTGGACCTTACGTCTAGGTCCAAACACAATCCAGTTTTAGGTAGCTCTCGGAACACCAAGAATATGCACTATTGAAAGGAATTTGACCTCATTTTGTCTCTAGTAACCTGAACATCCAACTGAAAGTGTTTTGTGCGATCATGAAGCACTGGATTTGCTATAAGAAGCACAATACTCATGTTGTCACAATAAATTGTTGGTGCTGTCTTCAAAGGGACTTGCAATTCTTCAAGCAAATTTTGCAGCCACACCAATTCTGCTTCACACGATGCTAGACTTCTGAACTCTGTTTTAGTGAAAGACCTACTAACAGTGGCTTGCTTTTTACAAGACCAAGACACAAGATTAGTGCCAAAAAATACACAAAAACTAGATACTGACCTTCTATCTTCAAGATCTATAACCTAATCTGAATCATTGAACCTATAAAGCCTGTAGTTACTATATTTTTTAATCAATAGTCCATGTTTTTTTTTGTACCTTAAAGATATTGAAGTACACGTATAGCTGCCTTTCAATGAGCAACCAAAGGATAATGCATAAACTAACTAATTTTACTCACAGCATAAGATAAATCAGGTCTAGTTGTAGTTAAATATTGAAATGAACCAACCTCAATTCTATATAGCTTCGGGTCTTTAAATTTTGCAGACCCAGAGGAGAGCAAATAAAGGGAAGAGACCATTGGTGTTGGCATCAGACTATCCCCTACCATGCCAGCTTTAGACAAAAGATCATTAATGTATTTAGTTTATGATAAATGTAAGCTGCCATTGTCTATTTTCTGTACTTTGACACCTAATAAATAATTAAATTCTCCTAAATCTTTCAGAGAGAATACATGATCCAATTACTGTGTCATGGTCTCTACATCAGTTGGTGAGCAACCAATTATAATTATATCATCTACATAATAAAGTATATACATAATAGAAGTAGAGTTTTGTTTAACAAATAAAAAAGTGTCATATTTTGTGCTTTTAAACTCAACATTGTTTAAAGTAGTACTTAATTTCATAAACCACTCTCTAAGTGCCTGTTTTAGTCCATATAAGGACTTATTCAATCTGTAAACATAGTTTGAGGACTGTTGTTCAAAATCTACTAGTTGTTTCTTATGTATGATTTGATGCAATTTTCCATTGAGAAATGCATTATTAAAATCAAACTGCCTCACTGTCTAATTCTTTGAAACAACAATGCTTAAGACTAATCTAATTGTAGTTGACCTGATTACAGAACTAAAGACTTGTTCAAAGTCAAATCCTTTCTCTTGATGAAAGCCTTGAGCTACAAGTCTGGTTTTATACTTTTGTATAGTGCAATCAAGTTGTCTCTTAATAGTAAATACCAACTTGCAACCTATAACTTTAGCCTCTTGAGGCATAGAAACCACTGTCCATGTATTATTCCTCATCAAGGCTTTATACTCTTCAATTATTGCTTATCTCCAATGAGAAAATTGTAAAGCATCCATGGCTGACTTTTGAACCTGTTCTTTACTGTTAGTGATAACAACAGAAGCAGATAAAGCTTTTCCCTTGTCACCTTGTGTTTTAGACCTAGTTAACATAGGATGAGTATTAATAGGTGAAAGTATGCTAGTATTACGTGATATATCAAAATGAGAAATGGTAATATCAATAGACTAAAGAGATGGATTATGCTGTGGTCTTATTACATTGAGAGAAATTTCTCTCTGAATATTTGGAGTAAGAGAGGTGATGAGCGGATAATTTGTACGCTTTTTGGCATTGTTTTTAGTGTGTTTTTAGTATGATCTAGTTAGTTTTTAGTATATTTTTATTAGTTTTTAGTTAAAATTCACTTTTCTGGACTTTACTATGAGTTTGTGTGTTTTTCTGTGATTTCAGGTATTTTCTGGCTGAAATTGAGGGACCTGAGCAAAAATCTGATTCAGAGACTAAAAAGGACTGCAGATGCTGTTGGATTCTGACCTCTCTGCACTCGAAGTGGATTTTCTGGAGCTACAAAAGCCCAATTGGCGCGCTCTCAACGGCATTGGAAAGTAGACATCCTGGGCTTTCCAGCAATATATGATAGTCCATACTTTGCCCAAGATTTGATGGCCCAAACCGGCGTTCAAAGTCACCCTCAGAAATCCCAGCGTTAAACGCTGGAACTGGCACCCAAATGGGAGTTAAACGCCCAAACTGGCACTAAAGCTGGCGTTTAACTCCAAGAAGAGTCTCTACACGAAAATGCTTCATTGCTCAGCCCAAGCACACACCAAGTGGGCCCGGAAGTGGATTTTTATGTCATTTACTCATCTCTGTAAACCTTAGGCTACTAGTTCTCTATAAGTAGGACCTTTTACTATTGTATTTTCATCTTTGGACATCTAGTTCTTAGATCATGATAGAGAGACTTTGGTAGCTATCTTCATTTTATGCTATCTTAGATCATTGGGAGGCTGGCCATTCGGCCATGCCTAGACCTTGTTCTTATGTATTTTCAACGGTGGAGCTTCTACACACCATAGATTAAGGTGTGGAGCTCTGCTGTACCTCGAGTATTAATGCAATTACTATTGTTCTTCCATTCAATTCCGCTTGTTCTTGTTCTAAGATATCACTTGTTCTTCAACTTGATGAATGTGATGATCCGTGACACTCATCATCATTCTCACCTATGAACATGTGACTGACAACCACCTCTGTTCTACCTTCGATTGGGTGAATATCTCTTGGATTCTTTAATCGGAATCTTTGTGGTATAGGCTGGAACTGATGGCGGCATTCAAGAGAATCCGGAAGGTCTGACCTTGTCTGTGGCATTCTGAGTAGGATTCAATGATTGAATGACTGTGACGTGCTTCAAACTCCTAGCAGGCGGGGCGTTAGTGACAGACGCAAAAGAATCGCTGGATTCTATTCCGGCCTGACCGAGAACCGACAGATGATTATCCATGCTGTGACAGAGCATAGGCGACGTAATCACTGAGAGGATGGGAGGTAGCCATTGACAACGGTGAAACCCTACATAAGCTTGCCATGGAAAGGAGTAAGAAGGATTGGATGAAGACAGTAGGAAAGCAGAGAGACGGAAGGGAAGGCATCTTCATGCGCTTATCTGAAGTTCCTACCAATGAATTACATAAGTACCTCTATCTTTATCTTATTGTTATTTTCGTTCATCATCATATCAATTGAGTTTGCCTGACTAAGATTTACAAGATAACCATAGCTTGCTTCATACTAACAATCTCCGTGGGATCGACCCTTACTCGCGTAAGGTTTATTACTTGGACGACCCAGTGCACTTGCTGGTTAGTTGTGCGAAGTTGTGTAATGCCATGGTATTGAACACCAAGTTTTTGGGGTTCATGACCGGGGATTATGAGAGTTGTGAAAAGTATTGTTCACAATTTCGCGCACCAAGAGGTATGTGAAATTTGTGAAGAGTGATCTGTTTGATTTTTTGCCAGTGAAGAAATAGTCTAAGCTAAACTAAGTGGTAATGTGGTTGAAGAAAAAGATGTATTAGAGAAAAGAGGAGCATAATCATAATTCATAGGATCAAACTTGTCAATAATTTAATAAGATGATGCAGTAAATAATTTATGATAGGAAAAATCAGACTCATCAAATTTTATATGTCTCGACATATAAACCTTATCATTAGGTGATAAACATTTATAACCCTTATAATTTGGGGAATATCCAATATGTGACCTACTTTTTAGTTTATGTTTATTGTAAAGTCTAAGCCAAGGGTAACAAGCACTGCCAAAAACTCTTAACATAGTATAATATGATTTTTGTGAGATTTATTTGACAATAATTTTTTTATGGTAATTGATTAATTAGAAAGGTAGCAATCATCATGGCCTCATCACAATAAATCAATGGCATTTTGGCTGTGGAAAGCATAGCAAGACTCATCTCAATTTAAGTATCTATACTTTTTTTTCTTCAACCAATTCATTTTGTTTTGGTGTATTAGAGCATGAGAATCCATGATAAATGCCTTCCTCTATCAAGTATTCAGAGAATTGGTGAGAGGTATATTTAGTTTCGTTATCAGTTTTTAGTTCTTTTATCTTACAATTTGTTAAGTTCTCAATATATGCTTTGTATTATTTGAAAGCCTTATAGACTTGTGATTTAATAGTAAGTAAAAAAGTACAGGTATATCTAGTAAAAATATCTATGGATGTCACATAATATCTATATCCTAAATGAGAGATGATGGGAGCTGGTCCCTAAACATTTGAGTATACAAGTTTGTAAGGGAGCAGTAAATTCAGTAATAGAGACACAAAAGGAAATTTTATGTATTTTTGTTTTATCACAATTTTCACACAATTTGAGAGATAAGTCTGAATTTGTATTGGATTCTTGAGGATGGATCAGATATAGTTGATGGAGGTGCTAGATATGCTGAAGGATTATGAAATGAATTTGTAGGAGGAAGAGGAGGAGGTATCGAAGTTGAATTTGATTGAGGAGCCATTGATGTTTGTGAAAAATTGTTGGTTCTTGATTGAATTTGAGATTGAGTAGGTGGAGGCACTTCTTGATTGAACTTGTGAAAATAACGCTAAGCTATATGACCTATACGTCCACATACCTGACACTGTGGTCTTAGAAATGTGTAGAAGGTTTTGCCTCCTCTAGGCATTCGTCCTCCACTTCTTCCTCTTCTACCACTAGTACCCTGTTGAAGTTGGGTATAATGAGATATGTGGTATGATTCATCAGATTTGCTTAGATCATAACAGTTTTAGATTTTTGATATTTTTTTAACATGTCATCATATGTTAAAAGAAATTTTTTCTACCTCACATAAGGTATAAATTTCTAACTTTGCATTAATGGTGGTAAATAGCAGTTGATACTCTTCTGACAATCCATCCAGAATAGCTTAAATCTATTTTTCAGGTTTAAGAGGCTTCCCCAATACAGCTAAAGTATCTATAGTGGTCTTAATCTTTAAGATGTAGTCAAAAGCTATAAGACTTTGTTTCTTGATAATCTTGAGTTGAGCTTTCAACTGTTTAATTCTGAATTCTATGGATTCTACAAAGTAGCTTTCAATTCTCTCCCAAATTTGATAGCTATATATACATCCTACCATTTTTGGCTTGATATTCGAATCAATTGAAGCTAATAACCATGAAATAAGATTCTGATCATCTTGAATTCATTGAGTTTCTTTATCAGATTTGATACTAGCTCTTTGATTTTCGTGATTGTCAAACTACCTTGGTATCTTTTCTTTATGCAGATGATCTTGCAATCTTTGTCCTCAAATGGTAGCAAGTGCTTACTGTTCCCAACTCTTATGATTATTTTTCCCAGTTTATCTTGATTCAGATTGAAAGGCCTTTGTGCAAGAATTTGTATTGACAATACACTGTCGATACTGATATTTAAATTATTAATTGCCATATTTGTTGAGGTTGTAAAATCAGTAGAAAGAAATGCCATGGATCAATCAACACCCAAACTCTAGATATCATAATAGAATTTTGAAAAGCATGCTTTGATTGCAAGAAAATCAAAACCTTTGTTCAATGAAGCAGAAGACTTAAGAGAGAACGAAAAGAAAGAAAGAGAATATAGAGAATTCAAGCTTATAGAATTGAACTATAGAATACAAAACTTCTTATACAACTCCTAATCAACTCAACAAAGCCTAATAACTAACTCTAACTAACTTCGACTACAATTCTATTGTCCTATTGCATAACTAACTCTTCTACTTTTTTCTTTGTTTGATATGAACTTTAGAATCTCTATACACTCTAATTTCGCTCTCCACAGTTGAGAAATTTAGTTTAAAATTTAAATTTATTATTTGTCTAAAAAATAAATAATAATTATTTAGAAGTATGAAGATATAACTTTTAAAAAAAACTAACAGCTAAAATTAATATACTTTTCAATAGGATTTTGATTAAAGTAATTTTCATAGATGCAACAATTTACATTGTTTTTCGATTAAATTATTTTTTTCTTATAAATGGTATAAGAAAAATAAGTTGAATTGCTTTCAAAGTACCTAAGAAATTTTTATTTAAGTAGTGAATATGAAATTATTACATTTTTCATGCGATACATCATACATCATTTGATATATAATATAGAGTTTAATTTTAATTTAGTAATAATGTAAAAAATTTTACATAGACATCTAATTAAATTTATCTATTTGGATAATTTTTTGAATATTAATTTTTAAAATTAGTTATTTTAAGTAATGTGGCATACATCATTGAATATATATAAAAATTTATTTACACTGATAAGGTATGAAAATTAAATTTATATATTAAATTAATTTATGGATAAAACTTGTTTCGATCTTTTTAGGGAACTAATAATAAGTAAAGATTAAAAAGAAGGAAAGTTTTAAAAAGATATAACTAAAAAAAATTAGTTTCAAGTTTTGTTTTTGTTTTTCTATGCAGAGCTAATTTATATTAAAAGATAGATATATCTTTTTAGTATATTTTGATGAGTTTTATTTTGATATTTTAATAATGTAAAAAATTTTAGATAATTATTTAATTAAATTGATATTTTAGATAACTTTTTAATAAATTTAAAAATTAATTAATTTAAAAATTAATTAATTTTAATTTTTTGACAATACAGTTTTGCATTTAAAAACATTATCAATATATAAAAATTAAACTCTATTTTAATATCTATTAATATTTGGTTCAAATAATTATAATGGTTGGAGGGGTAAAGTATAAATATTAAATAGAGGGAAGTGCGTTAGGGAAGTTATATCCGTTTTTAGAGTGAGCGGGAGAGAGAGACGTCTGTGTTGGTAAGAAGCGATTCATCGGGTACGACACCTCACCAAACCACACGACACTCCCTTCCCTTCCCAAATTTTCCTTTCCTTTTTTTCTTTCTCCTTCTCTCCCTTATCTGATTAGGGTTCCATTTTCTCTCTCTATCTGATGCCCCTTTCTCTCTCTAAACTCTACGAAATTCCTCCTGAGAAATTAAGCTCAGAAGGTCCTGCTTTACGGTACGCTGTTTTCTGTTTCCATTCCTTTTTTTTTATATTTTTTATTTTATGATCTGGATCATTGCATTGCATTGCATTGCATTTCCTCAGCTAACCCAATCTCCATCTATATGCATGCTTTTTGCTTTTCTCTGTGTAGATTTTAGAGCCATTCCCCTAACTTTCTACGTGTGTGCTACAATTTTAAAAATTGATATATTGGAAATTGTTCTTTTGATGTTTATGTAGGGTAGGGATTATAAATTTGTAGGAGGGTGTAGGTGTAGATTATGGTGGGAACATCAAGCTCAGACGAAGGTGCAGGGCATCCAGAGCCTCTTGATCCCGATGTGCTTGAAATTGATCCTACCGGTCGCTACATTAAGGTAATGCAATTCTCTGCATTCTTCATTATCATTTCTTTTTTGTATTGGACAAAACGTGGCCTCTCATGCATTGAGCTAATGCTGTTTTCGGTGTTTACAACAGTATAAAGAAATGATCGGCAAAGGAGCTTTCAAGACTGTGTATCCTTTCTTCTCCATTCTGGTTTTATTTGATTATTTTACTTCTATATTTAATGTTTTTCTTATTCAAAATATAAATGCATTTTGAATTCCAAGCCAATTTAGAAGTTAGGATAACAATGTGATGCATCTTGTAGCTAGGATTCAGATGAGTTTTATCGTATGAGAAGTTTTGTTTTCATTAATTTGTGGTCCATCAGTTACAGGGCATTTGATGAAGTCAATGGACTCGAAGTTGCTTGGAGCCAGGTTCGGATTGATGAAGTACTACAGTCACCAGATGACTTAGAGAGGCTGTACTCGGAGGTGCATCTCTTGAGGTCATTGAAACACAATAACATAGTAAGGTTCTACAATTCTTGGATTGACGACAAACACAGGACAGTTAACATGATTACAGAGCTTTTCACCTCGGGGAGCCTCAGACAGTAAGTTCCTTATCCTCTGTTGATGTATATAATATGGTTTTACCTTTTATTGTGAAATCAACCTTTGTGTTAGTGGAATTGATGTTTAATTTAGGTATTGTAAGAGACACAAGAAGATCAACATTAAGGCTATTAAGGGATGGGCAAGACAAATTTTAATGGGTTTAAGCTACCTCCATAATCACAGCCCTCCAATTATACATAGGGACCTGAAATGTGATAATATATTTATAAACGGTCACCAAGGAGAAGTGAAAATTGGAGATCTGGGATTAGCAACTCTCTTGAAAGAGGGTAATGCTAAGAGCGTAATTGGTATGTTTGTGTTAATCTGCAATTTTTGTTTCCTGTTAATTTATTTTCATCCTTTGTATTGTTGAAGCAGTAAGAAAAGTGCTCAGTAAGTTCTACCATCTCATAGCTTTAAAAGTACCAGGGGAATCTTTTTTTTTTTTCTAATTCAGATTCAGTTTGTATTTACACTTAGTTAACCCTGGTAGGAACTCCGGAGTTTATGGCACCTGAACTGTATGATGAAAGTTACAATGAGCTAGTTGACATATATTCTTTCGGGATGTGCATGCTTGAGTTGGTGACTTCTGAGTATCCCTACAGTGAATGTAGAAACTCAGCTCAGATATTCAAGAAAGTTTCAACTGTCAGTACAATTATTGATTATATATTTATTTTCTTCTTCTTTAGAGTAGTTTAGGAAATTTTTGTCATGTAATGGATACATATACACATTAATACTGCAGGGTGTAAAGCCCTTTGGTCTTTCTAAAGTCAAAGATCCAGATGTAAAATCATTTATTGAGAAATGTCTTGTCCCTGCATCTCAAAGATTGTCAGCTAAGGAGCTTCTCATGGATCCTTTTCTCCAAGCCAATGGTTCAGTAACAAATCGTCCTCTTCCATTACCAGATATTGTTCTTCCGAAATTTGGAGCCTTTGAAAATCGTTGCCTGATGTCAGAAGGTCCTGCTAGTGCACGCATAGGATCCATTCCCATGGATCCTGGTGGTACCAATGAGCTACCAGTGACTGCTGTATTTTATAATAATAATGGTGATGATGGAACACCTTCTCCATGTGTTGAGATACGAAGGCAGAAGGGAAGTGATATTTTCTTTCTGAGAGGCGAAGAAAATGATGAGAATTCAGTGTCTTTAGTTCTCCGAATAGCTGATCAGAGTGGTTAGTATAACTAGTAGCTTATTCTACTCCTAACAACTGTTTCCATAGTTTAATGGTAGAAAATTATGTACTCTTGCATGCAGGGCGGGCAAGGAATATCCATTTCATATTTTACCTCAGCAGTGACACAGCCATCTCAGTTTCAACGGAAATGGTTGAGCAACTTGATCTTGCTCAGCAGAATGTTAAATTCATAGCTGAGATAATTGACTTGTTATTGATGACTTTGGTTCCTGATTGGAAACCTTGTGTACCGGTTGATCATCTGGCTTCTCCAAATGTTAGATGGCCACACTCGAGCCAACAGAACAGCTCTGGGTTTTCAATGTTCAAAAATAGTTCGGAAGGTGGTAGCCAAACTGCAAATAAAAATGCAGGTACAACATTGATTTCAAGGTCAGCACAAAGAGGAAACAATGAGAATACAACTTTTCACAAGGCATGGTCTCAAGCAAGCATTGGTCTTCAAGAAGGAACAATGGCAGATGATTTGCGTTCCGAGATGTCGTATACTTCTGCAACGTCTAACTTAGCCGGCAAGAATTTGTCCATGGTTTCATTGGCTTCATTGGTGTCTGCTAACTCAGAATTTGCAGACTTGGGTCTTACTAGGACAATCGGAGGTAGTCAATCCTCGTTTGATTATGAAACTGAGGTATCACATGACATGGAAAGTGATGGTATGATGAACTCCTCCTCCACTCATCCCCCCGTTGTTTCTTCCGTGTCTGAACCTCAGGATGAGTTAAGAATAGAGTTAGCAAAGGTTGAACAGCAATACCAAGATGCAATTAAAGATTTATCAGAAAGGAGATACCTTGCCATAATGGAAACTAGGAAGAGGCTGGCGCAAAAGATGCCATTATAGAAATCACTTCAGAGTTCACTAATCCTTTTTTATAGTTAACGTTTGTGTCTCGTCATTCTTTTTCCTTCCTTGGAGGTTACAAGTGTAAATAGTACGTTCTATATGAAACTAATTCACTTATTAGTCTTATCATTGATTAATAATAAGCGCTAACACCGTGCTAAAATGTGCTATAATATGATTGAATCCAAACATGGTTGAATCCAATAATAACTTAACAATGGAAACTTAATTTTATTTGTGTATTTACTGAAATCGGTCTCTCAAATATTTTAAAAGTGGATATTTTAGTCTCTAAGAAAAATAAATATACAAATAAATTCTTAACTTTTTTTCCGTTGAACATAATAGTTTTCAATCTATTATTTGGTGTGACTCACTAACGGAGGATAAAATAGTCTCTGGTAGCTTTTTTCTTCCTCCTCTTCTCTACTGCTATCAACGTCTCTTCAGCTTAGAAATAATTCAGACCAAAAGAACACAGTGATGTCGTCGTCTTCGCACACGGTGTTGTCTCTGTCAACGACTATAAAAGAGAAATCTAAAACAGAGGGTGGTTGCAGTGGGAAGAGGGGAACGAGGGACAATCCAATTTGAGGAGGAAAGTGGGAGCACAGGAGAAGAGGAAGCGTGAAATGGTGACATTTTGGCTTGGGTTGAAGCCGTTAGTGGATTGTATGGACACGGCGTCTTTGGCATGCTCACCACCGGTGGTGGTGTGGGTGATGGTGATGTCTGGTATGAGGTCACAGGTGTTGTTGCTGCATCCTAGGCAAGGAGGGGCGTTGCAGGTGCCGCAGGAGGTGAAGCCGGTGAGGGAGCACTGGGTGAAGCCACAGGGACGGAAAATAGGTGGAGGAGACATAGTTTTTGTTGCAGTAGTCACTAGGATGACCAATGCTTTTGGTCTAAATGATTTCTGAGATGAAGAGACGGTAATGGCAGCGGAGAAGAAGAGGAAGAAGAAAGCCATCAGAGACTATTTTGTCCTCCTTGCCACGGATTGTTTTGTCCTCCTAATGGTAAAAAAATAATTCAAATTAATGATGAGCATATCAAGAATATTGTTTGAATATTATCGACCAGGTTTTTTTTTTGAGTTCATCGAAGAGAGGTTATCAACAAGTAAGGTGGACAGATAGAAAATGTTTATCGAGGACATGTCTTCGTGATCGAAGCAGCGATTCCATAATCGAAGCAAGTGAAAAGTTTTAAATGTTAAAAGCAGTTGAAGATGGTTACTCCATCATTTATGGCAAGAACAATTACACTTAAGTTTTCTCGCATATGGCTGGAGCACGTGATGGAATTGGAGTTGTTGAAAAGGACTATAAATAGACAGAGTTGGAAGGAGTAAAAGTTAGAATTCGTTTTCAGAAAAAGACTCTTGCAATTTTACATCTCAAAAGACTTTTTGATCTTGTTCAGAGTTTTCTTTTCTGTAGGATTCCTTCCATGTCTCTTTTAAATTCCTTTTAGATTCCTTGTAATCTTTCCTTTCCTGCAAATTTACTTTCTTTTGCAAAGTTTTTCTTGTTCTTCCTTTAACATTTCTGCATTGTATTTGAATTCAAAGTCCTTCAATATTGTTGAAGGTATTTTATTGCTTTTCTTTAATTTGAAGTCATTTACTTCGTTTTCATCAATTTTAGTTTTAAGTCATTTATATTCTTTTACATTTTGAGTTTTTCTTTATCTTTTCAATCAAGAAATAGAATTTTTGGTGCAAAACTCAAAATTGGTACTCATAAAGATGAGTAAATTTTGCTCCCAGATCACTAGATATCGAACCAACCCAAATTTTACTAAAAATTTGCATAACAAAATGATACGCCCGGTGGGACAGTTTTGAAAAGTGTGTCAGAAATTTGGTAATGATTTAGTTTATGCAACTTAGAAGTGAAAAAATTGTATGTATGGCACACAAAATTTTTAATGTTAATGTTGGATCATCTACGAATGATCATATTCCTGTAGTAGTTGCTCAAACTACTGTAGAATTGGCGTCACATATAGAAAGTTGCAACCAAAACCCAGGAGTTGGGTCTGGGAAAAATGTGACAGTTATTAATCTGCCTTTGGGGAATAATGGGCGCAATCAACGCCTATGAACTTCTCAAACATAAGCACAACTTCCTATAACCGCTGGGTGGCCTCCTTTTGGTCTTCCTCCTGGTTACACTCCACCCATGAGTAGCTATGTGCTTCCAATTAGATTTGAAAATACATAGGGAGCGGTTAATAATCAATCACCAATACACCATCCTGAATTCTCCCACGATTGTCAGATAGGGTCAACATTGAATAGTTTGGGTTCGATAGTAGCAGTTCGACAATATGTCGATGAGAGTCATCATGATTTGGTCAACTTATTGACTCAATAGATGACTATTATCTTAAACCCCATGATAGCTGATCATGAAACAAAATTCGAGCATTTGGCTAGACAAGCGGAACGAATTGCTCGAATAGTTGATTATGATGAAGGTGATCGTCGAAATGGAGAAGTGGATCTAGAAGATTTGGGGAATACTCTTAGGAATAGAGATGATAATATAAATCTTGGTGGAGATGTGAATCATGTAGTTCGGCGTGGTCAAAATGCAGATGAAGTGTTAGCCACAATGTGTGTTAATCAACGAGGTGAACGTTATCAGGTGACAAGAATAGTCGAAGATATTCTTAATATGGTCAAAATCAATGTGGGATTTATGAATCAACCATATTTTTTTCCGCTTTCTTTGTTGTAGTGCAGATGGCATAAATGCTTAAGGGTGTTATGAATCCTAAGATAATAACAGAATTTGTAGGAGAAGTGGGCGAATCAACCACTGAGCATGTTGCTCGATATATGATCGAATTAAGAAATTTGGCAAATGATGAGAATTTGAAAATGAAATTCTTTCCTTCTTCGTTGACAAAGAATGCTTTTATTTGGTTTTCAAATTTAAGACCTAATTCGATTGTAACTTGGATACAGTTAGAAAGTGCTTTTCATTCTCAATTTTATAGAGGTGAGTTGAATGTGACAATTACAGATTTAGTTGCTTTAAAACGTGATGATGGAGAGTCAATCGAAGATTTTATGATTCGATTTAAGAATGCCAGAACTTGATGCTATGTTTCACTTCTTGAAAGTGAAGTGATAAAGATAGCTACCATGGGATTAGGATTTTATATGCATCGAAAATTGCTCAATATACATGTACCCGATTTAGCTCATTTGGCTGAAAGGGTTCGTCAAGTAGAAATTCTTCAGAAAAAAAAAAGAAAAAGAAAAACTTAGAAATGAGAAAAAGTATAATAGTAAATTTTTTGCTCGAAAAGAAAAGGTGTCCTATGTGGAAATGTGTTCTTCGAGTGAAGAGTCTGATGTTGAATTTTCTGAAGTTGATTTGGTTGAATTAAAGAAAGGTCCACCTTATATTTGTTCTTTGCTTAAGAAAATTGCAAATGTCGAAAAATCTAATGATTTGAAATATAAGAGTGGAAAAAAGTATAGTTTTGATATTTTGAAATTGGAACAAATATTTGATGTGTTGCTTAAAGATAAACAATTAGTTTTGCCAGAAGGCAAGACATAAAAAGATTTGAAAGAAAATCCTTATTGTAAATTTCATCAAGCAACTAGCCATTCAACTAATAATTGTGCTCGTTTCAGGAACCTGATTCAAGAAGCAATTATGGAAGGAAGATTGAAGTTTGATGGTGGTAAAAAAAGATATGAAGGTTTATACTGATCTCTTCGATATTGGAGCAAATTTTGCTGAGCCTCACTTCATGGGGGTCAATATGGCTGGCTTTACTTCCTTTGAGTTCAATTCTGCTTTAGGAGACTTTGAAACCAATGTGCGTGCAGTATATCCTGGTGTTGGTGAGGGATTGCTAGAATTCTTGATGCAGTAAAAATTAAAAGATCGAGATGTTTCTATATGTCCTTGATGGGATGCTATTTTCGATGTTGAAGCTGCAACAATTTTTGAGAAGGAAAGAATAAAAAAGAATTGGCTCATAAGGAATAACAAATTCGTTAAAGTCATCCTTCTCGAAGACAAGAAGGTCAAAGTTCTCGAAATCCTCAAGGAAACTCTCCTCCTTTGCTGAGTCACTCACAAGCCTTGGGAGTTTAATGAATTAAAAATTGTTAAGAATTTCGCAGTCGAGATGAGAAATATAGGTGTCAACCTCAAAGAGGTCATCAAGGCTTTAATCGAGGCCGTTACTCTTATTATCGAGGAAGGGCCAGAGGAAATCGAGGTGGGAGATTTGGACATCAAATGGTATCAAGAAGACCATCGACTTCAACAGATAAGAAGGCAACTCCCTCTTTTCATACCTGTATAGGCTTTCGTCTGATAGGGAAACTTATCCTAAATGAATTCTTTCTCCAGCTAAAATAGAGAAAGGCAAGTCTGTTACGGTCATCTCGGATGAAGTTAAGGAAAAAGATGTTGACTTTGATAAGGAATATTTCGTTGAAGGAGATAAAGATATGGTGGGCACTATCTCTATCATACTAACAGAGTATTTAGGAGAATATGAAGGAGATTTGAGTGAAGATTATGATGTGGAAGATGAATAGGCTTTTATATTTGTATGTGAGGAGGAAGAGTTGGGATGTTTCAAAAAGTCAACTAAAAAGCAAAAGTCACATCTTCGACCTCTACACATTACTTCTTGTATGAGCGGTATATGCATAAACAAGATATTGGTCGATGGAGGAGCAGCAATTAGTCTGTTGCCAGAAAGAATGTTAATGAAAGTTGGGAAGTACTTTGATGATTTGATTCCTACTAATATTTCAATGATTGACTATGGTGGGGTATCAACACCTGCAAAAGGCTTGATAGCTCTTCAAGTTCAAGTAAGATCATCATCTCGAACTACTGTTTTTGTTGTAGTCCTATCAAAGGATAGTTATAATGCCTTGCTAGGTCAGGAATGGATTCATGGTGTTGGGGCTGTACCTTACGACTGTGCACCAAAGTATCCTTCTTTGGACTGATGAAGGAAAAATTGAAGTGATAAAAGTAGATTCAAGTTTTTATGTAAAGCAAATGCAAGTTGAATTTAAGGTTTATAATGACAAATTAAAGCCACTTAATGTTGACAGGATGTTCAATTATTATAATTGTGAAGGTTGTTTTTTAACGTCAGAAGGGCTTAATGTGAAGCTGCGACACCTAAAGCTTGATTACACACCGATTGGTTGGGAGTAAAGGTCGATCACTTAGTTCGGTTGTATCTTGTCATGGCTGATAAACAAAATATATTGAACTATTTATGTTCTTTAAAAAGTTATTTAGATAGTTCAAGTGTCTCTCATGTTAGGAAGGATTCTTCTGATGAAGTTGAGTCAGATAGTAATTTAAATTAAGTATTTTCGATTTCTAGTATAACTTCGATTCCTAAAATCGAATCTAGTTGTCTTAGATGCTACATGTATTTCCATTCCTAGGGTTAGGAATATAGACCAGTCTGCCATTGATATATCTAAAGATCTCAGTTTTGTAAATGATTTGATTACTGACTTAGTCAATAATAAAGTTTGCTTTTCTTCATATGATCTAGTTTATCTTTCTTTCAATTGTATTTATGATTTGAAGCCTTTAGGTTTGAAAAATCCTCAGTTAATGACATTCATATCGAAAAAGGTTTCGAGTCTCAAGAGCCACTTGAAGAAATTAATTTAGGGATTGATGGCGATTTTAGACCTGCATATATTTGTAAAAATATTGATGAACAATTTTGAGTGACACTGGTTGATTTACTGGTCAAATACAAAGATTGTGTTGCTTGGGACTACGATGAAATGCTTGGTCTAGATTGTTCGTTAGTCGAACATAGATTGACATTGAAACCATTTTCTCAACTTGTGAAATAGGCACCCCGATGTTTTGCTCTTGAAATCAATCTTAAAATTAAAGAAGAAATCGAAAGGCTAATCAAAGCAAAGTTTATTTGAATAGCCCGTTATGTTGAATGGGTATTGAACATTGTGCCAATAATGAAAAAGAATGGAACACTGTGTTTGCATTTATTTTTGTGATTTGAACAATGCTACTCTTAAGGATGAATATTTTATGGCTGTGGCGGATATGTTAATCGATTTTGCAGCTGGTAATGAGATTTTGAGTTTCATGGATGGATATTCTTGTTTGTTATAACCAAATTTTTATGGCCGAGGACGATGTATCAAAAATAGTCTTTCGATGTCCTGGTGATTTGGGAACTTATGAATGGGTAATGATTCCTTTTAGGTTAAAGAATGCTAGGGTAACATATCAACGTGCCATGAATACGATCTTCCACGAGTATATTGGGAAGTTCATGGAAATATATATCGACGATGTAATGGTAAAATCAAATTCAATAGATCAACATTTTGATCATTTAAGCCAAGCATTTCAAACCATGTGAAAGAAAGGTTTAAAATGAATCCTTTGAAATGTGCGTTTCTAGTTTCAGCAAGAAATTTCCTAGAGTTTGTAGTATAAAAGAAAGGAATTGCTATCGATCAAAATAAGGCAAAAGTAATTTTAAATTAAATTAACCACCCCCTTCGTCAAAAAAAAAAAAGGTTCAATCGTTCTTAAAGAAAGTGAATTTTTTGAGGATCTATCTAGTCAAACTCGTATCTTCTCGTCTTTAGTGAACTTAAAGACAATTCCCAATATTTGTGGACGAAAGAACATCAACAGGCATTTGATCCAATTAGAGATTATTTATCAAAAGCACCTGTAATGGCAAACAGTCTGCCCTGTCGAACCTTTAAAATTGTATGTTGCAGCTTCAACTAATACTATATTGGTTGTATGCTGGCTCAAAACAATGAGGAGGAGCGTGAAAGGGCGATTTATTACCTAAGTTGAGTGTTGTCTGATATCGAAACAGGATATTCTGCTATTGAAAAACTGTGCCTTTTCCTTTATTATGCTTGTACAAAATTAAAGTATTATATGGTTGCAAAAACTATTCAAGTTATTGCAAAAAATGATCTGGTTAAGTATATGTTGTCTTACCCAATATTAAGAAGTCAATTGGGAAAACGGATGCTTGCTTGCAGATTTTTTGGTTAATCGGCAGAACAATCCTAATGACCACGGAGCAAATATTATTGATATTGAGTCTGAACTTTGGAAGCTATATTTTGATGGGTCGAAACACAAGGACGAAGCTGGTGTCGGCATTTTAATTATATCTTGAAAAGGGAATCCCATCAAAATTTTTGTTTGAATTAAAGTATCCTTGTTCGAATAATGTAGTTGATTATGAAGTTTTGGTATTAGGTGTAGAAATTTTGGTTAACAAGGGGCACTGGATGTTCAGATATTGGGAGATTCTCAGTTAGTCTTAAAGGAATTGTCGAAACAATTCAAATGTAAGCATGAAAAATTGTAAAAATACTTATTGACAGTATAGAAATTATTGGTATCTTTTTGAAAAGTATTTTTGGTTCACATTCCAAGGATTCAAAATGAAATTGCTAATGAGTTGGTCCAAATTGCATCGAAGTATAAATTTTTTCCTGAGACCTTAGGAAAATTGATACAGGTGCAACAAATCCTTACTCCTATCGAAGAAAGAGAAATCTTAGTCATTGATGAGTGGGATGATGATGATTGGAGAAACCAATTACAGAATATCTAAAAGATCCTAACATGCAAGTTGATCGAATAGTTAAATTAAAAGCAATTAATTTTGTGGTAATAGGTGATGAGTTGTATAAAAAAGACATCAAAAGAAGTCTCATGAGGTATTTTAGTCTATCTGAAAAAATAATTTCTCTTGGTGAAGTCCATGAGGGTATATGTGGTGCCCACTAAGCTGGTGAAAGAATGAAGTGGGTACTTTGACGTGATCGAGTGTATTGGCCGTTTGTGGTCAAAGATTATATTGATTATGCAAAAGCATGTCAAGAGTGTCAGAAACATGGAGTAATACAACAGATTCTTGCTTCTGACTTACCCTCGATTATAAAACCTTGGCCATTTAGAGGTTGGGTTTTGAATTTGATCGGAATGATTCATCGTCCTTTATCTAAAAATCATAAGTTTATCTTAGTAGCAATTGATTATTTTACAAAATGGGTTGAAGTTATTCCCTTAATTGAGGTCGGCCAAAGTGAGATTATTGATTTTATAGAAGAACATATAATACATCAATTTGGAATTCCTCAAACTCTAAGTACTGATCAAGGCACGATGTTCACAGGCCAACATATTAAAGGTTTTGCAACATCAAGAAGTATAACTATGGCAACTTCAACGCCGTATTATGCGCAAGGAAATGGTGTAACACCCTAATTAGCCTAAGCTCTACCTCGCGTCATAAAGCAAAGGTTAATCAAGGATTACGACAGTTCTAAGCTCATACATATGTATATATATAGGGAAGGAATAATATTATCTAGAAGCCTGGTGAAAGGTGCAGCTCAAAAACAGGATTTAAAAGCGCAAAACGTACTAGCGAAGCGTCTAACTAAAAGCATAAGAAATAGATATGATATAATCAAGGATAATAGTATAATAGTGTAATATCACAAGAAACTAGCCACGGCTCGTGGAGTTTAAGCCGACTTGCCAAATATACAGACAAAGAGGAAACTGAAGTTTAAAATGACTTATACAAGTTTTGTTCTCTCAATACATGCCTCTAGGCACAACAAAATACAAAAGTGAGAGATATATATAAACAAAATAAATCAAAGAGACTCAAAAAGTATCTGGATCCTCCGCTTCTGTCACCAACCAAACAACTCACCGAGGTGGGTTGTGACCTGCATCTGAAAAACACAACAGAAATATGGTATGAGAACCGGAGGTTCTCAGTATGGTAACAGTGCCCGGTGATGTATGATATAAGACCCTGGGACGCTAGAGGCAATCCTAGACTTCATATCCATCACAAATTCAATCTTATGGCATACTAAACAATAAAGCATAATATGTAAAATCTTAACAAACTTAAAACCTTAGCATATCAAAAGGGTAATCTATCTTAAAGGATTTCTACTCTAACCAAACACCGCTGTCCCACAGCCTTCACCAACTTATCTTCCATGCGATCCCATCACCACTGCCTTCAAAACCTCCTCAATCCCAGTAGAAAACACAAGTGTATACAATACAAGTAAAACACAAGTAGAATCATATATATCAATTAAATCAAATAGCAATTAGACATGTTATACAGATAATAAAAAAAATATCAGGTCGGCAAAGCATACAAACATATAGAAAATGCATATGATGAATGCCTGTCCTACTGGCTGTGATATCACATTGTCGGTTCAACTGCCAACCCGACACATCTCCATGGAGATGTTGCCCTTCGGAATCATTATAAGGGAACCCCCGAGATATAGTGCTCGGATCACTATCCAGGGTTTTGCGCCTGTACGCTCTATTGATTTGAAGGGATGCGAGCGGGATACTATTGCCACCAACCTCACATCTAAGCACAAGCGGGATTAACCACCGTCCTTACGCCGCCGCCGCTACCTCGACAGGAGGGATTAGCCACGGTCCCTGCCGGGTGCATAGCGTCTCATAATCTCAATATACAAATGATACATTAGTGGTTTTCAGAAAACATTTTCAATATCACATGGATCCATCATTTCCTTCAGAGTCCTCGACTCATTTCAACCACTGCCAATTCATATTTCCATTCCTCTTCTCACTCTGCCAACCCATCCTCAGTACACCAGAAATCTAAGCCTTCGTTTCTCTAATTTTTCATAATAATCATAACTTGAACCCTTAGCCTATCTCCCATATTCCCATACTCAAAATTAAGCTCAAAAGCCTTAAAATGGTATTATAGAAGCTTACAACCTTGTTGGGAAGGTGAAATAATTGAAAACAAAGTTTAAATTTGTGAAACAGGGCGTGTGCGGAAGCATAGGAGTGTGCGTGTGCACGCCCAGGAAGATTTTAAAAGTGTGTGTACGCACAGGTACTAAAATATGTAAAGTCTGTTCACTCGCACGACCTATGCAAGCGCCCTTAACAGACTAGCATTCGCAACGTGTGCATGCGCATAGGGCTGTGCATATGCACAGGTTGCAATTCTTCGTTGGTGTGTGCGCGCACAAGCTGTGCTAACGCTGCAAACTGTGAGCCTCCCTCTGCGTGTGCGGATGCACAGGTCTGTGCGTGTGCACAGATTTAAATTTTTGCAGAGGTGTGCATGCGCACACATCAGAAATCATGAAATTCTGCAACTTTGCAGAATTTCAGATTTTTACACCAATCTTTGAATGATCATAACTTCCTCTACAAAATTCCAATTTTTACAAACTTTATATTGATTCGAAGAGTTTTCAATAAACTTTAATTCTAAACCAGCAGTTTCAATAGATTTTGAAAACCAAGGCATTAGTTATGATCGGACAAAATTCACCAAAAGTCAACTCTTACCAAAACTCACAAGAATCTCAATTTACCAACTTTCATAACCCAAACCAACCAAAACCACATTAATTCTTTCACATATCAGAATTTACCATTTGTCATACTCGAATTTACCTCTCCACCAAATATAATCATCAATTCTCACTATCAAATACATAATAATACCCTTACTAACCATCATCATTAGTAATTTCAACATCAAACTCCAACATCATACTATCAACATCAATATAGCCATTTATCAACCACATCAACAACCCTTATCAACAACAATAAATCACACATTCCCCATTAACCTTTATAATCATTAAATTTCAATAACCTCATTACTCATCATCAATCATTAAATACTAACAACCTCATCAACAACACTAATCATCATTACTCATTAACACCAACAATTCCCCATAATCATCCTTAACCACAATATTCAAATGACACCAACAATTAACATCAATTCACATATAATCATTCATACACCAACAACATTCAATCATATCTTAGGGTCAACTAGCCTAAGTGTCCATAAATATTATATACTACATAGAAAAAACCGAAACCATACCTTGGCCAATTCCCAATATATCCAAAACCCCAAATGAAGCACAAGCAAGCTTCCAAAAGACTCGAACAAGCACCAACAAGCTCTAAAAGCTCCCAAACTCACAACAAACAAGCTATATATACATAAACCATCACAAATTAAACTAGGACTCAACATAAACATAATCTCACAAGGGCTCAATGCCTTTTACCTTTTCCAATAGCTTTGGAAGTCAAACTCCAATGCTAAGCAAAGGTTAGAGTGAACCTAAACACCTAAAATCACAAAATCTCACATAAGCAAAAGCCCTAGATTTTTGAAATTTTGGAGAGAAGAACAGAAAAGATTTTTTGGTTACATCACTATTTTCTTGGATGGGTTTTGTAGAGCTCTCCACAAGGAACGCGTGGTCACAAACGGTGTGGCGATCGGAGCTCCGTAGCTCAATATATGAGCTTGAGAAGTTTTATGTGAATAGTGTTAATGGAGTCTCTTCTCTCTTCTCTTCTCAGCTGGGTGTGTAGTGTTTAGGAGGGTGTTGTGCTGATGGGGTTCATTAAATGGATCTTGTATATGTTGGACTTGGGCCCAACTTGGGCCCGGTTCAACCTGTTAGCGTTTTTTAGCCCGTTCGGCCCAACTTTGGGTCAAACCTTTAACACTAACACCTGGTTTTCCATCTCTAATATTTTTCTAAGGTTCTCGACTGTTTTTACTTTTTCTCGTGCAATACCGGGCAGACTTGAACCGGTTCAACCGATTCGACTGTCGGTTCGCGGTTTTTCACGGTTTTTGCAAAAAACACATTTTCTGACTCAGAAGGACCTACTGAGTCCAAAAATCATATTTAAATCTCGAAATTCTCATGCTAATTTTTCGGAATTTAGTTTGGGCACTTAAATGATTTTATCTGTGAAAAATCTAGTTCTTACAAATGGCTAGGTCGAGGTTGCAAATAAAATTTTAAATAATTTGATTAAGAAGCAAATTGGTCAAAAACCTCACACTTGGCATGAAAATTTGAGTGAAGTGTTGATGGCTTATCGAAATTCTCCAAGAGGCGCAACAAAAACGTCCCCTTGTAAATTAGTTTATAGTCATGATGTAGTTTTACCTTTGAAAATCAATCTTAGTACCATAAAGGTGATACGACAAGAGGAATTACCAGTTGAATTTTATTGAAATGTAATATTTGATGAGTTGAATAATTTTGATAACAAGCACATATTAGCACTTGATCATCTTATTCATCAAAAGAAAAATATAGCTCGTATATATAATCGATGAGTAAAAGAAAAAGTTTTTGTTATTGGTGAATTAGTTTTTAAAGTTATTTTGCCAATTGATAAAAAATAGAGAGTTTATGGAAAATGGTCTCCTAGTTAGGAAGGGCCTTTCCAAGTGACCAATTTATATTCAGGAAATGCATATCGAATTAAGCATATTGATACTGGAGTCAAAATTTACTCAATAAATGGAAAGTATTTAAAGCGGTATCAATGGTTGGCAAATGTCAATTAAGATCGAAGCTAAAGTTAAAATAAATTCAAAGTATCACGAGTTCAAAAGGAATCTTAGTTACAAAAAAAACTTGGCATTCCAAGCCTTTAGCCTTCATGGAGTTGTAAAAGTTGGTCCAGCTGCTCCTTTATCTTTGCATGATCTTGCGCGAGTAATTGAAGCTCTTGAGGTTGCTTACTTTCTGGAGTTTGATGTTGGAGAGTTTGATTTTCCAGATCATCTTTTTCCTTTGATAAAGAAAAGATTTCTTTGTCGAGCAATTGTTTTATACTTTGGAGTTTGTTGAGAGGTTTTTGGAGAAGAGCTTTGTTTTGTCTGTTTCAGGAAGTTCTTTTTCGAGCTCATTTTTCTTACTAATTAGTTGATTCAATTCAAAAGAAGCCTCGATAAGATGAGCTTCCTAATATAATACTTTCTTTTTTCTATTAGCTAAGGAAACCTTAACCTTAACACATCGATTTTTAACCTCTTTCATCACTTTTCGATGGAGCTCAAGCTCGTTCTGACATGAGAAAAGTTTTTTTGGTGTGATTGATAAAAGATACAAGTGGTTTGATATGATCAGAAGGATCTTGAAGGGAAATATTAGAGCTCAAAATCTAGTTAACTGCAGCATCAAGACCATCTTATGAGAACCATTCTTTAATAGGATTGACAAGCAGAAGTTTTAGTTTTTGAAGGAGATCGAGAACACTAGGATCAATGAGATATTTTCTTACATTTGAATCATGTGTGCCTTCAGAAAGGTTAGGAACTTTTGGATTCTGATCTAGATGAACTGATTTGTTCTTATAACTTGATAGCCTAGTTTCTTTTTCTTTGGAGATCTTTGAGATGACTTCAAGAAGCTCACTCAAAACTTCATCTCCCTGGCTGAGATTGATAGTTTCTTCACTTTGGTTATTAACTTCTGCACCTCCAGTTTGAAGCACGTGGAAAATTGGGTCTTGTGCAAAGGATGTGAGTTCAACCTTGTCAGAAAGAATATCCACAATGACATCATGTGTGGTCGATAGAGCTTCGATGACAACTCCAGTTTGCAATAGATTTGTCTCAACATCTTTTGTCTTCTTTGGCTCAGTATTGATTGGTGGGGTTGAGTTGGTACTAGAAGATGTGAAAGATAATTGGTGAATGGTGGGGCTAGTACTAGTTTTCCTTGGAGGAGGAGGACTCGTTTCCTGTATACAAACCTTTCGATAAAGGGGTTGTACTTTTTTTTTATATATGAGATAAAAGAAAGTGGAAATACCTTGGTAGCTTTAGAATCCACTAAGTTGTAGGAACTGGAAGAGACATCTTCAGGGTCAGCCTCTAAGCTTTCATTGTTTGATGGAGAAGTTGTAGTACTTGGATTTCTGAAGGGGATTTAACAGATTTACTGGTATGTTGTTGTTTAGCCTAAAAAAAAACTCTTCAAAAACCTCAATTGGAAATATAAGTATAGAAATTAATAGAAATATTGTTTGTTTCGAAACCTCTGCCAAAGTCGATGCTGCGAAAGAAGCTTTCGAGGCTTTCAATTTTTTTCTTCAAGCTTTTGAGGATTCTGCTTTCCTCTTTGAGACAACAATAGAGGTAGGCTTTTCACCCATGCTTGAGCAAACCCTCAACATACCTTCAAGAATTTTTTCAAGGCTACGATTATATTGAGAATAATATTTTTGCCACCAAAAAAGAAAAGATTTGGTCACATTTTGATTCGGGACAAAGTCGATTGCTTCATACTTAGATCAACGACCTTTGTTGTATTTCAATTCCCGAGTTATAAGTGACATGGAGTTGTAGACTTTTTGACCCAGTTGACTTGATAATTTTGAACCAGCGCGAGAGAAGAGGAGGAGGGGCGCTGTCTCACGCCGTCACTGTCACGCCTTGTTGTCGCAGCTATGGAGACCGCCATCATTGTTGGAATCGCGAACTGAGGAGAAATGGAGAGTGGCGCTGAGAGAGATTGATGGAAGCCAGTGAAGCTCGTGAGAGAAGGGGAGCCGATTTCCGTCACCCCCACCGCACCTAGTCGCCACCGGTGGAGCTCGCCGTCCCTGGAGGTGAATCAGTGTTGTGTCCTTGCTTCCAGGGCCACCAGCGCTACTCCTTAAATTCTGCCTCTTTTCCTTTGGGGGTTTCTGCTGCAAATTCCACCCCCAACATCACCATCCTTCTTGTATTCGTTGGGGAACTTCTTACTTCTTAGTTTCTTGATTTTTCAGGTATTCATTTTTCACTTTCCTTTTAAAATATATAAATAACAATAATAAAAAAGAATCTCTTACACACTATATTTTGTGCTAGTAATATATTCTTTTGTGTTGTGGATAACTAGATCATGCAATTTTATAAGTCCTGCTCCCATTTAGACAATCTTATGAGGTATGCCATTTCTTTCTTTTCTGAATGAACATCTGAAATTTAGTCACCATCTGATTTATTTTTACTTAGTATTCAATTTCTTATTGCTGTCAATTTTATGAAAGTGAGATCTATAGTTTTATATAATGGATAATGGAATAATATGTAACTACCAGATCCTAAATTTTGATAACTCTAGTCTCTAGGTATTTGTCGTTTTATCTCTAAGTGGTTGAGTATTATATTGGTATAAATAGAGACACTGGTTTAAAGAAAAGGCTTTTCCAAGCCATAATGCTAAGACATATCCTCTTGAAATGTTGGCCTTGTGACCAAATTATGCATATTATCATTATTATGCACTTGTCTTCTGTATAATTTTTAGAAAGCTGTATTGACTTGTATTATTTGGGTGCTTCCCTTGCTAATTTGCTCTATTTTCATTTTCATTGACGAGGTGTAGAGCTGAATATGATCCTAAGAGTGACTTATTGGATTAAGAGTTCATGCTGAGAGGGAAATGGTATCAACGGAAGGATGTAGAGGTAAACATGAAAAAGTAGATTTTATAATTTCAGTAAAGCTTTTTAATGTTAGCTATGTGAGAATGTAAATCTGTTTCTTTTTTTGTTTAATTTTCCATGAACATAAAAGGTCGTGGCAAAATGGTGAATGATTAGGCAGCCAATTGTTAGCTTAAATGAGGATCATGAACCTATAAACTTAGTCTAGAGCTAAAAAATTTCAGCGTAGATTGGATATTATAACTTGTAAGACATTAGGACTTGTAGATATATGCTTGAACATGATGGTTATTGTGGAGTTATGGCTTTATGCTAAAAGATATACAGTTTTGTAACTTGCTTTTTCATCTCTTGAAATTATATTTGGATGCCACACAATGTGTTCCTTACCTAAAATGTCAGCATGAAACAATTACTTAGTTATTAAGTTTTAAAAAATAAAGCTATAGTAGGATGACACAAATTCTCACATTTAAATTCCAATAGAAGATTTTTTTTTATTGGATTTGTATCTCAATGGGAGCTATAACTAGGTAGGCTTTTATCATTCACTTTCTAGCTTCGACCTTTTTCTTTGGAAGGAGGGTTAGAAATGGCTTGCTAAGAAACAATGGGTTTGTAAGGAAAAAAACTTGGGATTAGTTCACAGTTAATGCATTGTCATAATTAGTTGTCACCGAAGAAATCTCATTAATTTGTTAAAAACTTCCTCCATTAAGATTTTGTAGTTATTTGTAAGGAACTAAGGATCATATAAAATGTAAAGGGATTACAGTCCATTATATGGTAGTTGAAATGGCTTGTAAAAGAGGGTGTTTCCATCATTGTGATTCTTGAGAAGTAGATTTTTGTATCTCTGTAGCACTAAGGATTTTATATTATATTCATGAGCAAAAATTATTTTAAGTAATTTTATTTGTTGAATTGGAAACTCATGTATGTTTTTGTTCCGATGTGAATCAAATTTTCTCTCCTTGTTAAGTGCATGTAAGGATTCAACTTATCATTTTGACCGGTATATCATGCCATTAATTATGTGACTCTCTTCAGCCTTATGTATGGAGTTGAAGAACCGTCAATTGCAGGGATGGTTTTAGATAGTCCATTCTCTGATTTGGTTGATTTGAAGATGGAACTTGTAAATACATATAAAGTTCGTCTTCCAATGTTCACTGTGAGTATATATAGTTGTTTTTATACTTATAACTAATGCTGAATTAAAATTTGGTAATAGTTTTACTATTGTTAAGCTGATTTTGTTCGATTTTTAATGTTATAGGTAAAGTTTGCAATCCAATACATGCGAAGAGCAATTCAAAAGCTTTTGGGTTGCACTGAAGAAAATCTAGAAGAAGGGAAAGGGTGCTGCCTAATTGTTTTATTCTCATACTTGTATTTTGGATGAGATGGAATGAGTCTTGTAATGACTTCAGTTATCTACATGTAATATTTTGATGTCTTGTGTACTTTTTCAAACGAGATTTTACGTGTTATTACATGTAATTGATAATTACACTCTATTTTTATTTATGCTGTTTGGACTAAAAATATATCTAGCTTATAATAAAACTTTTATTATTTAGATTTCTTGAATTTCTTATTTTTAGATTTATTTAGTGATTATCATCGTTTTAGGACGTGATTATGTTTTTAAAAAAATTAAATCGCATAAAACAAAACAGGCTATGGTCACGATTTTTAAGTAGGGTCACCATAGATAAGGCTATGGTCATGGTTTTAAAGAGGGGTGACCATAGAGGCTAACTGTAACCATAGATAAGGCTATGGTTACGGTTTTAAGGAGGGGTGACCATAGAGGCTATGGTCACGGTTTAAGGAGGGGTGACCATAGAGCTATGGCCACGGTGAAAACCGTGACCATAGATAAGGCTATGGTCACGGTTTTAAAGAGGGGTGACCATAGAGGCTATGGTTACGGTGAAAACCGTGACCATAGATAAGGCTATGGTCACGGTTTTCAGGAGGGGTGACCATAGATAAGGCTATGGTCACGGTTTAAGGAGGGGTGACCATAGAGCTATGGCCACGGTGAAAACCGTGACCATAGATAAGGCTATGATCACGGTTTTAAAGAGGGGTGACCATAGAGGCTATGGTCACGGTAAAAACTGTGACCATAGATAAGGTGATAGTCACAGTTTTCAAGAGGGGTGACCATAGACCGTGACCATAGATAAGGCTATGTTCATGATTTTTACACGTGACCATAGATTAACCTACGGTCACGGTGAAAAAACGTGGCCTAAAGTGTCAGAATTTAAAAATTGTAACCGTGACCATAAAAATCATGACCATAGATAAAAAAACTGTGACCATAGACCTATGGACACGAGAAAATAGGCCATGGTAAAAAATTGTGACCATAGACTATGGTCACCCTTTTTCCTAGTAACCGTGGCCATATGCCTTTTTTTTTGTAGTGGGAGTAGAGGTTGGAATTCGTTTTCAGAAAAAGACTCTTCAATTTCACATCTCCAGGAACTTTTTAATCTTGCTCAGAGATTTGTTTTCTGTAGGGTTCCTTGACGTTAGGATTTTTGCTAGTAAATAATTTTATAAAAGTAGTCGTCTTGTAGATATAGATTCTAAACCAACAGAAATCCCTTCGTGCAAACATTTTGGTTGTCACAAGTAACAAACTCTTTAAAATTGATAACCGAGTATTAAACCTCGGGTCGTCTTCTCAAGGAATTGCAGGGAAGTATGTTCTTATTATTGGTTATGGGGATTGTAAATTGGGGTTTTGAGAATGAGGAATAAATATGGCAAATAATTTAAATGACAATTAAAATAAATAAATACTGTAAAGCAAATTCTTTGGCAAGGTATGAGAAATTGAAAGTCCAGACTTAGTTACTCTTATCAATAATAATGAAAGTTGAATCTTAATTCCACTTAGTTAACCTTTGCTAAAGCAAAGGAAAGTCAAGGGACTAATTAGTTGACCTTCGAATCTTATTTATTTCCTAAGAAAAGGTTGGGTTTATTGAAGTTCAGTTCAATTAGCAAAGATAACAGTTATCAATTATGTTGAGCTAAGATAACTCCTGAGTTACTGACTTCTTAACCAAGACCAAAAGGGAAAAGTAAATGAATTCTACTAGAATGAAAATATCTTCAGATTGGAAATAATCAATGGCATAAATAAAATAAGGCAATATTAAACTGAAATACCTCAAATAACATTAAATAAGAAAATCATCATGAATGTGGCATAAGCCAAATAGGCAACATAACTAATACAGCATTAAAGTATCTGAAAATAAGAGAGAAATATAAAGTAAACGAACATTGAACTTGGGATCGAGAGTTACTCCTAAAACTAAGAGAAGTCCTAAATCCTAATCCTAAAGAGAGAGGAGAGAACCTCTCTCAAAACTAAATCTAAATCATGGAAAGTGAATTATGAAAGCATGATTATGAATTGATGCATTCCCTCACTTTATAGCCTCTAATCTGTGTGTTCCGGGCTGAAAACTGGGTCAAAAATAGCCCAGAAATCACTCCAGCACTTTCTGGTCCATACAGGTCGCGGAAGAGTGACGCGGAGGCGTCGTCCACGCGTTAGCGTGGGTTGTGTTCCTGCCAGGTCACGCGGCCACATAATCCACGCGTTCGCACCTCTTGGCATCGGGGCAGCTATGGCAAATTATATATCGTTGCGAAGCCCCGGATGTTAGCTTTCCAACGCAATTGAAACCATTTCATTTGGATCTTTGTAGCTCAAGTTATGGTCGTTTGAGTGCGAAGAGGTCAGGCTGTACAGCTTAGCAATTTCTTCAACTTCTTGTATTCCTTCCACTTTTGCATGCTTCCTTTCCATCCTCTGAGCCATTCATGCCCTGTAATCCCTGAAATCACTTAACACACATATCACGGCATCTAATGGTAATAAAAGAGGATTAATATTAACAAATATAAGATCAAAGAAGCATGTTTTCAATCATAGCACAAAATCCGAAAGGAAAACGTAAACTCATGCAAATAGTATGAATAAGTGGGTAAAGAGTTGATAAAAACCACTCAATTGAGCATAAGATAAACCATAAAATAGTGGTTTATCAACCTCCCCACACTTAAACAATAGCATGTTCTCATGCTAAGCTCAAGGAAAACTATAAAGAGATGAAGAGGAATGATAGAATGTATGAGATGCAACCTATGAATACAACTAAATGCAAAATATTTCTACCTACTTGGTTAAAAATAAATAAGTTCTCCAAGACAAACATAAATCAGATTTCACTAATTCAAATTATACAGTGAAAACAAGTAAGCCTGTAAGAAGATAGCTCATGAAAGAAGGGAACATAGAATCAAGCATTGAACCCTCACTGGTAGTGTATATGCGCTCAAATCTCTCAAGTGTCTAGGGTCAATCTCTCTACTCTTCTCTAATCATGCTTTCTAAACTTTTGTTCTTCATCTAATCAATCAACAAATATTTAGCATACCAATGCAAACATCATGAGGTCTTTTCAGGGTTGTAATGGGGCTGAGATAAAGGTAAGGGTATATATAAGGCTAAGTGAGCTAATTAAGTGAATCCTTGAATCAGGGACGGATGCACTAGATAACTTGTGGGGGCAAGTGCCCCACTAACATTTTGAAAAAGTATGCTAAAATATATGTATAAATATATATATGCCCCCATTAAAAAATTATACTTGCCCCCACATTAAAAAAATTACCTATTAAATTTTGTTTTAAAATATTTTAAGAATTTTGTTAACATATGTCATAAGAGTCAATTTTAAAAATACCATAAAAATGTTTGACAAAAAATTATTGATTTCTTTTATTTTCAATATATTAATTATATTAAAAATTTAAAAACATTTTATTATTATACTCTAAACATGTTCTCTTAAGATATAAGTTAGTTAACTCTTTATATATATATAATTTTTAGAATTGAATTTTGATATATTATTAGTATAAAATAAATTTACACGTATATCCAATTATGTAATGTCATATCATAAAAAATATTTTTTATATTAATTGTGTAAATGATTATCTAAAAGAACATACATAATTAAACAACCATATAAAATATTTTTATATCGTCAGTATATCAAAATTAAACTCTAATTTTTATCTAAAAGTATAAAATAAAAATATTCATTAAATCAATTTAATGAAAATAAAACATTACTAGCAATAGCATTATAAATTAAGAATTTATTTAATTAAAATTTATATCCTTGAATTTTTTAACTCAAAATTTTTTTTTTTTTATTATTATTATTATTATTATTATTATTATATTATTATTATGTAGTTAATTTATAAAAAATTGAATTAATAACTACGTTATTAGTTATTAATATATCAATATTGATAATTAATAAATAAAAAATTATTTAATATTTTTTTGTTATTTATTTTGATATGTTTTGCCCCCACGACCTAAAATTTCTGGATCCGTCACTGTCCTTGATTAGTCTAAGATCTCACCTAACATACATACTTTGTAAAGCAAAGCTTCTTTACCTATTCTCTCATATTTTTTCCACTTTTGATGTTACATGCTCATGTATTAGTTTTAATTTTGTCCCATGTGCATTGCTTTATTTTGCATTTGGAGAATTCTTTTGTATCCCTTTTATTCAAATACTGAATTAATTTTTTTTAATGCACATGGTAATTCAATTATTTTGATTTCACATGAGCATGCTTCCCAAAATTTTTATTTTGAATTATTTCATTCTTTTCAGCTTCCTACCCTTTGTTTTTATCATCCATGTTCCCAATAGGTTTTTCACACTTAAACAATTACACAATTTCTATCTTAATCTAACCAAGGATTCAACTTGGAATTTTAAATTTGTTTTTCTACTTAAGGCTAGTGTTGTGGTTTATAGAATAAGAGGGAATTAAAGGCTCAAGGGGGCTAACAAGGGTGATGTAAAAGGTAGGCTAATTTTGGGATAAGTGAGCTAGAATTAAACAATGGCCTCAATCATATGCAAGCGTGTAAATATATTAAACATTGGACATATAGACTGAAACATAGCAAAGATTGCAATCATAGAGAGGGAAAACACACAAGAATAAAAATTTATGGTTAAATAATGTAACCATGTAAATAAGCTCAAAATCTCACGGGTTGTGTGTTCTTTGGCTCAAAAACCCTGTTCCAAATACAACTTCAAACAAATTTAATACAAAAATAGGATCTTAAAAAGAAACTTATTATTTTAACCAAGTAGTAGCTAAATGCATAAAATCAAACAAATATGCAAATGCAACAATGAACTAACAAATAAAATAAAACATTGGTGTTGAAATAGGAAATAACTAACCCCTGGAGATCGGTATCAACCTCCCCACACTTAAAGAATGCACCGTTCTCGGTGCTTGCTGAGATGTGCAGGTGGACGGGTGGTTCCAACTGATGCTTTTCTTCAAGGATTGTGCAGATGGACTTGTTTGTCTTCCCATTAAGAAGCTTTTCCTCTCCCTTCGTGGTGGCCATCCTGAAAGAAGAGGGAAAAGAAGAAAAGTAACCCAAAAATAAAGATAGAAAATAAATAAAATATGGGTGTTAATGCTAGATAATAAGGGTCTCAATTACATGGTAGCTACAACATGCAAGTGAGAAAATAGTAGAAGTACATGGCAAAGCAAGAGTGCAAAAATTTGCAACAATGGGAAAGAGAGTGCAAGATAATATAAATTCATGTCAAAAATTAATACAAATATCATAAAAGATTAGCATTGACTTAAACAATATTACCCAACAGTGTAAAACAAGTCACTGAGTACCAAAATAATACCAGAAAAGACACAACAGTTGAATATGAACAAGTAACACCAATGAAAAAATAATAAATTTAGAAAAGAAAATAAAAAGATACACAAAATTAAAATGCAATGGAAGAAAGTATGCAAATAAATTAAGTAAAATAAAATAAGAGATAAGAAGAATGAGAAGGAAAAGAAGTGAGTAAGAAAGGAGGGAGGAGAAATTAGGATTGAGGAAGAAAAGATAAGATATTTGGCAAAGTAGGATAAGCTGTGCGGCGCAAGTGGCGCGGACGCGTGGGGCACGCGGTCGTGTGACTTGCGCTTTAAGTTAATCGACGCGGTCGCGTCGGTCACGCGGTGGCGTGACATAGTTTATGCTACTGGCGCGAGGACAGCCTTGTGCTCGCACAACTCGCTGTTCAAAATCATTAATTGCCAAAAATTGGGTGACGTGATCGCGTGGAGCACGCGGTCGCGTGTGTGGCCATTATGAGGATATGACGTGGTCGCGTCGGTCACGCGGCCGCGTGGGAAGAATTATGCGTTTAGCACCAATCCAACACCACTCTAGCACAACTTTCGGTTGTGCACCTTTTCTACGTCGAATTCCAAGGCACGCGGCCGCGTGAGTGACGCGGTTGCGTGGGAGGCTAGTGTTCCCACTCGACGTGGACGCATCGGTGACGCGGTCGCGTGGGTCGATTTATGCCACGGGCATGCCTCCAACCACGCTCTCGCGTGACTCTCTGTTCGATTTCTTTTCTTCACAACGCACATGTGACGCGGACGTGTCAGCGACGCTGCCGCGTCGCGTGCGTTTTTTTTTTTTTTAATAATGCAGTATGCAGAATGCAATGCTAATATGAATGTTATGCAAAATTCTAGGTTCAATACAATAAAATAAAATAAAACTCGAAAACAAATAAAACTAAATAAAAATGAAAAAGGAATGATCATACCATGGTGGGTTGTCTCCCACCTAGCACTTTTAGTTAAAGTCCTTAAGTTGGACATTTGGTGAGCTCCCTGTTATGGTGGCTTGTGCTTGAACTCATCCAGGAATCTCCACCAATGTTTGTGATTCCAGTAACCTCCGGGGTCCCAAACTAAGCATGTAAAGCCCTTAAGAAGCTTTAAACAGATTCTTAGGCTCCCGGGGTAACAAGTGTCAGAGCAGATCCCAGGATCCCAAACCTTACTTTTACACCCGTTTTTGTCTCGATCTGCATTTTTTCAGCCGGGTGAAAGGTGATCTGAATTCTCACTGCAGTGACCAAACAGCTTCCTAGACCCATTCAATTGAGCTCTATACCAACCTTTGCGTTTAAATTTTGAGCTTCTAACCATAATGAACCTTACAGGACAATTCTTACCACTGGCCATCTTCCGCTTACTCTTAATGTCACAAAGAGCTCTAAGTTGACCATCCGTCTCCAGTAGCCCATATTCAAGTGGAATTAGAAAGCTAAGGGATATGAATTTTACCCACTTGAATGTTGTGAAGGATGATGGCCACGTAGGGGGAGGGGTCTCCAACAACTTTGGCAAGGTGATTCCAAGCTCCACTCCCTTGTGCTCTTTGACAACGTCCACCTCTTTGCAAACTTCTTTAATACCAACCTCTTCCTCTTGGTAGCTTTCTTCTGATTCAATCTTTTCTTCATTGCTCACCAAGGGCATGGGAGGTTGTGCTTCTTCTTCTTTAATCTCTATCTCTTGATCAACCTCTTCCAAGTCTTCAAATATGATATGCTTTGGAGGTTGTACATCCTTCTCAACATCAAATGCAACCGTCTTGGAAGGAGGCTCTATGTCTTGACCTTCCCATGGAGATTCAGCATCTCCTAAGTCTTCAACCACTTTTTCTTCTTCAATAATTCTGGTTTCCTCCACTTGTTCCAGTACAAAGTCATGCTCCGTACTGTTCACTGGAGTTTCTAGTATCTCCTTCATGTTACGTTCTTCGTTAGATTGTCCACATGAAGCCATGGGGTTCCTTGAGTGTCCGAACGTCGAGAAGCCAATTGATTTATTGCTTGATTCAATTGATGAAGGGTTGCCTGAAATCGATCCACTGTTTCCCTGAAATGATCCTTTGATTCCTGTTCCTCTTTGATGATTACCTTTCCATGACAACTCCCTTCAATTACTCCTTCACCTTCAAGGGTCTCTTCTACCTTCACCTTTAGTGCCTCCTCTAGCTCCTTATGAAGTATGGATTCGCGAAGACAATCCTCTCTTTTTTGTTTCATATCAATAGCATAATTGGGATCATCCTGCTCTTGGATTGATAGATGTGGGTGCTCTTCCATGGATGGTGGTGATGGGATGGGTGGATCATTATGTGGTTGAAAAGGAAGTGCACTAGAGCTTGAGGGTTGATTGTTGAAGGTATTTGGTGGTCCAATTCGGGCGGCAAGAGCTTGTATAGTAGAGTTTAGATCGGTAAAGGCTTTCTCCATGGAGGTTTGGGGTGGATAGGAGGGTGGTTCATCTTGATAATGATAAGGAGATGGTGTATATTGAGGTGGTGGTTCTGTGTATGGTTCATTTGGCTCATAAGGTGGTTGGTATGGTGGGTACGGGTTAGGATCGTATGAGGGTGTTTGGTGGTAAGGGGCTCGTGAGTATAGTGGTCCAAAGCTATGTTGAGGAAGGGGTTTATAGGCGTATGGTGGTGGTTGTTAATAATCAAAAGAGTGCTCACCATAGCCATTGCCTTGATATGCATCACAGAACGGTTGTTGATAGTCCATTGGAGGTGGTTGTTGCCATGAGGGTTGACTAAATCCTTCTGGCTCCTTCCATCTTTGATTGTTCCAACTGTGATGCCTGTTCTCATTGTAATTTTCTCTTCTTGCAACATAATTGTAACCAGACTCATAGCCAAAGGGGTGAGAGTTCATGGTAGTAGGAGAGAATAAAAATAAAAACTAACAAAAATAAAATATTTTTAAAAAGATATAATTTTAAAAAAAGATTTGAATTTTGAAAAATAAGGTAAGATAAGATAAAAATTTTAAAATAAAAATCTAAAATTTTTTTTTCAAAAATATTTACAATAACCAATAATAAGGCACACTTTGCAATTTCCCGACAACGGCGCCATTTTGACGTTAGGATTTTTTGCTAGTAAAGAATTTTATAAAAATAGTCGCGTTGTAGATATAGATTCTAAACCAACAGAAATCCCTTCGTGCAAATGTTTTGGTTGTCACAAGTAACAAACCCCTTAAAATTGATAACCGAGTATTAAACCTCGGGTCGTCTTCTCAAGGAATTGCAGGGAAGTATGTTCTTATTATTGGTTATGGGGATTGTAAATTGGGGTTTTGAGAATGAGGAATAAATATGGCAAATAATTTAAATGACAAATAAAATAAATAAATACTGTAAAGCAAATCCTTTGGTAAGGTATGAGAAATTGGAAGTCCAGACTTAGTTACTCTTATCAATAATAATGAAAGTTGAATCTTAATTCCACTTAGTTAACCTTTGCTAAAGCAAAGGAAAGTCAAGGGACTAATTAGTTGACCTTCGAATCCTATTTATTTCCTAAGAAAAGGTTGGGTTTATTGAAGTTCAGTTTAATTAGCAAAGATAACAGTTATCAATTATGTTGAACTAAGATAACTCCTGAGTTACTGATTTCTTAACCAAGACCAAAAGGGAAAAGTAAATGAATTCTACTAGAATGAAAATATCTTTAGATTGGAAATAATCAATGGCATAAATAAAAGAAGGTAATATTAAACTGAAATACCTCAAATAACATTAAATAAGAAAATCATCATGAATGTGGCATAAGCCAAATAGGCAACATAACTAATACAAGCATTAAAGTATCTGAAAATAAGAGATAAATATAAAGTAAAAGAACATTGAACCTGTGATCGAGAGTTACTCCTAAAACTAAGAGAAGTCTTAAATCCTAATCCTAAAGAGAGAGGAGAGAACCTCTCTCAAAACTTAATCTAAATCATGGAAAGTGAATTATGAAAGCATGATTATGAATGGATGCATTCCCTCACGTTATAGCCTCTAATCTGTGTGTTCTGGGCTGAAAACTGGGTCAAAAACAGCCCAGAAATCACTTCAACGCTTTCTGGTCCGTACAGGTCACGGAAGAGTGACGCGGAGGCGTCGTCCACGCGTTAGCGTGGGTTGTGTTCCTGCCAGGTCATGCGACCGCGTGATCCACGCGTTCGTGCCGCCTGGAGTCAGGGAAGCTATGGCAAATTATATATCGTTGTGAAGCCCCGGACGTTAGCTTTCCAACGCAACTGGAACCATCTCATTTGGACATCTGTAGCTCAAGTTATAGTCGTTTGAGTGCAAAGAGATTAGGCTAGACAGCTTAGCAATTTCTTCAACTTCTTGTATTCCTTCCACTTTTGCATGCTTCCTTTCGATCCTCTGAGCCATTCATGCCCTGTAATCCTTGAAATCACTTAACACACATATCACGACATCTAATGGTAATAAAAGATGATTAATATTAACAAATATAAGACAAAAGAAGCATGTTTTCAATCATAGCACAAAATCCGCAAGGAAAACGTAAACTCATGCAAATAGTATGAATAAGTGGGTAAAGAGTTGATAAAAACCACTCAATTGATCATAAGATAAACCATAAAATAGTGGTTTATCATTCCTTCCATGTCTCTTTTAAATTCCTTTTAGATTCCTTGTAATCTTTTCTTTCCTACAAATTTACTTTCTTTTGCAATATTTTTCTTGTCTTCCCTTAACATTTCTGCATTGTATTTGAATTCAAAGTCCTTTGACATTGTTGAAGGCATTTTATTGCTTTTCTTTAATTTGAAGCCATTTAATTTGTTTTCATCAACTTTAATTTCAAGTCATTTATATTCTTTTACATTTCAAGTTTTTCTTTATCTTTTCGATCAAGAAATAGAATCTTTGGCGCCCAACTCAAAATTGGTACTCATAAAGAGGAGTAGGTTTCGCTCCAAGATCACTAGATATCGAACTAACCCGGATTTCGCTAAAAATCTGCATAAGGCCTCTATTAGTGAGTCACGCTAGAAAATGAACTACTAACTGTTATGTATGATGGAGAAAAATATTGAGAATTGATCTGTATATTAATTTTTTTTAAGATTAACATATTCGCTTTTAAAATTTTTTGAGACCGATTTTGGTAATTAATATTTATTTATCACTCATGTGAATTAGTTAAAAATCATTAAATAATAATTTAATTGACCACATCCAATCATCTATTAGTATCTTTGGTTTGAAGTTGCTTGGATTTAAAGAAATTTGAGTTTTCATGTATGTTGTAAAACACGAAAACTCTCTAAGCATTAATTGGAGCAAAAACATTTTTCTATATTTCTTTTCATACAACAAAAGAATTTTTATACATCTATAAGTGTATAACATTTTTTTTATTGGTTAAGATATTTAAACTTTGATGATTATTGTTAGTCGAAGAATTTAATAGTCGATGAGGTTGCAGATTGTAGTGCTATTGGTCAAATTACAAAAGAGGATAATTTGAAGAGAAGGTATCGATAGAGAGGGGTTTTGATCTGCCAAAACTTGTCAAAGAATGAGGTCGGCAGATAACATGTTAAGATTGATGATGTACTACACAATGACAGTTATTGGCTCTGCACTTTGCGGGAACAACCATTTTTTGGACTTCTGATACGTGTTCAGGAGGACTTTTTAGTTTATGTTTAGTTTGTTTTGTTGTTAGGATTTGTTAGAAGATTTGATTTAGTTCTGATTTGTTTAGTAGTATTTTTAGAAAGTTTAAATTTAAATCAAATTTAATCTAACCCAATAAAGATCAAATCTGATTTAAATTAAATTATTTTTAGAGATTTAAATTTAAATTAGATATCTAAGAAGATTTGGCTTTTTCCTAGGTTGATCTTCTAGGAGCTTATTTAAAGACTCTTTGTTACTCTTTCTAAATTAAGTTTTATGAATGAAATTTTTTATGAGAAACTTAGGTGTGAATAGGTGAGGTAGAGTGATTCCCTTAACTATTGCATCAGAAAATTAAATTGAGGTAAAGGAATCCCTTTTTTTATTTTTTATCTTACTATGGGTTACACGTTTCGTATCAACTTCTCAAAGGTCACATCTAGTAGCATAAGATTGGTCAGATTAGTCTTATAACGCATCTAGTAGCATAAGATTGGTCAGATTGGTCTATAAATTAAGGAGGCTTAAAAGAAGCAATGGATTAAAATTTATTTTTAAAAAGTATTCTTGCACACTCACATCCCAACAAATTTCTAAGTCTGTTTCGATTTTATTTATGTAGAATTTCTTCTATATCTTTTAGTCCATGTTTTTACATTTGTTTTCAATGTCTTGTAATTTCTCCTTTTTGCAATTTATTTATTTTTTTTGCAAAGTCATTTCTTTTCTCTTTAAATTCTACATTATTATTTTCATTCCAAAATCTTTTGATTGTGTTGAAGGCATTTATTTCTTCTAAGTCATTCATTCTATTTTTTGTAATTTTAAATTTAAGTAATTTAATTTTAGTTTATATTTTATTTTTTTTTATACCCTTTATTTTATTTAAAGTAGGGCCTTTGGTATATTTTAAAAACTAATATCCATAAAAGAAGAATAAATTTTACTCTTATATTACAAATATCGAACCAACTCAAATTTATTAAAAATTTGCATAACAATTACAATAAATCTTTACCTCCAGGAATTGATGGCCCGACGACGAGGGTAAACTTTTGTGCAACCAAATCCCAAATGAAATATTTTTTTTTTATTGGTCAAGCTAAATGAAATAGCTTAGTGCACCGCAAAAATGGATGTTATGCGCTATCTTCTTCCGCTAATTAAAGTTAACGCAGTATAGTGTGTGTGGGTGTGTTGTGTTCTAAGAAAGACCAAAAAAAAAAAAAAAAACGCTAACGCTCAATTAAAGATAATTGCGTTATAGTTAGAATAGTTGGGTTATGGATCGGCTGTTTTACGTACAAATCCAGCAACAATATTGTAAAGATAATTGGAGTATCTATTTATTATTTCCGAGTGAGAAGCCACACAAATTGAAATGAGAAGTCTAATGATGAAAATACCGCTATATATGGCGGTGGAAAGACTAAAAGACTGGTTATGTATAATTTGTGTTTCTCATAATGTCTTCTTTTTTTCTTTTTTAGTGGAATCCAATGACACTCCAATCACTAGTCCATATCCAAAGTAAGCTAGCTGATGATGATACTTTTGCCCTAATTATATTATACTAGAATATATCTTCTGATTACCTTCTAATTAACAATAAAATTTCCTAAATTTATCTTCCTGATTTTTCATTTATTCTTAGATGTTTTTATGAATTTACGCTAACATACATTCCGTCGAACTTGAGTAGACAAATTAACGTATATATGAGCATTTAATAGGATACATGAGTTCAGAATTTTCTGAAAATTGATTGCTAGTCGAAATCATTGGTGATCGCAATATTATTCGAGATCAGCTCTGCGTTGGTTACAAATTTATCAACTAATAATGACTATACGGAGGAAATTAAATCAAGAAGAAAAAAAGAAAGAAAAAAAGAAAGGAAGGAAGGAATACACGCAACCCGGGGCAGATAATGGTGTGAGATCAGCTTTACCCTGATTCAGTGGGATCCGATCAGATTGCTCTGCATTCAGAATCTCAGATTTCACAGGTTCAGTACATTTCAGGTAATTTAATTCCTCAGGTCAGGGTAATCAATTAGCGAAAGAAAAATAACAAGATTAACTCCGTATAATCAGAACCATTAAATCATGCCGTATTATTAATACATACACGTACATGGAAATGACAATCAAACACATGATGAACACAAAATTAGATATTAACTTTTAAATTAAACCAAAAAGACGAAACATAAATCTATTAGCTCCAATCACATCCTTTGCCTCTTAAACAACCTTAAATAACACTATTGTCATCTTGACTAAAAAACCGACGAGTCTAATCTAAGTATCTTCGTAGTTCTTACATTACAATAATCGAAATATAGACGGACAAATTAAACTAACCTATAGGCATGTCCATGTAACATGTACATTCGTCATTTAAAAAAAAAATAAAAAATAAAAAGAGACCATAAATTTATAATTAGGGTGATGTTGAAGAATAACTTTGCAAACCAATATCGTTGTGTTTCCTTGAAGGAGATGAGTAAGGAAATGGCATCCTTCTTGGCAAGAACCCAAAAAAGTGACCTCTTATCTCCTCAGACTTTGGCTTCAATTTGAATAAATTTGTTGTTCTTGATCCATGGCAATGTCCCAATATGCATAGAACCAAGATCAAGCACAACAGAAGAGGTCTCCTACGACGTTGCACTATTACCATTATTAAGTAGTGATGGAGAAGAGAAGATGAAAGAATAGCTAGTGCAACAAGAATGAATGTTTGTTTATTTTGGGAGAGAGCGATCGTTGGAGTTTTTGGTAATAGAAGAGAGAAGAGGGAGTGATACTAAACCGATAATTGATTTGAGTCAAACCTCAAAAGAATTCAGATGGGATGTTTGTAAGCAGAGAGTTTGATTGATGAAAAGCCTGGAGGGAATGAAGAACAAGCTTTTTGGAACCCCGCTCTTTATATTTATTTATTATTTAATTGGAATATAGGATTGACATATATAGAGTATAGACTCATTATTATAATGAAACAAATTACATAGATTTTGTAAACAAAGTAAATTACTCTAAATATCTAAAGAATTGGAAAGTAAGTAATAGGAGCAGACGAGCAGTAGTATACCGGCGCAATGAAGGGAAGGGAAGGGGGAGAAAACTAATATTAAAGGCAAGAGATGAAACAAAATAAAGTAAACGGGGTATGTATGTGTGTTATGTCATATAGGCTTTTTGTTGTGGTTAGGTGAATGTATGTTTTTTATTTGGACCTACTCTCGCTAAACAGAGCAGGAACTGCTGTTATAGACCTCTTCAACTAGGATACTGTAAATGCCAGGTAGCACCTCTTGTAACCAATATAAAATTGCGTGTAAATACTAAAAATAGAGAATGGATATTATCATTTTTATTTTCAAAATATTTTTTTATAAATTTTGTATAAATATATAATAAAAAATATCATGCGTAAATTTACACTATAAAAATGGGAGTGATATTATTATATTTTTAAATTATCAAATTTTCTGGAAAATATTTTCTAAATTTATTAATAATAAAAATATTTTAAATATAATAAAAATATCCAATATATATATATATATATATTCTCAAAAAAATTTAAGGATCGAATTTTGATGTAATTATTTTTATATAATAATTAAAAAATAAGATATTTTTATTTTTAAAATTTGATTATTTTACGTTAAATAGATTTTATGCAACTTTTTTGTTAAATGTCCAAAATTTTAGAAATTGAATTTTGATATTTTTTGCATACACTTTTTAAATAATTATTTAAGTATACATACAAAATTTGTCAAATACACATAAAATTTACTGTATACATATTGTCGCTTTTGATTTTTTATATGGAGAAGAGAATGTAGTAATACAATAATGTGGAGAAGAGAGATATTTTACATATATATGGTATTAGCAGAAAACGGACCCTCCGTTTTCAGTTTGAAAAAAAATAAAAAAAAGTTAAAATTACAATACCGACGGTCCAATTTGTAATTTTAAAAATAAAAAAAAAATTTAATGTTGAAATTGGACCGTCCGATTTTCATTTCAACAAATTAAAAAAAATAAAAAATACAAATCGGACCCTCCGATTTCGTGTTTATTTTATTCTTCAAGCAAATCGGATCCTCCGATTTGTAGTTTATTTTTTTATCAAACAAATCGGACCGTCCGATTTGAATAAAACACCATATAAAAAAAAACACCTAATTTTCCCATAACAAAGTATTACATCTATATTTAACCAATATAAAAAAAAATTAGCACATATTGTTGTGATATGAATGCCATTAACGATTTGATTTTTTTTTTTTAATATGGGCGGCTGGGGTCAAAGTATCACACACAATGCATACACAAGATCAATATAAAACGCCTCTCTCTCTCTATAGATGTATGCTGCAACATATAGTGAATATATATATATATATATATATATATATATATATATATATATATATATATATATATATATCATGGTTCTGAAAACCGGACCGGAAAAACCGGGAACCAGTCAGTTAACCGGTCCGGGTAAGCTCAAAAACCGGTAAAAAACCGGTCGAACCGGCCGGTTAATCGGTAAACCAGTCGAACCGGCCGGTTTTTTAACGGTTTTTTAACGATTTTTTATTAAATTAATATATTTAAAATTATTTTTAAATTTTTTAATAATTTTATTTAATATTTAATTAAATCGGTTGAATCCCAGTTGAACTCCGGTCGAACCATTAAACCATTGAACCAGTAACCTCACCGGTTCATTGACCGGTCCGGTTCTCGCAACCTTGATATATATATATATATATATATATATATATATATATATATATATATATATATATATATATATATAAAAGTTATATTGAGATAATAATATTAGTGAATATTAATATTAGAGTTTTTTATTAGTTAAATTATATAGTTAGTTCTTACACTTTCAGTAAAATTACAAATTAGTTCTTAGACTTTAAAAGTTTGTAATTGGGTCCTTAAAGAAAATTAAAATTTATAATTTATCTCCACCATTCAAAAAGTATTTAATTTTACAGAATATTCTCAGTATATTCTCCATTTTAACAAAATATTCTTAGCATATATGCTGAGAATATTCTATTAAATCAACACTTTTTGAACAGTAAGGACTAAATTGCAAATTTTAATTCTTTTTAGGGACTCAATTACAAATTTTTAAAGTGTAGGGACCAATTTGTAATTTTACTAAAAGTGTACGGACCAACTGTATAATTTAACCTTTTTTATTTACACTTCTTTATTTTATATTTATTTATTTTATTTATTTATTTATTTTACAACACTTTATCAGTACACAATTCTAATCAAAATTTAGGATGCCATAGATAATAAATTTTCATTATATCAACTCTCTCATCTTGAATTTAATACTTTTGATATATCTGAAAATAACTACTTATCATGGATATTAAATGCCGAAATTTATCTTGATTCAATGGATCTTAGAGATACCATTAAGGTTAAAAATAAAGCATCTCAGAAGGATAAAGACAAAACCATGATCTTTCTTTGTCGTCATCTTGACGAAAAATTGAAAATTGAATATCTCACAATAAATAATTCTGCAGATATGTGAAAAAACCTTGAAGAAAGGTATAATCATCAAAAGACAGTGATATTTTCTCAAGCCCGATATGAGTGGACATACTTGCATCTACAGGATTTTAAATTCATAAATGAATACAATTCAGTAATGTTCCGAATTACCTCACGAATAAAATTATGTGAGAAAAAGATAACTGATAATGACATGTTAGAGAAAACTTTCTCGACCTTCCGTTCCTCGAATATGCTCCTACAACAGCAGTATCGAGAAAAAAAAAATTTTTTGAAAGAAGAAACAAGCTCAACACACTTAGTGGAGCATACAAAAATCAGAAAAGTAAAACAATGCAACTCTTATGTCATCTCCGACATAGCCATCAACAACATGAATTAGCTTTCACACCATTCTTTAGAGTAACAAAACGACCTAGCAGCACAATCCACCACATCTGTTGCCTTATTCTGAAAAATGAATTCATTTCTACACAACCAGATATTCCATATAATTGAGAAAAATCTCACTAACCATGTTTTTCGCACGTCTTTTCTCAAAGACATCGTCCTCCAACTCTCAAAGTGTTCTTTTATAGAACTTGGGATGCTCCAAACATGACCCAGATGAGTAATCCATGCACACCATACCTGCCAAGTATATTCACACATAACAAACAAATGTTGTACAGATTTAATTTCCTTGTTACACATAACACAAACATTATCACTCCAATAAATGATGTCCAATCTACTTAGACGATCCTTTGTATTAACTCGATCTAGTAACACAAACCAAGTAAACAACTCAACTCAAGGAGGCACTAGTCCTTTCCAAATTCTATTTATGAACTTGTAGCTAATAATATCATCTGTCAAAGTCTGTACCTGCAAAACCTGCACAAATGAGTTAGTGGTATAAACACCTTCCTTGTCAAATTTTGGCACCACTCTATCTTGTATGCTTGCAATCAATCTCACAGCTTGCAAGATATCAAGCAGCTGATTCAAACTGTCAGTTTTCCATTGGCAAAGTTTCTTCCTCCATTGGAAATTCCACACTCACTCTATTCCATCCCAAAATCCACAGTCTCCAATTACGGATCCTTTGTTATTTGAAATCAAGAAGAGTCTCGGAAAGGAGTAGGGCTGGCAATGGGTAGGGTAGGGTAGAGTTTGGACCCTACCCTAACCCTACCCATGGGTTGAAAATTTTATTAAAACTCTACCCTACCCTACTTGCGGGTTGAGAATCTCTCAACCCTAATCTTACCTGCACCCTAAAACTCTAAACCCTACACTACCCTACCATACTCTACCCGTAGAAATATCAAATTTTTTCAAAATAAATATAAAATTCAATCATTTCGAATTTTATACATATTAATAACATAAAAAATAAAAAACTAATGCTCTAAATTACTAAATTAACTAACTAGTTTAGTGGTTGTTCACTTATTGTAAATCATTACGTAAGGGAGGTTGTGGGTTCAACTCTCACTTCCTTCACTATATACCTAATTTTTAAAAAATATGCGTTATATACGAGGTGCAGATAGGGTAGGGTAGGGTACACCCTAAGCCCGTACCCCTACCCTACCCGCAGGAATACCCGGACCATATCCTACCTTACCCTACCCGCAGCGGGTCGGGTAGTCTACCCTACCCGAACGGGTTGGACCGGATTGGGTACCCGCGGGTAGGGTATGAATTGCCATCCCTAGAAAGGAGTCTTTCAACTTCTCCGACTATAATCATGTATCCTCCCAAAATCTAGTTGATCTACCATCTCCTAGTTTCATAGCAAGTTCGTCAATCATCTTTTGTCTGCTATGTTGCTCTTTTATTTGCAAGGGACATTATTCTGAGCTAATTTCTTACTTTCTTGTTACTGAATGTAACAATAAATTGCTTTTAAGAAATTATAAAGCACGCTTAGCTGGCACCACCCTATTTTCTAAAGCAAATATGGTAAATTATAACCCTAGGAGAGTTAAATGGCAAGGTTTTGGTAACAAAAAAATTATGAAAAAAAAATTTCACAAGAAAGAATCTCACCAAAAATAGGATAAAAAAAGAAATAATGAACAAAATAAATCAATAAAGGATAAATATTTCCGTTGTGGTAGAAATGGCTATTGGTCGTGTACCTATTGTACCTTAAGATACTTAGTTGATCTTTATCAAGCATCCTTGAAAAAATATGACAAAGAAAAGGAGACAAATTTTATTTCAAAAAATGTTGCTGAAAATTACACCATTCATTATGAATTATCTAATTTCTTTGAGGATCCTGAAAAAAATATTGGTCATTTAATCAATGATAAAAAATTAAAGTAATTATGTCAATAAATAATGTAAGAGAATTCTTTTAAGTTTTATCTCTTATGTATTTGAATTTTAAGTATGATGTATATAAATAATATTTAATAAAATATTAATGTTTATGTTTAAAGATTTTAAAATCACTAAATGTGTCAAGTTCTAAAATAATAATAATAATAATAATAATAATAAAAGTTTTAGTATATAATACTATTTTTATATATATTGTTATTTAGACAAATAGTCCCAATCACGAATACAATTTTATTGTGCATGTACCTTTACTTATTTTATGTTATGATCTTATTATTATTATTTATCTTTGAAGAAAATGGCAAGGACATGTAATGAAGATATTTGCCTTACAGATAGTACAAGTTCGCATACCATTCTCAAAAGTAGTATATATTTTATGCATCTTGTACCAAAAAAAGAATGTGTTAATACAATTATTGACTCAAGTAATGTGATAGAAGGCTCAAAAAGAGCTATAATTTTATTTTCTGGAGGAACAAAATTCATAATAAATAATGCAAAAAAAATTATCAAATTTTAAAGATATTCGCCAAAATAGATATCATATTGAAATAATGAATGAGGGAAACCATGAGTACTTATATATCACAACTCATGATTCAAATAAAAAGGTTATATTAGAAAGTTATTCTTACTTTCTTCTAGGTTATATTATATTAAAATCAGTGCGCAATTGAATCACATGCCATTGTAAACTAGAAGTTTACTAATCCAAATGAATTTATAATTTGGCATGATCGATTGGGGCATCTTGGAACAACCATGATGTGGAGAATTATGAAAACTCCCATGGACATCCACTAAAGAGTCAGAGAGTTCTTCAATCTAGTGAATTCTGTTGTACCGTATGTTCTTAAGAAAAATTAATTTTAAGGCTATCAACAATAAAGTTTGGATTTGAGTCTTCTGAATTTCTAAAAATGATTCAAGGCGATATATGTGGATCTATTCATCCACTATATGGACCTTTTAGATATTTTGTGGTCCTATTAGACGCATCTTCGATATGGTCACGTGTGTTTATTGTCTTCTCACAACCTAGCATTTGTGAGATTACTTGCTCAAATTATTCGATTAAAAACACAGTTTTCATAAAATTCAATCAAAATAATTCGTCTTGCTAATGCTGGTGAATTCACCTCTCAAGCTTTTGATGCTTATTGTATGGCCAATAGTACAAGTGTTGAACATCCAGTACCTCATTTTCATAAACAAAATGGACTAACAGAGTCACTTATTAAAAATCTCTAATTGATTGCTAGACCTTTACTTATGAGAACAAATCTCCCAACCTCTGCTTGGACATGCCATTTTACATGCTTTAACACTTATTCGCTTAAGGCCAACAAGTTACCACCAATTCTCTTCTCTGCAATTAGCTTTTGGCCAGCAGTCAAATATTTTCTATTTGAGAATATTCGGGTGTGCAATATATGTTCCAATTGTCCCCACTTTATCGCACCAAAATGTAACCCAAAAAAATTGGAGATATATGTTGGATGTGATCCTCCCTCTAGTGAGGTATCTTGAGATACAAATTGGACATGTATAAAGCCCGATTTGCAGATTGTCATTTTGACAAATCAAAATTTCTAACATTAGAGGGAGAAAATAAGCTTCTTGAAAATGAACATAATTGGAATACATCATCCTTGATTCATTTAGATCCTCGATCAGGACAATGTGAAATAAAAGTTCAAAAGATTATATATTTGCAAAGAGTAGCAAATGAATTTCCTGATGCATTTTTTGATACAAAAAGATAACTAAATCCTATATACCAACTAAAAATGTCCCAATTTGAGTTGATGTCACAGTCAGACAAATGGCCACCGAAACAAATTCACGTTAGAAGCGTGGTAGGTCTGTCGGTTCTAAAGACAAAAATTCTCGAAAATGAAAAGAGATTAATACTATTTCTGTTGAAAAAGTAAAGACATAGTAAAGACACATGCAGTTGTTTAAAATTCTAATATAATTTTGGCGTCAGAAGATGTTCAAGTACCTAAAAATTATGAAAATGACGAGATCTCAATAAATTATGTCTTTACAGGAGAAAAATAGAACCAAAATAAAATAATTGTCAATGAAATATTTTCATATAATGTGGAATTACACATCATGCATGAAAGTAAGGATTTTGAACCAAGAACAGTCGAAAAATATCAACAAAGGAATGATTGGCCAAAATGGGAAGAAGCTATGAAGACTGAGTTATACTCACTTACAAAACGTAAAGTCCTTGGACCTGTAGTCCGTACACCAAAAGATGTAAAACCTGTTGGACACAGATGGGTATTTGTAAGAAAATAGAATGAGAAAAATGAAGCTATATGCTACAAAGCTCGACTTATGGCACAAGATTTTTCACAAAGGCCTGGTATAGATTATGAAGAAACATATTCCCCTATAGTAGAGCAATAACATTCCGTTATTTGATCAATTTATCTGCATACCATAAACAACATATGCATCTAATAGATGTGGTGATAACTTATTTATACGGATCATTAGATCATGATATCTATATGAAAAATCCCTGAAGGACTAAAGATATCTTAACAATCCAATGAGTATTTGTAGGAGTTATACTCAGTCAAATTGCAAAGATCTTTATATGGTCTAAAACAATGTGGACGAATGTGGTATAATCGTCTTACTAAGTATCTCGCCAAAAACGGATTCAAGAATGATGATATCTACCAATGTGTTTTCATAAAGAAATCTGTATCTGAATTCATTATAATTGTTGTATGTTGGTGATTTAAATATCATTGGAACCCTTGAAGAGATTCCAACAATTATAAAAGCTCTAAAAGAAGAGTTTGAGATGAAAGATCTTGGAAATACTAAATTTTGTCTCAGCCTGCAGATCGAGCATACAAATAATGGAATATTTATTCTTCAAATAACATACACAAAAAAAATCTTGAAGAGATTTTATATGGATAAGTCACATCCATTAAGTACCTCAATGATCGTAAGATCTTTGGATGTGAAAAATGATCAATTCCATCCTAAAGAAAAAAATAAAAATAGTCTTGGTCTTGAAGTACCATATTTCAGTGCCATTAAAGCACTAATGTATCTTGCTAAAAATACACGACTTGACATATCATTTACTGTGAATTTACTATCAAGGCATAGTTCATATCTAACCAGAAGACAATGAAATGGAATCAAACAGATTTTTTGATATCTTCATGGAACAGTTGATATGGAATTTTTTTATCCATATGAATCTGATCCACAAAAAGAAAGATCTAAAATAGGATACCTATTCACATATAGTGATATAGCTATATCATGAAGGTCTACAAAGCAGATGATAGTAGCAACATCCTCTAATCATGCTGAAATACTAGCAATACATGAAGCAAGTTGTGAGCGTTTTTGGTTCAAGAGTTTAATTCAATATATTTTATCATCATGTGGACTGACTGATAGGAAAATAGCTTTAACTATTCTGTTTGAAGATAATACAACATGCATTATTCAACTTAAGGGTGGATATATCAAAGGTGATAGAACAAACCATATTTCTCCCAAATTCTTTTTCACTCATGACCTTCAAAATCAAGAAACTATTGATGTACCACAGATCCGCTCAAGCAATAATCTGGCAGATTTATTTACAAAGTCACTTCCAAAATTCATTTTTGAAAGATTGGTACATCAAATTGGGATACGTCAATCTCGAGATATTAAGTAATGTTGACAAGAGCGGGAGGCTGTACTCTTTTTTCATTGGTCATATTTTTGTTCTTATTGAGGTTTTTTTGACAAAGTTTTTAATGAGGCAATCATCATCACAAAGGATATTGTACTCTTTTTCCTTCACTAAAGTTTTTTTTCATTGAATTTTTCTTTAGTAAGGTTTTAAAGAGTGATGAGCGGATAATTTATACGCTTTTTGGCATTGTTTTTAGTATGTTTTTAGTATGTTTTAGTTAGTTTTTAGTATATTTTTATTAGTTTTTAGTTAAAATTCACTTTTCTGGACTTTACTATGAGTTTGTGTGTTTTTCTATGATTTCAGGTATTTTCTGGCTGAAATTGAGGGACCTGAGCAAAACTCTGATTCAGAGGCTGAAAAGGACTGTAGATGCTGTTGGATTCTGACCTCCCTGCACTCGAAGTGTATTTTCTGGAGCTACAGAATCCCAATTGGTGCGCTGTTAACGGCGTTGGAAAGTAGACATCCTGGGCTTTTCAGCAATGTATAATAGTCCATACTTTGCCCGAGATTTGATGGCCCAAATTGGTGTTCCAAATCAGCTCAAAACTGCCCGGCGTTAAACGCCGGAACTGGCACAAGAATGGGAGTTAAACGCCCAAACTGGCATAAAATCTGGCGTTTAACTCCAAGAGAAATCTCTACACGAAAATGCTTCAATTCTCAGCCCAAGCACACACCAAGTGGGCCCGGAAGTGGATTTTTATGTAATTTACTCATCTTTGTAAACCCTAGGCTACTAGTTCTCTACAAATAGGACCGTTTGCTATTGTATTTTTCATCTTTTGATCATTTTGAATCTTTGGATCATTTTAGATCTTTTGATCATCTTTGGACGCCTAGTTCTTAGATCATTGGGAGGCTGGTCATTCGGCCATGCCTAGACCTTGTTTTTATGTATTTTCAACGGTGGAGTTTCTACACACTATAGATTAAGGTGTGGAGCTCTGCTGTACCTCGAGTATTAATGCAATTACTATTGTTCTTCTATTCAATTCAGCCTATTCTTGTTCTAAGATATTCATTTGCACCCAAGAACATGATGAATGTGATGATTATGTGACGCTCATCATCATTCTCACTTATGAATGCGTGCCTGACAACCACTCCCGTTCTACAAGCAAACAAGGCTTGAATGTTTATCTCTTGGATCCCTTAATCGAAATCTTCATGGTATAAGCTAGAATTGATGGCAGCATTCAAGAGAATCCGGAAGGTCTAAACCTTGTCTGTGGTATTCTGAGTAGGATTCAATGATTGAATGACTGTGACGAGCTTCAAACTCCTAAAGGCTGGGCGTTAGTGACAGACGCAAAAGAATCACTGGATTCTATTCCAACCTGATTGAGAACCGACAGATGATTAGCCGTGCCGTGACAGGGTGCGTAGAACATTTTCACTGAGAGGATGGGAGGTAGCCACTGACAACGGTGAAACCCTACATACAGCTTGCCATGGAAAGGAGTAAGAAGGATTGGATGAAGACATTAGGAAAGCAGAGAGACGGAAGGGACAAAGCATCTCCATTCGCTTATCTGAAATTCTCACCAATGAATTACATAAGTATCTCTATCTTTATGCTTTATTCATATATCATCCATAACCATTTGAGTTTGCCTGACTAAGATTTACAAGGTGACCATAGCTTGCTTCATACCAACAATCTCTGTGGGATCGACCCTTACTCGCGTAAGGTTTATTACTTGGACGACCCAGTACACTTGTTGGTTAGTTGTGCGAAGTTGTGATAAAGAGTTGAGATTGCAATTGAGCGTACCATGTTGATGGCGCCATTGATGATCACAATTTCGTGCACCAAGTTTTTGGCGCCGTTGCCGGGGATTGTTTCGAGTATGGACAACTGACGGTTCATCTTGTTGCTTAGATTAGGTATTTTTCTTCAGAGTTCTTAAGAATGAATTCTAGTGTTTCAAGGTGATGTTCTTATCATCACCAAAGCTGATTGATTTTCATCAATTTAGCTCTTGAATGCAATGTCCTGCTGAAGCTTGGCTAGCCATGTCTAATTCCTTTAGACTGAAGCTTTAGACTAACATTGCATGATTCCTGGAATTCTCATTAAGAATTTTGATACCTTTATTTTCTTTTCCACTTAATTTTCGAAAAACCCAAAAAACATTTACAAAATCATAAAAAAAAATATTGTATGTCTCTTGTTGAGTCTAGTGTTAAGTTTGGTGTCAATTGCATGTTTCTATTCTTCTTGCATTCATTCATGTGTCTTCATTAATCTTCAAGATGTTCTTGATGATTTCCTTGCTCTGATCTTTAAATTCTCTTGACTTGAGTGTTTTGTTGTTTCTCATATGCATTCTCACTTTGTTAGTGTCAGTAGTATACAAACTGCTAAGTTTGGTGTCTTGCATGCATTGTTATTTGATTTTAGTTGTATTTTGATTATTCCTCATTATTAAAAATCCAAAAATATTTTTAATTTGTGTCTTTTCAAGTCAATGATACAGAGAATTGAAGATTCAGAACATACAGCAGAGGAATTACACAGAAAAAGCTGGGCGTTCAAAACGCCCAGTGAGGAAGGCAAACTGGCGTTTAAACGCCAGCCAGGGTACCTGGTTGGTCGTTTAACGCTCAAAAGGATAGTGCTTTGGGCGTTAAACACCAGAATGTGCACCATTCTGGGCGTTTAACGCCAGGATGGCACAAGAGGGAAGATTTTGTTTTCAAATCAAATTTTTTTCAAGTTTTCAAAATTTTTTCAAAATCAAATCTTTTTCAAATCATATCTTTTCAATCACATGTTTTCAAAATCAATTTCTTCCTATTTTCAAAAATACTTGCTAACAATTAATGATTTGATTCAACATTTCAAGTATGTTGCCTTTTCTGTTGAGAAAGGTTTAATGTTTGAATCATATCTTTTCTTGTTAGCCAAGTCATTAATTTTCAAAATCAAATCTTTTTAAATTATTTTTCAAATCATATCTTCTCAATCATATCTTTTTAAAACTATATCTTTTTAATCATGACTTCTTAAATCACATCTTTTTCAAAATAGTTTTCAATCATATCTTTTTAATTTCTAATTTCAAAATCTTTTTCAAAAATCACTTGATTTCTTTTTTCACTCTTAGTTTTCGAAAATCAATTAGTATTTTTTTCAAAATGTTTTTAAAATCTCTTACTTAATTTTCGAAAATTTCTTCCCCTCTTCTCACATCCTTCTATTTATGGACTAACACTACTCCTCAATGCACAATTCGAACTCCATCTTTCCTTGATAAGTTTGAATTTTCTACCTCTTCCTTCTATTTTTCTTTTCCTCTGACACCTCAAGGAATCTCCATACTGTGACATAGAGGATTCCATATTTTCTTGTTTTCTTCTCTTTCATATGAGCAGGAGCAAAGACAAAAGCATTCTTGTTGAGGCTGACCCTGAACCTGAAAGGACCTTGAAGCGAAAGCTAAGAGAAGCTAAAGCACAATTCTCTGTAGAGGACCTAACAGAAATCCTCAAAGAAGAAGACATGGCAGCCGAAAACAACAACAATGCCAACAATGCAAGGAAGGTGCTGGGTGACTTTACTGCACCTACTCTCGACTTCTATGGGAGAAGCATCTCTATCCCTGCCATTGGAGCAAACAACTTTGAGCTTAAGCCTCAATTAATTTCTCTAATGCAATAAAATTGCAAGTTTCATGGACTTCCATTGGAAGATCCTCATCAGTTTCTAGCTGAGTTTTTGCAAATCTGTGACACTGTCAAAACCAATGGGGTTGACCCTGAGGTCTACAGACTTATGCTATTCCCTTTTGCCGTAAGAGACAGAGCTAGGATATGGTTGGACTCACAACATAAAGAAAGCCTGAACTCTTGGGAAAAGCTAGTCAATGCCTTCTTGGCAAAGTTCTTTCCACCTCAAAAATTGAGTAAGCTTAGAGTGGAAGTCCAAACCTTCAGACAAAAGGAAGGTGAATCCTTCTATGAAGCTTAGGAAAGATACAAACAATTGATCAGAAAGTGTCCATCTGACATGCTTTCTGAATGGAGTATCATAGGTATTTTCTATGATGGTCTGTCTGAACTGTCCAAGATGTCATTGGATAGCTCTGCTGGAGGATCTCTTCATATGAAGAAGACGCCTACAGAAGCTCAAGAACTAATTGAAATGGTTGCAAATAACCAATTCATGTACACTTCTGAAAGGAATCCTGTGAACAATGGGACGAATCAGAAGAAAGGAGTTCTTGAGATTGATACTCTGAATGCCATATTGGCTCAGAACAAAATATTGACTCAGCAAGTCAATATGATTTCTCAAAGTCTGTCTGGAATGCAAGCTGCACCAGGCAGTACTAAGGACGCTTCATCTGAAGAAGAAGCTTATGATCCTGAGAACCCTTCAATGGAAGAGGTGAATTATATGGGAGAACCCTATGGAAACACCTATAATCCTTCATGGAGAAATCATCCAAATCTTTCATGGAAGGATCAACAGAGACCTCAACAAGGTTTCAACAACAATAATGGTGGAAGAAACAGGTTTAGCAATGGCAAGCCTTTTCCATCATCTTTCCAGCAACAGACAGAGAATTCTAAGCAGAGCCACTCTGACTTAGCAACCATGGCCTCTGATCTAATCAAAACCACTCAAAGTTTCATGACTGAAACAAGGTCCTCCATTAGGAATTTGGAGGCACAAGTGGGACAGCTGAGTAAGAAAGTTACTGAACTCCCTCCTAGTACTCTTCCAAGCAATACAGAAGAGAATCCAAAAGGGGAGTGCAAGGCCATCAACAAGGCCGAATTTGGAGAGAAGGGAGAGGCAGTGAACACCACTGAGGAAAACCTCAATGGACGTCCACTGGCCTCTAATGAGTTCCCTAATGAGGAACCATGGGAATCTGAGGCTCACACTGAGACCATAGAGATTCCATTGGATTTACTTCTGCCATTCATGAGCTCTGATGAGTATTCTTCCTCTGAAGAGGATGAGTATGTCACTAAAGAGCAAGTTGCCAAGTACCTTGGAGTGATCATGAAGCTAAATGACAAGTTATTTGGTAATGAGACTTGGGAGGATGAACCCCCTTTGCTCACCAAAGAACTGGATGACTTGTCTAGGCAGAGATTACCTCAAAAGAGACAAGATCCTGGGAAGTTCTCAGTACCTTGTACCATAGGCACCATGACCTTTAAGAAGGCTCTGTGTGACTTAGGGTCAAGTATAAACCTCATGCCTCTCTCTGTAATGGAGAAGCTAGGGATCTTTGAGGTGCAAGCTGCAAGAATCTCACTAGAGATGGCAGACAATTCAAGAAAACAAGCTTATGGACTTGTAGAGGATGTTCTGGTAAAGGTTGAAGACCATTACATCCCTGCTGATTTCATAGTCCTAGAGACTGGGAAGTGCATGGATGAATCCATCAACCTTGGCAGACCCTTCCTAGCCACAACAAAGGCTGTGATTGATGTTGACAGAGGAGAATTGATCATTCAAGTGAATGAAGAATCCCTTGTGTTTAAGGCTCAAGGATATCCCTCTGTAACCATGGAGAGGAAGCATGAAGAGCTTCTCTCAAAATAGAGTCAAACAGAGCCCCCACAGTCAAACTCTAAGTTTGGTGTTGGGAGGCCACAACCAAATTCTAAGTTTGGTGTTGAACCCCCACATTCAAACTCTAAGTTTGGTGTTGGGAGGTTCCAACATTGCTCTGAGCATCTCTGAGGCTCCATGAGAGCCCACTATCAAGCTACTGACATTAAAGAAGCGCTTGTTGGGAGGCAACCCAATGTTATAATTATCTATTTTTCTTTGTTATTTTATGTTTTCTGTAGGTTGATGATCATGAGAAGTCGCAAAATCAATTGAAAAAGAAAAAATAGAATGAAAAACAGAAAGAAAAATAGCACACCCTGGAGGAAGAACCTGCTGGCGTTTAAACGCCGTAAGGGTAGCAAATGGGCGTTTAACGCCCAGTCTGGCACCATTCTGGGCATTTAACGCCAGAAAGGGGGCACCAGAGTGGCGTTAAACGCCAGGAAAGGGCAAGAAGTTGGTGTTAAACGGCAGAAATGGGCACCAGCCCGGCGTTTAACGCCAAAATTGGCACAAAGAGCATTTTTGCTCGCCACTTGGTGCAGGGATGACTTTTCCTTGACACCTCTGGATCTGTGGATCCCACAGGATCCCCACCTACCCCACCACCATCTCTCTTCTTCTTCACCCATTCACCAATCACCTCAACCACTCTTCCCCAAAAACCCCTCACCTATCAAATCCCATCTTTCTCTTCACCACTTACATCCATCCTTCATAAAACCTCACCTACCTCACCATTCAAATTCAAACCACTTTTTCTCCCAAACCCACCCTCCCATAGCCGAACCCTACCCCTCTCTCCACCCCTGTATAAACCCATCTTCACTCCTTCATTTTCACACACCCTAAACACTACTTCTCCTCCTTTGGCCGAACCACAAAGCCATCTCCATCTCCTCTATTTCTTCTTCTTCTACTCTCTTCTTTCTTCTTTTGCTCGAGGACGAGCAAACCTTTTAAGTTTGGTGTGGTAAAAACATTGTTTTTTGTTTTTCCATAACCATTTATGGCATCTAAGGCTGGAGAAAACTCTAGAAAGAGGAAAGGGAAGGCAAAAGCTTCCACCTCCAAGTCATGGGAGATGGAGAGATTCATCTCAAGGGTGCATCAAGACCATTTCTATGAAGTTATGGCCAAGAAGAAGGTGATCCCCGAGGTCCCTTTCAAACTCAAAAGGGGTCAACTTTGATCAAAGGTTGGACCAAGTCCTCATAGACATTTGTGAAGAGGGCGCTCAATGGAAGAGAGATTCAAGAGGGAAGCCGGTTCAACTAAGAAGGCATGACCTCAAGCCCGTGGCTAGGGGATGGTTGGAGTTTATCCAACGCTCAATCATTCCCACTAGCAACCGGTCTGAAGTTACTATAGACCGGGCCATCATGATTCATATCATCATGATTGGAGAAGAAATAGAAGTTCATGAGGTTATAGCCCAAGAACTTTATAAGGTGGCAGACAAGGCTTCTACCTTGGCAAGGTTAGCATTTCCTCATCTCATTTGTCACCTCTGTTATTCAGTTGGAGTTGACATAGAGGGAGACATCCTCATTGATGAGGACAAGCCCATCACTAAGAAAAGGATGGAGCAAACAAGAGATCCCACTCATCATGAAATCCCTGAGATGCCTCAAGGGATGCACTTTCCTCCACAAAACTATTGGGAGCAAATCAACACCTCCCTAGGAGAATTGAGTTCCAACATGGGACAACTAAGGGTGGAGCACCAAGAACATTCCATCGTCCTCCATGAAATTAGAGAAGATCAAAGAATCATGAGAGAGGAGCAACAAAGGCAAGGAAGAGACATTGAGGAGCTCAAGCACTCCATAAGATCTTCAAGAGGAAGAATAAGCCGCCATCACTAAGGTGGACCCGTTCTTTAATCTCCTTGTTCCTTAATTTCCTATTTTTCGAAAATTATGCTTATGTTTACCTATGTTTGTGTCTTGTGATCATTAGTGTCTTAGTGTCTATGCCTTAAAGTTATGAATGTTCTATGAATCCATCACCTTTCTTGAATGAAAAATGTTCTTAATTGAAAAAGAGAAGAATTGCATGAATTTTAAATTTTATAACAGATTAATTATTTTGATGTGGTGGCAATACTTTTGTTTTCTGAATGTATGCTTAAACAGTGCATATGTCTTTTGAATTTGTTGTTCATGAATGGTTGGATCTTGAAAGAATGATGAAAAAGGAGACATGTTACTGAGGATCTGAAAAATCATAAAAATGATTCTTGAAGCAAGAAAAAGCAGTGAATATAAAAAAATGGGGAAAAAAAGGGGTATATGCGAAAAAAAGGGGAAAAAAAGAATAAAGTTGTGATCCAAAGCAAAAAGAGTGTGCTTAAGAACCCTGGACACCTCTAATTGGGGACTCTAGCAAAGCTGAGTCACAATCTGAAAAGGTTCACCCAGTTATGTGTCTGTGCCATGTAAGTATCCGGTGGTAATATTGGAAGACAGAGTGCTTTGGGCCACAGCCAAGACTCATAAAGTAGCTGTGTTCAAGAATCATCATACTTAACTAGGAGAATCAATAACACTATCTGGATTCTGAGTTCCTATAGAAGCCAATCATTCTGAATTTCAAAGGATAGAGTGAGATGCCAAAACTATTCAGAGGCAAAAAGCTAAAGCCCCGCTCATCTAATTAATACTGATCTTCATAGATGTTTTTGGAGTTCATTGCATATTCTCTTCTTTTTATCTTATTGGATTTTCAGTTGCTTGGGGACAAGCAACAATTTAAGTTTGGTGTTGTGATGAGCGGATAATTTATACGCTTTTTGGCATTGTTTTTAGTATGTTTTTAGTATGTTTTAGTTAGTTTTTAGTATATTTTTATTAGTTTTTAGTTAAAATTCACTTTTCTGGACTTTACTATGAGTTTGTGTGTTTTTCTATGATTTCAGGTATTTTCTGGCTGAAATTGAGGGACCTGAGTAAAAATCTGATTCAGAGGCTGAAAAGGACCGTAGATGCTGTTGGATTCTGACCTCCCTGCACTTGAAGTGGATTTTATGGAGCTACAGAAGCCCAATTGGCATGCTCTTAACGGCGTTGGAAAGTATACATCCTGGGCATTCCAGAAATGTTTAATAGTCCATACTTTGTCTGAGATTTGATGGCTCAAACTGGCGTTCCAAATCAGCTCAAAACTGTCCGGCGTTAAACGCCGGAACTGGCACAAGAATGGGAGTTAAACACCCAAACTGGCATAAAATCTGGCGTTTAACTCCAAGAGAAATCTCTACACAAAAATGCTTCAATTCTCAGCCCAAGCACACACCAAGTGGGCCCGGAAGTGGATTTTTATGTAATTTACTCATCTTTGTAAACCCTAGGCTACTAGTTCTCTACAAATAGGACCGTTTGCTATTGTATTTTTCATCTTTTGATCATTTTGAATCTTTGGATCATTTTAGATCTTTTGATCATCTTTGGACGCCTAGTTCTTAGATCATTGGGAGGCTGGTCATTCGGCCATGCCTAGACCTTGTTTTTATGTATTTTCAACGGTGGAGTTTCTACACACCATAGATTAAGGTGTGGAGCTCTGCTGTACCTCGAGTATTAATGCAATTACTATTGTTCTTCTATTCAATTCAGCCTATTCTTGTTCTAAGATATTCATTTGCACCCAAGAACATGATGAATGTGATGATTATGTGACGCTCATCATCATTCTCACTTGTGAATGCGTGCCTGACATCCACTCCCGTTCTACAAGCAAACAAGGCTTGAATGTTTATCTCTTGGATCCCTTAATCGGAATCTTCGTGGTATAAGCTGGAATTGATGGCGGCATTCAAGAGAATCCGGAAGGTCTAAACCTTGTCTGTGGTATTCTGAGTAGGATTCAATGATTGAATGACTGTGATGAGCTTCAAACTCCTGAAGGCTGGGCGTTAGTGACAGACGCAAAAGAATCACTGGATTCTATTCCAACCTGATTGAGAACCGACAGATGATTAGCCGTGCCGTAACAGGGTGCGTAGAACATTTTCACTGAGAGGATGGGAGGTAGCCACTGACAACGGTGAAACCCTACATACAGCTTGCCATGGAAAGGAGTAAGAAGGATTGGATGAAGACAGTAGGAAAGCAGAGAGACGGAAGGGACAAAGCATCTCCATTCGCTTATCTGAAATTCTCACCAATGAATTACATAAGTATCTCTATCTTTATGCTTTATTCATATATCATCCATAACCATTTGAGTTTGCCTGACTAAGATTTACAAGGTGACCATAGCTTGCTTCATACCAACAATCTCTGTGGGATCGACCCTTACTCGCGTAAGGTTTATTACTTGGACGACCCAGTACACTTGCTGGTTAGTTGTGCGAAGTTGTGATAAAGAGTTGAGATTGCAATTGAGCGTACCATGTTGATGGCGCCATTGATGATCACAATTTCGTGCACCAAAGAGGCATAATCCTAAATGGACATCTAAGAAGAATGTTGTAATATGGATGTCCATTAATGATTTGACTTTCTTTATAATATGGACGGTTCAATTTCTCAAAAAGAAAAAGGCTCAAGTTCTCAAAATAGATTAAATTAATGAAGTTTGAAAATGTGAACTTGGTACATGTATAAATAGGAGAAAAAATCTCAGACAATACACACACGATCAATATAAAACACCTCTCTCTCCCTATCACCTCTCTCTCCCTATATAGATGTACGCTGCAACATATTAGTGAATATATATGAATCATCTCATTTATATTGAGATAATAATATTAGTAAATATTAATACTAAAGTTATCAATTTATAATTCTTTATTTTATATATATTTTCTCTTCCTTATTTATTTATTTTACAACACATATGTCATTTATTACTTAAAATAATTGGATTTTTTTGTTAACTTTGTCTTATTTTAAAATATTTTTAAAATATTTTTTCATTAATAAATTTAAAACTATTTCTACCAATCGATAAGAGTTAATACTCAAATTTATCCCTGAAAGATAATTCAATCTTTATTTTGGTCTTCGAAAGTTAAAATTAATCAAAATAATCCCTGAAAGATAACCGTGTTGGTAGAGTTTGTTCTTTCGTCATCTTAGTTGATGACGTGGCTAACATTCGCTGATGCTGAATGTTAACTGACAGTGTGACACACCCCAAATATTACAATATTGATGCTAACCAGATAAGTTTGTTAAATTAACTCAAACCAATCCCAATGTTAGAACCCTAATTCCAATCTCAAGCATAAATAACTCTTCTTCTCCAGTTGGATGTCCTTGTACGTTCCCCAGCAAGCATACCCAATTTCAATGCACAATAATAAAGATATTGACCTTCATCCCTAACCTTAGTAAAACACAAACTGAGATAACAGATAGTAATGGAAGCTCATTCAATTTTGTGCAAACTCAGATTTCATCATAGAATACAAACTGATGCACCTGCCAAGGTGGCCCATTTTCGAAAACCCAAAAACCACGGAGCTCCATGACATAAAATTCTTGTTGGGCATTTTACCGAATAGCTTCTATGAATCATGGATAGAAACCATATTGAGGTAATTGATACCAATTGATCACCTTTAAATCCATCTCTAAAATCTAGAGATTTGATTACACGGGCATGGAAATAACTCATTACAAAAAAACTGCTGAGTACCATCAGATTTAGCGTCGCACACTAGAATCGGCTTTGCCGACAAATTTATGAATCGTTATGATGTGAAATTGGTTTGGTCAAATTGTTACCGGAGGATTTCCATTTTCGACGGTAAATTCGCTGGTAATACTTAGAGGAAAAACAGGGGAAATAGACACAAAATTTATGAGATTTATCGTTGGATTTATCCGCCGGTAAATTTAACGGTAACAATCCCTAAAATTTAAAGTGCAAACCCTCTCTCCCTTCATTTTAAAATTCTCTCTCTTTCTCTCTCTAACCTCTCTTCTTCCTTTCTCTCTCTAACCGCCTCCTCTCCCTGTCGCTCCATCAGCCCTGCCGCCACCTGCTCGTTCTGTTGCCGCCTCCTCTCCCCTTCACCGAAACCAGCCTGTTCCTCCTCTCCCCTCCCTCAGCCGCGACTCCCTCTTTTTCTCTGTTTATCTGCCGCTGTCGCTATCCAGTACCGCCGCTATCATTATCCAACATTGATGTTGTCACCGTCCAACACTAACATGACTCTCATTTTCTCTCTATTCTTCTTTTACTATTCTTCTTCTTTCTCCTATTTACCAAAAGCATAGGTTTAGATTTTCACACTAAAAATAGGATTGACGTTGCAAGTATAGTCCAAACCCAACCATTGATCATCAATCGAATTATAATAATGTCACAATTCAAAGCAAATGTAAACCAATAGTATTTAGTCTCCCGGGTCGTTCTCCCTAGAAACTAGTGACAACAAGTGCATAATTTTGGTTGTGAGAAGCAAAGGGAATTTCAATGATTGAAACCAATAAAATAAAGAAATTAAAGAACAAGACAAAATTGAAATTAATAAACTAACAAAGGAATAAAAGAACTATGTATGTAATATGAACAAGTAAGCTTTAAAGTGATGGAAAAGTGGTTCAAAACATAAATGAAACCTTGACTTGAGGTGAGTTATAGAATCCCTTCCTTGCCATAACCACAACTATGATAATTGTGATGGATTAATCTCACTAAGTCAACCCTTAACATCGAAGAGTAAGTTAAGTGAGCATAATTGTTATTAATCCATAAATACTCGCTAACTTTCTAATTACCTTAGTAAAAAGCTAGCGTTAGTGGAAACAATAACAACTAACAACCCAAGAATTATCACTAAATGTTGGACATTATGGCTCTAGTAATCCATATACTCATTTTTCCCAAGCCAAGGGGTGGAAATTACCCCATAACTAAAATTGACATTTCATCAAACACATAGTGGGAATAAACATAAAACATGGCAAAATTGGAAAAATGGTAAAAGCTATGAACCATAAATGATCAAAACCAATAAAGGTAACTCAAACAAACATATAAAAGCCATCAAACATCAAATTAAACAACTAGGAATCAAAATTGCAAGACAATGTAAATGTTGACAAAAGAGAGTAAAATATATGAAAGTGTAGAACAAGTAATGTTATAAAAGAGGAAATTAAGAAATACTTACAATGGGAAAGCAAAATCTAAAAGCAAAACTTGAACTATAAAATTCTACATTGAAAACCTAATTAAAACCCTAATGAACTAGAGAGAAAACCTAAACTAACTACCCTAAAACTACTCCTAAAATGTGTTTCTATCCTACAAGTGTGCTCCCTTTGTCATGGCATGAAGTTCCCTTCATATAGCACTTGGTTTCAGCCTTGAGCCTTCAAAAATTGGGCCAAAAGGCCTCAAAAAATGCGCAGCACGTGACTTTTTAATGGAAGCATGCGCTGGTACCTGTGCGGACACACAGGTGTGTGCGTCCGCACACTTCGCTGAATTTCCACTTGTGCGTATACATAGGTGGTTGTGCGTATGCACGCATGCTGATATCCTTCTTGTGCGTACGCACAAAGGGTTATGCGCATGCACACGCGGCTGTGTGCTTCCTCCTTATTTTCTTCATGTTTTCTCCCTTTTGCATGCTTTCTTCCACTTTTGCATATTCATTCTTGCCTCTTTGACCTGAAATCACTCAACAAATATGTCATGGTATCACATGGGATAAAAGTGGAATTTAATTGCTCAATTTAAGCACAAAAATTCATGTTTTCATATTTAGGTTCAATTTAGGGAGCAAACACAAAAGTATGCTATTTTGGTGCTTAAGTGTAGGTTTATGTGATGAAATCCACTCAAATCAAGCTAAAATATATCGAAAAATATGGACTCGTCATCCCTCTTTTTCCCTGTTTAAGTTAATTTAGGATTTAGTTATATGTTAATTTAGGATTTAAATTTTGATTATTATATGCTAACTTAGGATTTAGGATGAAGTTAATTTATGATTTAGGAATTAGTTATATGTAAATTTAGGATTTAAAATTTGATTATTATATACTAATTTAAGGTTTAGGGTTAAAGTTAATTTAGGATTTAGGATTTGGTTATCATATGCTAGGATTTAGGATGAATTTAATTTAGGAATTAGGAATTAGTTATATGTTAATTTAGGATTTAGGAAGAAGTGCAAGATTCTTGAATTTTGAAGTAAGAAATATACTAAGAAAATGTTACAAGCCTTAAGTTGATATAATATAGTTAGTTATATGTGCAGTATTTAATAGTAACAATAGTTAACTCTAAAGCTTGTAAAATTTGTAAGTTGAGTATCTTTTTGTTTCTTATTCAATCTCAAGAACTAATTAACCTTGCTAACTAGATAGTTTTGTTTTTCTTGAGGTAGCTTTATGTAAATATGTTTTTATGTGTATAGTATAATGATGTCTACCATTTACTCTTGAAGTATAGGCTTATTTCTTAAAGGTTAACTAGTTTGGAAATATTTATATTTTGACCTAATTTTTTAATTAGATTTTTATTATTTAAAAATTTTCAATTGTTAATGATTTAAACTCTTTAATTGAATTGAATAAATTGTTGTGTTTGACATTGAAATATTATATGTACAACATTATATATATATATTATGAATTCAAGTATGAAAATAAGTTAATATATTCTACTAGAAATGTTGTGAATTTAATTGTGTTTTGACTGATGTTGTAGATTGAGGATGGTTATATTGTGAAAATCGTAAAGGTGGATATATGTTCAATTTTTTGTGGAGAGGTTATGTCAACTTTTTTTTGAAATAATCTAAATGTTGAATGATTTGTGTAGTATATATGCTTATTAGTGTTAATAATATATCTCCTTACAGATATGACGACAGGTAGCAAAGGTATATCGAGTGGGTCTCCTGGTCGTGGTAGAAGGAAGGTTTCTGTGGAATCCCCAGGAACTGATCAGTCATTACCCTCTACCCCTTCTCCCCCATGATGTCACAGGCAGGTCCAGCGGACCAACAGTTCATCATGGTCCCAAACTCAAAGTACGTACCTCTTTCTGCTATGCCCCTACAGATCCAGCGACAGAGCCCGTGGTAAGTGATTCCTCTAATGCGTCCCAGCAGGATGTCCATCCCCCACCGCCTATTATCCGGTTGAGGATTTGACCCGATGGCGGGCAGGCGTGAGTACATACTATTTGAATGTCTTTTATCCGCAATCTATTTTGAATTTGTTAAGGTTTATGTGTTTCTATGTATTTGTTAATCTTAAATGTTTTCATTAATAAGTTTGTACCAAACAACAATGCATGTACATAGGAGATCTCTGAGGTGATTAAGTCTATGGACAATCACCCATGGCTGAGCTACACGAAGATCTCTATTGAGACCAAAGAGTGATGGTGTCAGAAGTGGAAGATAAGAACCCAATGTTGTTGAATTAACTGTATTTGAATTGTATTTTATTTTAACCAACTAATGTTGTTGAATCACTTTGTAAAATTGAAATTCATATGGGATACGGAATATAGTCTCATGATTAGGAAGATCTATGACTACCAGGCAGCTAAACGACTTCAGCAAATGATGAGCGATGTTCGTTAGGAGCGCGACCACCTAATGACTTGGATTCGTCCATCTACCAAGAAGGAACTGGAGGCCCATTTTAGAAATAATGAGGAGTTCAAGCGTCGCCGTCTGACAAACATCGCTAACAGGACTTCACCGAGGTCGTCAAAGTATTCAGATAGGTCGGCGACCTTCATGAAGACGAAGAGTGTTCTGGTAAGTAGTTTGGTAATGTTTATTAATAGTTACTTGAATTAGTTTTTTGTTCATTTATTTTATTTGTTGATTTGAATATGTGTAGTCTAAGTCATTGGGTTGTGAGGCAACACTGGCAGAGACCTTCAAGTATACCCATACTTTGAAGTCCAACAAGGAGAGATTTACTGATGAGCGATATGTGGCCCATTATGTGAGTTTCAATTAATTCTAAGTTTTGACTTTATTTGGTTTAAAGTCAATTAACTATTATCCTAGTTACAACGTGTGTGGCGTAGGAGGATTACAAACAGTGATTGGATGCCGCGGCCCAGTAATCTCAGCTGCAAAGTGGGAACAACGAAGCCGGCTCCGAGACCTCAGTGGTAGATCCTGATAGGATTTATCATGAGACTACCTCTGAACCCACAAGAATCGCCACTTCGGGTTGGGATCGTTCTTCGCCAATAGCCTCCGCTCCTCCGTATTATTGGATTTCTCTGTCTTTGCCACCAGTCCTGCCAATCCCCAGTAAGTTATCGACTTGAAGGAGGAGGTGCAGAAGCTGACATAGAAGCTTCACCAAAAAGCGGAGCAATTTGAGGAGAGGTACAACGACCTTCTTGCACACGCGGGAGGAGTCGTTATCATTAGCTCAGACCTGACAGAAATGCTGGAGTAGTGATGAGCGGATAATTTATGCCAAAAATTGTTTTTAGGTAGTTTTTAGTATGATCTAGTTACTTTTAGGGATGTTTTCATTAGTTTTTATGCTAAATTCACATTTCTGGACTTTACTATGAGTTTGTGTGTTTTTCTGTGATTTCAGGTATTTTCTGGCTGAAATTGAGGGACCTGAGCGAAACTCTGATAAGAGGCTGACAAAGGACTGCTGATGCTGTTGGAATCTGACCTCCCTGTACTTAAAATGGATTTTCTGGAGCTACAGAACTCCAAATGGCGCGCTCTCAATGGCGTTGGAAAGTAGACATCCAGAGATTTTCAGCAATATATAATAGTCCATACTTTATTCGTAATTAGACAATGTAAACTGGCACTCAACGCCAGTTCCATGCTGCATTCTGGAGTCAAACGCCAGAAACACGTCACGAACCAGAGTTGAACGCCCAAAACATGTTACAACTTGGTGTTCAACTCCAAGAGAAGCCTCAGCTCATGGATAGACCAAGCTCAGCCCAAGCACACACCAAGTGGGCCCCGGAAGTGGATTTATGCATCAATTACTTACTTCTGTAAACCCTAGTAGCTAGTTTAGTATGAATAGAACATTTTACTATTGTATTAGACATCTTTGGTTTCAGATTTATTTTATTATTCATCTTAGGAGACTATTGATCACATTTTGGGGGCTGGCCATTCAGGCCATGCCTGGACCTTCATCACTTATGTATTTTCAACGGTGGAGTTTTTACACACCATAGATTAAGGGTGTAGAGCTCTGCTGTACCTCGAGTTTTAATGCAAGTACCACTAATTTCTATTCAATTCGACTTATTCTTGTTCTAAGATATTCGTTGCACTTCAACATGATGAATGTGATGATCTGTGACACTCATCATCATTCTCACCTATGAACACGTGACTGACAACCACTTCCGTTCTACCTTAGACCGGGCGCATATCTCTTGGATTTCTTAATCAGAATCTTCGTGGTATAAGCTAGAATTGATGGCGGCATTCATGGAAATTCGAAAAGTCTAACCTTGTCTGTGGTATTCCGAGTAGGATTTCGGGATTGAATGACTGTGACGAGCTTCAAACTCGCGATTGCTGAGCGTGATGACAAACGCAAAAGAATCAATGGATTCTATTCCAACATGATCGAGAACTGACAGATGATTAGCCGTGCTTTGACAGAGCATTTGGACCATTTTCACTGAGAGGATGGGATGTAGCCATTGACAACGGTGATGCCCTACATACAGCTTGCCATGGAAAGGAGTAAGAAGGATTGAAGGAAAGCAGTAGGAAAGCAGAGATTTAGAAGGCACAAGCAGCTCCATGCGCTTGTCTGAAATTCCCACCATTAATTTACATAAGTATCTCTATCCTATTTTATTCCTTCGTGTATACTATAATTTCTTAACACAGTTGAATCCCCCTGACTGGGATTTACAAGATGACCATAGCTTGCTTCATACCAACAATCTCTGTGGAATCGACCCTTACTCACGTAAGGTATTACTTGGATGATCCAGTACACTTGCTGGTTAGTTGTGCGGAGTTGTGACAAAGTGTGATTCATGTTTGAGAGCACCAAATCTTTGGAGCCATTGTTGATGATCACAATTTCATCCACCAAGTTTTTGGCGCCGTTGCCGGGGATTGTTCGAGTATGGACAACTGACGGTTCATCTTGTTGCTCAGATTAGGTAATTTTCTTTTTATTTTCTTTTCAAAAACATTTTCAAAAATCTTTCAAAAATTTTTCTTTATTTTTGTTTTTCTAAAGAATATGTTCAAAAAAATAATAAAAATCCAAAAAAATCATAAAATTATAAAAAACCAAAAATATTTTGTGTTTCTTGTTTGAATCTTGAGTCAATTTTTAAGTTTGGTGTCAATTGCATGCTTTAAAAATTTTTTCTTGCATTTTTTGAAAATTCATGCATTCATGGTGTTCTTCATGATCTTCAAGTTGTTCTTGGTAAATCTTCTTGTTTGATCTTGATGTTTTCTTGTATTGTGTCTTTTATTGTTTTTCATATGCATTTTTACATTCATAGTATCTATGCATTAAAGAATTCTAAATTTGGTGTCTTGCATATTTTCTTTGCATCAAAATTTTTTCAAAAATATGTTCTTGATGTTCATCATGATCTTCAAAGTGTTCTTGGTGTTCATCTTGACATTCATATTGTTCTTACATGCATTTTGGTTTTGATCCAAAATTTTCATGTTTTGGGTCATATTTGTGTTTTTCTCTCTCTTCATAAAAAAATTCAAAAATAAAAAAATCTCTTTTCCTTAATTTTCTCATAATTTTCGAAAATTTGAGTTGACTTAGTCAAAAAATTTTTAAAATTTGTTGTTTCTTACAAATCAAGTCAAATTTTCGATTTTAAAAATCCTATCTTTTCAAAACTTTTTCAAAAATCAAATCTTTTTCATTTTTATCTTATGATTTTCGAAAATTTAAAAATATTTTTCAAAAATCTTTTTCTTAATTTTATCTTTATTTTCAAAAATTATGCTAACAATTAATGTGATTGATTCAAAAATTTGAAGTTTGTTACTTTCTTGTTAAGAAAGGCTCAATCTTTAAATTCTAGAATCATATCTTTTAGTTTCTTGTTAGTCAAGTAATTAATTTTAATTTTGAAAATTAAATCTATCTTATCTTATCTTTTATATCATATCTTTTTCAAAATGTTATCTTTTTCAAAAATTTGATTTTAAAATATCTTCTCTAACTTCTTATCTTCTTATCTTTTCAAATTTGATTTTCAAATATTTTCCAACTAATTATTTGACTTTTTGTTTGTTTCTTATCTTTTTCAAAACCACCTAACTACTCTCTCCTCTCTAATTTTCGAAAATACCTCCCTCTTTTTCAAAAAATTCTTTTTAATTAACTAATTATTTTAAATTTTAATTTTAATTCAATCTCATCTTTAATTTTCGAAAATCATTAACTCCTTTTCAAAATTAATTTTTGAATTCTCTCTCTCATCTTCTTCTATTTATTTATTCATTTACTAACACTTCTCTTCACCTCTCTTCATCTCCAATCACTACCTCTATCCTTACCCTTGTGTTTGGATTCTCCTTTCTTTATTCTTTTCTTCTTCTATTAATAATAAGGATCCTCTTTACTGTGATATAGAGGATTCCTTTTCTTTTCTTGTTCTCTTTTCTTTCATATGAGCAGGAACAAGGAAAAAAGCACTCTTGTTGAAGCTGATCCTGAACCTGAAAGGACTCTGAAGAGGAAACTAAGAGAAGCTAAATTACAACAATCCAGAGGCAACCTTTCTAAAATTTTCGAACAAGAGAAGAAGATGGCAGCCGAACCCAACAACAATAATTCAAGGAGGATGCTTGGTGATTTTACTAAACCCACGTCCAAGTTTAATGGAAGAAGCATCTCAATTCTTGCCATTGGAGCAAACAATTTTGAGCTGAAACCTCAATTAGTTGCTCTAATGCAACAGAACTGCAAGTTTCATGGACTTCCATCTGAAGATCCTTACCAGTTTTTAACTGAGTTCTTGCAGATTTGTGAGACTATTAAGACGAATGGAGTAGATCCTGAAGTCTACAGGCTCATGCTTTTCCCTTTTGCTATAAGAGACAGAGCTAGAACATGGTTGGACTCACAACCTAAAGACAGCCTGGACTCCTGGGATAAGCTGGTCACGGCCTTCTTGGATAAATTCTTTCCTCCTCAAAAGCTGAGCAAGCTTAAAGTGGATGTTCAGACCTTCAAGCAAAAAGATGGTGAATCCTTCTATGAAGCTTGGAAAAGATACAAGCAGATGACCAAAACGTGTCCTTCTGACATGTTTTTAGAGTGGACCATATTAGATATATTCTATTATGGTCTATCTGAGTTTTCCAAAATGTCATTGGACCACTCTGCAGGTGGATCCATTCACCTAAAGAAAATGCCTGCAGAAGCTCAGGAACTCATTGACATGGTTGCAAATAACCAATTCATGTACACTTCTAAGAGGTATTCCGTGAATAATGGGACGCCTCAGAGGAAGGGAGTTCTTGAAATTGATGCTCTGAATGTCATATTGGCTCAGAACAAAGTGTTGACTCAGCAAGTCAACATGATTTCTCAAAGTCTGAATGGATGGCAAAATGCATCCAACAGTACTAAAGAGGCATCTTCTGAAGAAGAAGCTTATGATCTTGAAAACCCTGCAATGGCAGAGGTAAATTACATGGGTGAACCTTATGGAAACACCTATAATTCATCATGGAGAAATCATCCGAATTTCTCATGGAAGGATCAACAAAAGCCTCAACAAGGCTTTAATAATGGTGGAAGAAATAGGCTCAGAAATATCAAGCCTTATCCATCATCTTCTCAACAACAGACAGAGAATTATGAACAGAATACCTCTAACTTAGCAAACTTATTCTCTGATCTGTCTAAAGCCACTTTAAGTTTCATGAATGAAACAAGGTCCTCCATCAGAAATCTGGAGGCACAAGTGGGCCAGCTGAGTAAGAAATACACTGAAACCCCTCCTAGTACTCTCCCAAGCAATACTGAAGAAAATCCAAAAAGAGAGTGCAAGGCCATTGATATAATCAATATGGCCGAATGCAAAGAGGAGGGAAAGGACGCAAATCCCAATGAGGAAGATCTCATGGGATGTCTCTCAAGCAAGAAGGAGTTCCCTATTGAGGATCCAAAGGAATCTGAGGCTCATATAGAGACCATAGAAATTCCATTAAATCTCCTTCTGCCATTCATGAGCTCTGAAGATTATTCTTCCTCTGAAGAGGATGAAGATGTAACTGGAGAGCACGTTTCTCAATATCTAGGAGCCATGATGAGCGGATAATTTATACGCTTTTTGGCATTATTTTTAGTGTGTTTTTAGTATGATCTAGTTAGTTTTTAGTATATTTTTATTAGTTTTTAGCTAAAATTCACTTTTCTGGACTTTACTATGAGTTTGTGTATTTTTCTGTGATTTCAGGTATTTTCTGGCTGAAATTGAGGGTCCTGAGCAAAAATCTGATTCAGAGGCTGAAAAGGACTGCAGATGCTGTTGGATTCTGATCTCGCTACACTCGAAGTGGATTTTCGGGAGCTACAGAAGCCCAATTGGCGCGCTCTCAACGGCGTTGGAAAGTAGACATCCTGGGCTTTTCAGAAATGTATAATAGTCCATACTTTGCCCGAGATTTGATGGCCCAAACTGGCGTTGCAAATCAGCCTCAGAATTTCCAGCGTTTAACGCTGGAAATGGCATAAAATTGGAGTTAAACGCCCAAACTGGCATGAAAGCTAGCGTTTAACTCCAGAAAAGGTCTCTACACATGAAAGCTTCAATGCTCAGCCCAAGCACACACTAAGTGGACCCAGAAGTGGATTTTTACGTCATTTACTCATTTCTGTATACCCTAGGTTACTAGCTTACTATTAATAGGATCTTTTGACATTGTATCTGTACCTCATGACACTTTACACGTTTCTTTGTGTACCTTCCATGGCATGAGTCTCTAAACCCCATGGTTGGGGGTGAGGAGCTCTGCTGTGTCTTGATGGATTAATGCAATTACTACTATTTTTCATTCAATCATGCTTGCTTCCATTCTAAGATATTACTTGTTCTTAAACCGGATGAATGTGATGATCCGTGACACTCATCATCATTCTCAACTATGAACGTGTGCCTGACAACCACCTCCGTTCTACCTTAGATTAAGTAGATATCTCTTGGATTCTTTAATCAGAATCTTCGTGGTATAAGCTAGAACTGATGGCGGCATTCAAGAGAATCCGGAAGGTCTAAACCTTGTCTGTGGTATTCTGAGTAGGATTCAATGATTGAATGACTGTGACGAGCTTCAAACTCCTGAAGGCGGGGCATTAGTGACAGACGCAAAAAAATCACTGGATTCTATTCCGGCCTGATTGAGAACCGACAGATGGATAGCCGTGCCGTGACAGGGTGCGTTGAACATTTCCACTGAGAGGATGGGAGGTAGCCACTGACAACGGTGAAACCCTTACATACAGCTTGCCATGGAAGGAGCCTTGCGTGCTTGAAGAAGAAGACAGTAGGAAAGCAGAGATTCAGAAGATGGAGCATCTCCAAAACCTCAACCTATTCTCTATCACTGCAAAACAAGTACTTATTTCATGTTCTTTTATTTTTCACAATTAATCCTGATAATTTCTGATATCCTGACTAAGATTTACAAGATAACCATAGCTTGCTTCAAGCCGACAATCTCCGTGGGATCGACCCTTACTCACGTAAGGTATTACTTGGACGACCCAGTGCACTTACTGGTTAGTTGTGCGGGATTGCAAAAGTGTGATTGCAATTTCGTGCATCAAGTTTTTGGCGCCGTTGCCGGGGATTGTTCGAGTTTGGACAACTGACGGCTTATCTTGTTGCTTAGATTAGGACTGTTTTATTTTTGTTGGTTTAGAGTCTTTTAGTTGAGTCTAGTTTCATATTTTAAGTTTGGTGTCAATTGCATGCTTTTGCTTTTCTTTTAATTTTCGAATTTGCATGTCCCTAGTCCCTATTTGATCCTTAAAAATTCTAAGTTTGGTGTCCTCTTTGTGTTTTTCCCTAAAAAAAATTTTCGAAAATTAGTGTTTAATTTTCTAAAAATTTTAAGTTTGGTGTCATTTTGTTGTTTTTCTCTCTCCTCATTTCAAAAATCAAATCTTTTTCAAAATAATTTTCAATCATATCTTTTCAATTGCTAATTTCAAAATCTTTTTAATTGACTAATTGATTCAGTTTTCAATCTGCTTTGATCTTATTTTCTTTTAGTTTTCGAAATTTGATTTTATTTTCCATTTATTTTATTTTATTATTTTCGGTCAAAAAAAAAATATATTTATCTACTTGCAATCCATATCAGTTCCCTTTATCCACTATGGACCTAAGTGGGATTGATCAGTCCAGAAGGACTCTGGGGTCATATGCTAACCCCATTACAGCTGCATATGGGAGTAGCATCTGTACACCTCCCATCAAAACAAGCAGTTTTGAGCTAAATCCTCAACTCATTATCATAGTGCAGCAAAATTGCCAGTATTCCGGTCTTCCACAGGAAGAACCTACTGAGTTTCTGGCACAGTTCTTACAAATTGCTGACACAGTACATGATAAAGAGGTGGATCAGGATGTCTACAGACTATTACTGTTTCCATTTACTGTAAAAGATCAAGCTAAAAGGTGGTTGAATAACCAACCTACAGCAAGCATAAAGACATGGAAACAGTTATCAGACAAATTCCTGAATCATTTTTACCCTCCAAAGAGGATGACACAGCTAAGGCTGGACATCCAAGGCTTTAAACAAGAGGATAATGAATCCCTTTACAATGCCTGGGAGAGGTATAGAGGTATGCTAAGAAAATGCCCCTCTGAAATGTTTTCAGAGTGGGTGCAGTTAGACATCTTCTACTATGGGCTTACAGAAAAAGCTCAGATGTCTTTAGACCACTCAGCTGGTGGATCTATACACATGAGGAAGACAATTGAAGAAGCTCAAGAGCTTATAGACACTGTTGCTAGAAATCAATATTTGTACTCAAGCAATGAGTTCTCCCCAAAAGAGGAAGTCATGGCAGCAGCCACTGATCCTAATCCTCAAGAACAGATGATTGAGCTTAATCAACAATTGCTCCTGATGACAGAACAGTTAGCAGAATTTAAAGAAATGCTCCATGAAACTAAAGTTGCTAACAAGAACATAGAACTGCAGTTGAATCAAGCAAAACAGCAGATATCTAAACAGATAACAGAAGAATGTCAAGCAGTTCAACTGAGGAGTGGGAAGACATTGAATAACACTGCTCAAAGTAGCAAAAAGCCAAATAAGGAACAATTGACAGAGGATAACCAAACCACTGTTCAAAATCCCTCTGAGGACAGTGAGAGCCCAGAGAGGAACACTTTTGGCGTTCAAATGCCAGAAAAGGGGGGAAAACTGGCGTTAAACGCCCATTCCCTGCCCAGTTCTGGCGTTCAAACGCCAGAAAAGGGGGAAAAGTTGGCGTTAAATGCCCATTTTCCACCCAATCCTGGCGTTCAAACGCCAAGGGAGGATCAGACACCTGAGAGTGCTGACAGTAATCCCTCTAAAAAGGCATCTTCAACCACTTCTGTAAGGAATAAGCCTGCAGCAACTAAGGTTGAAAAATATAAAGCCAAGATGCCTTATCCTCAGAAACTCTGCCAAGCGGAGCAGGATAAGCAATTTGCCCGCTTTGCAGATTATCTAAGGACTCTTGAAATAAAGATTCCGTTTGCAGAGGCACTTGAGCAAATACCTTCTTATGCTAAGTTCATGAAAGAGATCTTAAGTCATAAGAAGGATTAGAGAGAAACTGAAAAAGTATTTCTCACTGAAGAATGTAGTGCAGTCATTCTGAAAAGCTTACCAGAAAAGCTTCAAGATCCAGGAAGCTTTATGATACCATGCACATTAGAAGGTGCTTGCACCAAGACAGCCCTATGTGATCTTGGAGCAAGCATCAATCTAATACCTGTATCTACTATCAGAAAGCTTGGGTTGACTGGAGAAGTCAAACCAACCCGGATATGCCTCCAACTTGCTGATGGCTCCATTAAACATCCATCAGGCATAATAGAGGATATGATTGTCAAGGTTGGGCCATTCGCCTTTCCAACTGACTTTGTGGTGCTAGAAATGGAGGAGCACAAGAGTGCAACTCTCATTCTAGGAAGACCTTTCCTAGCAACTGGACGAACTCTCATTGATGTACAAAAAGGGGAAGTAACCCTGAGAGTCAATGAGGATGAGTTCAAGTTGAATGCTGTAAAAGCTATGCAGCATCCAGACACAACAAATGACTGCATGGGCGCTGACATTATTGACTCTCTGGTAGAAGAGATCAATATGACTGAAAGCCTAGAATCAGAGCTTGAGGACATCTTCAAGGATGCTCAACCTGATCAAGAAGAACCAGAGGAACCAAAGGAATTTTCGAAAATTCCTCAGGAGGAGGATAAGCCTCCCAAACCTGAACTCAAACCACTACCACCATCCTTGAAGTATGCATTTCTGGGAGAGGGTGACACTTTTCCAGTGATTATAAGCTCTGCTTTAAATCCACAGGAAGAGGAAGCACTGATTCAAGTGCTAAGGACACACAAGACAGCTCTTGGGTGGTCCATAAGTGATCTTAAGGGCATTAGCCCAGCTAGATGCATGCACAAGATCCTGCTGGAGGATAATGCCAAACCAGTGGTCCAACCACAAAGGAGGCTAAATCCAGCCATGAAGGAGGTGGTGCAGAAAGAGGTCACTAAATTACTGGAGGCTGGGATTATTTATCCTATTTCTGATAGCCCCTGGGTGAGCCCTGTCCAAGTTGTCCCCAAAAAGGGAGGCATGACAGTGGTTCATAATGAAAAAAATGAACTGGTTCCTACAAGAACAGTCACAGGATGGCGTATGTGTATTGACTACAGAAGGCTCAATACAGCCACCAGAAAGGATCATTTTCCTTTACCATTCATAGACCAAATGCTAGAAAGACTAGCTGGTCATGATTATTACTGCTTTTTGGATGGCTATTCAGGTTACAACCAAATTGCAGTAGATCCTCAGGACCAAGAGAAAATAGCATTTACTTGCCCTTCTGGCGTGTTTGCCTACAGAAGGATGCCTTTTGGTCTGTGTAATGCTCCTGCAACCTTTCAGAGATGCATGCTATCCATCTTCTCTGATATGGTGGAGAAATTTCTTGAAGTCTTCATGGATGACTTCTCAGTATATGGAGACTCCTTCAGCTCCTGTCTTAACCACCTATCACTTGTCCTGAAAAGGTGCCAAGAGACTAACCTGGTTTTAAACTGGGAGAAATGTCACTTTATGGTGACTGAAGGAATTGTCCTTGGACACAAAATTTCAAGCAGGGGAATAGAGGTGGATAAGGCAAAGGTAGAGGTAATCGAAAAATTACCACCACCTGCCAATGTTAAGGCAATCAGAAGCTTTCTGGGGCATGCAGGATTCTATAGAAGGTTCATAAAGGATTTTTTGAAAATTGCAAAACCTTTGAGTAACCTGCTAGCTGCTGACACACCATTTGTGTTTGACACACAGTGTCTGCAGGCATTTGAGACCCTGAAAGCTAAGCTGGTCACAGCACCAGTCATCTCTGCACCAGATTGGACATTGCCATTTGAACTAATGTGTGATGCCAGTGACCATGCCATTGGTGCAGTGTTGGGACAGAGGCATAACAAGCTTCTGCACGTCATTTATTATGCTAGCCGTGTTCTAAATGATGCACAGAAGAATTACACAACCACAGAAAAAGAGTTACTTGCAGTGGTCTATGCCATTGACAAGTTTAGATCCTATCTAGTGGGATCCAAAGTGGTTGTGTACACTGACCATGCTGCTCTTAAATACTTACTCACAAAGCAGGATTCAAAACCCAGGCTAATAAGATGGGTGTTGCTTCTGCAAGAGTTTAATATAGAAATAAGAGACAGAAAGGGGACAGAGAACCAGGTAGCTGATCATCTGTCCCAAATAAAACCAGTAGCTGGGGCATCCCTCCCTTCTACTGAGATCTCTGAGACTTTCCCAGATGAGCAACTCTTTGCCATTCATGAAGCTCCATGGTTTGCAGATATTGCAAACTATAAAGCTATGAGGTTCATACCCCAGGAGTACAGCAGAGTGCAAAGAAAGAAATTAATTTCAGATGCCAAGTACTACCTATGGGATGAGCCATATCTCTTTAAGAGATGTGCAGACGGAATGATCCGCAGATGTGTACCCAGAGAAGAAGCACAAAGGATCCTATGGCACTGCCATGGATCACAATATGGAGGACATTTTGGAAGTGAGCGAACAGCCACTAAAGTTCTCCAATGTGGCTTCTACTGGCCTACTCTCTATAAAGATGCCCGAGAGTTTGTGCGCAACTGTGACAGTTGCCAAAGAGCTGGTAACTTACCTCACGGATATGCCATGCCTCAACAAGGGATATTAGAGATAGAATTGTTTGATGTATGGGGAATTGACTTCATGGGTCCATTCCCACCATCATACTCAAACACTTACATTCTGGTAGCAGTGGACTATGTATCTAAGTGGGTAGAAGCAATTGCTACACCCACTAATGATACCAAGACCGTGCTGAAATTTCTCCAGAAACACATCTTCAGCAGGTTTGGTGTTCCCAGAGTACTAATCAGTGACGGGGGCACTCATTTCTGCAATAGACAGCTATACTCTGCTATGGTCAGATATGGAATTAGCCACAAAGTATCAACTCCGTATCATCCACAGACAAATGGGCAAGCTGAAGTCTCTAACAGAGAGCTAAAAAGAATCTTGGAACGGACTGTGATAGCTCGAAGAAAGGATTGGGCAAAGAGCTTGGATGATGCTCTGTGGGCATACAGAACAGCATTCAAGACTCCTATAGGAACCTCTCCATACCAACTGGTGTATGGAAAGGCCTGTCATCTGCCCGTGGAACTGGAACATAAAGCATACTGGGCAACCAGATTCCTAAACATGGATACTCAGTTAGCTGGTGAAAAAAGATTGCTCCAGCTAAATGAGCTAGAGGAGTTCAGACTCAATGCCTTTGAAAATGCAAAAAATTATAAGGAAAAGGCAAAGAAGTGGCATGACAAGAAGTTGTCATCCAGAGTCTTTGAGCCAGGACAAAAAGTTCTGCTCTTCAACTCTAGGCTCAGATTGTTTCCAGGAAAACTTAAATCCCGGTGGAGGGGTCCGTATGTGATTACAGGAGTATCACCATATGGATATGTTGACCTTCAGGATATTGATTCTGACAAAAAGTTCATTGTTAATGGACAGAGAATCAAGCATTATCTTGAAAACAATTTTGAGCAGGAATGCTCAAAACTGAGACTTGAGTGATTCTCAGTAAAGGTCCAGCTAAAGACAGTAAAGAAGCGCTTGCTGGGAGGTAACCCAGTCATTAGCAGGTTATATGTTTTGTTCTTACAAAGGCAAGTATCAAAAATGAAGGAATTCACAGAGTTACAGAAGGATTCAGTGCAAAAAGCAGAGAAAAAGAGCTTACTGGCCAAAAAACGCCAATAAGGGGTACTTTGGGCGTTAAACGCCAGAATGGGCACCATTCTGGGCGTTTAACGCCACTAAAGGTGCCATTTTGGGCGTTAAACGCCAGAATGGGCACCATTCTGGGTGTTTAACGCCAGGTGTGCAGCATCCTGGGCGTTTAGCAAAACGCCCAGTGATAAAGGGAATTCTGGCGTTTAACGCCAGCCAGGGCACTTGGCTGGGCGTTAAACGCCCACAATGGGCAGCAAATGGGCGTTAAACGGCAGAATGGATGCCATTCTGGGCGTTTAACGCCAGAAAGGTGGGGGGACCAAGATTTTGCTTTCCAATCAAATTTTTTTAAACTTTCCTTTTCTTACCCATACTTTTCTACATAAACACATCTCAATCTTTCATCATTCACTTTCAAATCCTCAAAAATCAAAATCATTCTTCAAATCTCTCTCAAATCAATCCCAAATCTTATTCAAAAACTCACCCTTCTCTCAAATTCTCTCCATATCTTCTCAAATCTCCTTTCAATTTTTTTCGAAATCTCCTTCCCCCCTTATAAAAACACGTTCGCCCTCACCATTCCCCCACACCATTCGAATTTGCTCATCTCCTCCTTCCTTTCTTTTGCTTGAGGACAAGCATACCTCTAAGTTTGGTGTGCTTTTCCGTGATCACTAAAGCCAAGATTCATCAAGATCATGGCTCCTAAGAGAAAACAAACCAATTTAAGAGGAAAGTAAGAGAATAATCCAAAGAATCTTTGGAATCAAGAGAAGTTCTTAACCAAAGAACATGAAGACCATTATCACAAAATAATGGGTCTGAGGTCAGTGATCCCGGAAGTTAAATTTGATCTGAAAGAAGATGAATATCCGGGGATCCAAGAGCAAATTCGAAATAGAGGATGGGAAGTTCTAACCAATCCTGAGATAAAGGTTGGAAGGAATATGGTTCAGGAATTCTACTCAAATCTGTGGCTAACAGATAAGTAGAGAATGACTGGAACCGCTTACCATACTTACAGAACCATGGTCAGAGGGAAAGTTATGTACTTCCATCTGGACAAAATAAGAGAAATCTTCAGATTGCCTCAACTGCAAGATGATCCTGAATCCTTTAATAGGAGAATGGTGAGAGCAGATAAAGGGTTGGATCAAGTTCTAGAGGACATATGCCTCCCTGGAACTAAGTGGATAACCAATTCAAAGGGTGTCCCAAACCAACTCAAGAGGGGAGACCTCAAACCCATTGCAAGAGGTTGGCTAGACTTTATTGGGCGTTCCATACTGCCCACTAGCAACCGTTCTGAGGTCACTATCAAGAGAGCAGTGATGATTCATTGCATTATGCTTGGAAAAGAAGTGGAGGTTCATCATGTGATTGCTTGTGAGATCTACACAATTGCAAATAAGAATTCCACTGAAGCCAAATTGGCTTACCCAAGCTTGATCTCCTTGCTCTGTAAAGAGGCTGGGGTAAAGATGGGAGTAGATGAATTCATACCCATTGAACATCCAATCACCAAGAAGTCAATGGAAGGACAAATGCAAGACAACTCTATCAAAAGGAGGGCGCAGGAGTTCCTCCCTGAATTTCCTGAAATTGGCTACTGGGCCAGCCTAGAAGCATCTATCACCAAGTTGCAAGAGACTATGGAGCAACTTAAGGAAGAACAGCAGAATCAGAACTGCATGCTCTGCAAATTGCTGAAGGAACAAGAGAAGCAGGGGCATGAACTTCAAGAACTGAAACGCCAAAAGTTCTCCCCTCAATTTGAGGGAGCATCCACTTCTCAAAATCAAGGTTGTTGAGTCCTAACTCTGTGAAAAACCTCTATCATTAGGAGCCTATTTAAATTTTTGTTTTCTATTTTTAGTCTCATCTTATATCTATTTTTGAGTCTTGTTCTTAATTCATAATTAATAAAATTTAAAATTCATGTCTTAAAGCTATGAATGTCCTATGAATCCATCACCTCTCTTAAATGAAAATGCTTTAATCACAAAAGAACAAGAAGTACAGGATTTCGAATTTATCCTTGAAACTAGTGAATTAGTTTGATGTGGTGACAATACTTTTTGTTTTCTGAATGAATGCTTGAACAGTGCATATGTCTTTTGAATTTGTTGTTTTGAGAATGTTAAAATTGTTGGCTCTTGAAAGAATGAGGGAAAAAGAGAACTGTTATTGAGGATCTAAAAATTCATCATATTGATTCTTGAAGCAAGAAAAAGCAGTGAATACAAAAAAAAAATTCGAAAAAAAAAGAGAAAGAAAAAGAAAGAAATAAAGTTGTGAACCAAGGCAAAAAGAGTGTGCTTAAGAACCCTGGACACCTCTAATTGGGGACTCTAGCAAAGCTGAGTCACAATCTGAAAAGGTTCACCCAATTATGTGTCTGTGGCATGTATGTATCCGGTGGTAATACTGGAAGACAGAGTGCTTTGGGCCACAGCCAAGACTCATACACTAGCTATGTTCAAGAATCATTATACTCAACTAGGAGAATCAATAACACTATCTGAGTTCTGAGTTCCTATAGATGCCAATCATTCTGAACTTCAAAGGATAAAGTGAGATGCCAAAACTGTTCGGAAGCAAAAAGCTACTAGACCCGCTCATCTAATTGGAGCTAAGTTTCCTTGATATTTTGGAATCTATAGTATATTCTCTTCTTTTCATCCTACTTTGATTTTCAGTTGCTTGGGGACAAGCAACAATTTAAGTTTGGTGTTGTGATGAGCGGATAATTTATACGCTTTTTGGCATTATTTTTAGTGTGTTTTTAGTATGATCTAGTTAGTTTTTAGTATATTTTTATTAGTTTTTAGCTAAAATTCACTTTTCTGGACTTTACTATGAGTTTGTGATTTTTCTGTGATTTCAGGTATTTTCTGGCTGAAATTGAGGGTCCTGAGCAACAATCTGATTCAGAGGCTGAAAAGGACTGCAGATGCTGTTGGATTCTGACCTCCCTGAACTCGAAGTGGATTTTCTAGAGCTACAGAAGCCCAATTGGCGCGCTCTCAACGGCGTTGGAAAGTAGACATCTTGGGCTTTCCAGCAATGTATAATAGTCTATACTTTGTCCGAGATTTGATGGCCCAAGCCGGCGTTGCAAATCAGCCTCAGAATTTCCAGCGTTTAACGCTGGAACTGGCATAAAAATTGGAGTTAAACGCCCAAACTGGCATGAAAGCTGGCGTTTAACTCCAGAAAAGGTCTCTACACATGAAAGCTTCAATGCTCAGCCCAAGCACACACTGAGTGGACCCAGAAGTGGATTTTTACATCATTTACTCATTTCTGTATACCCTAGGTTACTAGCTTACTATTAATAGGATCTTTTGACATTGTATCTGTACCTCATGACACTTTACACGTTTCTTTGTGTACCTTCCACGGCATGAGTCTCTAAACCCCATGGTTGGGGGTGAGGAGCTCTGATGTGTCTTGATGGATTAATGCAATTACTACTGTTTTTCATTCAATCATGCTTGCTTCCATTCTAAGATATTACTTGTTCTTAAACCAGATGAATGTGATGATCCGTGACACTCATCATCATTCTCAACTATGAACGTGTGCCTGACAACCACCTCCGTTCTACCTTAGATTAAGTAGATATCTCTTGGATTCTTTAATCAGAATCTTCGTGGTATAAGCTAGAACTGATGGCGGCATTCAAGAGAATCCGGAAGGTCTAAACCTTGTCTGTGGTATTCTGAGTAGGATTCAATGATTGAATGACTGTGACGAGCTTCAAACTCCTGAAGGTGGGGCGTTAGTGACAGACGCAAAAGAATCACTGGATTCTATTCCGGCCTGATTGAGAACCGACAGATGGATAGCCGTGCCGTGACAGGGTGCGTTGAACATTTCCACTGAGAGGATGGGAGGTAGCCACTGACAACGGTGAAACCCTTACATACAGCTTGCCATGGAAGGAGCCTTGCGTGCTTGAAGAAGAAGACAGTAGGAAAGCAGAGATTCAGAAGATGGAGCATCTCCAAAACCTCAACCTATTCTCTATCACTGCAAAACAAGTACTTATTTCATGTTCTTTTATTTTTCACAATTAATCCTGATAATTTCTGATATCCTGACTAAGATTTACAAGATAACCATAGCTTGCTTCAAGCCGACAATCTCCGTGGGATCGACCCTTACTCACGTAAGGTATTACTTGGACGACCCAGTGCACTTGCTGGTTAGTTGTGCGGGATTGCAAAAGTGTGATTGCAATTTCGTGCATCAAGCCATCATGAAGCTGAATGCCAAGTTATTTGGTAATGAGACTTGGGAAGGTGAGCCTCCCTTGCTCATTAGTGAACTTGATACATGGGTTCAGCAAATTTTACCTCAAAAGAAACAAGATCCTGGTAAATTCTTAATACCCTGTACCATAGGCACCATGACCTTTGAAAAAGCTCTGTGTGACCTAGGGTCAGGCATAAATCTTATGCCACTCTCTATAATGGAGAAGCTGGGGATCATTGAGGTACAGCCTGCCTTATTCTGATTACAATTAGCAGACAAGTCAGTAAGACAAGCTTATGGATTTGTAGAGGATGTGTTGGTAAAGGTTAAATGCCTTTACATTCCTGCTGATTTCATAATCTTAGACATTAGGAAGGAGGAGGATGAATGCATCATCCTTGGAAGACCTTTCCTAGCCATAGCAGAAGCTGTGATAGATGTTAACAGAGGAGAATTAGTCCTTCAATTGAATGGGGACTACCTTGTGTTTAAGGCACACAGCTATCCTTCTATAACAAGGGAGAGTAAGCATGCAGAGCTTCTCTCAGTACAGAGTCAAACAGAGCCCCTACAATCAAACTCTAAGTTTGGTGTTGGGACTATACAACATTGACCTGATCACCCGTGAGGCTCCATGAGAGCCCACTGTCAAGCTATTGACATTAAAGAAGCGCTTGTTGGGAGGCAACCCAATTTTTATTTATCTAATTTTATTTTATTTTATTGTTCTTTTATGTTTTATTAGGTTCATGATCATGTGGAGTCACAAAAAAAATATTAAAATTAAAAACAAAATAAAAAACAGTAGAAGAAAAATCACACCCTGGAGGAAGGACTTACTGGCGTTTAAACGCCAATAAGAAGCATCTGGCTGGCGTTCAACGCTAGAACAGAGCATGGATCTGGAGCTGAACGCCAGAAACAAGCATGGTACTGGCGTTCAACGCCAGAAACATGCTGCACATGGGCGTTGAATGCCCAGAACATGCATCACTTCGGTATTTAAACGCCAGAATTGCATGGAATGGCATTTTACATGCCTAATTGGTGCAGGGATGTAAATCCTTGACACCTCAGGATCTATAGACCCCACAGGATCCCCACCTATCATATTCTCCCCTCTTCTCAACATTCATCCTCTCTTTCCATAAACACTCTTCCCTAAAAACCCTTCACCAATCACCTCAATCTCTCTTCCCAATCACCCCCTTCACCACCCACATCTATCCACTCTTTCCCATAAACCCCACATACCTTCAAAATTCAAAATTTCTTTCCCACCCAAACCCACCCTAAATGGCCAAACCTAACCCTCTCCTCTCCCTATATAAACCCCTCCATTCTCCTTCATTTTCACAACACAACCCCCTCTTCTACACCTTGGCCGAATACACCTCCCTTACTCTCCTCCATCTTTTCTCTTCTTCTTCTTCTTTTCTTTTTTCTCTTGCTCGAGGCGAGCAATATTTTAAGTTTGGTGTGGTAAAAGCATAAGCTTTTTGTTTTTCCATTACCATTGATGACACCTAAGGCTGGAGAAACCTCTAGAAAAGGGAAAGGGAATACAAAAGCTTCCACCTCCGAGTCATGGGAGATGGAAAGATTCATCTCCAAAGCCCATCAAGATCACTTCTATGATGTTGTGGCCAAGAAGAAGGTGATCCCTGAGGTCCCTTTCAAGCTCAAGAAAAATGAGTATCCGGAGATCCGACATGAGATCCAAAGAAGAGGTTGGGAAGTTCTAACCAACCCCATCCAACAAGTCAGAATCTTAATGGTTCAAGAGTTCTATGCCAATGCATGGATCACTAGGAACCATGATCAAAGTAAGAACCCGAACCCAAAGAATTATCTTACAATGGTTCGGGGGAAATACTTAGATTTTAGTCCGAAAAATGTGAGGTTGGTGTTTAACTTGCCCATGATGCAAGGAGATGCACGCCCCTACACTAGAAGGGTCAACTTTAATCAAAGGTTGGACCAAGTCCTTATGGACATATGTGTGGAGGGAGCTCAATGGAAAAGAGACTCCAAAGGTAAGCCGGTTCAACAAAGAAGACTGGACCTCAAGCCTGTGGCTAGAGGATGGTTGGAGTCCATCCAACGCTCCCTCATCCCCACTAGCAACCGATCTGAAGTTACTGTGGATCAGGCCATCATGATTTATAACATCATGAATGGAGAGGAAGTAGAATTTCATGAAGTCATCTCCCATGAATTCTACAAAATAGCCGATAAGCCCTCTACTTTGGCAAGGCTAGCTTTTCCTCATCTTATTTGCCATCTATGTTACTGGTGCATGAAATTGTGATCATTAATGGCGCCATCAACATGGTACGCACAATTGTAATCTCAACTCTTTATCACAACTTCGCACAAATAACTAGCAAGTGCACTGGGTCGTCCAAGTAATAAACCTTACGCGAGTAAGGGTGGATCCCACGGAGATTGTTGGTATGAAACAAGCTATGGTCATCTTGTAAATCTCAGTCAGGCAGAATCAAATGGTTATGGATGATTTATGAATAAAGCATAAAGATAAAGATAGAGATACTTATGTAATTCATTGGTAAGAATTTCAGACAAGCGTATGGAGATGCTTTGTCCCTTCCGTCTCTCTGCTTTCCTACTGTCTTCATCCAATCCTTCTTACTCCTTTCCATGGCAAGCTGTATGTAGGGTTTCACCGTTGTCAGTGGCTACCTCCCATCCTTTCAGTGAAAATGTTCTACGCACCCTGTCACGGTACGGCTAATCATCTGTCGGTTCTCAATCAGGTTGGAATAGAATCCGTGATTCTTTTACGTTTGTCACTAACGCCCAGCCTTCAGAAGTTTGAAGCTCGTCACAGTCATTCAATCATTGAATCCTACTCAAAATACCACAGACAAGGTTTAGACCTTCCGGATTCTCTTGAATGCCGCCATCAATTCTAGCTTATACCACGAAGATTCCGATTAAGGGATCCAAGAGATATCCACTCAATCTAAGGTAGAACAGAGGTGGTTGTCAGGCACACGTTCATAGGTGAGAATGATGATGAGTGTCACGGATCATCACATTCATCAAGTTGAAGAACAAGTGACATCTTAGAACAAGAACAAGCTGAATTGAATAGAAGAACAATAGTAATTGCATTAATACTCGAGGTACAGCAGAGCTCCACACCTTAATCTATGGTGTGTAGAAACTCCACCGTTGAAAATACATAAGAACAAGGTCTAGGCATGGCCGTGAGGCCAGCCCCCATGATCTAAGATAGCATAAGACTAAAGATAGCTACCCAGATGATAATACAATAGTAAAAGGTCCTATTTGTAGAGAACTAGTAGCCTAGGGTTTACAGGGATGAGTAAATGACATAAAAATCCACTTCCGGGCCCACTTGGTGTGTGCTTGGGCTGAGTATTGAAGCATTTTCGTGTAGAGACTTCTCTTGGAGTTAAACGCCAGCTTTTGTGCCAGTTTGGGCGTTTAACTCCCATTCTTGTGCCAGTTCCGGCGTTTAACGCCGGGCAGTTTTGAGCTAATTTGGAACGCCGGTTTAGGCCGTCAAATCTCAGGCAAAGTATGGACTATTATATATTTCTGGAAAGCCCAGGATGTCTACTTTCTAACGCAGTTGAGAGCGCGCCAATTAGGCTTCTGTAGCTCTAGAAAAGCCACTTCGAGTGCAGGGAGGTCAGAATCCAACAGCATCTGCGGTCCTTTTCAGCCTTTGAATCAGATTTTTTGCTCAGGTCCCTCAATTTCAGCCAGAAAATACCTGAAATCACAGAAAAACACACAAACTCATAGTAAAGTCCAGAAAAGTGAATTTTAACTAAAAACTAATAAAAACATACTAAAAACTAACTAAAACATACTAAAAACATACTAAAAACAATGCCAAAAAGCGCATAAATTATCTGCTCATCAGTTACTCAGCTGAAGTTATCATAGAAGGAGACATCCTCATTGAGGAGGACAAGCCCATCACTAAGAAAAGGATGGAGCAAACAAGAGAGCCCACTCATGGAACCCAAGAGACGCATGAGGAAGCTCATCACCAAGAAATCCTAGAGATGCCTCAAGGGATGCACTTTCCTCCCAACAACTATTGGGAACAACTCAACACTTCCTTAGAAGATTTGAGTTACAATGTGGATCAATTAAGGGTGGAACATCAAGAGCACTCCATCATTCTCCATGAAATTAGAGAAGGTCAAAGGGCAATGAGGGAGGAGCAACAAAGGCAAGGAAGGGACATAGAAGAGCTTAAGGACATCATTGGTCCTTCAAGAAGAAGACGCCACTAAGGTGGATTCATTCCTTGTTCTTATTTTTTCTGTTTTTCGTTTTTCATCTATGTTTTGTGTCTCTACTTCATGATCATTAGTATGTAGTAACTATGTCTTAAAGTTATGAATAAATTCCATAAATCCTTCACCTCTCTTAAATGAAAAATGTTTTTTTTTAATTCAAAAGAACAAGAAGTACATAAATTTCGAAAATTATCCTTGAATTTAGTTTAATTATATTGATGTGGTGACAATACTTTTTGTTTTCTGAATGAATGCTTGAACAGTGCATATTTTTTATCTTGTTGTTTATGAATGTTAAAATTGTTGGCTCTTGAAAGAATGATGAACAAAGAGAAATGTTATTGACAATCTGAAAAATCATGAGATTGATTCTTGAAGCAAGAAAAAGCAGTGAAAAAGCAAAAGCTTGAAAAAAAAAAGAGAAGAGTAGCGAAAAAAATAGAAAGGAAAAGAAAAGCAAGCAAAAAAAGCCAATAGCCCTTAAACCAAAAGGCAAGGATAAAAAGGATCCAAGGCTTTGAGCATCAATGGATAGGAGGGCCCAAGAAAATAAAATCCAGGCCTAAGCGGCTAATTCAAGCTGTCCCTAACCATGTGGTTGTGGCATGCAGGTCCAAGTGAAAAGCTTGAGACTGAGTGGTTAAAGTCATGATCCAAAGCAAAAAGAGTGTGTTTAAGAGCTCTGGACACCTCTAACTGGGGACATTAGCAAAGCTGAGTCACAATCTGAAAAGGTTCACCCAGTCATATGTCTGTGGCATTTATGTATCCGGTGGTAATACTGGAAAACAAAATGCTTAGGGCCACGGCCAAGACTCATAATAGTAGCTGTGTTCAAGAATCAACAAACTTAACTAGGAGAATCAATAACACTATCTGAAATTCTAAGTTCCTATAGAAGCCAATCATTCTAAACTTCAAAGAAAAAAGTGAGATGCCAAAACTGTTCAGAAGCAAAAAGCTACAAGTCCCGCTCATCTAATTAGAATTAATATTCATTGATATTTTGGGATTTATAGTATATTCTCTTCTTTTTATCCTAATTGATCTTCAGTTGCTTGGGGACAAGCAACAATTTAAGTTTGGTGTTGTGATGAGCAGATAATTTATACGCTTTTTGGCATTGTTTTTAGGTAGTTTTTAGTATGATCTAGTTACTTTTAGGGATGTTTTCATTAGTTTTTATGATAAATTCACATTTCTGGACTTTACTATGAGTTTGTGTATTTTTCTATGATTTCAGGTATTTTCTGGCTGAAATTGAGGGACCTGAGCAAAACTCTGATAAGAGGCTAACAAAGGACTGCTGATGCTGTTGGAATCTGACCTCTATACACTCAAAATGAATTTTTTGGAGCTACAGACCTCCAAATGGCGCGCTCTCAACGGCGTTGGAAAGTAGACATCCAGAGCTTTCCAACAATATATAATAGTCCATACTTTATTCGTAATTAGATGACGTAAACTGGCGCTCAACGTCAGTTCCATGCTGCATTCTGGAGTCAAACGCCAGAAACACGTCACGAACCAGAGTTGAACGCCCAAAACACGTTACAACTTGGCGTTCAACTCCAAGAGAAGCCTCAGATCGTGGATAGATCAAGCTCAGCCCAAGCACACACCAAGTGGACCCCGGAAGTGGATTTATGCATCAATTACTTACTTCTGTAAACCCTAGTAGCTAGTTTAGTATAAATAGAACATTTTACTATTGTATTAGACATCTTTGGTTTCAGTTTTATTTTATTATTCATCTTAGGAGACTATTGATCACATTTTGGGGGCTGGCCATTCAGGCCATGCCTGGACCTTCATCACTTATGTATTTTCAACGGTGGAGTTTCTACACACCATAGATTAAGGGTGTGGAGCTCTGCTGTATCTCGAGTTTTAATGCAAGTACTACTAATTTCTATTCAATTTGACTTATTCTTATTCTAAGATATTCGTTGCACTTCAACATGATGAATGTGATGATCTGTGACACTCATCATCATTCTCACCTATGAACGCGTGACTGACAACCACTTCCGTTCTACCTTAGACCGGGCGCATATCTCTTGGATTCCTTAATCAGAATCTTCGTGGTATAAGCTAGAATTGATGGCGGCATTCATGGGAATCCGGAAAGTCTAACCTTGTCTGTGGTATTCCGAGTAGGATTCTGGGATTGAATGACTATGACGAGCTTCAAACTCGCGATTGCTGGGCGTGATGACAAACGCAAAAGAATCAAGGGATTCTATTCCAACATGATCGAGAACCGACAGATGATTAGCCGTGCTGTGACAGAGCATTTGGACCATTTTCACTGAGAAGATGGGATGTAGCCATTGACAACAGTGATGCCCTACATACAGCTTGCCATGTAAAGGAGTAAGAAGGATTGAAGGAAAGCAGTAGGAAAGCAGAGATTTAGAAGGCACAAGCAGCTCCATGCGCTTGTCTGAAATTTCCACCATTAATTTACATAAGTATCTCTATCATATTTTATTCCTTCGTGTATACTATAATTTATTAACACAGTTGAATCCGCCTGATTGGGATTTACAAGATGACCATAGCTTGCTTCATACCAACAATCTCTGTGGAATCGACCCTTACTCACGTAAGGTATTACTTGGACGACCAGTACACTTGCTGGTTAGTTGTGCGGAGTTGTGACAAAGTGTGATTCACGTTTGAGAGTACCAAGTCTTTGGAGCCATTGTTGATGATCACAATTTCGTCCACCAAGTAGCTAGATTGTTTACGAGAGCAGATGTAGGTGTACAACGAGCAGATGTGCACTGGAGGTAGCAGTGCTGCTGGTAGGGCACTGCCATCAGCACCTACTCTGCCACCTCAGCAAGGGGAAGACGACGATGACGACAATTACCGGGATTTGTGGGATTTAGGAATTTACTTTTTTTATATCTACTTTATTGTATTCTACTTCTTTGACATTTTATTATATTCAGACCATTTATTTTTAATAAAATAATTTGTTAATTTTTGATAATTTTGAATCTCTGCCCTAATTTTATTAACAAGAGTTTTAATTTGACTACTAGTTGTGGCTTAATTGTGCCACAAAAAAACTACCGTAAGATTTATCGACAGAAAAATCTGACGGTAACTTAGTGCCAAAACATGTGATATGGCACCAAAGTTACCATTGGAATAATCCGACGGTTATCAGCAACTCAATCTCGACATTCATTGAAAAGACTGACAAAAAATTTACGGGTAATTAGTGTCGGACGAAATAATCCGCTGGTAAAGAGTTTTTGGCACTGTTTATACCGTCAAGTTCAGGACGACGGTAAATCTGACAATAAACTAATTATCGATGAATTTATTTAATGAATCCGTTGGTACTCAACGTATTTCTTGTAGTAACTCTGAGAGACTCAGCCCACTACATGGCACTACTTCCCCGCAGGCACCACCGTCATCAACATGGAGAAAGAGTTATTTATGCTTGAGATTGAGATTGCAGTTCTAATATTTGGACTGATTTGAGATTGGGATTAGGGTTCTAACATTGGTTCCAACATCTCAGGCAATTTGGGTTTGCTTAAGCGCAAACTCATGTGCAAGTGTCGCATCGCAGAATAGTAAAATAAACAGGGAGGTTCAAAGAGAAAAGAGGATATGAGAGATTTTGGAGTGAAACAGAGACATGGTTGTTATGAGTGGTGGTCACGGGGAAAAGAAATGTTTGAATACCCCCTTTTGAACATCAAACGACATCGTCTCAATATTTGAAGGCCGAAAACAAAAGCTACATCATTTTAGGGTGTACCACGCTGTCACTTAATGTTCTACGTCAATAAAAATTAGCTACGTCATCAAGTGAGACGATAGAAGGACAAACTCCATCAACATAGTTATCTTTTGAGAACTATTTTGATTAATTTTATTTTTTAAAAACTAAAATAGAAATCGAATAATTTTTCATAAATGAATTTAAATATTAACTCAATTTTAATAATTTAATAATATTTTAATAATTTATCTAGAATTATATAAATAGATACTGTATTCAGAAACATACTCTAACTTTAATAGAAGATCAAATTCACATAATATAATTATTTTTTATATAACAGTAAATAAATGGCTACTTATACGAAAATAGCAGGAAAAGTGTCTTAATATTATATTTAAACTATTCTTTAAAAACAGACATTTCTTAATTATATTACATGATAACATATCAAACTTGAAATGTATCTTCACATGAAAATAATTAAATAGCTCTTAAATTTAATTTAGGAGTCAACGTTTTTTTAATAAATATCAGTCAAATTTTATAAATTACTTTTATATCTTAAGTTTTAAAATAAAAAATTTTAAATCCTAAATCCTTACTTCAAATTTTTCACAAAATAAAAATTTTTAAAAGTAATTTAAAAAAATCAATTAATATTAACTAATTAAAAATATTTTTTCTATATTTATTCCTATGTCTCATGTAAGTTTTCCAAAAGTAAACGATATACTCAATTATTTTCTCTGACTTGTGAATAAGGATGATAATAGTTCTCTTTGGACGGGTATTGCTCCCGCATCCCCTCCCTCTATTCCCTCTTCATTTACGGGTTTTCATTTATTAGTTTTCGTGAAGATGTAAATAATATTCGTAATTGTAGTGTCACGGTAAATTTTAGAAAGTTAATTTTAATGGTGTTTGTATAGTTTTCTAGAGTATTTGAAAATATTCTAAATGGTTTGAAACGTTCTAGAATATCTTAGAAAGTTTCAAAATACGCTAGAAGGTTCTAGAAGACACTGCAAAGTCATAGAGTAATCTAGAAGAGTATGGATATATATAGAAGTATGCATAGTAGTATGAAATAATCTAGAAATATTTAGAGAAATGTGATAGGATAAATACTTGTAGTGAAGGTTCTAGATGATCAATAGATTTAATGCTAACCATCCATTGAGAAGGTAGATGGCTATAAATAGGGGGTGAGAGTTAGAGTTTGGATGTGTGATTCATTTATAACAAACACTTGAGTAATATAGTGTTCTTTCCACCAAAGTTTTCTTTCTCTTGCGTTCTCTTTTGTTCTTAGCTTTCTTTGTAAGTATTGAGGGTTAGGCTGAGTTAGTCTTAGCTCAAGAGATTGAGTAAGTCCAAGTGCTGGCACGGTAACATTAGAGAGTCTCAAAGGCCGTGACAACTTGGCATTAGAGCAAGGTTCGAGAGGGAGCACAAGTAGTTTGTGGGTATGGCTTCTCGTGTAACCATGGAGCATGTTGAGTCTCAAAGGAGAATGGATGCTATTCTCTCTCAATGGAGAGGCAAGAAGGCCCGTTCTTCAAGTGAGTCTAGAGGTAAGGACTCTAACTTCTTAGAAGAGAGAGTTTCTATGTTGGAGAATGTTCTATCCTCTATGGATGAGAGCTTCCAAAGGATAGAGCATGACAAGGAGATCCTTGAGGCTCACGTTTTAGGAGAACTAGATACTTTCAAAGAAAACATCCTCCAAATCAAAGAGAAGCTTGAGAATTCTTTGAAGCTGTTAAAATTTTGACCAGCCATTATAAGGGAGGCGAAAATGATTGATCTCCTAAAGGCAAAGGAGTTCAAGGGTGTGAAAGACACTCCAGAGGTGGAGAACTTTTTATGAAAAATGGAGAGGTACTTTGAAGGCCAAAGGGTGGTCAGAGAAGCAATAAAGGTACGCACTGCAACTCTCTACCTTTCTGATAATGCTACTTTTTGGTGGAAGAGAAAATGGCGTAGATATGGAGAAGGGTACTTGCAACATAGCCACTGGGAAAATTTCAAAAGGGAGTTGAAAAGATAACTCTTTCATGACAATGCAGTTTATGAAGCACAAGAGTACGACTAGAAACCACGTAGAGGAGTTCATTACTTTCACGCTTCAAATTCCCAACTTAGCATTAGAGGATAAATTATTCTTCTTCATTGATGGACTCCTACCTTGGACAAAGCAAGAACTACAAAGAAGGAATGTTAAGGATGCTGACGAGGCCATTATGGTAGCCGAATTACTCATTGAGTATCATCAGGAAGACTCTAAACCCAAGTCTTCCTCTAAGACTAGTTCTACTAAAGGTGGGAGAGACAAGGGAAAGAGTTTTCAACCAAGAAGGAAGAGAAATACTCTTTAAAGAAAAATTATGAGAAAAAAAAAGAAGGCTTTCGTGCCCAAAGGAGGATGTTTCATGTGCAAGGGACCACACCAAATGAAAGATTGTCCCAAGCTATGAAGGAACGAGAGGCTCAATCTTAAGTAATTGAGTGTGTTGGATCTGTTCAACTCATGAATGCTGTGAAGGGCAAAGAGGCAAGCACTGCAGAAAAGAAAGTCTTGATGTATGTCAAAGCCTTTATCAATGAAAAACCCGTCATGGCTATCATCGACACTGGTGCTACACACGACTTCATCACGCTTGACGAAGCAAAGAGGCTTGGGTTGAAGATCACTGAAAATAATGGTTGGTTCAAACTTGTGAATACCAAGGGTGAACCCATTAAGGGAGTAACAAAAGGGGATTGATATGACTCTTGGTTCTTGGAAGGGTCTTGTGGATTTCTCAGTAGGAACCATGGACGATTTTAAAATAATCATCGGGTTCGATTTGCAAAGGAAGGAAAATATAATACCTATGCCAAACTACAACATAGTATACGTCGTGGAGAAAGGGTCTCCATGCATGGTCCCTACAGCCTCTAAAGTTGGAGGACTACTGATGCTCTCTGCTATGCAACTCAAGAAAGCATTCAAGAAGGGAGAGATTACATATTTGGCTGTATTACAAGAGGAGTTAACATCTAAAAGAGAAGACGTTCCTCCCGAAATCAAGGAAGTTCTTGAAGAAAATAAGGATGTGATGCCTCCTGAGTTGCCAAAACAACTACCACCTAGGAGGAAGGTGGACCACAAGATTGAATTGGAGTTAGGAGTAAAGCTGCTTGACTTAGAACCTTATAGGATGGCACTGCCAGAACTTGAGGAGTTGAAGAAGTAACTCAAGGATTTGTTAGATGCTAGATTCATCCGCCCATCGAAGGCACCTTATAGCGCACCAGTCTTGTTCCAAAAGAAGCATGACAGTTTATTGAAACTATGGATCAACTATTGAGCACTTAACAAGAAAAAAGTGTTCCTTTGTAAAGGACATAGTCCACTTCTTGGGACACATCATTAAAGATGGAACTCTCTGCATGGATCAAGAAAAGGTGAAGGCTATTAAAGAGTGGGAGTCGCCAAACAAGGTATCTGAATTGAGGTCATTCCTTGGGTTGGCTAATTACTATCAGAGGTTTATCAAAGGATACTCCACCAAGGCTACACCATTAACTAATCTTCTCAAGAAGAATCACTCTTGGGAATGGTCAAAGAAGTGACAAAAGGCCTTTGATGAGTTGAAGGCTGCTATCACAGAAGGACCAGTACTAGCACTGCCCGACTACTCAAAGGTGTTTGAAGTCCACATTAATGTTTCTGACTACACTGTTGGAGGGGTTCTGATGCAAGAATGACATCCTATTACCTTTGAGAGTTGCAAGTTGAATGATACAGAGAGGCAATACACCGTCTACAAGAAGGAGTTGACCGTGGTGTTGCATTGTCTCAAACGTTGGCGTCACTACTTGCTTGGTTCACACTTCATCGTTAGGATAGGCAATGTGGCTACAAGCTACTTCCAAACTCAGAAGAAGTTAAGCCCCCAAATAAGCTACGTGGCAAGATTTCTTAGCTGAATTTGATTTCGAATTTGAATACAAGGCTGGCAAGACTAATGTGGTAGCAGATGCACTGAGCCACAAGGCTGAGTTGGCAGCCATTTTCATGGTCAAAGGAGATATTTTGCATACTATCAAGGAAGGGCTACATCATGATCCATTAGCCAAAAAGCTGATTGAATTGGATAGAGAAGGTAAGACCAAACGATTTTGGATAGAAGACAACCTTTTCTACACCAAAGGGAGAAGACTATACGTCCCTAAGTGGAAAAATCTAAGGAGAAAGTTAGTGAAGGAATGCCACGAAACCAAATGGGCTGGTCATTAAGGCCAACGAAAGACCTTGACACTTGTTGAATCTTCCTATTATTGGCCTCAAATGGGAGATGAAGTGGATAGTTATGTGAAGACTTGTCTTGTGTGCTAAGAAGATAAGATTGAAAGCAAGACAACAAGTAGATTATTGGAACCTCTGTCACCGCCAGAGCAACCGTGGGAAAGTGTGTCTTTGGATTTCATTTTTGCCTTACCGAATTCCAAGGGTTTGGATCTATCCTCGTGGTAGTGGATTTTTTTTCGAAGTATGCTACCGTTATACCTACTCCTACTGATTGCACTGTAGAAGAAACAGCACGACTATTCTTTAAGAATATGGTGAAGTATTAGAGATTACCTAAGAGTATCATCAGTAATCGCGATCCACGCTTCACAGGACAACTATGGATAGAGCAATTCAGGCTTCTTGGTTCAGAACTTCACTTCTTGACAAGCTTTCATCCTTAAACTAATGGGCAGATAGAGAGAGTGAATGTCTTACTCGAGTGTTACTTGAGGCATTTTGTAAGCACTAATCAGAAGGATTGGACAAAACTCCTAGACATTGCTCAATTTTCATACAATCTACAAAGGAGTGAGTCCACAAGAAAAAGTCCATTCGAGATTGTGACCGGACAACAACTACTTACACCACACTCTCTTTCTTCCTCTTACTCAAGAAAGAGTCCTGGAGCTTATCATATGATTAAGTCATGGAAAGAACAAGCAGATGTCACTCGTTCTTACCTCGACAAAGCTGTAAAGAGGATGAAGAAATAGACAGATAAGAAGAGGAGACTTGCAAGCTATCAAGTGGGAGACAAGGTAATGATTAAACTTCTTCCACAATAATTCAAAGCCTTTCGAAAGGTCCATAAAGGCTTAATCCGCAAATACGAAGGGCTATTTGAGATCATTGAGTGTGTTAGAAAGGTTGTTTACAAAGTAAAACTTCCTCCCTCTGTGAAGATCCACTCGGTCTTCCATGTAAGTATGCTTAAATCATATCATGAAGATCAAGATGAACTGAGTAGAGGTGACTCGTGTCGTGCTCCACATATGGTGATTATATCCTCTGATAAGAAAATCGAAGAGATCTTGGCTAATCGCGTGGTGCGACGAAGAGGAGTACCACCAAGTATCCAATACTTGATCAAGTAGAAATGACACCCAATAATTGAAGCTAGCTGGAAAGCTTGTGAAGATCTGTGACAATTCCAAGAACACCTAGAGCACTATCATGAACAGAACGCAACGAGGATGTCTGCGTAATAGGTGGGGGAGAATGTCACGATAAATTTAACGGTATTTGTATAGTTTTCTGGAATGTTTGAGAATGCTCTAGCTGATTTCAAAACGTTCTAGATTGTTCTAGAAGGTCCCAAAATATCCTAGAAGGTTCTAGAAAACTCTGGAAGGTCATAGAGTAATCTAGAAGAGTGTGGATGTATATAGAAATATGAATAGTAGTATGGAATAATCTAAAAATATTTAGAGAAATGTAGTAGAATAGATATTTGTAGTCAAGGTTCTAGATGATCAATCTTGAATCATTGATTAGATTTAATCCTAACTATCTATTGAGGAGGTGGATGGCTATAAATAGGGAGTGAGAGTTAGAGTTTGAGTGTCTGAGTCATTTGTAACAAACACTTGAATAATAAAGTATTGAGTAAAGTATCGTTTTTGTCCCCAACGTTTGGGGTAAGTCCCAAAGTTGTCTCTAAGGTTTCAATCATCCTATTTAAGTCCCTAACGTTCCAAAATTGACTCAATGTTGTCCTGCCGTTAGGGATCCGTTAACAGAATTGATGGCGGGACAAAATTGAGACGATTTTGAAACGTTCAAGACTTAAATAGGATGAAAACGTTGGGGACAAAAATAATACATAGAAATAAATTTTAATTTTATCTTTCAATAATATCAATTTTTTACTATATATAGTATTCAATTATTTTTTAATCATATCTAAGTAAATTACACTTAGTCACATTATTTTCATTCTAAATAAATTTATTTTTTTATAATTTTACACTTAAAGTAATGTAATTTTTTTATAAATAAATAAACTTTACACTTTCTTTCTAAATAAATAATGTAATGTGATTAAAATGAAAGTGTAAAATTATAACAAAATTATAAGTAACGTGATTAAGTAATGAAAGTAAAATTACATTATTTAGAATGAAAGTATAAAATTTATTTATTTATAAAAAAATTACGTTACTTTAAGTGTAAAATAATTAAAAAATTAATTTATTTAAAATGAAAGTGTAAAATTATAAAAAAATATAAGTAATGTGATTAAGTAATAAAAGTAAAATTACATTATTTAGAATGAAAGTGAAAATTTTATTTATTTATAAAAAAATTATATTACCTTAAGAGTAAAATTATAAAAAATTAATTTATTTAGAATAAAAGTAATGTGATTAACTATAATTTACTTAGATGTGATTAAAAAATAATTGAATACTATGTACAGTAAAAAATTGATATTATTGAAGGATAAAATTAAAATTTATTTCTATGTATCGTTTTTGTCTCCAACGTTTTCGTCCTATTTAAGTCCCTAACGTTTTAAAATTGTCTCAATTTTGTCCCGCCGCCAATTCTGTTAACGGATCCCTAATGGCAGGACAACATTGTGTCAATTTTGAAACGTTAGGGACTTAAATAGGACGATTGAAACGTTAGGGACAACTTTGAAACGTACTCCAAACGTTGAGGACAAAAATGATACTTTACTCTAAAATATTCTTTCGACTAAAGTTTCATTTCTCTTGTTTTCTCTTATATATGTTCTTAGTTTTTTTGTTATGTATTTAAGATTAGGTGGACTTGATCTTAATTTAAAAAGTTGAATAAGTTCGAATACTGACACAGTAGTGTTAGAGTGTGTTTAAGACTGTGACAGTAAACATTAATTGAAAAAACTTTAAAAATTTTCTATAAAAAGATACAAAATAATAAAGATAAACAATATAACCCAACGTAATTGAATTTAAACGATAAAGTTTCATAATTCATTTATTAAAAAAGCAAAATTAGTTAAAATATAACATAAAAATTTATTCATATAATTTTAAGGTTAAATTATTTAAAACATATAAAATTATTTTTAATTTTTTATATAAATAAAATTAAGAATTAAAAATATTAACATATGACAAAATATTAACGTATGACAAAAAAGAAATTAAATTTAAAACTAAAATAATTTTTTCTTTTATATTTTTTTTATGATTATTTTTATCAAAATAATTTTTATAATTATTTTTATAATTATAAAAAAAAATTTCAGAAAACTAACACAAAATAATTTTGTTAATTATATTTATAATTATTAATTTATTGTTATTTTATTTTTAAAAAATAATTCCTTATAATTATTTTTATAATTACTTTTACTAAAATTATTTTTTATAATTATTTTTGTTTTTTAATTATTTTTATTTTTAAAAAATAATTTCTCATAATTATTTTGATCATTTTTTTTTACCAAAATGTTTTTTTTATAATTATTTTTTTTTGTAATTTTGAAAACTAACACTAAAATGATATTTTGCCTATTATAATTTCTTAAGATTATTTTTAAACTAACACTAAGAGATAGAATATCAAGTTGGTGTTAGTTTCTTGAAATTATTAAAAAATTATTTTGGTAAAAATAATAATAAAAATAATTAAAAAGTAAAAATAATTATAAAAAAATTATTTTAGTAAAAATAATCATAAAAATAATTATAAAAAAATATTTTTTAAAAATAAAAATAATAATAAAATAATAAATATAATATAATTAAAAAATATTTTAGTGTTATTTATTTAAAATTATTTTTTATAATTATAAAAATAATTATAAGAAATTATTTTGAAAGTAATCCTAAAAAATTATGAGAGAGAATTATTTTAGTTTTACATTTAATTTTTTTTTGTCATGTGTCAGTATTTTATTTATAGATCAAATTTGTGTCACCTTTAGTCACTAAAACTAATGCCATCGTAGAACTATATATATATATATATATATATATATATATATATATATATATATTAACATGCATTTTGAGTAATCACCATACATGATACATGTGATGATCTCTTTACATAGTGGGATACAACTTAAATACGGTACACATAAAAATCAGCTACTAAAATTAATACTAAAATAAGTAATTAAAATCAATATTAATATAAAATATATGTTAAAATATATAATACACATTAAAAATAAATTAATAGTATATATTTATATACAAATATATAATAGATAATTTTTTTGATTAATTTTAATGTACATCTAGTATGTAAATTAATAATATATATTTATACACAAATATATAATAGATTAATTTTAATATACACAAATATATTTATCATAGAATATTACCCTTCTGTTACTTTAATTTTTCTAGCACCTATATATACTCTTGTACATTGTATCATTCGGAACACACTTCATAATACGCTCTTCAGATTACTCTCTTGTTTTAAATATGGTATCAAAAGTATAGATTTTTTTTTCTCTATGAAAATCAATTCATAGCTCATTTGCTTTGTTTCATCCAGTAGTGTTCTTTGTTCGTGATTTTCGATCCTTTTCCAACGTCTTGGTTCGTTGCCACCATTACTATTGTCTTTGTCTCATCGTCATGATTTCAACACCTCCAAAATCGTCGCCGGAAACCGCCGGACACGCCCTTACGCGACGTCTGAAGATCGCTGTTCGCTCCAGGTTCTTCCTCCCTCCAGATGCCTCCAGCACCATTGGATCCACGCCCAGGATCAATAGCTTCGTAGCGCACCATGTGTCACACAATGGAGCACCCTACGGACCCGCTTTTAACTCGCGTGACCGGCCTAACCCGCCTCTGACCTGCATGCCACTCCATCGCTGCATCAGAGATTGACGTGTCTTCTTTCGCCTCTCACGCATCGCCACGTGTCTTTCTCTGCTAATATGGCTGCTGACGTGCCTGACAGTGGGAACCTTCCTAAAATTTTTTGTGAGCTTTTTTCGATTCTGTGCTCCGTTTTCTCAATTTTTGCTCCGATTTTACAATTTCTTCTCTCTTTCGCTTTTGTCTCTACTATCATGAAAAAATTGGATGTCTTTGCTGCCACAGACAGAAAGGATAAATTCTATCAAAATTATAACCACTCTAGACACCTCTTTTCAGACTGTCCTTCTATTCAATGTCACAAATGCAAGCAAATAGGTCACATTAGCTACAATTGTCTAACACTGTTATGCCATTATTGCAAGCTCTTAGGACACTTGATTACTACCTATCCTACTCGTCCACCACGTTTCAGATCAGAATAAGTATCATTCTCGTTCCAACTACACTAATCAGAATGTGCTTGCTTTTACTACTACTGCTGCTACTGAATCCACTAACTCTGCTTTTCTAAATCCACCTTCTGTCTCTCCATCCAATATTGAGTCTCTTCTTAAGCTACTTCTCTCCTTTTCTAGTAATACCTCTGCTGCTCTTTCCACTTCTTCAGGTAATTCTAAATGGTATTTTGATTCTGGTTACTTTAATCACATGTCTCCTTTGCGTCATCTTTTTTCATCTTTGTCTACCACTGTAAATGCACCTTCTGTTAACACTGTTGATTCTTCCCTCTTTCATGCGACACATAAGGGTTTTATTTCATAATCCAATCTTAATCTCCATGATATTTATTTTATTCCAAAATTAAACTTTAATATTATCTCTGTTGGCCAACTTGTTGAACTCAGTTTTGATGTCAATTTTTTTATTTCAAGCTGTCGTGTGTAGGATCGTCAGACGGGATAGATCATCAGGACTGGATGTAAGGTCGGAAGGTTGTTTGAACTCGAGAATTTTCACATCCGTGTGTCAAATCTCTGTGCTATTTCTTCTCCATCTACCCTTCACTTGTGGCATCACCGTCTTGCCCACAGCTCCTTAAAAAATTTGCGTCCTCTTATGTCTAAGGGTGTTTTGGGTCAAGTTAATAGTGAGTCTTTTTGATGCATTTCTTGTCAAACTGACAAACAACATGCTTTATCTTTTCACAATAATTCATCTTTTGTTTGCTCTCCTTTTAATCTTATCCATTCTGATTTTTGGGGCCCTACTCCCACCGCTTCTATGGGAAGGGCTCGATACTTTGTGATTTTCATCGATGATTATTCACGCTTTACTTAGGTTCATTTGATGACTAATTACCATGAACTACCTTAGATTTATATTAACTTTTCCATTATGATTAAAACTCATTTTTCCAAGGTTGTTAAAATTTTTCGACGCGATAATGCTATGGAATACCGTGACTCTAAACTTTTAACTTTTCTTGATGAACAGGGTATTTTGTCTAAGTTTTCTTGCCCTGGTATGTTTGAACAAAATAGACGAGCTGAATCCAAACACTATCACATTCTTGACTCTGTTCGTGCAGTGCTTATTTCTTCTTCGCGTCCTGAGCGTACTTAGGGTGAAGCTGTTCTTACTATTGTCCCTTTGAGCATCTTTATCATACTTCTCTAGATTACAATTTTGTTCGAGTTTTTGGTTCTGTTTGTTTTATTCTTCCTCAGCCTCGTGAACATACCAAACTTGAACTTCGGGCTCGCATGTGTTGTTTTCTTGGTTATGGCACTAAACACAAAGGTTATCATTATTGGGATCCTCTTTCTAGATGCATTTGTATATCTCGTCATGTTGTATTCTAGAAGCATCAAATGTTTTCTAAGTTCTCCTCATTTGAGTCCATTCCTTTTACTCAGTCACTGTTTTTCACTAACCCCAATGTTGATCTTTTTCCTAGTGAGGATTCTACAGGTTCTATCTCCAGTCAACCTCTCGAGTTTTCTACTCTTCCACCTTCCTCCCAATGATTCCAAACCAGATGATGATCCTGCTTCTGCTGTCATGCCTCCTCCCTCCAATCGTTCTTCTAGGATAAGAAATCTACCTCTTCATTTTCTTGATTATCATTGTTTTTCAACTATTCTTCATCACCATGAACCTCGGTCATTCCGAGAAGCCTCCACAAATTCAAATTGGCAGCAAGCAATGTAGAAAGAAATCCAGACACTTGAAAAAGTATACACTTGGAATTTGGTTGATCCTCCTTCTAATAATGAAATTGTGGGTAGTAGATGGATATACAAGATCAAGACTCGCTCTGATGGTTCTATTGACCATTATAAAGTATGATTGGTCACTCAAGGATGTACACAAGGGTATGGTATTGATTATGAAGAGACTTATGCTCCTGTTGCTCGTTTCACTTCTGTTCGCACTCCCCTTGCCATTGCTGCGATCAGAAAATGGTCTCTCAATCAGATGGATGTGAAGAATGCATTTTTAATGGGAATTTTGATGCGTGAGCATCTTATATCCTTTTCCAGTTGTTTTTATATTGTTTTTAGTTAGATTTTATTAAGTTTTATTATATTTTAGTGCAAAATTCTCCTTTGGATGCTACTTTGAGTTTTTCTTGTGTTTTTATGATTTCAGGTGAAATTCGAAGTAGTTTGAAGAAGCCTGGAGCAAGAAAGGAAAATGCCAGCAGCTCCTTCCTGGGCGCTAAATGCCCAACCTGGCGTTCAATGCCAGCAAGGAGGGCTAAACTCAGAAGTGCGCTCTCCTCTCTGGGCATTCAATGCCTAATCCTGGCATTGAACACCAACTTGCTGTCCATTTCACACAACTTTTAGTCCTCCAAGTGGATTTAACACTTCTTAGGCTTATCTTATTTTATCTTTGTAATTTTTATTTTAAATTAATATCTTTTAGATTTGGCATTTACTATTAGGTTAGTATTTAAAGGAGAAGATCAGTTAGGTTTAGGAATCTTCTTCCTTCCGTGCTTTTCAGAACCCTATTTTTTCTGTAAGTTATGAGCAACTAAACCTCCGAGTTAAGATTAGGAGCTCTGTTTATTTCTATGGATTGGAACTTTTATTCTTCTATTTTAATTAATGTTTGATTCAATTCTAAGGTGTTATTTTCATTCTTAATCTTATGAATCTTGGTGGAACGAGAGTATGGCCCTTATTCTACATGAGCTATTGTGATTCTTGAGAGAGTTATCTTGCTTGAACTACAGCTTGAAAATACTCGTTCTAAATTGTTAATTACATGATCTAATTGGGATATGTGACATAAAATCCTATTAGCTTTGGGTAATTAGGGTTTTTGTGGTGCTAAACTGGTTTTCTGAACTTAATCCTCTGACCCGAATTAAATGACCACGAGAGTGGCGTTTGATGAAGGTGATGGAAGATTAAATCACTAAGAGATTAGGGTTTAGTCACTTATGGTTTGCCATAGAATGAATCATTCATTGTTAAAATAGTTGATAAGACGTTTTAATCTTGAAAGATAAACATCTCCAAGACCTTAACTATTTTCTCATCATTGTTTTATACCAAACCTTTTATTGCTTTTCTTGTTTATTTGTTTTATGCATTTTCAACAACAACTCCTTTTAATGTTTGCCTGACTAAGTCCAACAGGATAACCATTGCTTGCTCAGTCCGACAATTCTCGTAGGATCGACCCTCACTCACTTGAGGTATTACTTGGATGACCCGGTGTACTTGCCGATTAAGTTGTGCGAGTTCTAACTTTGGAGATTGAGCTGTTTGATGTATCTGGGGGATAGACTTCATGGGACCTTTTCTACTTTCTTACTCAAACATGTATATTCTGGTGGCCGTGGACTACGTGTCCAAATGGGTAGAGGCGATCGCATCACTCACCAATGACACACGAGTCATGCTAAAATTCTTACAGAAATATATTTTTAGCAGCTTTGGTGTCCTAGGGACGCTGATCAGTGATGGAGATAGCCACTTCTGCAATAAACAGCTGGACTAAATTCTGTAGAGGTATGAAGTCCATCATAAAGTGGCAACTCCATACCATCCACAGACAAGTGAACAGGCTGAGGTCTCAAATAGAGAACTCAAGGATCATGGACAAGACAGTAAGCACCTCTAGGAAGGACTAGACAAGGAAGCATGATGATGCTCTCTGAGCGTACAAGACAGCTTTCAAGACCCCTATTGAAATGTTTGTTTATCAGCTAGTTTATGGTAAAGCATATCATTTGCACGTAGAGTTGGAGCACAGAACATACTGAGCAACAAGTTTTCTGAACTTTGATACCAAGACTGCAAGAGAGAAAAGGTTGCTCCAATTAAATGTGCTGGAATGAATTCCGGCATGCTGCATTTGAGAATGAAAAAATCTACAAGGAAAGGGCAAAGAAATGGCGTGATAGAAAAATAGCCTCCAAAGTTTTTGAGTCTGGCCAGAAGGTTTTGCTATTCAATTCTAGTCTCAAGCTCTTCCTTGAAAAGCTCAAGTTAAGATGGTCAGGACCCTTTATGGTCACTGGCGTTTTCCCCAATGGTCATGTAGATCTTTAAGATCGGAATTCGAACAACAAATTCATTATTATGGCCACAGGGTAAAACACTACCTAGGGGATGAGAAAGTTTGCGAGCAATCCACCCTCTTACTGACATGAAAACAGTGGCTATAAAGCTAATGACAATAAAGAAGCACTTGTTGGGAGGCAACCCAACCATATGTATCCTATAGCTTACTTTCACTTTCTTTTGTTTTATTTTCATTTATTCGAGTTTGATTTCATATGCAATTATTTTTCATTTATTTTCATAGTTTTCTCATTTTTCTAACGTTTGTGATCATGTATAGCACTGAGAACAGAAATAGAAAAGCACAGCAGGATAAATAGAACACCCTGGAGGATGTCCCCTGTTGGCGTTGAACGCCAGCCTGGTGTTCAGCTCCCAGGGGGAGTGGAGTTGGACGTTTAACATCCAATTGGGAGCGTCCATGGTTCCCTTAGGGTGTTCAACGCCCATTCTTGGCGTTGAATGCCAGAAATTTCGAAAATGCTAAAAAAAAGAGTGAATCTCAGCGTTCAACGCCTAACCTGGCATTCAACGCTGAGAGAGGAGTAGCCTCACCAACAAAGTTGACCATTCCACCAAATCTCCTAAACTTGACTGATATCTTATAATATCATATCTTTTTATTTTTACCACTATTTCTCCTTTATAAAACTCTCCCTAAATCCCCGTCATATCTTTATCCTATCTTCACAAATCCTACTCATATTTTTCAACCTCACCTCTCCATAAATAAAAAATTTATTCCAATTTCTCCACCACCCCTCCCATAACCGAATTCACCACCCCCACACCTATAAATCCGCAACCTTCCTTCACTCCTCTCACACGTCCTCCCTCTTTCTCTTTCTCCTTCTCACCTTGCTTCCTATTTCATCCTCTTCTTCTCTTTTTGCTCAGGGACGAGCAAAAAATTAAGTTTGGTGTTGAGACGCTTCACTTGTTGACTATCCATGGCACCAAAGGTTGGGAAATCAACCTCGAGAAAGAGGAAAGCTCCATCAACAGTTGCTTACGAGCTTCACCAGTTTTACACCATGCTTCATGAGGAACATTACTATAATGTTGCAAGCAAGAAGACAGTAATTTCGGAAGTAAAATTTGAACTGAAAACTGATGAATACCCGAAAATTTAAGAGCAAATTTGAATTAGGGGTTGGGAAGTTCTAGCCAACCCCGTGACTGAAATTCGAGCTCTAAAGGTTCGAGAATTTTATGCAAATCTATGGATGACGGACAAACACAAGAAGGATCACCCAGAGTTCAAAACTTGGTGCACCATGGTCCGAGGGAAGACCCTACAGTTTGGAATGGAAAAAGTGAGGGAAATCTTCAAGCTACCCCAATAAAAGAACGACCCTCACTTTTTCAATAAGAGAGCGCAAGCCGATCCAAGGGTAGATTAAGTCCTCAAGTACATATGTCTTCCCAGAGCACAATGGAAGAATGACACTAAGGGTCAGCCATTCCAACTAAGAAGGAATGATCTCGAACCAGTTGCTAGAGGATGGCTGGAGTTCATTCAGCTCCATCCTTCCCACTAGTAACCGATCTGAGGTCACTGTGAAGCGAGCTGTGATTATCCATTGTATTATATTGGGCAATGAAGAGGAAGTTCATGAAGTGATTTCTTCGAAAATATACAATATTGCAGCAAAGACCTCAACCCTCTCTAGGCTTGCTTTTCCCCATCTCATCTATCGCTTATGTGAGGAGGCCAAAGTCCAGATTGACAGAGATATATTTATTATAGTGGAAAATCCACACAAAGAAGAGCATGGAGTACACTCGGGAACTTGGGAAAGCACCAATCCGGAAGCCAATCCTCCCTCCTAAGAGGAAGCAGCCTGAATGGCCTCAAGGGCAAAGAATCCTTCCGTGCGAGTACTGGACTCAACTGGTAGTATCCATTGGACAGTTGATATTCACCATAGACCAACTGAAGGAAGAACATAGAGGCCAGTCTATCATCCTTCATAAGTTAGCTGAGGAGTAGAAAAAGTAAGAGCGTGAGTTATAAGATTTGAAGCGCCAGAAGGGATCCTCCGGAGAGAGCAGCAACCACCATGACTGACGTAGTTGAGTTTTGTCTCCCTTATCTTATCTCTATTTTCAGTACTTTATTCTATTTTCTGTTTTTCCATTCTGAGTTACATGATCACTATTAGGATTTCTACTTTCTAGTTTAGTAGTTAATTTTGAAAATTTTTAGTTATTTTTGAAAGATGTCTCATGTATTTTCCATTGAACTTAAATAAAGTTTTAAGAAGGAACGTAATAATAAAATATACGAGAATTCGAGTTACATTATGAATTATTCTAATTACTTTGATGTGGTGGCCATATGTTTTTTTTCTGAATGTATGATTTAACTGTATATATTTGATATTGAAGTTGAGTATATTGGTTCTTGAGAAACATGAATTTAGAGAAATATTATTGATTCTCTAGAATAAGAAAAAGATTGATTCTTGAAGCAAAAAAAAAAACAGCAAAAAGAAAAATGAAAGTAAAAAAAATGAAAATAAAAAGAAAAATCAAAAGAAAAAGGTCCAAGGCTTTGAGCATCAATGGTTAGGAAGTTCAAAATTGATTTAAAGCTCAAAAGAGTGGTTTTTCCTAACCATATGCTTGTGGTGTGAAAGCGTCAAGTAAACCTTGATTACAGAACACTTAAAGTCGTGACCCAATGCTGTTAAAGAGTATGCCTAAGGCTTTGAGCACCACTGTATGGGAGTAAAAGCAAAAGAAAAAGTCGAACCCAAAAGGTTCTCCCAGTTAAGTGTTTGTAGTGTTTATGTATCAAGTTAAGCTTGAAAATAAAACACTTAAAGTCACTGCTAGGCTCAAAGGTGCAAAGCACCAAAGAAAAGAAAAGTTGTGTTCAAGAATCAACAAAATCTAAAAGAAGAGAATCAATAATATCATCCGAATTCTAGTTCTGAAGGATGCCAATATTTGAGCTTCAAAGGATAGTGAGATGCCAAAGCTATTCAGAAATAGAGTGTTAATAGCCCCATTCAGCAATTTGGACCTGACCTTAATTGACAACTTGAATCTTATGAATTTTCTCTATATTGTTTTGGTTGCTTGAGGACAAGCAACAATTTATGTTTGGTGTTGTGATGTATGAGCATCTTATACCCTTTTTTCAGTTGTTTTTATATTGTTTTTAGCTAGATTTTATTAAGTTTTATTATATTTTAGTACAAAATTCACCTTTTGGATGCTACTTTGAGTTTTTCTTGTGTTTTTATGGTTTCAGGTGAAATTGAGAGCAGTTTGGAGAAGTCTGGAGCAAGAAAGAAAAATGCTGGCAGCTCCCCCCTGGGCGCTGAACGCCCAACCTGGCGTTCAATGCCAGCAGGGGGCTAAAGTCAGAAGCGCGCTCTCCTCTCTGGGCATTCAACGCCCAATCCTAGCGTTGAACGCCAGCTTGTTGTCCGTTTCACACAACTTTTTGGCCTCTAAGTTGATTTAGCACTTCTTAGGCTTATCTTATTTTATCTTTGTAATTTTTATTTTAAATTAATAACTTTTAGGTTTAACATTTATTATTAGGTTGGTATTTAAAGGAGAAGATCAGTTAGGTTTAGTAATCTCCTTCCTTCCGCACTTTTCAGAATCCTGTTTTCTCTGTAAGTTATGAGCAACTAAACCTTCAGGTTAAGTTTAGGAGCTCTGTTTATTTCTATGGATTAGAACTATTATTCTTCTATTTTAATTAATGTTTGATTTAATTCTAAGGTGTTGTTTTTGTTCTTAATCTTATGAATCTGGGTGGAACAAGAGTATGATCCTTATTCTACATGAGCTCTTGTGATTCTCAAGAGAGCTATCTCGCTTGAGCTATAGCTTGAAAACACTCGTTCTAAATTGCTAATTACATGATCTAATTGGGATATGTGACATAAAATCCTGTTAGCTTTGGGTAATTAGGATTTTTGTGGTGCTAAACTGATTTTTTGAACTTAACCCTCTGACCCGAATTAAATGACCACGAGAGTGGCATTTGATGAAGGTGATGGAAGATTAAATCACTAAGAGATTAGGGTTTAGTCACTTATGGTTTGCCATAGAATGAATCATTCATTATTAAAATAGTTGGTAAGACATTTTAATCCGCAAAGATAAACATCTCTGAGACCTTAACTGTTTTCTCATCATTATTTCATACCAAACCTTTTATTGCTTTTCTTTTTTATTTGTTTTATGCATTTTTAACAACAACTCCTTTTACTATTTGCCTGACTAAGTCCAACAGGATAACCATTGCTTGCTTAGTCCGATAATCCTCGTGGGATCAACCTTCACTTACCTGAGGTATTACTTGGATGGCCCAGTGCAGTTGCTGGTTAAGTTGTGCGAGTTCTAATTTTGTGCACCAGATTTGAAAAAGAAGGCCTATATGAAACCACCTCCGAGATATCCTTGTTCTTCTAGCAAAGTTTGTCTCCTTCGTAAGACACTTTATGGTCTTAAGCATACTCCTCGTGAATGGTTTGACAAGTTCAGCACCACTATATGCAATCTCGGTTTCACTTGCACCCCTCATAAGAATGCTCTCTTTATTCGTATAAGTGAACGTGGGGTTATTCTTCTATTTTTGTATGTTGATGACATTATCATTACTGGAGATGATATGGATGGTATCTCTGATCTTAAAGCATCCCTTCACCACATATTTGAGACGAAAGATCTTGGTTCTCTCAGTTATTTTCTTGTCCTTGAAGTCATATCCTCAGATGATGATATCTTTTTCTTTCAAGCTAAGTATGTTTCTGATCTTCTTGCTCGAGCTGGAATTATCGATAGTCACATTGAGTCTACTCTTCTTAAGCCTAATATTCGGTTTACTCCTATGGATGACACTATTTTGGATAACCCTACTTTTTATCGATAGTTATTTGGATGTCTCGTCTACTTGACTGTCACATGATCCGACATCACCTATCCAGTTCATGTTCTTAGCTAGTTCTTGTCAGCTCCTCATACTACTCACTATGTTGTAGTTCTTCGCATTCTTCGTTACATCAAAGGCACTCTATTTTGGTCTTCATTTTTCTGCATATTCATCCTTAACCCTTCAGGCTGGTGACTCTCTCATTTCCTGGCGAGCCAAGAAACAAACGTTCACTACTCGATCAAGCACCGAAGATAATACCATGCTCTTGCTGACACCACTGCTGAGATTATCTTGATTTGTTGTCTTCTCGAATCTCGAGGACTTGGGTGCCCCTCAGTCATCTCCAACTGATGTTTATTGTGTGACAACCGTGTGCTATTTAGATTGCTCATAATGATATTTTTATGAATGCACCAAACACATTGAAATTGATTCTGATTTTGTCTGACAACGCCTTCTTATTGATGTTGTTCGTCTCGTAGCTGTTGAGACTCTAGTAGATCAAACGGCTGATATTTTCGTAAAGGCTCATTATCCTACTCGTTTTCGGACTCTAGTGTTCAAACTCAAGATGGTATCTTTATCTCTCACTTGAGTTTGAGGGGGGAATGTTAGAGTATAATTATGATCAATTAAATCAATTAGCATTATTTAACATATCTGTATATTTATCATAAGATATTACGCTTTAATTCTTTTAGTACCTATATATACCCTTGTATATTGTATCATTTAGAACACACTCAACATACACTTTTTAAATTATTCACTTGTTTTTAACACGAATAATACAATTATTATGAATTATTTGTTCAAAACTACAAATATATATCACCTTTATTATTTATTCCTATGATGTCAAAGAGTTGAAATTTGATTATCATAGATGACGAAAATTGAAGGAAACTTAGAAGAAAACAAATGAAGGCCCATACCATATAACATTATATTACCGGATTTCATGAGAAGGACATACATTCTCCATTCTACTGAATTGACCGATTGATATCCATATCCAGCAAGCATAGTACGACAGTAACAAGACAGAACCTAATTCAATTAAAGTGGTCCTCCTTCAAAGTTGAAAAAGAACACTCAAAGAAAAAAGGACGAGGTGCATGAAGCATATCATATATATAAGAACTGCCACAACAGTAATAGAGCGATAGACTGATAGTAGTCCTTAATTAATTAATAAACTTTTTAGATAAAAAATATTTGGGCTAGTTTGAAAGCATAAATAGTCCTAATTTGTCTTTTTTATCTTTTGTTTATAATTATTAATTACTGTTAAAATAAGTATATAATATTAAATATAATAAATATATAATTATAAATATTATACAAATAAAATTATAAATATTAAATAAAATAAAATAATTCTAAATTATTATTCCCTAACATCACTCTTTCATTTATGGATTGGCGATGCTTGATGCTAAGATCACATTATATCTATTGGACCCCACAATAAGTATTGCAAATTACAAGCTGTTATGTTACATCACATGTTTGCCTCCCTTCTTTTTTCAGAATAAAGGTTTCAAAAACCTCAATCTACCCATGACGAGGAGAACAATTAGTGTCAAAGGGTCAGCTGTTAAAGTGAGTACAATTATTCTATTGACCATACCAATTAAATGTGTGGTGTCCAAATGAAACCAAATGACGATGATTTTTTCATTTTCATTCCCCTCTATTTTTTTTCTCTTTTTTAAGTATTTGTTTGAAATTTTGGGTGTTATTATTTTGATAAAAAATAAAAAATTTTTATTAAAAAAATATATCTTTTTTAGTGTGTTTAACAGGTCATGAATTTTTTACTCTTATTTTTTTTATAGGAGTATAATTAACCATCATCAAAATAATTACAAAATATATCTTTCTTTTGGAAAAATTAATAATTAGATTTTAATCCCTTAAATTTTTTGTTTTTACACTTTTTTCTTTTTCCTTTTAATTTCAGATTCAGAGAAGAGAAACATTTTCTTTGTTAGAGTTTTTCCTCCTCTTTCAATCACTATCATTCTCTCGTTCTCTCCCTCTGTTGCATCTCTCGTTCGCTTATTCTCGCCGTCGCAACACGCCTCAGACAACGCCGCAACCTGCTTTTTGCCGCCGCACAACCTGCTGCCGTCGCCGCACTACGCTTCCGAGTGAAATAGGCGGGTGAGACCATTGATTTATGCCTCTCTCACCACTTGTTAAGTCTTTCCTTCACTTAATGGCTTCCTCATCTTATTAGAATTAATAATCTTAATATTTAAGAAGCACTAGGAGTCACAATATTAAATCTATTAGCTTAAAGTTGTGACGTATATAGTTTAAATTTCTGAATGTTAACTTTCTGATTTAATGCATTGATTTGATTTACTAATTTCTTACGCTTGATAAATGAACCTGATGGAAAAGAGTAAAATTCTAAATTTCTCAAGTTTGAACTTTTTTTTTTCAAAGTTTTCCATTCATATTCATATTGTATGAGTAAACACATCCTATAATCCCCGTGTGTACAAATGCAGAGTCCCCAATGTATATGGGATTTTATTGGCTTCATAAGACATGTGTATGCTAAGGCTGTTGTTTTGAATTGTTTGATTAGGAATCTACCAAGTGAGTTTGTAAAATTCGGTCAAATCGTAGTTAATTAAATAATAAATTAAATAGGAGCGAATATGGCTAGAAAATTTAGCGATTGGAATTCGATCATTTAAATATGATATTTGGGCTCAGTGAATTTTTCTGAGTTGGAAAACATAGTTTTCTGAATAAAAAGGCGCACTGAAAATTTGACCGGCAGCACCGGTTGCGATCTGTCCGGTACTGTGACTGAGAAAATTAATTAGAAGTAAATAATTTTAAGAAATAAGAATTTATAATTTGGGAATACAAAAATATTTGAAATACGATTTAAAACTCTAATCTTAAAGGTTTCGGTCCAAAATTGGGCCAACGGGTTAAACCAAGTGAACCGAACCTAAGTGGGCCCAAGACCTAACATATATAAATCTTAGTTATGAAAATTTCAGCTCATTAACCCTAAAGAAAGAGGGTGGGGGCATTGAAATGGAGAAGAGAGGAAGAGGAGAGAAAATCCTAACTTCATCAAACTTCAAATCACCATAACTTTTGATCCGGAACTCCGATTGACGAGCCGTTTACGGCCATGCGTCCCTCTTCTCATCCTCTATAATTCTATTTAAGTTTTGTGATGAGTATCTGATGAGCGGATAATTTATACTCTTTTTGGCATTGTTTTTAGTATGTTTTAGTATGATCTAGTTAGTTTTTAGTATATTTTCATTAGTTTTTAGTTAAAATTCACTTTTCTGGACTTTACTATGAGTTTGTGTGTTTTTCTGTGATTTCAGGTATTTTCTGGCTGAAATTGAGGGACCTGAGCAAAAATCTGATTCAGAGACTGAAAAGGACTGCAGATGCTGTTGGATTCTGACCTCCCTGCACTCGAAGTGGATTGTCTGGAGCTACAGAAGCCCAATTGGCGCGCTCTCAACGGCGTTGGAAAGTAGACATCCTGGGCTTTCCAGCAATATATGATAGTCCATACTTTGCCCAAGATTTGATGGCCCAAACCGGCATTCAAAGTCACCCTCAGAATTCCCAGCGTTAAACGCTGGAACTGGCACCAAAGTGGGAGTTAAACGCCCAAACTGGCATAAAAGCTGGCGTTTAACTCCAAGAAGAGTCTCTACATGAAAATGCTTCAATGCTCAGCCCAAGCACACACCAAGTGGGCCCGGAAGTGGATTTTTATGTCATTTACTCATTTCTGTAAACCCTAGGCTACTAGTTCTCTATATATAGGACCTTTTACTATTGTATTTTCATCTTTTGATCACTTTAGATCTCTAGATCATCTTTGGACATCTAGTTCTTAGATCATTGGGAGGCTGGCCTCACGGCCATGCCTAGACCTTGTTCTTATGTATTTTCAACGGTGGAGTTTCTACACACCATAGATTAAGGTGTGGAGCTCTGCTGTACCTCGAGTATTAATGCAATTACTATTATTCTTCTATTCAATTCCGCTTGTTCTTGTTCCAAGATATCACTTGTTCTTCAACTTGATGAATGTGATGATCCGTGACACTCATCATCATTCTCACCTATGAACGTGTGACTGACAACCACCTCCGTTCTACCTTAGATTGGATGAATATCTCTTGGATTCCTGATACACGATGCATGGTTGATCACCTGACAACCGAGCGCTTGCCTGACAACCGAGCCAGCCATTCTGTGAGATTAGTGTCTTCGTGGTATAGGCTAGAACTGATGGCGGCATTCAAGAGAATCCGGGAGGTCTAACCTTGTCTGTGGTATTCTGAGTAGGATTCAATGATTGAATGACTGTGACGTGCTTCAAACTCGCGATTGTGGGGCGTTAGTGACAGACGCAAAAGAATCACTGGATTCTATTCCAACATGATCGAGAACCGACAGCTGGATAGCCGTGCCGTGACAGGGTGCGTTGAACATTTCCACTGAGAGGATGGGAGGTAGCCACTGACAACGGTGAAACCCTTGCATAAGCTTGCCATGGAAAGGAGTAAGAAGGATTGGATGAAGACAGTAGGAAAGCAGAGAGACGGAAGGGACAAAGCATCTCCATTCGCTTATCTGAAGTTCTCACCAATGAATTGCATAAGTATCTCTATCTTTATCTTTATGTTTTATTCATCATCTATACCCATTTGAGTCTGCCTGACTAAGATTTACAAGGTGACCATAGCTTGCTTCATACCAACAATCTCTGTGGGATCGACCCTTACTCGCGTAAGGTTTATTACTTGGACGACCCAGTACACTTGCTGGTTAGTTGTGCGAAGTTGTGATACAGAGTTGAGATTGCAATGAGCGTACCATGTTGATGGCGCCATTGATGATCCCAATTTCGTGCACCAAGTTTTTGGCGCCGTTGCCGGGGATTGTTCGAGTATGGACAACTGACGGTTCATCTTGTTGCTTAGATTAGGTATTTTTTTCAGAGTTCTTAAGAATGAATTCTAGTGTTTCATGATGATCTGTTGAAGTCTGGCTGGCTGTGAAGCCATGTCTAATTTTATTGGACCGAGGTTTCAACTTATCATCACAAGAGCTTGTTGATTTCTATCAATCTTGCTGTTGGAGTAGTGATCTGCTAAGACTTGGCTGGCCATTGGCCATGTCTAGTGTTTTGGACCGAAGCTTTCTTTGAAAGCTTGGCTGGCTGTGAAGCCATGTCTAATTCCTGGACCGGAGTCTTAGACTAACATTGCAATGATTCCTGGAATTCTCATTAAGAATTTTGATATCTTTATTTTCTTTTTCCACTTAATTTTCGAAAATCCAAAAAAAAAATTACAAAATCATAAAATCCAAAAATATTTCTTATTTGAGTCTAGAGTCTCATCTTAAGTTTGGTGTCAATTGCATGTTTCTGTTCTTATTGCATTCATGCATGTGTCTTCATTGATCTTCAAGTTATTCTTGATGATTTCACTGCTCTGATCTTTGAATTCTATTGACTTGAGTGTTTTGTGTTTCTCATATGCATTCTCATGTTGTTAGTGTCAGTAGTATACAAACTACTAAGTTTGGTGTCTTGCATGCATTGTTATTTGATTTTAGTTGCATTTTGATTATTTCTTATTATTAAAAATCCAAAAATATTTTTAATTTGTGTCTTTTCAAGTCAATAATACAGAGGATTGAAGATTCAGAACACACTGCAGAGGAATTATACAGAAAAAGGTGGGCGTTCAAAACGCCCAGTGAGGAAGGCAAACTGGCGTTTAAACGCCAGCCAGGGTGCCTGGCTGGGCGTTTAACGCCCAAAAGGGTAGTGATTTGGGCGTTAAACGCCAGAATGTGCACCATTCTGGGCGTTTAACGCCAGGATGGCACAAGAGGGAAGATTTTGTTTTCAAATCAAATTTTTTTTCAAGTTTTCAAAATTTTTCAAAATCAAATCTTTTTCAAATCATATCTTTTCAATCAAATCTTTTTCAAAATCAATTTCTTTCCATTTTCAAAGGTACTTGCTATCAATTAATGATTTGATTCAACATTTCAAGTATGTTGCCTTTTCTGTTGAGAAAGGTTTAATGTTTGAATCATATCTTTTCTTGTTAGCCAAGTTATTAATTTTTAAAATCAAATCTTTTTAAAAAAATGTTTTTCAAATCATATCTTCTCAATCACATTTTTTTTAAAACCAATCATATCTTCTCAATCACATCTTTTTCAAAATAGTTTTCAATCAAATCTTTTTAATTTCTAAATTCAAAATCTTTTTCAAAAATCATTTTTTTACTTAGTTTTCGAAAATTAAAGACTATTTTTCAAAATGTTTTTTAAAATCTTTTACTTAATTTTCGAAAACTTCTTTCCCTCTTCTCATATCCTTCTGTTTATAGACTAACACTATTCCTCAATGAACAATTCGAATTCCATCTCTCTTGATAAGTTCAAATTCTTCTACTTCTGCCTTCTATTTTTCTTTTCCTCTGACATCTCAAGGAATCTCTATACTGTGACATAGAGGATTCCATATTTTCTTGTTCTCCTCTCTTTCATATGAGCAGGAGCAAAGACAAAAGCATTCTTGTTGAGGCTGACCCTGAACCTGAAAGGACCTTGAAGCAAAAGCTAAGAGAAGCTAAGGCACAATTCTCTGTAGAGGACCTAACAGAAATCTTCAAAGAAGAAGACCCCATGGCAGCCGAAAACAACAACAATGCAAGGAAGGTGCTGGGTGACTTTACTGCACCTACTCCCGACTTCTATGGGAGAAGCATCTCTATCCCTGCCATTAGAGCAAACAACTTTGAGCTTAAGCCTCAATTAGTTTCTCTAATGCAACATAATTGCAAGTTCCATGGACTTCCATTGGAAGATCCTCATCAGTTTTTAGCTGAATTCTTGCAAATCTGTGACACTGTCAAGACTAATGGGGTTGACCCTGAGGTCTACAGACTTATGCTATTCCCTTTTGCTGTAAGAGACAGAGCTAGAACATGGTTGGACTCACAACCTAAAGAAAGGCTAAACTCTTGGAAAAAGCTAGTCAACGCCTTCTTGGCAAAGTTCTTTCCACCTCAAAAATTGAGTAAGCTTAGAGTGGAAGTCCAAACCTTCAGACAGAAGGAAGGAGAATCCCTCTATGAAGCTTGGGAAAGATACAAACACTTAATCAGAAAGTGTCCCTCTAACATGCTTTCTGAATGGAGCATCATAGGTATTTTCTATGATGGTCTGTCTGAACTGTCCAAGATGTCTTTGGATAGCTCTGCTGGAGGATCTCTTCATTTGAAGAAGACGCCTGCAGAAGCTCAAGAACTAATTGAAATGGTTGCAAATAACCAATTCATGTACACTTCTGAAAGGAACCCTGTGAACAATGGGACAAATCAGAAGAATGGAGTTCTTGAGATTGACACTCTGAATGCCATATTGGCTCAGAACAAAATATTGACTCAACAAGTCAATATGATTTCTCAAAGTCTGTCTGGAATGCAAAATGCACCAAGCAGTACTAAGGAAGCTTCATCTGAAGAAGAAGCTTATGATCCTGAGAACCCTTCAATGGAAGAGGTGAATTACATGGGAGAACCCTATGGAAACACCTATAATCCTTCATGGAGAAATCATCCAAATTTCTCATAGAAGGATCAACAGAGACCTCAACAAGGTTTCAATAACAATAATGGTGGAAGAAATAGGTTTAGCACTAGCAAGCCTTTTCCATCATCTTCTCAGCAATAGACAGAGAGTTCTAAGCAGAACACCTCTGACTTAGCAACCATGGTCTCTGATCTAATCAAAACCACTCAAAGTTTCATGACTGAAACAAGGTCCTCCATTAGAAATTTGGAGGCACAAGTGGGTCAGCTGAGCAAGAAAATTACTGAACTCCCTCCTAGTACTCTTCCAAGCAATACAGAAGAAAATCCAAAAGGAGAGTGCAAAGCCATCAACATGGCCAAATTTGGAGAGGAGGAAGAGGCAGTGAACGCCACTGAGGAAGACCTCAATGGACGTCCACTGACCTCCAATGAGTTCCCTAATGAGGAACCATGGGAATCTGAGGCTCAAAATGAGACCATAGAGGTCCCATTGGACCTACTTCTGCCATTCATGAGCTCTGATGAGTATTCTTCCTCTGAAGAGGATGAGTATGTCACTGAAGAGCAAGTTGCTAAATACCTTGGAGCAATCATGAAGCTAAATGACAAGTTATTTGGAAATGAGACTTGGGAGGATGAACCCCCTTTACTCACCAAAGAACTGGATGACTTGTCTAGGCAGAAATTACCTCAAAAGAGACAGGATCCTGGGAAGTTTTCAATACCTTGTACCATAGGCACCATGACCTTCAAGAAGGCCTTGTGTGACCTAGGGTCAAGTGTAAACCTCATGCCTCTCTCTGTAATGGAGAAGCTAAGGATCTTTGAGGTGCAAGCTACAAAAATCTCACTAGAGATGGCAGACAATTCAAGAAAACAAGCTTATGGACTTGTAGAGGATGTTCTGGTGAAAGTTGAAGATCATTACATCCCTGCTGATTTCATAGTCCTAGAGACTGGGAAGTGCATGGATGAATCAATCATCCTTGGCAGACCCTTCCTAGCCACAGCAAAGGCTGTGATTGATGTTGATAGAGGAGAATTGATCATTCAAGTGAATGAAGAATCCTTTGTGTTTAAGGCTCAAGGATATCCCTCTGTCACCATGGAGAGGAAGCATGCAGAGCTTCTCTCAAAACAGAGCCAAACAGAGCCCCCACAGTCAAACTCTAAGTTTGGTGTTGGGAGGCCACAACCAACTTCTAAGTTTGGTGTTGAACCCCCACATTCAAACTCTAAGTTTGGTGTTGGGAGGTTCCAACATTGCTCTGAGCATCAGTGAGGCTCCATGAGAGCCCACTGTCAAGCTACTGACATTAAAGAAGCGCTTGTTGGGAGGCAACCCAATGTTATGTTTTTATCTATTTTCCTTTGATATTTTATGTTTTCTATAGGTTGATGATCATGAGAAGTCACAAAATCAATTGAAAAAGCAAAAACAGAATGAAAAACAGAAAGAAAAATAGCACACCCTGGAGGAAGAACCTGCTGGCGTTTAAACGCCAGTAAGGCTAGCAGATGGGCGTTAAACGCCCAGTATGGCACCATTCTGGGCGTTTAACGCCAGAAAGGGGCACCAGACTGGCGTTAAACGCCAGTAAAGGGCAAGAACTTGGCGTTAAACGCCAGAAATGGGCACCAGCCCGGCGTTTAACGCCAGAATTGGCACAAAGGGCAATTTTGCTCGCCACTTGGTGCAGGGATGACTTTTCCTTGACACCTCAGGATCTGTGAACCCCACAGGATCCCTACCTCCCCCACCACTCTCTCTCTTCTTCACCCATTCACCAATCACCTCAACACCTCTTCCCCAAAAACCTTTCACCTATCAAATCCCATCTTTCTCTTCACCACTCACATCCATCCTTCATAAAACCCCACCTACCTCACCATTCAAATTCAAACCACCTTCCCTCCCAAACTTACCCTCCCATAACCGAACCATAACCCTCCCCCTACTCCTATATAAACCCTTCTTCACTCCTTCATTTTCACACAACCTAAACACTACTTCTCCCCCCTTTGGCCGAACCACAAGGCCATCTCCATCTCCTCTATTTCTTCTTCTTCTACTCTCTTCTTTCTTCTTTTGCTCGAGGACGAGCAAACCTTTTAAGTTTGGTGTGGTAAAAGCATTGCTTTTTGTTTTTCCATAACCATTTATGGCATCCAAGGCCGGAGAAACCTCTAGAAAGAGGAAAGGGAAGGCAAAAGCTTCCACCTCCGAGTCGTGGGAGATGGAGAGATTCATCTCAAGGGTGCATCAAGACCACTTCTATGAAGTTGTGGCCTTGAAGAAAGTGATCCCCGAGGTTCCTTTCAAGCTCAAAAAGAGTGAATATCCGGAGATCCGACATGAGATCCGAAGGAGAGGTTGGGAAGTTCTTACCAACCCCATTCAACAAGTCGGAATCTTAATGGTTCAAGAGTTCTATGCCAATGCATGGATCACCAAGAACCATGATCAAAGTGTGAACCCGGATCCAAAGAATTGGCTTACAATGGTTCGGGGGAAATACTTGGATTTTAGTCCGAAAAATGTAAGGTTGGCATTCAACTTGCCCATGATGCAAGGAGATGAACACCCTTACACTAGAAGGGTCAACTTTGATCAAAGGTTGGACCAAGTCCTCATAGACATTTGTGAAGAGGGTGCCCAATGGAAGAGAGATTCAAGAGGAAAGCCGGTCCAATTGAGAAGGCATGACCTCAAGCCCGTGGCTAGAGGATGGTTGGAGTTCATCCAACGCTCAATCATTCCCACTAGCAACCGGTCCGAAGTTACTATAGACCGGGCTATCATGATTCATAGCATCATGACTGGAGAAGAAATAGAAGTTCATGAGGTTATAGCCCAAGAACTTTATAAGGTGGCGGACAAGTCCTCTACCTTGGCAAGGTTAGCCTTTCCTCATCTCATTTGTCACCTCTGTTATTCAGTTGGAGTTGACATAGATGGAGATATTCCCATTGATGAGGACAAGCCATCACTAAGAAAAGGATGGAGTACACAAGAGATCCCACTCATCATGAGATCCCTGAGATTCCTCAAGGGATGCACTTTCCTCCACAAAACTATTGGGAGCAACTAAACACCTCCCTAGGAGAATTGAGTTCCAACATGGGACAACTAAGGGTGGAGCATCAAGAACATTCCATTCTCCTCCATGAAATTAGAGAAGATCAAAGAATCATGAGAGAGGAGCAACAAAGACAAGGAAGAGACATTGAGGAGCTCAAGCACTCCATAGGATCTTCAAGAGGAAGAACAAGCCGCCATCACTAAGGTGGACCCGTTCTTTAATTTCCTTGCTCTTTATTTTCCTGTTTTTCGAATTTTAGTGCTTATGTTTATCTATGTTTGTGTCTTGTGATCATTAGTGTCTTAGTGTCTATGCCTTAAAGTTATGAATGTCCTATGAATCCATCACCTTTCTTGAATGAAAAATGTTCTTAATTGAAAAAGAGAAGAATTGCATGAATTTTGAATTTTATAACAGTTTAATTATTTTGATGTGGTGGCAATACTTTTGTTTTCTGAATGTATGCTTAAACAGTGCATATGTCTTTTGAATTTGTGGTTCATGAATGTTGGCTCTTGAAAGAATGATGAAAAAGGAGACATGTTACTGAGGATCTGAAAAATCATAAAAATGATTCTTGAAGCAAGAAAAAGCAGTGAATACAAAAAAAAAAAAAGAAAGAGAAAAACGAAAAAAAAAGAGGGAGAAAAGAAAACGAAAAAAAAGAGAGAAAAAGAAAAAAATAAAGTTGTGATCCAAGGCAAAAAGAGTGTACTTAAGAACCCTGGACACCTCTAATTGGGGACTCTAGCAAAGCTGAGTCACAATCTGAAAAGGTTCACCCAATTATGTGTCTGTGGCATGTATGTATCCGGTGGTAATACTGGAAGACAGAGTGCTTTGGGCCACGGCCAAGACTCAATAAGTAGCTGTGTTCAAGAATCATCATACTTAACTAGGAGAATCAATGACACTATCTGAATTCTGAGTTCCTAAAGAAGCCAATCATTCTGAATTTTAAAGGATAGAGTGAGATGCCAAAACTGTTCAGAGGCAAAAAGCTAAAAGCCCCGCTCATCTAATTAATACTGATCTTCATAGATGTTTTTGGAATACATTGCATATTCTCTTCTTTTTATCTTATTTGATTTTCAGTTGCTTGAGGACAAGCAACAATTTAAGTTTGGTGTTGTGATGAGCGGATAATTTATACGCTTTTTGGCATTGTTTTTAGTATGTTTTTAGTATGATCTAGTTAGTTTTTAGTATATTTTCATTAGTTTCTAGTTAAAATTCACTTTTCTGGACTTTACTATGATTTTTTGTGTTTTTCTGTGATTTCAGGTATTTTCTGGCTGAAATTGAGGGACCTGAGCAAAAATCTGATTCAGAGACTGAAAAGGACTGCAGATGCTGTTGGATTCTGACCTCCCTGCACTCGAAGTCGATTTTCTGGAGCTACAGAAACCCAAATGGCGCGCTCTCAACGGCGTTGGAAAGTAGACATCCTAGGCTTTCCAGCAATATATGATAGTCCATACTTTGCCCAAGATTTGATGGCCCAAACTGGCGTTCAAAGTCACCCTCAGAATTCCCAGCGTTAAACGCCGGAACTGGCACCAAAGTGGGAGTTAAACGCCCAAACTGGCATAAAAGCTGGCGTTTAACTCCAAGAATAGTCTCTACACGAAAATGCTTCAATGATCAGCCCAAACACACACCAAGTGGGCCCGGAAGTGGATTTTTATGTCATTTACTCATCTCTGTAAACCCTAGGCTACTAGTTCTCTATATATAGGACCTTTTACTATTGTATTTTCATCTTTTGATCACTTTAGATCTCTAGATCATCTTTGGACATCTAGTTCTTAGATCATTGGGAGGCTGGCCTCACGGCCATGCCTAGACCTTGTTCTTATGTATTTTCAACGGTGGAGTTTCTACACACCATAGATTAAGGTGTGGAGCTCTGCTGTACCTCGAGTATTAATGCAATTACTATTGTTCTTCTATTCAATTCCGCTTGTTCTTGTTCCAAGATATCACTTGTTCTTCAACTTGATGAATGTGATGATCCGTGACACTCATCATCATTCTCACCTATGAACGTGTGACTGACAACCACCTCCGTTCTACCTTAGATTGGGTGAATATCTCTTGGATTCCTGATACACGATGCATGGTTGATCGCCTGACAACCGAGCGCTCGCCTGACAATCGAGCCAGCCATTCCGTGAGATCAGTGTCTTCGTGGTATAGGCTAGAACTGATGGCGGCATTCAAGAGAATCCAGAAGGTCTAACCTTGTCTGTGGTATTCTGAGTAGGATTCAATGATTGAATGACTGTGACGTGCTTCAAACTCGCGATTGTGGGGCGTTAGTGACAGACGCAAAAGAATCACTGGATTCCATTCCGACATGATCGAGAACCGACAGCTGGATAGCCGTGCCGTGACAGGGTGCGTTGAACATTTCCACTGAGAGGATGGGAGGTAGCCACTGACAACGGTGAAACCCTTGCATAAGCTTGCCATGGAAAGGAGTAAGAAGGATTGGATGAAGACAGTAGGAAAGCAGAGAGACGGAAGGGACAAAGCATCTCCATTCGCTTATCTGAAGTTCTCACCAATGAATTGCATAAGTATCTCTATCGTTATCTTTATGTTTTATTCATCATCTATACCCATTTGAGTCTGCCTGACTAAGATTTACAAGGTGACCATAGCTTGCTTCATACCAACAATCTCTGTGGGATCGACCCTTACTCGTGTAAGGTTTATTACTTGGACGACCCAGTACACTTGCTGGTTAGTTGTGCGAAGTTGTGATACAAAGTTGAGATTGGAATGAGCGTACCATATTGATGGCGCCATTGATGATCACAATTTCGTGCACCAGTATCCCACTTTCCTCTACCTAATTTTTATTTTTCTCCTTAAATTCGGGTTTGGTTATGGGTGTTGAGTAATTTTATGATTTTGGTTATTTAGGAGTACTCTAGTGTGAGCCATTGTGAGTTTCATCAACTAATTTCGTGGGTTAAGGTAAGAAACCCTTTAACCCTTGTGATTTATCAATTTTATGAACTCTGTGTTGATTATAAGTGTGAAAATTGATTATATTAGAGTATTGGGTGATTTTGGTGCACAATTGGAAGATTGATATTGCTTGTAGAGCCTTGGTGAGGCTTGGAACTAAGGGTTGATAGATACTGATGTGTACACCACCGAACTCAGAGGAAAACTCAAAACTTGGTTACCAACCTAAAAACTCGGATAGACTGAGTAAAAGCATAAAAACCTCCAACTAAAACACGAACAGGTTAGCAGCGTCATCCACAATCATGGAACTCACTCCCTCAGATTCAATCACGTCTCTGCACGGGTCAAAGATATCAATAACAGCACTTACCTGATAATTCGAAACAAACCAACATACTACACGCCTATAAAACCAAACCTAACCCAACCACAAAGGACAGGTCACAGAACTCATTCTTACTTATTATTCTCTACTCTCTTATAACTCACATACTTACTTGAGCATCGGAGTGTCTTGTGCAGGTGCTCCCGCCGCCGTGTTTCAGAGAACCGAGGTCATTCCGCACCATTGAGCCAATACGACGTATAGCTTAGTCAAGGAGTCAAGTGCTCAACTGGAAGTCATATACCTCGGTGCCCTCAGGACGGAACATTTGGCGCCCACCGTGGGGCCCAAAATCTAACCCCACTCTATTTCCACTTTCTCTTTTTTATTTTCTACTTCTACGCAGGGTTCATCAAGCTGGTGACATGGCCGACAACGGAATTCATCAACCCAGTCAGGCCGAACTTATGGCCCATATGGCCGAACTGCAAGCAAAAGTCAAGAGACTAGCTGAGCTATCCACCCAGAGCAGTAAACAAGAGGAAGGCAACTCCAAAGGTTCAACCCAAGGTGGAGCCGAACTCATAGGTGTCAACCCCCCCAAGGAAAAACTGACCTTGGACAACCCGTTTTCTGAAGAAATCACGAACTTCCAAATGCCAAAGCATTTCACACTCCCTTCCTCTCTCGAGCCATATAAGGGGATTGGTGACCCCCGGGCTCACATTAAAAAATTTCAATCTATGATGTTTTTTAACGGACCTAATAACGACCCTGTGCTTTGCAGAGCTTTCCCTACTTATCTAGACGGGGCTGCCCTACTTTGGTTTTCAAAATTGTCTGCAGGATCAATCGCTTCCTTTGAAGATCTGGCTAGGTCTTTCATCGACTACTTTGCAGCAGCCCGGATCTATGTACATGGATTAGACTACCTCAGCACCATTCGCCAGGGCCCACAAGAAAGCTTGAAAGATTATATGACCAGGTTCACAGACGCCACCATGGAAATACCTGACCTAAACCCTGCCGTCCACCTGCAGGCCCTCAAAGCCGGACTCAGGCCCGGAAAGTTCAGAGAAATAATCGCGGTCACCAAGCCAAAAACACTGGACGAATTCCGGGACAGCAGGACAAATGGAGATCGAAGAGCTCAGAGAGGCCGACAAAACCGAAAGGAGACCAAGAAAAGAGGACGACAGACCCCCCAGATCAACGAACGCTAGAGACCTCGGCAAATCATTCAAGCTCACCCTAAAATTCGATAACTACACCAGATTCAATACGAAGAGAGAAAAGATAATCAAAGAAATACTCAATGCTAAGATTATAAAACCACCAACCAAAGTGGGGAGCTACCAAGATCAGCGATTCGTCGACAAAAGCAAGCACTGTGCCTTCCACCAGAAGTATGGCCATACAACCGACGAATGCGTGATAGCCAAAGATCTCCTGGAGATAATAGCACGGCAGGGCCTCTTGGATAAATACATCGAGGGGTGAAAACACAGCGAAAGCAACATGGAAGAACGTCATCAGACCTCGGCCAGCAAAGACTCCAACAAATGGCTGAACAACAACCCACCTAAGGGGTCATAAACTGCATATCTGGGGATTCGCAGGAGGCGGCGAAACAACCTCAGCACGAAAGCGAAGTTACCATGCAATGCTGGCAATTGAAGGAACAACACCGCCAAAAGATATGCAAGATCTAGAAATCACTTTTAACCAAGCCGATATATGCTCGGCCGCCCCTCACACAGACGACCCGGTAGTAATCTCCATTCAAACAGGCGACCTTCTGGTAAGAAAAGTCCTTTGGGACCCAGATAGTAGTGCAGATGTCCTATTCTACTCTACTTTTTCAAAAATGAGTATATCTGAAAAACTAATACAACCCTCATCCGGAGAATTAGTAGGATTTTCTGGAGAAAGAGTGCCGATCAAAGGCTATATATGGCTAAGGACCACAATGGGAAACGACCCGTTGTCAAGAACCTTGGACATACAATATCTAATAGTCAACTACCCTAGTCCTTATAACATTATTCTCAGAAGACCTGCTCTGAACATGTTCAGAGCAGTCATATCTACTTATCATCTATGTGTTAAATTTTAGGCACAGGGCGGCAAGATAGTGACAATACATTCTGACCGTCAACAAGCTCGGCAGTTCTATAATGCGAGCCTAAAAAGATCGTACACAAGCCCGAAACAACGCGAAGTCCAATCAATTCAAGGCACGGAAGTCTTGTCCTTGGCCGAGCTTGATCCTCGAGGGGACACCCAAGAAAGACCTCAACCAGCAGACGAGCTCTAGAAGATCCAACTGACCCATATACCGGAACAGATAACATACATCGGCCAAGCACTACAAGGACAATGAAGGTCGGAACTGATAAAATTATTGCAAACAAACGCCGACCTGTTCGCCTGGACCCCAGCGGACATGCCCGGTATAAGCCCAGACGTAATTTGCCATAAATTGGCCACCAACAGGACTAGCCGACCTATAGCTCAGAAGAAGAAAAACCTGGGAGCAGAAAAGTCAAGGGCAGCCTTAGAAGAGACAGAGAAACTCCTTAAAGACAACTTCATCAAAGAAATCCGCTTCACCACATGGCTTTCAAACGTAGTAATGGTAAGGAAAAATTCAGGTAAGTGGCGCATGTGCGTCGACTTTACAGATTTGAACAAGGCATGCCCTAAAGATGCTTATCCTTTACCATGCATCGATAAACTCATAGACAATACATCAGGTTTCAAAAGCTTGAGCTTCATGGATGCATACTCTGGCTACAACCAGATCCTTATGCATCCAGAAGATCGAAGCAAGACTACATTTATAACTGAACATGGTAATTTCTGCTATAGAGTTATGCCATTTGGCCTAAAGAATGCAGGTGCAACTTACCAACGATTGATGGACAAGGTATTCCGACATCAAATAGGTCAGAACATCGAAATTTATGTCGACGACATGGTAGCCAAAACCACCCCAGAACGGTCACACTGTGACGACCTCAAAGAAGTATTCGAACAAGTCCGATTATACAATATGAGGCTCAACCCGGAAAAATGCACCTTTGGAGTACAAGGAGGCAAATTCCTCGGGTTTATGCTAACCTCACAAGGAATTGAGGCAAACCCTGAAAAGTGCAAAGCAATACTCAACATGGCAAGCCTTAAAACGATGAAAGAGTTACAACAATTAGCAGGAAGGGTAGCCGCACTTTCTCGATTCCTACCAGCCGTATCAAGCCGATCTTAAAGAATAAAAAATTCCAATGGACAGTAGAATGCGAGAGGGCGTTTGACGAGCTTAAAACCATCTTATCATCACCACCCGTACTACAGAGACCTATAATCGGTAAACCTCTATATTTGTATTTATCCGTTTCCAATCATTCTATAAGCTCGGCTCTTGTCATTGAGATAGGAAAGACACAACAGCCAGTATACTTCGTCAGCAAAGTCATGCAACCGACAGAACAAAGGTACCCGAAGATAGAACAGCTAGCCTTAACACTTGTGACCACGGCAAGAAGACTAAGGCACTATTTCCAAAGTCACACAATAATAGTAAGGACAAATCACCCATTAAGGCAAATATTAATGAAGCCAGAACTGGCCGGACGCCTGACCAAATGGTCAATCAAGCTTTCAGAAGTCGACATTCAGTTTCAACCTAGGTCAGCCTTGAAAGCACAGATCCTCGCCGATTTCATCACAGAATTAACACCTGACGAACATAACAAAACATGGGAGTTACATGTGGATGGAGCGTCAAACCGAGAAGGAAGTGGAGCCGGAATAATCCTAATAGAAGGTGATGAGGTAATAGCCGAACAAGCCCTCTAGTTCCATTTCGCAGCAAGTAACAACTAGGCCGAGTACGAGGCCCTCATAGCAGGACTCAAGCTCGCACTAAGCCACCAAGTACAAAGCCTGACAGCACATTGCGACTCCCTCCTGGTGGTTCAACAGATCCGAGGTGAATTCCAGGTAAAAGATCCCTTGCTAGAGCAATACTGGCTTATAGCAAAGGATCTCATTTCAAAATTCAGCTCATTTACTATACTGCATGTGCATAGAGAACAAAATGTTTGGGCAGACATATTATCCAAACTTGCCGCCACTAGAGCAGATACACAAACATCGGCACTATCACAACTCACACTCACAAAACCAAGCATTAAACTATTATACATAGAAAACATTAACCGCCTCCATGATTGGAGAGCACCTTTTTTGGAATACATAAATACAGGTACCATACCCAGTACCGAGCCCAACCAACAACAGTTCAGACGTAAAGCGAGCTTCTATACAAAGATAGCAGGAGAACTATACAGGCGCGGTTTTTCGCAACCATTGCTAAAATGTTTAAACAAAGATGAAGCAAGAGAAGTGATGAACGAAATCCACGAGGGTGTATGCGGAAATCACATAGGAGGACGAGCTCTCGCTGCAAAAATA